>NC_047665.1:72456611-73066209 GCF_011762505.2 Arvicanthis niloticus | reverse complement strand
AACAACATACAGGTGTATACACCACACATAAGGCTGGGGAGGAGAAGAAGGGGCTCCATTCACTCAGAGAGATGTGGACCTGCCTATATCTGTGGGTACTGTAATGTGCTCAGCAGGTGAGATGCCATGGTTGGGGCGGGGAAACAAATTTAGTGGCTTCTACTTGATTCTCCAAGGAAATGCTGGCTTACAGAGGAAATTAGATCTCTTAGAGTTCTAAATATGAATTATTCTTGCAGGGGAAGAAATAAATCCATCTGTCTGGGCATATTTTTTGTGCGTGGGCTTGGCTTAGCTGGTCCAGTTAGAAAGATAAATTAGCCTTAGAAGCAGTTGGATGATGTTGACAATGTTGGGTCTGCCACAAAAGTCCATGTGGCCTCTGAAAAGAGTGGATAGAACTTCTCCTCCTCCTCTTCTTTGTGTGTGTGTGTGTGTGTGTGTGTGTGTGTGTGTGTGTGTGTGCGCGGGCGCGCGTATGTGTGTTGGTCATGGTGGTCAGAAGAGGGCCTCAGGCACCCTGGGTCACCTGGGTAGTGTTTTGTGGAGATTGGTTGTGATCCTACCAAGCTTGTTTTCCACAAACTTTCATTACAATATCTCCTTGCCCCTCGCTTGTCCCACGCTTCTCAAGACAACAAACTCCTCATTCTTCCTGCATGTTATCGAAACCGTGTAGTGAACATGGCAGGTCTGTTGTACTTGGTGCAGTTTCCATTATCTAATCTCTGAGCTTGGGTTTTTACATGGCACAGTGATTTTACAGGCATCTGTCACCTACACTTTAACCTCGGTGGTGACTAGGAATGTCCTAGAAGCAGAAGTAAGAAATGTTCTGTGGCCATGGTAGAGACGCATCCACTGAAGTAAAAAGAAATGGATACACCTCTACCAACCAAGACTTCAGTTCAGGCAGGCTGACCAGAGGGCCCCACTGGAGGACAGCTTTCTTTCACCTCTCGATGGCTTAACAGTGCTCACATCTGATCTGAGCCTCTTGCTCCCTTCCTCCCTTGTCCTGGGGAGTTTGTCTGATGAGTGTTGAAGATCTGAGCTACCCTGGGTTAGGGATGGCTTTTGTAACCTATCCCATCCACACAAATATAAAAGGGAAAACAAATTGTGAACTTTGCAGGGCTCCTGGGCCACTGTTTCACTCTGCTGCTGATAGAGGAGTTTTCCTACACACACCGCTGTCCTCTGCACCACAGTTTTCATGACACAGCAGCTCTGCAAAGAATCCATCAACAGCTAAAAGCCACCAAAAGCACTGGGTCCCTAAGCTGCCTGTGCCATCAATTAGACTTCGCTTTCTTCTGAATTTTACGTTCAGAATAGTTACCCTTATCTGGTTCTCTCTCTCTCTCTCTCTCTCTCTCTCTCTCTCTCTCTCTCTCTTCTCTTCTCTTCTCATCTCTTCTCTTCCTCTCTCTCTTCTCTTCCTCTCTCTCTTCCTCTCTCTCTTTCTCTCTCTCTCTTTCTCTCTCTCTCTCTTTCTCTCTCTCTCTCCCTCTGTTTGTCCCTCCCTCCTTCTGCTTGTCTGTCTGTCTCTCATCTTCCCCATTGAGGCCTGAGACCTCCCTGATTGTCTCAGGACTTTACCCAGGCTACTACCAGCTATCCTGTACATTGGAGCGTTGGTTCTGTGTTGGTCATTTGTATTACTTGGTTTTAGTTTTTTCTGGTTTTGTTTTTTGATTTTTGTTTGTTTGTTTTTTCTACTCAGGTTTTTTTGCAGTGGATTTTGAAGTGGAGTCTTACTGTGTAGCCCAGAGTAACCTTCAGCCCCTGGTCCTCCTGCCTCTACATCCAGAGGCTAGAACTTCAGGCATGAAGCAACACTCTCAATTGGATATTTCATAGGGTGCTGGCATCTGTAATGCTTAAGTGCTGGAAACTGGGTAGCCACTGATGCCTGGTTGATAACAAATATAAAACACTGAATATAAAATAAATACCAATTTAGGAAGCACTAAAAGGTAAAAGAAAAATAGAATTTCAAAGCTAATTAAAAAGGAGATGTAAAGATTTTTTTAAGGTAGGAAATGGTGTATAGACTAGACTACCACACCTGGGGTGTGTGTGCGCACACACATGCCATAGCACATACAGAAGACGATTTGCAAAAGTCAGTTTTCTCCTTCCATCACGTGGATATCAGGGATCAGACTTAGGTTGCCAAGCTTGGTGGCAAGCTCCTTTACCCATTGAGCCATCTTGCCAGCCCAAAGAGTTTGTTTTGGATCCATATTTTTTTCCATTAACTTGGTGATGCAACCAGGCATGACAGTGATTGTTTATTACCATGAGATGCAGACCCCAGATACTCCTGTCTCTACCTCATTCTGACCTCTTTCTGTTCTGCAGTCTTTCTGTTCCTGCAAGCTGATACCACTGGGCAGGACCAGAGGCTGGGTACCTCCCTCCATCTGTGCTTCCTGCTGAAGCCAAGGTTAGATGAAGTGTGGACTGGGCTCCGGCCTGAAGGAATGAGTGTGGACTCAGAGGAAGGAAAAGACCTTCGCAGGTGGGACACAGGCAGGGCAAACAGGGAGCTGTGAATTTTTGAGAATCTTGGTATAATTTGGAGTTTTTTGTTTTGTCTTGTTTTTTTTTATTATTATTATTTTTCAATCAAAAGGGCTTCCTGATTCTATTGCACAGTTACCCTGAAGTCACCCTTACTGTTCTCAGGAGGGTAGCTGAAATCCACATGTAGAAACAACCACGTGTATATATTTCCATCTAATCGTGTTGAACACTATCAGATATTAGGACAACTTGAAACAAACATGAACTTTCTTTAAGGTGCGGCCTCCCCACCTCCACACACAGCTGGAGTTTCCTGCTGACTGATCCCCATGTGTTTGGAGGTCAAGGCCAACTGACAAAAACACTTTGCTCATGATGGTAGGTTAATGAGAAAGAGGAAACCTCTTATAGACTGCTGGGTTGGCAAAATCATCCAAAACACACAGCTTTGTGTTACCATAGCTGCAGGGAACCACTGGGTGAGGGATTCTCATGTTTTCCATTGTAACTGTTCCAGGATGAGCTATGCAGGACAGCCTGGGTCCCCCATGTCGTGTGTATTCTATTGCTGCTGTCTCACTTTCAGACCTTTCCAAGGCCTCTATCACCAGTGAGCTCATCCACAACGGGAAAAAGGGAAACAAATCCCAGTTTACAAATCCCTGCATACCACTTGCTTTTGACAACATTTCCTGGTGTGATCCTCAAAGCTTCTGCAGCTTGAGAGCAGCAGAGTTTGCAGGGAACTTTGTGTAAAGGATTGATTTGTCTTCATATCTTGGTTCAGTTCATTTTTTTTTAAATCCTCCTGATCAGATCAGAAGGTAAAGTTATGGAGTTGGAGAGATGGCAAGCTCAGTGGTTATGAGCATGGACTGCTTGCTCTTCAGAGTTTGGTTTCTAGCACCCACGTCCAGAAGCTCACAGTCACTTTTAACTTAAGCTCCAAGGGATTCAGCACCTCTGGCCCCAACAGGCACCTGCACTTGTGAGCACACCCCAACCCCCCTCACAAACATGCACGTTGTTGGTTTTAAGATTGTTTTTAAATTGAACTTTCAAAATGCATCCATTTTAAAAGTTGGGAACAAAGGTCCTAGTATTCATACTGAACAAGAACAATGTAAGGGAATTCTTTTAGACTGACATCAGACCAAAATGCTACTTATGCCAAATGCTACACTAAATGCTATGTTATTGAACTAAGACTTTAGGGCAGCAGATGGAACCAAAGCAGATGCCTTTTTCCTTAACAAAGTATAGTTCACCTCTGTCCCCTACTCTTAGCTAATTCTTACAATAATATAACCTGATGTTAACTGTTCAGCAGCTTTCTGTGACTGTGACAAAATACACGAGGTCAAATTGAAAGGAGGAAAGGTTGGTTTCAGAGGTTTCAGTCCTGAGGCTGTGGACCTGTGGGAGGTAGCACCCAACAGCAGGGAGTGTGTGGTGTAGACTGTACATCATGCAGTCAGAAGTGTAAGAGACCCCGGAGACACATTCCCTTCTGAGAGCACAGCAAGGTGATCTACTTCCCACCAACTTTTATCTTTTCAAGGCTCCACCTGTCCTGACAGAAACAAGGCCAAGCCCTGAACACAACACGTAGTCTTTTGTAAGACACTAAACCAAAGCACAGACTTGACCAATTGGAGGTTTTTCCTATGGTTCTGCTTCTTTGCTCCTGTCGTACCCCCTCCCCCCCCCCATTCTACATCACCAAGTGTAAGCACTCATTCCATTTGTAGAATGGAGTGTCCCAATGTAAGAATTGAAAAGAAAAAAACAATTCCATCTTTAATAATATCTGTTGGATTTTATCCTTTGACGTGCGACTAAGTAGTTCTTAATCTCCCATGAAGCAGACAAAATACATAAGGAAAAATCACCAAGGCTTCTCTGTTTTCCACCAGCCAGAACAACTTGCATAGCTGTTAGGTTTCCCTGGTATCATCCCCTTTGCCTGATGGGATGTCCACTCTCAATATGTTGTATGACCTAAAATGAACTGAAATCATCTGAATGAAGGTTTCCCTGCTGACCTTGAAGAAGGAAGCTACCATACTGTGGGTGTTGTGGGGAGGGGCTGTGGGCAGCTCCAAAACTCAGGATGGCTCTCGGTGAAAGCATGAGCTCACACTTATAACCCTCTGTATATGAGGTACGCTGCACATGTGTACATGTAGGTGCACATATATGTATATGTGTATGCATGTGAATGTTGATATCAAGTTTCCCGTAAATCACCCTCCACTTTATTGTTTTGAGACAGAGACTCTCACTGAACCTGAAGCTTTCATTTTGGCTGAGTTGATTGGTCATCAAGATCCAACAGTCTTCCCTGCCCTGGGATCACAGATGTGCAGCACCATGCCAGGCTCTACCGTGGATGCAGGGAAGCAATCACAAGTGTTCATTTTAATATGGCAAGCACTTTGCCAGCTGAATCCTCCCAGCCCTGATCCTACAGCCTTACAAAAAAGAATTCTTTGTGAGCTTAGAAGGGGACCCAGAACTCTAGAAAGATTTTGCCCCTGCCTGACATCCCCAATCCCATGATACTCTTCTGAAAGACATTTTATACAAGTAGATTTGTTAGTACTATAACTACTAGTTAATTATGCTAGAACACTGCCCTCCATGGCAGCAGATACTGCACTCCAGTCTTGCTGCACCACACTGGAGGATGTCCAGGCCACACCCTTTTCCCTGAGTATCTGTTTCTTGACTTGAGTATCTGTTCATTTGGGAAGCCGAGCATCAGTTCTCTGTTGCTGGATTTTAAAAAATATTTTATTTTGTTTTCTATTAATATCCATCTGTGTGTATATGGCGTGTGTGTGTGTGTGTGTGAGAGAGAGAGAGAGAGAGAGAGAGAGACAGAGACAGAGACAGAGAGAGACAGAGAGAGACAGAGAGAGACAGAGAGAGAGAGACAGAGAGAGAGAGAAGACAGGGCGAGGGAGGGAGAGAAAAAGAGCAAGCACATGAGTACAGGTGCTTGCAGAACACCAAAACGGGGCTTTGGACCCTCTGGAACTGGAGTTACAGCAGTCGTGAGCCACCCAACATGCGTGTTAGGAACCTAACTTGGGTCACTTGCAAAAATAGTGTCTGCTCATAACCACTGAGCCATCTCTCCAGTCCCAGTTCTTAGAGCTACACCTCCCTTACTTTCTCTCTTGTGTTAAATGCATTACTATGCCTTTTTAAAAAGACTGTTTCATAGAAATTATTATTAAATCACTTTTTCTATTATATAGGTTGCAAGCATGTGACATTCATGTGTTACTTTTATATTACTTTCTAAAACTTTGTATGTTTTTAATTGTTAACCTATAGTCGATATATTATTTTCATGCATTTCTCTACATCGAGTTTGTAAAAAGTATATTCTGCTTTCTCACAATATTTTGATAGTTTTGTTCCTAAATTTCTGCTTCAATCCCATCTGGAGTTGATTTTGGGTCAGGTTCTCCTCTACCCACCCTGAACAGACCCATGTGCTCTTGATCCTGCCTTGGGCCAGGTCACCAGCAAGCTCTGTGTTGCTGAGTCAAAAGAGTTCTGCAGCCTTATGCCTTTGACTTCCCTGCAGTGTTTGTCAGGGTTGAGGTCAGTTTCTTTGTGTAACATACCTTCTTTGCTGAGCTGGTGGGGCAGTGCAGCCCCCTAACTCTTCCAACACCTCCCCTGCTTTATTCTTCCCAACGAGCTTCTTTGTCTTCATTTTTAGATCTAAAATTCAGTTGAAAGACACTGAGAATTTAAGCAGAAGTTTATCTAAAAAGCAAAACAAATACTCCAAAGAGAAGAGTGTGGGCTCTTCTTAAAAGCTAGGGCGGGGCGGGGCTGCGGGGGCTGTTGCCACAGCTAGTGTAGTAATAGAGTGACTGCTACACTGTGAATCTTTCTTAATAATAAAGGGAGAGATCGACCACAGTCCTTAGTATCATAAAGTATACAGTTGAGTATGTTCATCAGTGTTCTGTTACTGTGAAGAGACACCACAGCCCATGGCAACTCCTATAAAAGAAAGCATTTAATTTGGACTTGCTTACAGTTTTTAGAGGTTTAGTCCGTTATCACCACGCACACACAGCACACAGGCAGATTTGGTGCTGAAGAAAGAGAAGAGAGTTCTACTTCTGAATCTTCAGGCAGCAGGAATAGAGAGACACTGAGACAGGTTTGTGTTTTGAAACTTCAAAGCCCACCCAAGATGGCATACTTCCTCCATGGGGCAACACCTCCTAATCCTTTCAAATGTTGCTGCTCTCCAGTGACTCAAATCTATGAGCCCACAGGGACTATTCTCATTTAAACCACCAGAGTTGAGTTTCCCACATTTGGGGAAGTCACAGGAGCCAATACACTCAGAGGGCAATACATAAGCCTGTGAAAATCATCACCTACTTGATTATGGTGTCTCCCCTGCTAGATAAGTAAATATTGTGGAGTAAAAAAAATTTCATGAATGTTTATGGAGAGGTTAGCATATTCAAAATTTTCTTTCCTGAGTTAGATGGACAAGGTCTTACCTTTAAAATCTTTCCCCATGATTCTTTACAAAAACCCACAGGTGTGTGTGTGTGTGTGTGCATATGTGTGTGTTTAGGGGTAGCAAGTCAGAAGCACAGAGCCAATATATCTTAACAAAGCCAAAATCTTTTGAGGCTCAATCCTTTGTTAGCACATGTGTGTGGGAAGTGCCCTGGCACCCTGCCATCTGCATTTTTGGTATACCTCTTTGTATACCTATCTGTAGCCTCAAGGACCACCAGCTGCATGGGAATTCTGACTGTCAGGAGACAGCAGCCTCCAGAAACAGCTGCAGTTGACTTAGCTACTCTTATCTAACACCCTCCCCATATATATATATATATATATATATATATATATATATATATATATATACACACACACGCACGCACGCGCACACACACACACACACACACACACACACACACACACACACACACACACACATATGGTTAAAGCTGGGGCCAGGATTTCATGATGGCTAGTCAGTCTGTTCAAACTGACACTGGGCTTCAACTGTCTCCCTCAAAGATTTGCATGTCTCACACCCACCTCCCCTTCTCCTTTGGTTAATCTACAGGCAGCCTCACACCGATTGGGCTCAACACTGAAGCCCTGACTCTCACCCTCTGTGGCAAACCTGTTTTCTTCCTAATCTTAGCTCGGATCAACTCTCTCCACTTCATTGAGTCACCTAAATATCTTTCCCTTCCCTTACTCTAACTTCCAGTTTCATCTAGCAAGATACTGTGACCAGATCTGTGTCTCTGTGGCTACCAGAATCTCACCCTCTTATCCCTTCAACTATTCTCTATCCCATCCTGATTTAACAGGACAATGCTCTTTTTAAAAAAGTCACAAGGACAGTGAGATGGCTCAGTGGGTAAAGGTGTCAACCACCAAGTCTCATGACCTGAGTTTGACCCCCTGGGACCTACATAACAGAAGTAGAGAACAGTCTCCTGCAAACGTGTCATGGTACCACACGATTCTTTCGCCTGAACACACACACACACACACACACACACACACACACACACACACACACACACGGGGAAAGAGAGAGAGAGAGAGAGAGAGAGAGAGAGAGAGAGAGAGAGAGAGAGAGAGAGAGAGAAAGAGAGAGAGAGAGAGAGAGAATTGCAAAAACATTTATTTTAAAGAGGTCATATTAGTGCCTGTTACCTTCGACACTGCCATGGTGACCTACTGAATTTCTGCCCCATCCTAATCTTTGAGGACAAGTTGCTTGTATGCTATAAATTGCTCTTTAGGTGAGCTGGTGGGGTCAAGTTGGTTGTCAAAGCAAGCACCAGACAACCTCTGATGTCATAACTATCCCATTTGCAAACTAAGCAACAGAGATCCCAGAGTTGTGACAGTCAGACAGTTGTCATGACAACAACTGGAAAGAAACATTTAAGGGGTGAAAAGATGTTGAAGTCCCAGAAAATCTCAGCCTTTTCGCAGACACACATGGCTAACCTCTGTCTTCTCTGCATGGCTGTCCTGTAATCTGCATCCACAGCCTCCTGATGCCAGGTTAAGGAGCTGCTTGCCAGCTTACTCATCACAGCTCCTGGTCTTAGCCAAAGACGAAAGTCTCCTTCACTGCCCAGGTGATGTTGAGCCTTGCTACTGGTCCCACAATTCCAAGGGATAAAAGCAATCAGTTAGAGTGTAAAACTTGGCAGACCTTCTTTGAATACTTCAGGGCGGCTCCCAAAGCACCTACAGCAATCCAGGCTTCTTTGCAGGATCTCAAAGACCAAGCATGGCTTGGACCTCACCACCACCTCAGGCTGCTTTCTGTTTTGCACACAAGTCTCTCTTCATTTTTCAAGCTAATCCAGATTTTTCACAGCCAGAGTTTCTGGATCCCGTGTTACATCTCTAGGGACTTAACGGAAATGGATTTCTCAGTTCTGAAAGCCAAAAATCCTAAGAGAAGTATTTTATAGCTGAGAAACGGATCCTGAAAAACCACCATGCTCAAAGAACCACTTCTAGTTCCTTCATAAGAAATGAAGTGTCTATAGTAATAGGCTTTCCTGTAACAGCAGTCATTTTGGAGATGAACAGAGAAATGGCTAAGGTCACTTGACTATGTCCAGATCAAGAAAGTTTTATTTCTGTGAATCAGAACTATATATAATTCAACACAATGTCTAATGGGAATTTTAGTGTTCAAATTTGCTTATTTTTACATATTTATTTGATATCTAGTATGTGTATGTGTTCATGTGTGTACATGTCTGTGTGCATGTGCATGCATATGTGTGTGTTTGGAGGCTGACACCAGGCATCTGGCTCTCCACTGTATTGTTTGAATAGGGTTTTGTCACTGAACCTAAACCTCACCAGTTGGCTGCCTGGCTGGCCAGTGAGTTCCAGGGTTCTTCCTCATGTCATCTGCCTGGCACTGGGAATACAGGAGCACTGGCACTCACTCTTTCTGGGGATCCTACCTCAGGTCCTCAGCTTCTGCTGTAAGCACTGCCCAGATGAGCCATTTCCTTAGCCCTGATGCTTTCATTGATAGACAATGGGAATCTACAGCAGAGAACACTGGGTAAAGGGCTATGAATCCTCTTAAATGAGGAGAATTTTCTTGGAAGAGTTGGAACATCCTGTTCTGTTTTCCTGCTTTGTTGTTTATGGGTGTGATAAGCACACAGACCTAGAAGTATTCTTCAGGATAGCCTGGTAGGGGCATCATCTTCCCCAGACTCTCCCTTCCTGCTGCTTTAAAGGGGCCTGCTTTTCCTCAGGAAGGCTTTTGGGATATCTCCCCTCTTAAACAGATAAGTTAAAGGTTATCTTATCTCAGTAAACACACTGATCCTAGCAGGACAGCCCATTAACTCCTCCCCCCCCAAAGAATCTGGAAGTTTCCAGGACAAAAGATGCCATTCTGGGTCTCTATGAGTAAACTGCACAGAGCTGGCGTCTGGGGTCATCTGTTCACACCAGCCCATCACTCCCATAGAGTCATTAAACAGAGACAGCTCAGGAAGCCACTCCAAGTGGCTTACACTGTCTCTTATAGCAGAAGACTTGGCTGTGTGGTTGTTCCTGACCCATGCCCACCAGGGACAAGATTCTAAGGTTTGACTCTGCGGTTTCCATACACCAGTGACCTGCCACCTCCCCTCCACCCTCATAAGAGGTGCCTCAGTATGCCATAGCAGGCAGCCCTGAGCTGCACAAAGGTCTCTGTCCCAGGATGCTTTCAAATGCCTCCTCAGCAGAGGCAGCCCACTTCTTTACCTTCTTTTTAGATGGGTGGTCTTCATGAGTCCACCATTTCCTACCTTCTACCTGGCACGATGAAGGGGTCCTTATTGGTTCAGTGATTGGGTGCTTCTCACATAGTAAGTGAGCCTCACAGGTAGGCTAATGTTTAGACTTTATGACGGTTTATCTGATCTGTCAGGATAACATACATGGTTTTAAATATTTGGGTTTTTGATCATTTTTATTTATGTGTCTGTGTATGCATGCTATGTTTCTTGATGCCTATGGAGAACAGAAGACGGTATTTATACCAACAACAGCAATGGTAGCATGAGCTCTAACCCTGAGATGAAGCCACCATACCATCCCAGTACTAGATTCATCCAAACATCATGTTGCCCAGAAAGCGGTTTTTATAATGACCTATTTTTAAAATGGGGTCATTATACTAAAAGGGCAACGTGCCATGGAAGGCCACGTGTGGTGGTGATGTGCCCTCTGCCTGGCTATGACATCAGAGTGGCCTTGCCTGTGAGCTAAGGGCGGGAGAAAGAACACCAATGGATGCCCCACAAATGACTCAGTCAGAAGACAGAGTGTGCTGTGAACATCTCGGATGTCTGTGGAACAAAGGTCATTCATAGCTGAACAAAGTCCAGGGTCATTCACAGCCGAGTGAGCACATGCAGCTCCATGAGGGGAAAAGGGAGAGCAACCAGAGCTGGTGTTGGCCAGGCACCTATTCACAGAAATAAAGGAAAGGCACATGCAGATGGATTTCTGGTTTTGGAAAGAGGATTGACAAACTGTATTCTGGTTTTTCTTTTAAAAATAAGCTTGTTATTTTAGTAGCCTTCCTGAAAAACCAGTGCAAATATAGTGCAGTGTCCCATATGCCTGCCTCCAGCAGGTCCTGATGTGAACATTGGTCACAAATTTTGAGTCAATGTCACCACTGACTGAAGTCTCTTTACCTGAGGTCCTCTTTCTCTCCCAGGGTCCTACCAGTGAGCCCTCTGTGACATCAAGTCACCTGGTCCCTTCAGGCTCCCAGTCATTGTGATGATTTCTCCAATTTTACATGGCCCTTCCTCACAGGATATTGACAGTGCTGAGGTGCCTACGCTAGTAACTCATGGCACAATCTCCACATTGATTCTGCCTAGTGGTAGAAGGTAGAGGCTGTAGGTTTGGGAGGCTAACCACAGAGATGCATGTCTTGCCTGTCACATCTTCCCCGTTCTTGAGACAGGCTGTGACCACACAGGCCTAACTCTCGTCTCACAGTCCCCCTCCCCCTGCAGCTAGGATTCAAAGCATGCACCACCATGCCTGCTGCATGCTCCACCATGCCCGCTGCATGCACCACCATGCCCGCTGCATGCACCACCATGCCCGCTGCATGCTCCATCATGCCCGCTGCATGCACCACCATGCCCGCTGCATGCTCCACCATGCCCGCTGCAAGGACTTTCATTTGCCCCATTCTGCTTTTAATCTTAGACTACATCATGCTTATTTACAAAATCAAGGTTCCGTAGCAGAAGCAGATTGCAGCCAAGATCGGAGCGGAGTGCGCGGATGATTTACTTACCCTACGGTGCAGTCGGTTGCTATGTTTCATTGACTACAGTTTTATGGCTTGAGAGCAAATCTCATGGTGGTAAAAGTTTTATGACTTCCATTAATTCAGTGTCCTCCACTGCCACGTTTCTCAGCTTGCTGTCAAGCCACGGAACTATATTTTTAGGATATTCCTAAGTGAAGCAGTGTGCAGACTCACCAGGCAAAACTTACAGCAAACTTTTCTGAGGAACTGAAGTAGATACACATACACACACATTACACAAAGCATACATGTATATACATACACATACACGCATACCACACATACACACTTACATATGTACATGCACACACAATACACTTACATATTTACATACACACACACACACACACACATACACACACACACAGAGTCTTACATGTAAGAAGCTGGGAGATAAACTCTTTGAGAAAGTGACCAAGTACAAGAAATGTCTCCCCTATGTGTCTCGGTTGCCATCACTTTCGACTGAGGCTTCACTGTGCTTAGTGGTAGAAACAAGCAGGGTCAAGCAGCAGTGACTTGACAGGGTTGAATCTGAGTCTTGGGGCAGATGTCAGGATCTCCAGGCTCCTGTGTATTTTTTTTTTTTTACCATGAGTTTCACAGAGATTTGTGGTTAGTTACAGAAGATGAATTTGTTTTGTCAAAGGGGAAGATACAGAGGATGTGCCGTCCTTCCCCTGGCACACAGAGGGCAACACGAAGAAAGTGTTGAGACAAACAAAGTCCGGCATGACCTTTAGGGTCATTCATGCCACACATGCCTCTCCCAATTGCCTATCACTAAGGGTTTTCAGAACATGCTTGTAGGGTTGAAGGAACCCGGGTTGACCTAAGTCTTCTCTCTGCATGATAGCCTCTAGACTTTGCTCCTCCACTGTTTCTATTTTCCTGCTTCATCGAGGCAGGAAAGCAGGAGGAGATAGGGAGGAAGGAACACAAAGATGAAAAACAAGGCAAGTGCAGAGGGCTGGGCCACCTGATCACTGAGAACTGTGACTTCGTTACTGTGTTAGTCACTCACTCAGAACGATACCTAGGGTCTGAAGCCTTTCAGCTTCCTAGGCTCTCCCTTCATGCAGAGATATTTGTATTTGCTGGTTGTGTTGGTACAAAGATGAACATATTGATATTATATGCTTGAAAATCTGTCTTTTCTCACGCTAAAAGAGATGAAGGCAAGTAAAGTGGGTTGTACCATGTCTAATGAGTTCATCTAGTTGGCTCAGAAGATACCCTGGTTCATTGATTGGTAAGTGCAGCTTTCATGAGTCACTGTGGGATTGCTGAGCTCTGGTTTCTGGAGAAGAGTGGGGCGGATGCTGCGTGTGACCCTGGGTCATCTTTGTAATGTTAAGTGGAAATGGCTGACTTCATTCCTAAGGTTACTCCTCAAATGTCAGCTGAAAGCTCTTCATGTTGTAGTGTGATGTCACCACAACCTCTGAGTGGCTGGGGAAAGACATGGTCCTGGAGAAAGGACTTTTGCTCTTGTATTTTATAGCATACCCTCGTCCGGTGCAAGTCTCTGCCGTGCCGGGGGGGGGGGGGGGGGGGAACAAAGCAATCCAGAATGATAAACAATGTGTGGAGGGAGATGCCAACAGAGATTCTGTGGGTATTAAGCATGCATTTTTTAAAAAAATGAGATAAGGAAAAGCAAAAGTCAATTCCCAACACATCTCATCCTGGAGATTATCATACTGACTTTAAAAACTCTTAGCATGTGCCATCAGCTCAGGCATTTATTTACGGAATTAATCTACCATAAATTAAATGGAGTTTGTTTTCTATAAACCAAATCTCTGGAGAAGCTCTCCAGGAAACTTAGGATGAATGACTCACTTTTTGAAGTAGGACCTATCCTGCTCCAGTCCAGGGCTGGGGACGAGGAGAAAGTGTGTACTGTGTTTTCATTGAGGGATTATTTCAGTGGCCAATGTCAATGACAGTGACACTCATTTTAAGTTCCTTTATCTTTTCTCTTTTTCTTAATTATTTTTTCCAAGCATTTAAGCTCTGCGAGAAGAGCCAACATACACGTTCTGTTTGATGCTGAATTTCTAGGGCCTGAAATAATCTTGGCATATGATGGTTACTGTTCTAGCAGGGAATTCAAAGCCTCCTTCCAGAGATCACTGGGAACAAATAACTGAATATTTATGGAAAATAACAAGTAGTTACTGGATCACACCATTTTGGAACTGGAAAATTCCTCGGGCTGAAGGAATGAAGACACTGCTGAAAGGACCAGAGGTACAAATAGCTGGTGGCAGAAGTTGAGTTGTGGAGGATTCGGCTGTTACCAGTACCTCAGGCCTCAAACCACACTTCACACTGAAGGCATCTTGAGGCACGCTAGGCTGCAGAGTGAGGTGCATACCACCTTACATACAGAAAGCCTCCAGAGCCAATATGTGAGGAAACCTGTTTGTGAAGAGGAAGGCTGGGACCCTGGACACCCCAGCCTCCATTGCCCACCACATACCCCAGTATATCTATCTGCAGCTGCTCTCTGACTCATTAAATGTACACCCCTGGTGGTGATTTAAGACATGAGGGATACTTACATTTGGTGCCTGAAGTTGCAAATGACCCAAAACCCTAGTGATGTGATGGAAAGGCCAAGGCCCTTTGTGCATGTCCAACTTTTTCCCTACTCTTCCTCTTCCTCTCTTGCAAGGCTCCTTCTGACACACTGACTTTCTACAATTAGCCACACATCCCTGTTCATTTCCTTGTTCAGGAATCTAGGAGCCTGGGAATCCCAGTTGATACCCTCTGGACCCAGAAACTCACAAATATCAATATAAACATCAGACAGGGATCTAAGCAGTCATCTCCCCTCAGATGGATCACAGCCCTGCCTGCTCTCACACAGCCTATCCTAATCAAGGCACGATCACCTGAAACCAAAGCAGGCTGCTCTGCCATCCCCGCCACAGGCTCCTGCTCTGGTTTCTGGCCTCAGGCTGACAGACATGCAGAGTTGCACGTATGAAAAGCTCACCTCTGCACAGGGTTTTGCATCCCACACTGTTCTTTCCAAGCACACAGAGGGAACTTAGATGGTTTGCCTGGTATGCACAGATAATATTAGCAAAGTATGGGTGTAATTTTAGGCCATCTGATGCCAAAGTTTGAATTAAATGACAAGCTTTAGAGGCTGGAGAGATGGCTCAGTGGGAAAAGGTGATGGCCACAGAGGCTAGAGACCTGAGCTTGATCTCCAGACCCATAAGAAAATGGAAGAAGATAACTGACTCCACAAACCTCTCCTTATATCTCCACATATGTGCCATGGCATGTACACCCACATTTCACACACACACACACACACACACACACACACACACACACACACACACCTATCTCATAAGTGCTATTGCTATAAGTATGTGCCAGTGGGTTGGGCTCTTAATATTTTTAAACTTTATTAAGTGTGTGTGTGTGTGTGTGTGTGTGTGTCTGTGTGTCTGTGTGTCTGTGTGTGTATTTAAGTGCTTTTATTCACTGGGAAATCATGTTGGCCCTTAACGCAGTACTGGAAACTGAACCTGTGTCCTCTACAAGAGTAACAGATATTCTCAATGGCTCAGCCATCTCTTCAGCATTAGACTTTAATTTAATTTTGTTGTTGTTACTGTTTGTTTTGTTTTGTTTTGTTTTGTTTTGCAAGACAGAATTTCTTTGTGTATCCCTGGCTGTTCTGAACTCACTCTGTAAACCAGGCTGGCCTTGAACTCAGAGATCTGCCTGCTTCTGCCTCCTGAGTGCTGGGATTAAAGTCCTGTGCAATCACTGCCCTGTTAAAATTTAATTTTAAAATAGGGAATAAGTTGAAAAATTGTATGGGGCCGAGAGAAAGGGCTCAACAGTTAGGAGCACCGGATGTTCTTCCAGAGGACCTGGGTTTGATTCCTAGCTCCCACATAGCTGCTTATAACCATACTCACTTCCAGCCTCCATGGGCAGCAAATATTCACATGGTGCATGCACATATAAGCAGACAAAACAACCATACACACAGCATAAAAATAAAATGACTCTTTTGAAAATTATATATAGAATATATATGTCATGATACAATAAAAGAAAGAACAAATTTCAGCTCGTCCCTTTTCCTCCCCAAATTAAATACTGTGTGAGACTCTCAGCGAGCGCTCAGTTTTGAAAAAAGTCTTTGAAACAAAGTTGAGAACACATGTCTCTACATGAGAGCTGCCGGGAAGGGAAGGGGGCCTCCCAGATGAGTGTCTGCCTGCCCAGACCCCAGCCAATTGCTCTTTTAAGTTAGATTTTATTTGTTTTGTTGTTGTTTTGTTTTGACTAGGTGATATTTACAGATGGCACAAAAGTCAGACAGGCAGGTAAAAGGTTGAGGCAAGACACGCATGCCCACAGCTCCATCCTAGCCATCCAGGCCTCCTCCCCAGGAAAGCAGGCTTTGATATCTGTCCAATAAATGAAAATTATCTCACAAGACAGGAAGAGAGAGAAAGAGAGAGAGAGAGAGAGAGAGAGAGAGAGAGAGAGAAGAAGAAGAAGAAGAAGAAGAAGAAGAGGAGGAGGAAGAGGAGGAGGAGGAGGAGGAGGAGGAGGAGGAGGAGGAGGAGGAGGAGGAGGAGGAGGAGGAGAGAGGAAGAGAGAGAGGGGAGAGAGAGAGAGGAAGAGAGAGAGAGAGAGAAAGGAAAAAGAGAAAGGGAGGGAGGCAAGGAGGAAGGGAGGAGCAGAACCCTAGAACTGGAACCTTGTGTACCCATTGCCTATTCAAGTAGTATCAAGCCAAGAACAAGCGTGGGCTGGCGAGATGGCTCAGCAAGTAAAGATGTCTCCTGCTTGATCTGACAACCTGAGTTCAACTTGGTTTTCAGCATCTGGATCAGGAACCACTCACATCTGGACACTAACAATTGCCTGTAACTACAGGACCAGGGAAACTGAGGCCTCAGTCTTAGAGGGCACCTGGATTCAAATGCACATTACCTACAGAGAGACCCACATTTATATGTATAACTTAAAATAATTCTGTAAAATTGTGTGTGTGTGTGTGTGTGTGTGTGTGTGTGTGTGTGTGTGTAAATTTAAAAGATGCCTATTGGTGCTGGGAGTTGAACTTTGAGTTGAACTCCCAGCCCCAATGGGATTGCCAGACATCCTAGGCAATATTGCCACTCAGATGTCTTCCCAACATCCCCACAAAATGTTTTTTTAAAAAAATCTTATCTCAGTAAATGCCAGTGCCCCCTCCCAGATGTTACCTTGCTTCCCCTCACAATTGCATGTTATTTATAATTTTTTATTCTATATGGATTGAAAAGATGAAAAAATGAAGACTCATGAAACATTACTAAAATCAATAGTCACTCCTGAAAATTCTTCCCAAAGGTCATCAAATATTCAGTTACAGTACAAATTTCCAATCACCCCAGGCATGCCATTTATTTATTTATTTATTTATTTATTTATTTATTTATTTATTTCTTACTTACCTATATAGTCAGAGTCTTATATATAGCCCATGCTAGCTATAGCATAGTACTGGTGCCTCAGCCTTCCCAGAGATAGGACTACAAGTGCGAGCTGCCATGCCTGGCCAGTGTGTTTATCCAAGTCCCAATTTTAGGAAGGCATGGGTTGTAATAGTTGACAGGGCATTTAAGTCTTTTTCGTCTATGGGTTCTCTCTCTAACACACACACACGCACGCACACACACACACACACACACACACACACACCATAGTATGTGTATGTATACCTTGAAATTTGTTTGATGAAGAAATCAATCTGTTAATCCTATATCATTTCAAACTGTCTATATTTTGAAAAACAAAACTCCTTGCATATAAACAGCACAAAATTCATTTTGAGCCTTCTGTCAATAATCTATTCAGAAATACTTATCGAGTGCAGCCATTGTTCTAAAATTCAGAAACTACCAACACAACAAATGAAGGAAAGAATTTGCTGCCTTGTGGGCTTTGTGTTTTAGTGGGCATCTCCACGTGTCGTTGGCTTTATAGAAAATGTGACATTCCCCTCGAAAGAGCAGATTCTGTGCGGTAAACAAATTCCTGGCAGTTACTTGCCAGTATTGGGGGTAGCACACTTCTGGACTTGGCAGGTACGTACAAGTCTAGTCCCGGTAAGCTCCACCCACTTCCACTCCCAGCAGCCCCTGGGAGAGCCTTGACTCCGGCTCTCTCACCCACCGAGAGAAGGGTGAGGCTTTCTGCCATGTTAAGTGGAGAAAGTGTTGCGTGCAGTTTCCATTTCTGTTTCTTTGATGTGTGAAGTGACCACGGTTGATGTGTGCACATCTTCAGGACACGTTTGACTTCCTCTTGTGAACATTTATTGTCTCTGTTTTTCAGCGAGCCTTTGGTCTAGACCACAAGGTACCAGAAGGGGACGCACCAGGTTAGTAAGCTCTTTGTCAAGCATTTCCAAGTATTTTCCCCTGTTTATCCTTCACCCCTTTATTCCATGAAGCACCATTTATAAAGTTTTGATTTGTTTGAGTGTGTAGAGGCCTACCACAGTGTGCATCTAGA
The DNA here is from genome assembly GCF_011762505.2 of Arvicanthis niloticus. NCBI lineage: Eukaryota > Metazoa > Chordata > Mammalia > Rodentia > Muridae > Arvicanthis > Arvicanthis niloticus. Next base: position 73,047,731 of record NC_047665.1, on the reverse strand, counting down.
GTTCAGGAGACAACTTTTCAAAAGGCACATCTCTTTTTTTTCACCAAGTGGGGCTCAGGGACTAAAAGTCAGGCAGCCGGGACTTTGTGACAAATGCCTTAACCATTGAGCCATCCTGCTGGCCTGAGAATGCCATCATATTTATAAAGCAGAACATGGCGTCACATGCCTGCTATGCTATCACTTGGAGGGCTGAGATAGGAGAATCACTGCAAGCTCAAGAGCAATCTGAGCTACATAACAAGTTTCAGCGTAGCCAAGGTTACATAGTAAGACCCTGAATGATAATAATAAAATCAAAAAGTAGACAAACTCATAAAACTTTGACCTCCAAGAGTTTTGTCAGAAATTGGAAAAAGCACACATTTCCAGTCACTGGTCAAGACTGCAGGTTCTCTACAGCAGTAAACAACCCCAGAAAAATGCCTATTTGCTCACAAAGCGGGTTTCTTGTTTGCAACTGTGTCCTGTTTAGATCTGCAGAGCCTACTTGCCTACTTTGGTTAGGAGACCCAAGCTCCCTTTGACATAGAGACTCTATCTTCCAACCGTGCGTTAGGAAAAGGGACCTGGCAGATTGCACATCCAACCCTGAGGGCACTTCAACTCACATTTCTTCAGGCAAAGGAAGTTCTGTGGCCCATCTGAGCTCAGGAGTATGTATGGCAGAGTTGTAGAAGGGCTTACAGTGTCAGGGGTTTTCAGGAGAAAGGGGAGACTGTGTGTGAGCAGTCCTTCCTGGATTGTATCAAAGTGAAGGCCTCCTTCCCGTAAGCCCCTCCCCCATGGCCTTCCTGATGCACTTCAAGCTAAGTAACAAACCACAGCTCATGTTCAGGGCCTCTCTGCTTAGACTCTCTGTACCTGACTTGAGAGAAAATGGGTCAGATGTTCATAAGTGATCCCATGATTCCTCAAGCCATGACCCTGTGGCCTTCCATGTCTCAGCCTTTGGTGAGGGATCTTCCAGGCAATATAGGAGCCAAGGTGACACTGTCCCCCAAGGAAGGCTAGTTTAGCTTTCGAGAGATGCAACATCTGGAAAAGATGCATAATTTAATGTTGGTCTCTTGTGTAGAAAAATAAATAATCTTTATCCTACAGATCAAATGAAAGGTGTGGGTGGTTTACATAGTGGGTCCTTTTAGGTTTAATAGAATCAATAGATCTTGGGACATTTAACATAAACCATGAGAGAATTAAAACAAATCCTCATGGAGCATGAGAGATAGCATTCTTTAGCATGAATCATGAGTTAGTTATGGTTTCTAAAAACACAAGCTGAATTCATTGGTCTGCAGCTGACAGAGAACATGAGGAGGAACCCAGCTTCTGACCTGTGGTCAGACACAGAACATTAGTAGGTTAGAGTGGGTGCAGTGTTTCTATTCACTAGAATATAATCTTATCCAGTAGCTTCAGGTAGTCCCTCTTGAGGAAGAAGAGAAGCAGGGACCAGGAGGGAACTTGAGCATAGAAGACATGGAGCACCCTGGCCACGATGGAAGAGGAAGCCCACACGGTGCACACGCAGGGGCAGGAATGAGGCTCTCCACCCAGGGAAACGGTGGGACTTAAGAAGTAGTGCTTATACTGCCCTGGTAGTGTGCTTAGCAGTAAGAATTTCCTTTGTATTCTGAAATGGGATGCTGACACTTCATGACGGGCAATGGGGAGGGAGCTAATACAGTCTTGGTTGTCTTTTGAGCACCCAGGTTTGGGCGCTCACTGAAGAAATCAGGACTGTAAGGACAAATACTGGATGATAAGTTCTTAACAGACTGAGGCATGAAAAAGACAAATCTCAGGCTTGGACTGGCCAATGTGAAGTTTATATTATTTATTTATTAAAGATGTGTGAATGCCTACGTGCCTGTATCGATTGAGGCCAGAAGAGGATATTGGATTCCCTGGAGCTGGGGTTACAGCCAGTTGTGAACCACCCCATGCATGTATGTGCTGGACATGCAACTTGGGCCCTCTGGAAGAGCAACAATTTTTTTTTTCTTTTCTTCTTTTAGCACAGTCTCACTATGTATCCCTGGCTGGCCTGAAACTTACTATGAAGACCAGTCTGGGCTCTAACTCACAAAGATATACCTGCCTCTGGCTCTTATGTGCTGGATAAAGGCATGCACACCATGCTTGGCCTAGAGCAACAAGTGTTCTTAACCACTGAACTACCTCTCCAGCCCCATGTAGTTTTTGTTTGTTTTAAAGCAATTATGTCCATCTGGGTACTGCCCAGAAAGTGACTTTCTCTATATCACTGCGTGGTTCAGCCATTACCTCTTCCTCTCTGACATCAGAGTGACAGCTGTTCTTTCAGCCTGTGTCACAGAATGAAACCTGCAGAGCAGGGTTAGAGAGGTTGTCCCATGATTAAGAGCATTGCTGCTCTTGCAGAGGACACAACCCTGCTTTGATTCATAGCATCCATACTGGGCCACTCACAACCACATACAGTAACTGTTGCAAGATATTTGATCACACTGCGAACCCAGAAATTGGTGTTATTTACTGAAAAATTATGTCTCTAGTTGTGGTGCGTCTCAGCCCTTAGCACACATCTTTAATCCCATTGGCTGGAATAAAAACATGCACTTAGTACACACCTTTAACCCCAAGCAATAAAGGTAAAGTTAGTTTGTAGAAGGAAGCGCCCATATTTGAAAATGATGTCTAATTGAGCAGTAGACAAAGGGATGAATCAGAGAGAGATTTGAAGGAATAGGTATGTCCAACTCTCACAAGAAGAAAGAGAAAAGGAAAGCTACTTACGAAAGCAGTGAAGGGGTGAAGTTTTACTCAGATAGGGAAAGAGACACACAGATTGCAGAGAGAGAACAAGCTAAACACAGGTGAAGACAGAATGAGGCAGAGAATGAGAAACCAGATTAGAACAGGTTGCTAAAGTTTGTATGAGGCCAAGCAGAGCGATTCAGAAGTGTAGAGAAGCCAGATTGAATCAGTCAGCTTGGAGAGGAGTTTGCATTGAATCAACCAGGGTTCAGAAAGAACTAGGAAGGGATGAGATCATTCAGCAGTAAGTCTGAGAGGCTGAAAACATTCTAGGCCTAGATAAGATTGTACGGAGGCTAGAAGCTTCCAGGACAAGGCCAAGCGTAGAAGACTGAGGCAGTAAGCCTCAGCGACAATTACTTCAGGCAAATAAAAGATGGTTTTATAAGTAACTCCAGCGATTCTGATGCCATCTTTTGACACACTCAATGAACAGATAGGCAAGCAGGCAGACTGTGTCACACTGGGTATAGCTTGGGCATATAAGACTTTAAAGCCTGCCTCCACAGTGACAGACTTCCTCCAACAAGGCCATACCTCCTAACAGTGCACTTCCTATGGGCCAAGCATTCAAACACAAGTCTATGGAGGTTATTTCTATTCAAACCAACACACGTGCTGAGAGACTTATAAGCAGGACTCTTTCCCTGTGATTACTTATTTTATTTTCTTAATTAATTTTTTCCATACAATATATTTTCATCCTATATTTCTTTCCCCAACTCCTCCAATATTCTCTCCGCCTCCCTACTCACCCACCTTTATGTTCTTGGTTTCTCTCTTAAAGAAAACAAAACAAAAAACCCAAAACAAAACATAAATGTCAAGAAACAAAAACCCACAAAAATCAGTGGAAGATGCCAGACCATGCACTGCTGGAGAAGCAAGGTGAGGAGACTGTTTCCTGCCAGCACACTGGAGGACGTAACAGACTTTGGTGTGATACTTGAACAAGGTGAGGGAGGGAAGAAAGAGGCAAATACCCTGAGAGCCCTCACACGGAGAAATCTGAGAAACTCTGGCTCACTCTACAGGACACAGAATGGCCAGCACTGACCAAACCCCTGAGCAAAGCAGCTTGAGGCAGGCAAGACGTGCCCCCTTTCAGCCTACCATTTCAGTTTCATCCACTGTCCTTGAGTTCTCTGATTCTGCATCTGTGGAAAGGCAGAGGAAGGACAGGTGACAGGAGCTTAAGGCAGAGAAAGTCTGCTCATCCATGTTCTCAGACGGGCTCTGCCTCCTATGTGGAATTCAGAGGACAAGTTTGTGAAGTCAGTTTCTTGCTTCTACCATTATGTGGGTTTTGGGAATTAAACTAGGGTCTTGAGACTCATGCAGCGAACACTTTAGCCACTGAGACAAGCCCCTCATTTTTATAGAAGAAACCAAGACTGGAGTGGCCAGTGAGCTGGACCACAATCTCCTGGCCCCTAACCCAGGCCTTTGTATTGCAGTCTTATCAGGGAACGAACAGTTTTTTCCCAAGAAGAAGGTGGGTTTCTGGCAAAGGCACTAGCTGGGCTCCAGTTTGGGCACCGTACCAGGAGCCTCTGGTGCTGCCAACCATAAGAACAGGATTTCCTGGGTGGGACAAACGGAAGAGCAGAACGTGAGTCTCAGCTATGAGTACAGCGATCCTCCCAGGGTGTGGGCTGTGCAGTTACTCCACAGATTGCCCATCACAAACACTGCAGAGCACTAAGAGCCCAGAGAACGTCTGGAAAGTGAGGTGAGGCACGTCCAGGGCCACATGAGATTTCTGCTGTGGGGCAGCTCAGTAGCTGAGCAGTGAGGAACATGCGTGGGAGTGGCCAGCTTGGGTCAGCCCTAAAGGTGGATGACTTGGGTCAGTCCTGGCCCGGCTAGTGACTACACACTCCCAGGGTCCAATACAGTGAGTGGTCAGTGGTGTGACTTTACTTATGCTTTGAGGAGAGAAAAACAAATCATTTCCAGAACCCTTAAAGCAAGGCTACTCTGGACGAGAGGAGAAAAACATGCTTATCACTGGGCTGTCCTAATGTAATATGTTGCAAGCTCAAGGTCAGAGAGGCCTCTTCACAGCTGTCGGGAACAAAGCTTGTAAACTTGCAATCTCCCATTCCCCAGCCCAGTCTCTCGGAGGCAATAGGAAGGCTGAGGACATAAAACAAGGCTGCTATCTGAGAGGCCAACTCAGGGTCAGCCTTCAGCACTTGCACAGCCTTGAAAGCATCAGGCAATGATGCGTTCTTTCTGAGGCTGAGCTTGGAAGGCCCGGGACGTTATCCCGTACCCTCAGAGGGCTCTGTGAGGTTTGTACAGACAACAGTATACACCGAGAGATACAAAGAATCAAATTCAAATGGCACACTTAAAAAGGAGGAGGCCTCAAGAGACAGGGTAGGCATTAAGACCAAAGGTACAGAGGAGATGTGAGGCCATTGAGCCTTTGAGAGCACGGGTGGATTTAGGGTCTTTCTGCCACACGCCCTCTCCCACATCCATGTTGTCCAGTTCCTTATCTTTTCCCAAACACCTAGACTTCCTGAGAAACCTCCTCTCCGGTTGTCTGTGAAGCTCAAGATTCCCAGGTATCTGATCTTCATTCATAGCAAACTGCCTACAGGGTGGAGTGTCTGCCCGATGACTGGGTTTCCTGAATAAGATGTGAGGGAACTGGATTAGTAACTCAATCCTAACAGCACAGGGTGGGGTGCAAGTAAGCACCAAGATGCTCTGAAAAGCTCGAGATTATAAATGTGCGTCTCCACTGCCACCGTGCAGGCTCTCAAAACTCTTCCTCCTTTCCCTGGTACGCTGACCCAGCTGTTCCACAGCACTGGTGCTTTTGTTCAGGGAGCTACGGATTATTCCTGACTGTGGGTGCTTCTCCCAACCCTGTCCCTGCCTGCACCTCATACCCACCCCCACCTCACCCCACCCCTCTGCGCTAGCAAAACTGACCCCACTCTCATGGCTCACAGCACAATGGCCTCCCTTGGCCTGTGTCACTGAGTCAGATGGTGCTGTGGACTCTTGTTCCTTAAGGTATGTTTCTTCCCAAGACATATTCACATATTCTCTCTCTCTCTCTCTCTCTCTCTCTCTCTCTCTCTCTCTCTCTCTCCCTTCCTTCACTTACCTCCACGCACGCGTGTGCAAAGGGAATGTAACTGGAACTGCAGCTGCCTGTGAGTCACCCACCATAAGAGCTGGGAACTGGAGTCGGAGGTAGAACAGCAAGCACTCTTAACTCCTGAGCCATCGCTGCAGGCCAGTCTATTTGTTTATGTATTCGTTTGGTTATCATCTGTACGTGTGTGTAGTGTGTATGAAGGTGCGTACATGTTTGCATGGGGAAGCATGCATCATACATAAGGAGGCAGAGGCCAGAAGTCGGTGTTAGCTGTCACCTTTCACGGCTACTTATTGAGGCAGGCTCTCTCGCTGAGGTTAGAACATACAGATTAGCTAGTCTAGCTCTCTCCTGCTCCATTTCTCTAAAGCTGGGATTGCTGGCCTATCGCCCTACCAACCGTCCTCACACACACTGTGCCATCTCCCTGACCCTGACCACACCATGCATTGAATATGGTGCACTCCACCTGCTTCACCCCGCCCTCTCCTATGCTCCTCCCACCTCTATCAAACCTCCTCCTCCCGACCTGCAACCTTCCAAGAGTCATGACATTTGGTTTGATTTGGTGGCCTATTGATTTTAACCAGGTCTGTCTGTGTGACCACTGAATTGAGACTACCCATTGGAGCCTGGAGGGTCACCAATGGCTACACAACTCAACACAAAGACTCCCCCTTTCTCTGAGTTCAACAGGAGGAAATAGTTCATCAGAGAAGGGTAGGGCTCCCCGGCCCCTTCTCCATCCATGCCTGGCTGTTGATGGGCGAAAGTGCGGTCAGCCTGTTGTTGAGAGTTCATGATTGCGTTGACTATGTTATATCCCAAAGATGGCATTTCACAGCCCTTCCTCCTGTCTTCTGGCTCTTAGAAGCCTTCTGTGCCCTCTTCCACAGTTATCCCGAGCCTTGGAGAAGATGGCGTAAATGCCTCTGTGAGGGCTGAGCCCTCAGCCTTTAGTTATTCCCAGCACTTGTGCAGCTGTGTATCTCCGCATTCACTACAGTGCCCTGAAAGAGAAGCTTCTCTGACTACGGCTGAGTGAGGTACTTGTCTCTGACTATAAACTTGTATAGAGAGAAAGCAGTTTAATGTTAAGTCAGTTTAGTTAAAGAAGAGTATTAAGTGTCCCGAGACTTGTGATTCCTCCCCCCCACCCCCAATGGACCTGGTGCATAGTGCAGATATGGATTCTTTCTTATGGAGAAGCCCTCCTTTATTTATTTTAATTGTATATTCATTATACAATATATGGGTGTCATTGCATCTTCATACATTTATATCGTGTGCTTTGCTCATATACACACCGTCATACTTCTGAGTTTTCCCTACCTGTCACTAAGCACCGTCCTCATCCCAAATAGCCTTTTATATAAATATATATTTATATATTTTATATAGTACACATATAATTTACTATATATCTATCTAGAGTCTGCATATGAGTGAAAAAATAATATTTGCCCTTATTAGTCTGGCTTATTTTGCTTCTCATGGTGCGTCCCAGTTCCACCCATTCCTTGGGTCCTTGCATCGTGGACCCATTGTGGATGCATGGTGCATCCACAGGAATAGTGGCCTCTGCTGTATAGTGACATGTGGGAGCTTGTAGCAGGAGCAGAATCCAGACACACTCTGAGGGTTTTGGCTATGGACTTGCTGAGTCCCTGCATGAGACATTCACACACTGCAGGGCTGTGGAGAGAGCTTGGGGTACCGGGCAGGCCTTCTGCTTCCCACACCAGACCCCATGGGGACAGTCACTTGCTGGGGAGCCTGGGAAATAGTGAGCTTGCTTCTGCCTTTTTTGGAGTGACTGAGTTTGTGTTCTCGGGAAATAGTGAGCTTGCTTCTGCCTTTTTTGGAGTGACTGAGTTTGTGTTCTCGGGAAAGATATGGTGGAGAATATGCTTTTCATTATGTCCATGGAAGCAGATGAGAAGGGTCAAGCTCCAGTCTGTGGAGCTGAGCCTTTAGCGCCAGTTTCCTTTGGAGGGCAGCTGCCTCCCTCACACACACTGCCTTCCCAAGAATCTGACACTGCAAGACTCAGGATCTGGGAATGAGACACTTGGAGAATGGCTCATCTCTTCTGTTGGCTTGGCATTCTCCTCTCCTTCTCTTTTAAGCTCTACCTTAGCTCATTATTCCTATTTTCCATCTTCCTAGGCATCCAGCTCCCTGCTCTCATATCCAGGGCCCCGTGCCCTGGCCTCATCTGTGCCCAGTTGTCCAGAAGGCCGACCAGTCAGAGGCAGCCCAGCTCCGGCGCCTCTCCCTGCACATGGAAGGACGCTTTTGCCATCTGCTTTCAATGAAGTGTGGATTTCAGTACATATTATGGAAACAGAAACGGAAAAACCATCGGGGTCCCTCCTGCAAAAACAATCATTATCCCCTGAAATGAGCACTGGGGACTTCCGGGAGTGGGGCCCATCATTATTAATGAAGAAGAATTCAGACAGGAATTCTGGCAGGCTAGGATGGGGGAGAGGGAGGAAAAGTGGAATGCTTTGACTCACCCAGAGTTGAGAAGAGTCCCTTAACAGAGCAAGCAGACTAGTCCCACAGCCAAGGCTGTGGAATCTGACACCAGTCTGGTTTCTCCCTGACTCAAGAATGTGGGCTTGCTGGCCCCAGAGCTGGGGTGGTGGGCTGAAGTACAGGAGGAGCAAGACCAAGAACTCAGCCGAGAGTGGAGACCGAGGTGGAAAACAGTCTGCAGGAGTGTCAGCGCTGACCAGGGCCTTCCTGAAGGCCATGATGACCTTTTCTTCAGTCCCTTTCAAAAAGCTAGTGCTGTCCTTTCCAATGTGCAGTGTAGATTCGAAATTTGTGTGAATTTACCACAGGACACGGGATGTGTACGTGCATGTGTGTGAAAAATCTCTCCTTGCCTACTGATGCCTGACCTTCTATGGCCACCACACATTTCCTTCCTTTCTCTTGAGGTACTACCATCACCTCAGAGAGACTACGGCTTTCAGCTTCATCAGTAAGCTGAGCTGTCAGGGAAAGCAGTTCTCCTTTGGTGGAGGCATTAATGGGGACAAACAGAACCCAAGTACTGATTTGGCTCCGAAGCACTTGAGGCAGAAAGGTGATTGTGAACAAGGCTCAGCTCCACAGTTTGCCTGATGACTCACATTGGGTGTGTACTGCTAGAAATAGCGTTGAGGTCGCAAAGGATGAGACCACCACTTCAACTGAAGCGTCTCAGTGAGGTCAAACTTTATTTTTCATTAAGGGGATGTGTGGCTCACAGAAGTGGCAGTGTAAGCACACCCAGGTAGGAAGTACTCTTGGACCTTATTCTAATATAGGTGAGACTGTGTCCCTTCCCCATCTGCTGGCCTCTGACCTCATGATTTTCATCATTGCCTACTCTTAGGAAAAAAAAAAAAAAAAAAAAAAAACACGATGAAAACGAAGGAAAGCAGGAAGGCTCAAGGATGCAGCAGGTCCTGTGTGTAAAGAACAATTTTACCAAGTTAGATGGATGATAAAGCATTGGCATAATGCTTGACAAGATGAAGGGAACACAGGGATTTTAATCACTTGCTACACGTAAAAGTTGTAAAGTGTTTGACAGAAAAGACTAATACTTAGCGCTTTTAACACTACTCTGTGCAGCTAGAGAACTGGGCAGGGCGCGAGCACAGGAGAAAGTGCCCTCATCCCAGAGACCACAAACCTCACGTCAGCATTTACTCAAAGAACCGCCCATCGGTAGGTGGCTGGTTTTCACAAGCTTGGATTTATCGTTGATAGGTCCTGCTCTCTACTCCCTTTGCTCCATTTCTGCAACTATAACAAAACACCCGAGACAGTGTGGTTTATAACAGAGGGAACTTTAGTTGGGTCTGGTCCTGGAGGTTAACTCTAGTATTTGCTTGCTTCTGCTAAAGATCTTGCTGCATGGTGATATGGAGAGAGCACACGTGTGCTGTGCTTGCCCAAGTCTCTCTCTTCTGAAGAAGCTACCAAGGGCATCATGGAACCTGGCCTCAATACCTCACCTATCCCTAATTTTTTTCCAAAGGCCCCACCTCCAAGTACCATCAACTTATGCTCCAGGAGATGCAGGAATTTGGGGAACTTACTCAAACCACAGCGACGCCCTTCTCCCTGGTACCACACTTCCCACTCACTGGCATTTCAATGTGTCTGGAGCATTTTCCCCTAACAGTTCTCAGTGTGCTGCTGTGTGACCCTCTTCATAGGTCCTCACCATCACACAGACACTTGGTGTCACAAGTCAGGTGAGGCATGGGTAGGCCTAGCCCTGCCACCCATTGCCCAGGATTCTTCCACAACTGTACAGCACCCTTGTCACCATGTACCAGAACACAGTGTGCAGAAAGAAGCCAAAGCAGATTGCTGGGAACAGGTGATCCAGATGTGACCCCAAGACCACAGCCTGGAAGACAGCCCTTAGAAGCAGCCAGACCTGATTAATCAACAGTCCTGGCGCAGGCACACACTAGCCTACTGTGTGCTGTGCTATCATACAGATTTCCTTGTTCCCTGGCTGAGCAAGGCTGCCTATAACTGTGAAGGTGTGCCACACAGGAAGGATTGCTTGTTCTTCCCTTTGTGGGTGGGGGAATGATTGGGAGACTGGAGGCTTGGTAGGTGCTAGATAGTTCTATGACAACTCAAGCTAAAGCCATCTTAGAGGAAGGAATTTGAATTGAGAAAATGCCTCCATAAGATCTGGCTGTAGACAAGCCTGCAGGACATTTTCTTAGTGATTGATTGAGGAGGGGCCAGCCCACTGTGGGTAATGCCACCCCTGCCTGGTGGTCCTGGGTTCTATAAGAAACTAGGCTGAGCAAGCCATGGGGAAGCAAGCCATTAAGCAGCACCCAACCACGGCCTCTGCATCAGCTCCTCCTTTCAGGTTCCTGCCTTGCTTGAGTTCCTGTTCTGACTTCCTTCAGTGATGAACAGTGATACGGAAGCTTAAGCCAGATAAACCCTCTCCTCCCCAGGTTGCTTTGGTCCTGGTGTTCCCTTGCAGCACTGTGAACATTAGATCGGACAGAGGGCAAGGCACGGGACCAGCTTCTTATTTACTCAGCTTCCTGGAGATCAGCGTACCGTGGGGAAGAGAGCTTAAAGAAAGCAGAGTCTGGTGCTGTAAGTTTATGGAAACAGGGCAGCCTGTCCCATCCAGATGTTCCTGAGCACAGAGACACAGTGTACAGCCCTGGGCTCTGAGAATCCCTATGCTACAGCAGGTCTGCCATCAGTCCAACAAAGGCAAGGGACATTGCAAACCAAAGAGTGGTCCCTGACAGGTCACCATAGAGCTTCAAAGGGCCATGTGACTTCATAAACCAGGAGAGCAGTAGTTCTTGGTCACACATGCTCCCTCTTCTCATCTCCGTACAGAGCATTTATTTTGACATTTACCAGTTATCTTGTTTAAAACATACTAATGACGGACTATAATTTTTCATTTTAAAAGATTCCTTTAAAATTGTGTGAGTCTGTGTGTGGGCATGTGTATACAAGTGTCTGTGTCTGCAGAGACAGAAGATATTGGATCCCTGGAGCTGGAGTTACAGGTGGTTGTGAGCCTCCTAACATCGGTATGGAGAACTGTACTCAGGTCCTCTGCAAAAGCAATACAAGCAATATTTATTTATTTATTTATTTATTTATTTATTTATATTTATGTCTCTTGCCTACATGTATGCCTGCACCCGTTGCATGCCTGGCATCCTCAGGGGCCAGGAAAAGGCATGAATTCCCTTGAAGTAGAATTACAGGTGGTTGTGGATCAGTGTGTAGGTCCTTGAAATCAAACCGGGATCCTTTGGAAGAGGAGCCAGTGCTCTTAACTGCTGAGCCATCTCTCTAGTCTCTCCTCATTTTTAACATAAAACCCAGTGGAGTTTGTTGAAGATGCTATGTGCTCTTTAGACCATCTGAGCGTGAGCATTGTGCATGAATGAACCGATTGAGATTGTCTGGAGCAGATAGGGAAATTTAGGAATTTAAAATACAGTGCTATCTTTCTGCCGAGAGATTATTTATGTCTTTGGAGTTATAGTTAACTCATCCAGGTGCTTAAACTGTTTGGCACATCTGGTTCCGAAGGGTTAAAGGTGAGCAGGAGCTAAGTGAGCCACGTGCCATTCCCTGTGAGTCCCAGTGGCTGCTCACGTAACTGTAGTAACAGTGAGTTATTTCAGTTCAGTGACCTGGCCATGCACTAGAGAAGAAAAACAGTAAGTTACGTACAGTACCATAAACGATGCACATTTAGCTAGGGGCCATCCTGCACCGAGCATTATTCAAGCGTGTCCTGTGTGTTCACTGACTCCATCCTCCAAACAAAAGGATGAGGTAAGAAGTACTATTATTACCTCCATTGTACACATTAGAAACCTGGCGCATGGAGAGGTGAGCTGCTTTTCTCAAGCCATGGCACTTAGTAGGATCATTTACAGACCCCACAGAGCAAGGCCCTGTCATGCGTTCAACTTCTGGCATTGTCCACGGTGTTTATCGGTGGACTCTGGTCACTCCATGAAGCTAATTCACCTTGGCTGGATGCGTGCTGCCACCCTGAGGCAGATTCACAGCCCAGCTGGATGCAGGCCCACAAGAAACCAGGAAACCAGGGTGAGGGGGGAGAATGAGCATCCAGGTCTGCTTAAGGAGCTAGCTGTAAAGAGGGTGACCCCTCAGGTCTCTCTCTGTGGGCTCTGTGGCAGTGACCGACCTAGGGCCACGAGCCAGGTCAACGGGAGGGGCAGGCCCACCTGGCACTCCCACAGGGCCTGACAAATCACCTGCTGAGCATGCACCCACTTTGCATGGCACTGCTTAGGCTTCTGTCTTATAAACCATCTGTTCAAAACCCTTACTTTATTTGGACAAGTACTGCCTTAGGGCTTATGGCAGATTGGGTGTCACGTGCCCACCGAGATCCCAAAACTCTAGCAGCCCCAGTAGAACTAGGCTTTTCCCCTAGAGTGGCCCAGCCTCTCCCCCGTATCTCTTCATCCCACCAAAAACCAGCTGTAATAACTGCAAGAGCTAGACACCGAGACCCAACTCAGCCAGCACTGCCCAGCCAGGTGCAGCCTCCGCTAACAAAGAAAACATAACGGGAGCCTGATTTTCCCAGCTGCCCGGGAGGGGAAAGGAAGCTGGCTCTGTGAATCATACAATGCCATGCGAACAATTCAAGGAAGGAACCGTTCAAAGGAAGTGACCGAAATAGCCCAGAGGACCACTGCCTGCTGAGGAACAGAGAACATGGGAGCCCATATCTCTACCACATGGGGCCAGGACACATTTCCCAAAGCAAAGAGAGTTTTCTCAGAGAGGGGAAACTGCTGCTTGTAACTGTTTACTGACTCGAAGTTGTCTGTTAACAGCCAGGCCCAGGAAGGAATGGTTCTGGAGCGGGTAGATAGCACAGGTGCTGGGGGTTGGCTAGCTTAGTGTGAGTCAGTCCTTGGCCGTGTCTATGTCGGGGCGGGGGGTGGGGGCAGGGGGGGGCGGGGGGGGAAGGTCAGAAGCTTGGTGCCGAGCATGATGAACAGGTGATGCCCTAGAAGTGAGCATGTGCCTCTCCCCTGCCTCAGTAGTAGCCTAACAAGGTACCACTGGCCAGGGGCCAGGAAGGCAGGTGCTTGCCAGCATGGGCTGCAGACCGTGGCCCAGCTGTGTGGCGCTCCAGAGGAAGCAGAGGTGTGAGTAGAGCCACTGCCACCTGAGCGGCTTCCCTCTCCCTCCACCTAGTGGAGTCAGTTCTAAAAACCTCTGTGCAGAGTGAGTTTTAAAGACAACAAGAGCCAATTAACTCAACCCAGAGCCCAGGAGAGGCATCTCTGTCACACTCCTTATTCTTGGCTTCAAAGGACTCAAACGTGTTTACAAAAAGAACACGAGAGCTCTCTGTGTTTATTTGAAAGTACAGACTTTAATAAACAGGCTCTTTTTTAAAAGAGTCCAAAGAACGCACAGGGGAACCAACCTTCTCCCTTTGTTTTTGGCATCAGTCAAAACGTAACACGCCCCTTGGCTTCAGCTTAAATGAGTTTTGTTTCTTCACTGAAGTTCACCGTTTATAAAATACAGTTGAGTATTGACTTTGATCCCCCCACAGGCGCAGCTTGAGGTTGGTTCAAAGTTCTGTATCGTTAAACACAACCACATGTGACCGGGGCGGCTCGTGTGTACCAGCTGCCAGTGTCTGCTAAGCAAGCTCAGCACTGGAAACAGGAGAGGTAGGCGAGGCTCTCCCTTAAGGGTGTGCCCTCCCTCCAAGGCTCTGAGAGTCTCGCTCCTGCAGACCATTCCTGGTCAGACACTTTCACCCTGGGGTATAGTTGGGTAAACTCTGGTTTGCCAGAGAGACTATACAGAAAGAGAAAGGTTCACCACACAATTCTGACAACCTGAGATAAATCTCTGAAATCCATGGTAGGAAGGAACTGACTCCTGTTGTCCTCTGACCTACACATGTGAGCTGTGACACATATATTCCTACACACACACACATTAAATAAATTAAATAAATTAAATAAAATAATTAAAAGTAATCCAATAAAAGTGGAACCAATCAAATGGCATATACTAATAATCTTAGCAGTTAGGAGCATCCAGAGTCAAAGGCCATTCATTCTTAGCTACAAAGTGAGTTTAAGGCCAGCCTGAGCTATATGTATGACACCATCTCCAAAACCCCCAAACAAGCAAATACAAACAAAGTCAACCTAATTAAAGTAAAATAATTTAAAGTAAAATCTCACATTCCTTAGTTACAAGATGCTGAAAGTATAAACATTTGAAATTTGTGTGTGTGCATGTGTATGCATGCATGTGTGTGTACATTCACCCGTGTATATAAATATATTTATATAAATTAAATTAAATAAATTAAATAAATTTAATTCTATAGACAGGAAGTCAGACTGGCAGATAAAAAGATAAAGAAAGATAGGTATACTCTCAAAATCAATCTAAAATGGATGAAGGAATTAAAGTTAGACTTGATGGTGCACTTCTGTGACCCTAGCATGAAAGAGGCAGACACAGGAAGATCAGGCATTCATGACAGGCCTTCCTTGGCTACCTAGCACAACTCTGCCTCAATAAAGGTAAGTAGATAAATAAATAATAAATAATAAATAAAACGTCAAGACTGACTCCTTTAAGAAAATTCTTTAACCTCTGTAACTATGGAGGCTGCCCACCAGGCAGGCTTAGCCACCTGTCTTCACTCAGACAGAGCCTGAATTAAATTCCAGGCTCCTGTCTCTCTGCCTGAGACACGTTGTTTAATCCTAGAGCTCTGAACAAGTTGTGGTGGACCCAGGCTCTTGTCATGGTTGGCCTAATGCTTAGTGAGAGACCCTGAATCATCAGTAAGATGACAGATTACCTTAGCAACTACCTGGGAAGTTTTCTCTTAAATTGGGAATGGCCAGAGGCATAAAAAAGAAACTCTTATTGGAGAAGATGGTGCATGTCTGGAACCCCAGTGCTCAAGAGTCGAAGCATGAGCATTGTGAGTTTGAAGCTAGCCTGGGCCTTGCCTCAACACAACAACAAAAAGCATATGAAAAAGGAACTCTCCCTTATCTCTCTTCAGGGCTTCTAAAGATGATGCCAATGTGGTACAACCAAGAGGGAAGTCAATGAGAAGAAAGAGGCAGAAGCAGATGGGACCCTTGAAGACACTCATCCATAGCTAACCCAACTCATTCATTACTAACACACTCACTCCACACTTTCTAGAACTGAAGGAGCAATTTCTGTTATTATTTAAGTAAGGGGTTTTGGTGACAACTTAATTATGAAACAATCATTCCCTCCCTAATTCATCCATTCACAGTGAACCATGTGGCATTTAGATGATTTTCAGAATTGTGCAACCATCCCCACAAATTGTTTTTGAACATTTCTACCACAGGCCAAGAATCCCTTTAGCTCTCAGGCCTGCATCAGTTACCCCTCCTTACTGTGAGGAAACAGCTGACAAAAGCAACTTGAAGGAGGAAGGGTTTGCCTTGGCTCACAGTTTAAGAAGGGGCACAGCGCTGTAGCAGAGAAGGTGGTGGAGACAGGAGCACCAGGTAGCTGGTCACATTATCTTTATAGCTTCAGAAGCAGAGAGTGATAGGTAGTGGGATGAGCTATAAGACCTCAAGATAGCCCACTCCCTTCACTAGGCTCCACCCTGAAGGTTCTGCTAACTTCCAAACAGTGTAACAGCTGGAAAGACTGACCAAGTGTTCAGACAGGAGCCCATGAGTGGCATGCTATATAAAACCATTGCACACATCCTCCCATTCATTCTGGCCCTGAAACCCATACATTTCTCTCTTCATGGAACAGTCCATATCCCAAAGTGGAGTCAGAGTACACAGGTCTTTCCTGGGTTGTTTCCTAATGTCTTTGAATTTCATTCACATTGTATCATCAATTCTTTGCTCCTTTTTATTAAATGTAAGATGTTCCACCATGTGTCTACACCATATTTTGTTCATTTGTTCATTAGTTGCCAAATGTTTATTGTCATAAACAATAACCTCATGAATATTCATGTGCATGTTTTACATAGTCATATTTTTTTATGTCTCAGAGTAGCTCATAGTAGAATTGCTTGATTATTTGGGTAATTGTGAGTTGGAAAGTCTGTTACTTGCAGCTAAAAACATCCTAATACATACCTAAATGTCTTAGTGTGCTTTCTGTTGCTATAGCAAAAACACTGACCAAAAAGCATGTTGGGGAAAAGAAGGGTTTACTTTACCTTAGAACTTACAATTTATCAGTAAAGGAAGTCAGGGTAATAACACAAAGCAGGAGCCTGAGGGCAGGAACTGAAGCTGAGGCCATGGGGCTGCCTGCTTTCTTACATACCACTGGACCATTTGCTTACCACACATAATGAGAAAATAGGTCAGTGGATACAGCCATTTTTTTTTTCAATTGCGGTTCCCTGATCCCAAATAAGTCTCACTTGTACCAAGTTGGAAAAAAATGTATCCAGAACACTAAGTAAGTAATGCAAAGGTGCCTTGATGTCTCCACATGCTCAGACCTTTTGTGTTCTTGATGACACTAAAGAGATATTTTGCATCAGACCTAACAGGGTCCTTTGTTCTGTTTGACTTTTGTAATACTTGGAGTGAGGTGCTAGGTATTTCAGAGTCCCAAGAAACAGTGATGACACCCACAGGCTCTCGGTCTGAGAAGAAGATGTGGTCTTCCCATAGAAAGCATGTCATCCAATAGTCACACTTTGATGGTTCCCTTCCTGCATGAGAAATTTTGGTAGCCTCCAGAATATTTTTTAAAGTATCAATTGTGTTGGGATGTCGGCTCACGTCCAAAACAGACCAAAGCAGTTCCACTTGGCAGAGGTTTTATTAAGAAAGAACGAACGGGGGGGGGGGGGGAGGGAGGAGAGAAAGACAAGGAAAAAAGGGTTGAAGGTGGGAAAAAGTTGCCTTTATCTAGGCTTTGACCTAGGCTGTTCACAGGTGTAAGGAGTTGGCTCTAAGAAGGTATGTGGGGTTGTCATGGCAACAGGTGTCACCTATGTGTGACATTCCTGAGTTTAAAGCAGTTTGCCAAGCTGGCTCTAGATACCAACATCAATCATTCCAAATAGATCAGCTCTACATTTCTTTCTCCACAAACTTCTATCCTTATCAAGTTTAGAAATTGATTGTCAGAAAAAGGACTAATGATTTGGAAGGGGTGAGACACAAAACTGGAGGCTAGGAATGAAGGAATAGAAAAGAAAAAAGAGATGAGGAAAAGACATGTGCCATCCTTTTAGAACCAATAAAAACCCATCCTAGATCTCTTTGGAGAATGGGGGCGGCAGGGTGAGGTCATCCTTACTGATTAATTTGGGATAGTTTTTAATAAAAACTTTGTTTTCATTTAATTTGTGTGTGTGTGTGTGTGTGAGAGAGAGAGAGAGAGAGAGAGAGAGAGAGAGAGAGAGAGAGGGAGAGAGAGAGAGAGGGAGAGAGAGAGAGAGAGAGAGAATGTGCATGTGAATTCAAATGCTCATGAAGACCAGGTGAAAGCCTCAGATGCCTTGGAGCTGAAGTTATATATGGTTGTGAGCCACCTGATGTGGGTGGTGGTAGTCAAACTTGGGTCCTGTGAGAGACAGTAAGCACTCATAAACCTTACCCATCTCTCTAGCACCATATTGGGATACCTTTGATGGGTTCGATGAATGGATGGATGAATGGATGGATGGGTCAATGGATGGATGGACAGATGGATGGATGGACAAGTGGATGGATGGACGAACAGACAGATGGATGAACAGATGGCTGGCTGGATGAATGGGAAGGCAGATGAACAGAAGGACAGATGGATGGATGGAGGAATAGATAGATGGATGGATGGATGGAAGGACACATGGATGGATGGATGGATGGATGGATGGATGGATGGATGGATGGATGGGCAGACAGACAGATGAACAGAAAGACAGATGGATGAATAGATGGATAGATGGATGGATGGATGGATGGATGGATGGATGGATGGATGGGCAGACAGACAGATTAACAGAAAGACAGATGAATGAATAGATGGATAGATGGATGGATGGATGGATGGATGGGGGAAGGAAGGATGGATGGATGGATGGATGGATGATGAATGAATGGGTGGATGGATGGATGGGCAGGGGGTCATGACTATTTTAGTAGGAAAGGAAACTATAATAGAGAAGTCCATCTGAAAAAGTACAAGTCACTTTAGGCATTCCAAACAAAAAGAATTTAATCACACAGTGAATTGGTTACACAGATGTTGGGAAGCTGAAAAGACTAAACATAGATTCTTGAGTAACTCAGAAATTAAAAACATAAAAGCAGAGGGAATGTGTAGCTCAGTGGTTGAGCCTTTGTCTAGTATGCATGCGGCTCTGTTCCTAGAAGTCGTGATGTTACCAAAGACTGAGCTAGGATAAGCAGCCCCCAGGGCTGTTGTCTGGTCACTGGGGGGAAGACTCACTAATGTCAGAGTTGTGGCAGCTGGAACCTACTGTTTCACAAATTGAAGTGCTGGGGGGGGGGGGCTGAGGATGGGAAGGAAGGCTCTTGTAGTTCTGTACCCCACTGTCCAGTTGTCCATTAGTGCCTTTGATTAACACACCTGTCAGGAATCTGGCAAAGTAGACTGAAATGTGTAGTTTCCCAGCCTCAGTCCCAGAACCACAGGGCAGAAGATAGAATTGTCTCTGTGTTCATTCTCATAACAAACAGTCATTAAGTAATGAGCTTTCTGGTTGACATTCATGTAAAATCTTCCTTGACATTTTACACTGTAGTAACAACCTGTTTCCATGCTGTGAGATATAACAATTTTCCTACAGATAAAGACAATACAAAAGGCACATAACAGAGTCCCCATGGTCCTGTCCCCAGCTCAGATTGTTTTAAATTCCTCTCCTAACTTTTCTCCTAACACTACTGTATTTCTGTAAGCCAGAGATGAAATTATGAAGTTAGGTAGCAGCAATGAAGTCTCCATAAAACAATAGTTCATCAGGCCATCCCAGAATCCTATTAAGCTACACGGATTACTTCTTTTGCTATGAAATAAAGTCTATGGCCAGAACTCATAATCACAACTAAGGTAATTCCAGATATTCACAAACAGGAATGCTGTCAAGGCATTGCCAGGGAGACGCAATTCCCATCCAGCGTAAGGGTCTGTTCTAACAAATCCTTCTGACACCTTCTACCCTTTAGAAAAAAGTCCAGTGGTGTTAGCCTGCCTGAAGGTGGCTCTTAAAATTGTACTCACTGTATGTCTCTGCCATCAACAAATTAGGCATTCTGTGGTGCTGCAGCAGACTTTACCATGGTGAGGAAATGGCCATATATGGAACAACGCATGGCGTGCCAATGTGAACATATTGCACATGGGCCCTTGAGTAAGCAGCAGAGGGGCTGGAAGGGTGACACTATCCACAAACAGAGTGCATCCTTTATTCATCTGATTATTGAGAGCTTGCTGGAAATGTCACCGAGTGAATAATCACATAGGGTAGAAATATCTTCCCACTCAGAGCTCATTTCTGAGACACACCCCCACCCCCACAGCATGTCTCCAGCTTCCATTGGGACTCCAGAGATGTAGAAAATGCCAGGATTTCATTTCCGAAGCAGAAGAGTTGCTGCTTCTTGCACCTCCCACCATCAGGAATATCTATAGATTCTGAATATCTATAGATTCTGAGTGTGGAGAGTCTGATGGTTTCTATATGCTTGGCCTAGGGTGTGGCCCTTTGGGAATAAGTGTGTCACTGTGGGTGTGGGCTTTAAGACCCTCATTCTAGCTGCTTGGGAGCCAGTCTTCTCCTAGCTGCCTTTGGAACAAGAGGAGGAACTCTCAGCTCCTCCAGCCCCATGTCTGCCTGGATGCTGCCATGCTCCTGCCTTGATGATAATGGACTGAAACTCTGAACCTGTAAGTCAGCCCCAATTAAATGTTGTCCTTATAAGTGTTGCCTTGGTCATGGTGTCTGTTGAAAACAAGGAAACCCTAACCAAGACTGTGAGTTAGTCCACCAATAAGCAGGGTAGAGGCTTTAAGGGCTGAGCTTGTCATTTTCCATTTGTAAGTTCTCCCTTGAGTCTGAAGTCACCATCAATGCATCACAATGACTGACATGGACACTTGGCTTCAGGCCAGCACAGGTAATCATCAGTGATGCTCCCTCTGTGTGCCACACTTGACAAAGCGCAGGATTCCATCTGGATCTCAGCCTTCATTGTGACATAAAGACAGGCAAGTCAACACTATCGTTTCCCAAGACCCTCTCCATTTCGAGCACCCTGATGAAACACATTTAGCAGGAATGAAGACATTCTAAAGAGACACTTGTATCCCTCACTATGGACCCTAAGGAACTGGAGCCCACCCTGCCCCCTTGAACCTCTTGCTAAGAGAGACAGGAAAGTCTAAATCCTGGGCTGGCCAGAGATAATACTTTCCTCTGGGAAAGAGACTGACTACTTGATAGACCACCTTACAGATGGGCAATGGTGAGTCACTGGTGAGCAGGACCACACTTTGACTAGGAACTACTTAAATATGCATAACTCTGACCTTCTACTCAGATGTCACCCTCAATTCAGGAGCTCAAAGATGGATTTTGAGGGGTCACTGGATCTCCCAGTCTTTTCCCAGTGGAGACTCATTGAAAAAAAAAAAAAAAAAAACTCCTTTTTCTGTTTCTCAGTGTTAATTTGGCCTCTTAAATTAGCTTGTTGGGGTGAC
The DNA here is from genome assembly GCF_011762505.2 of Arvicanthis niloticus. Classification (NCBI taxonomy): domain Eukaryota; kingdom Metazoa; phylum Chordata; class Mammalia; order Rodentia; family Muridae; genus Arvicanthis; species Arvicanthis niloticus. The sequence continues at coordinate 73,026,514 of NC_047665.1, read as the reverse complement.
CTAACTCTATTTATTAGGGCACAGGCCAACCCTAAGTTCAGAAACAGTAGGAGGTCTTCAGTCAGGCTCTGGTCGGGAAAGAGAAAGTGTGCCAGGCAGGTCAAAGAGAATCAGCCTAACAGGCCTGGGGAGGCCAAATAAATAAAAAGCTGAGGGTCAAGAAACCAACATGGAGAGGCTGGGGAGGAAAAGAGCAGAGCGTTGGGAAGGACTTGGAGCTGGAGGAGGGGTCCCTCTTGGACCGTGGTGGTCATGGTGGTGGTGGTGGTCATGGTGGTGGGGGCAGCAGTGGCGGCATTGGTGGTGGTGGTGGTGGTGGCGGCGGCGGCGGCGGCTGCAGTGGACTCTGTGTAGCTCATGTTCCACTCCTGATGACCAGGAACTATTAGTGGAGCAGACCCAGTATGGGCAGCTTTGCTTTGCTAGAACCTGGGCCTCAAATGGGGCATTCACAGGCTGGTCCTTAGTTGGGACTTCAGGCTGCCAGGCTTTTGTTCTTTTGGGAAGGAGGCCCGGCCGTGACTTAGATCTCAGAGACAGACATTAACCCAGAGGATACTCAGATCAGGAATCGGGTAACAGTGTGCCTGGCAAAGGTCTCTTGGGTAAGAAAGCATGGCTGGCTGTACAGCCACAAAGGGAATCCAGCACAGCTACTGCCGTCACCTCTGTGCAAGCACAGCATGGCCTGTGGGAGCAGTAATTAAGTGGGCTGCTGGGCTCTCTTCCACGGCTGCCAGCCATGCTGATTGGCACTGGAAAGCAGGAAGGCAGCCCACCCTGTCTCCTTTAAGTGCCAGCTGGCAAGGGAGTCTGAGAAGGGAAGCTTCTTCAGCCTCAAGCAGGGAAGGGGCATGGAGCTGAGAGACAGCAGGGAGACAGCAGAGACAGAACAGAAGCCCTGAGTCCCATACCAGCCCTAAAACTCACAAGATGACAATCCCAAGAGGCGACTTGGCCGTCCTTACAAGTTTGCTCAATTTAAAAAGGCAGGCAGCACCGCTGGCCATAAAAGGTAGCTTTAGACCAGCAAAACAGCTTTGCAAATAAAGTAAAAGTATAGGGCATGAGTCTGCTCTCCACACCCAGGTGGGAAGGCACCATAGAGCCAGGCATAGGGATGAGATGGCTTAGTGGGGGAAGGCCATCATCAGGCCTGATTTATTGCATTTAATCTTCAGAACCCACATGGGGAAAGGAAGAACTGAATCCTGAGAAAGGTTCTCTGTCCTCCACACATGCTCAGACACTTAAAAAAATGAAACAACATAATAATATAAAAACAAAAATCCAAATATAGTAACATGCTTGTAATCCCAGCACTGAGGAGGCGGAGTCAAGGTGACTCCTGGGACTCCCCATACAGCCACCCTAGCTAAGGAAAACCTCAATGGGATCCATACCTATGCATGTGCTCTGGGCACCCTGGGTATCATTTTAGCCTGAAACATTGCTGAGACACTCGATCTGTGTAGAGAAGCTGCAAAAGAGCTTTGTCTTCCCTGAAATATGTCATCCTGGCTGCACATTCCATACAAATAAAATCATGAGTGAAGGGAAAGCCCTGGCACATGTGCATGGTAGACAGGCTCCTTGCCACCCACCAGGCTAGACAGGGACATGTGCTCAGTAGACAGACTGGGTGTCACCCACCAGGCCAGACAGGGACATGTGCTCAGTAGACAGGCTGGGTGTCACCCACCAGGCCAGACAGGGACATGTGCTCAGTAGACAGGCTGGGTGTCACCCACCAGGCCAGACAGGGACATGTGCTCAGTAGACAGGCTGGGTGTCACCCACCAGGCCACACAGGGACATGTGCTCAGTAGACAGTCTGGGTTCCACCCACCACCCAGACAGGGACATGTACTTGGTAGACAGGCTGGGTGTCACCCACTAGGCTAGACAGAGACATGTTAACAGAAGACAGACTTATTGTCACCCACTGGGCCAGACAGAAACACAGCTCTCAGAACCGGAATCAGATAGCAGGCACTAAAGACAGAGTCAGGAGATGATTCAAGTTTGATACCCTTGGAACAAGTGAGGGATGACTGCTTCTGAGGGTCCAGGAAGGCATGAGGGCAGAGTGTGAGGCTCAGAACCTGCTGTTCAAATGAAGGGCAGCTTCTTGGCTACTGGGAATGTTTGGTGGAGTAGGATGGGGGCTAAGCAATCTTGGAGTGTCCCACAAGAGGGGACAGTGGGACTCCCCATCATTGCTTTTACCAGAGTTCCTTCGTGGCTTTAATCATCCTGGAACTTGTTTGTTTTAAGGGCACATTGAGGTCAGGAATCTTCAGCCTGGCAGATGATGGTGACGCGTGCCACACAGATTGTGAAGGTCACTCCTATTATGCTAGCCACTGTGCTACTGAGTTGAGAAAATAACGATTTCTGTAGGAGTGATAACCTCACCATCTTCAACAGGTGCCTTATTGATGTTTGAAGGATTCCTGCTCCACTCACCTAACTCAGGCAAGGCAGTATGAGCTTCTGCTGAGCCTGCTCCTTCATCAGGGGCCTGGGGCCTGGGAGGAGATTCGAGCTAGCTTGTTTCCATGTATCACACTGCTTGTTGTAATCTGTTCATAATTTACATCAGGGCAGTGGGTGCCAACTAGAAAGTAGGTCAGTGGCTTCAGAAGCTTCCTGGCCTGTACTGCCAAAATGGGGGGTTGTGGGGGAGCAAAAATCTGCTAGTGGATTCCCAAGAAAGAGTCAAGAATTATCAAGCCATTGAAAATTCCATTCCACCAAATACATCTCTTTTAAGGTAATGGAGAGGCTGAGATGACTCAGGGGTTAGAACCCTTGCTTCCTTGTAGAGGCCATGTTTGGTCCCCAACACTCATATAGTGTGGCTCACTCTAACTGCCTGTAACTCAAGCTCTGGGGGGTCCAGACGCCCCAATTTGTTCTCTAAGGGCGGCTGCATGGAAACTAAATACTGGCAAGCAGTCAAACACATACACACAAAATAAAGCAAGCAAACACATCTTTAAGACAACGGATGGCGGTTTTGTTTGTGTGATAATGTTTTATTATGTCAGCTACACTGGCCTCAAACTTATTAAGCAGCCCAGGCTGACACTGACCTCACATTTCTCCTGCCTCAGCCTCCTGAGCATATACCACGGCACCTAACATCAGTGGAGGAATTCTGAAAACAGTCACTAGCCCCAGTTGCCACACTAGGGATAAACAAAGCAAAGCCAGGAGCTTATACAGCTCCATGTCTAAACTCCCCACAGTCCCGAAACCGAGTTCTCACACCCGCTGTTCTTAGCTAGAAACTGCACGTGCAGATAAGTGTGCCAGGTGGGAACTGGAGAGATGGTTCAGCAGTTATGGGCACTAACTGCTCTTCAGGAGGTCCTGAGTTCAATTCCCAGCAACCACATGGTGGCACACAACCATCTAAAATGAAATCTTGTGCCCCCTTCTGGCATGCAAATGTAAATACAGATAGGACACTCATAAAATAATTAAATCTTTTTTTTTTTAAAGAGATTAAAAAAAAAACACAATGTGCTAGGTAGAAGAAACTGGTGAGTGTAGAGAGTGGAGTTGGATGGTGCAGTCAGATGGAAGAGGTGCTGGAAGAAACAAAACAGCATGGAGACTTTAACTTAGCTGCCCTTCCAAAAGCCCTCCATGATGATAGAAATAGCATTATGGATGGATGGAGAGACAGTTCAGAAGTTAAGAGGGCTTGCTGATTTTGCAGAGCACCTGGGTTTGGTCCCCTGCACCTATGTTGGGCATCTCACACCCAACTGTAATTCCAGCTTCAGGAAAATCTGACACCTTCTTTTGGCCTCTGGGAACATCTGTGTACTTGAGCATATACCTTCACACGAATACACACAGATAATTGAAAACAAATCTTAAAAGGGGAGATAGCATTTAATTTACTTTTTATTTATTTTATTACTTTAAATTTTTTACAATCCAGTAGTACCCCCCCCCGCCACCCTCCGACAGTTCTTCATCTTATTCTTCCTTCCTCCTGTCTCCAAAAGGCTGTCCCACCCCACTCCGCACTCCCCACTCCCTGGGGTCTCAAGTCTCTCCAGGGTTCAGCACCTCTTCTCCCACTGAGGTCAGACCAGGCAGTTTTCTACTGTATATGTGTCAGGGACCTCAGACCAGCTCGTATATACTGCCTAGTTGGTGGCTCAGTGTCTGAGGGATCTCGAGGATCCAGGTTAGTTGAGACTGCTGAGACTGCTGGTTTCAACTAACCTGGTCTCTATAGGAAGCTACAGGGTTGCCTTCCTCCTAAGCTTCTTCCAGCCTTTCCCTAATTCAACCACAGGGGTCCCCGACTTCAGTCTAATGGTTGGGTGTAAGTATCTGCATCTGACTCTTTCAGCTACTTATTGGGTATCTTGAAAGACAGCCATGCTAGGCATGATAGGTCTGTAAGCACATTATAGCATCAGTAATAGTATCAGGTCTTGGTGCCCTCCCCACTTGAGATGGATCTCAAGTTGGGCCAGTCCCTGGACCTTCTTTCCCTCAGTCTCTTCTCCATTTTTGTCCCTGCAGTTCTTTTAGACAGGAACAATTATGCGTCAGAGTTCTTGACTATAGGATGGCAACTCCATCCCTCCACTGGAGGTGGACTCTGCAAGTTCCCAGTCTCCACTGTTGGGCATTTCATCTAAGGTCTCTCTCCTTGAATCCTGAGAGTCTCTCACTTCCCATGTCTCTGGTACTTCTTAAAAGGTCCCCCTACCTCCCACCACCACTACGTAGCCTCCAGATTGCCTGTTTCCATTCATTCTGCTGGCCCTCTGGGCTTCTCTCCTATTCCCCACGCCATACCTAATCATATTCCCCTTTTCCCCTACCCCTCCCATCTCAAATCCAGGTTCCTCCCTCCCTCTACCTCCTGTGATTGCTTTCTTCTCCCTCCCAAGTGGGATTGAAGCATCTTCACTTAGGCCCTTTTGTTTGTTAACCTTCTGAGTTCTGTGGATTGTATCCTAGGTATTCTGTACTTTTTTGGCCAATATCCACTTATTAGTGAGTACATACCATGCATGTCCTTTAGGGTCTGAGTTACCTCACTCAGGATGATATTTTCTAGTTCCATCCATTTCCCTGCAAAACCCATGATGTCCTTGTTCTTAATAGCTGAGTAGTATTCCATTGTGTAAATGAATCACATTTTCTGTATCCATTCTTTCATTGTGGGACATCTAGGTTATTTCCAGTTTCTGGCATCACGGGTAAGGCTGCTATGAACATAGTGGAGCACATGCCTTTGTGGTATGGTGGGGCATCTTTTGGGTATATGCCCAAGAATGGTATGTATAGCCAGATCTAGTAGATCTACTTCCAGTTTCCTGAGGAACCTTCAGATTGATTTGTACCAGTTTGAAATCCCACCAGCAATAGAGGAGTGTTCCTCTTTCTCCACCTTCTCACCAACATGTGCTGTCACCTGAATGTTTGATCTTAGCCATTCTGGTTGGTGACTTACATGTCCCTGATCACTAAGGACTTTGAATATTTCTTTAAGTGCTTCTCAGCCATTTGAGATTCCTCTGTTGTGAATTCTCTGTTTAGCTCTATACCCCCCTTTTTGATTGGTATTTTGAAGGTTAGCTTCTTGAGTTCTTTATATATGTTGGATATTAGCCCTCTATTGGATGTGGGGTTAGTAAAGATTTTTTCCCCAATTTGTAGGTTGCTGATTTGTCCTATTGACTAAATCCTTTGCCTTACAGAAGTTTTTCAGTTTCATGAGGTCCCATTTATCAATTCTTGATCTTAGAGCCTGAGCCATTGAAGCTCTATTTAGGAAATTTCCCCCTGCCATCGAATTCGAGGCTCTTTCCCACTTTCTGTTCTATTAGATTCAGTGGATCTGGTTTTATGTTGAGGTCCTTAACCACTTGGACTTGAGCTTTGTACAAAGTGACAAATATTTTCACTTTTCTACGTACACACAGACTGCCAGTTAGACCAGCACCATTTATTGACGATGATTTTTCTTTTCCATTGTATATTTTTTTTACTTCTGTGTCAAAGATCAAGTGTCCATAAGTGTGTGGTTTTATTTCTGGGTCTTCAAATTTATTCCACTGATCAACCTGTCTGTCTCTGTACCAATACCATGAGGTTTTTATTACTATTGAGGTCAGAAATGGTGATTCCTCTAGAAGTCCTTTTACTGTTAAGAAATGTTTTCACTATCCTGGGATTTTTGTTTTGTTTTTCCATGTGAAATTAACAATTGCTCTTTCCACATCATTGAAGAGTTGCCTTGGGATTTTGATGGGAATTGTGTTGAATCTGTAGGTTACTTTTGGTAGGATGGCCATTTTTATGATGTTAATCCTACCAATCTATGAGCATGGGAGATCTCTTCATTTTCTGGGGTCTTCTTTGATTTCTTTCTTGAGAGACTTGAAGTTATTGTCATCTAGATCTTTCACTTGTTTGGTTAGAGTTACCCCAAGATATTTTATATTATCTGTGACTTTTGTGAAGGATGTTGTTTCCCTATTTTCTTTCTCAGCCCTTTTATCATTTGTATAAAGAAAGGCTACTGATTTGTTTAAGTTAATTTTATATCTAGCCACTTGCTGAAGTTGTTTATCAGTTGTAGAAGTTCTCTGGTAGAATTTCTGGTAGTATTTAGTTTGATATTGACTGTTGGTTTGCTGTATATTGCTTTTATTATGTTTAGGTATGGGCCTTGGATTCCTAATCTCTCCAATACTTTTAACATGAATGGGTGTTGTATTTTGTCAAATGCTTTTTCAACATCTAATGAGATGATCATGTGGTTTTGGTTTTTTTTTAGTTTTTTTTATATAGTGGATTCTGTTAATGGATTTTTGTATTGAACCACCCCTGCATCACTGGGATGAAGCCTACTTGATCATGGTGAATGAAGGTTTTAATGTATTCTTGGATTCAGTTTGCAAGAATTTTATTGAGAAATTTGCAGCAATATTCATAAGTGAAATTGGTCTAAAGTTTTTTCTTTGTTGAGTCTTTGTGTGGTTTAAGTATCAGAGTAATTATGGCTTAGTAGAACAAATTAGGTAGTGTTTCTTCTGTTTCTATTTTATGGAATAGTTTGAGGAGTGTTGGTATTAACTCTTCTTTGAAGGTCTGATAGAATTCCTCACCAAAGCCATCTTGCCCTGGGCTTTGCTTGGGGGGGGGGGGGTTGGGAGGTTTTTAATGATTTCTTCTATTTCTTTAGGGTATATGGGCCTGTTTAGATAGTTTACCTGCTCTTGATTTAACTTTGGCACATGGTATCTGTCTAGAAAATCATCCATTTCATACAGATTTTCCAGTTTTGTTGAGTATATGCTTTTGTAATAGGTTCTGATTTTTTTTTAATTTCTCGGTTTTTGTTGTTATGTCTCTCTTTTCATTTCTTATTTTGTTAATTTGGATACTGTCTCTGGGCCCTTTAGTTAGTTTGGCTAGGGGTTTATCTATTTTGTTGATTTTCTCAAAAAATCAGCTTTTGGTTTTGTTGATTCTTTGTATTGTTCTCTTTGTTTCTATTTGATTGATTTCAGTCTTGAGTTTGGCTATTTCCTGCCATCTTCTTGTCTTAGGAATGTTTGCTTTTTTTGTTCTGGGCTTTCAGATGTGCTGCTAAGTTGCTAGTGTAGGATCTCTCCTATTTCTTTACCAAAGTGGTTAGTGCTATAAATTTTCCTCTTAGCACTGCTTTCATTGTGTACCGTAAGTTTTGGGTATGCTGTGTCATTATTTTCATTGAATTCCAGGAAGTCTTTAATTTCTTTATTTCTTCCCTGACCAAGTTATCATTGAGTAGAGAGTTGTTTAGTTTCCATGGGTATGTGGGTTTTCTGTTGTTTTTGTTGTTATTGAAATCTAGAATTAGTCCATGGTGATCTGATAGGATGCATGGGATTATTTCAATCTTCTTGTATCTGTTGAGATTTGTTTTGTGACCAATTATATGGTCAGTTTTGGAGAAGGTACCATGAGTGCTGAGAAAAAGATATATTCTCTTGTTTTAGGGTGAAATGTTCTCTAGATATCTGTTCAATCCATTTGGTTCATAACCTCTAATTAGTTTCTTTGTGTCTCTGTTTAGTTTCTGTTTCAATGACCTGTCCATTAGTAAGAGTGTGGTGTTGAAGTTTCCCACTATTATTAAGGTTCAATGTATGGTTTGAGCTTTAGTAAAGTTTCTTTTACAAATGTGAGTGCCCTTGCATTTGGGGTATAGATGTTCATAATTGAGACTTTGTCTTGGTGGATTTTTTCCTTTGATGAATATGAAATGTCCTTCCTCATCTTGATTGATAACTTTTGGTTGAAGTCTAGTTTATTAGATATTAGAATGGCAACTCCAGCTTGTTTCTTGGGACCATTTGCTTAGAAAACTTTTTTTCGAGCCTTTTACTCTAAGGAAGTGTCTGTCTTTTCACTTTTCACTGAGGTGTGTTTCTTGTATGCAGCAAAATACTGGCTCCAGATTGCATATCCAGTTTGTTAGCTTATGTCTTTTTATTGGGTAATTGAGTCCGTTGATATTGAGAGATAATAAAGACAGATGATTGTTAGTTCCTGTTATGTTTGTTGGTGTAGGGTAGCAGTATGTGTATGTGATTCTCTCCTTTTGGTTTTGTTGTGAGATGATTAATTTCTTGTTTTTTCTTTCATATAGGTACCCTCCTTGTGTTGGAGTTTTTCTTCTAGAATTCTCTGTAGGCCTGCATTGGTAGATAGATATTGTTTGAATTTGGTTTCATCCTGGAATATTTTGGTTTCTCCATCTATGTGATTGAGAGCTTTGCTGGGTATAATAGAGGTTGTCATTTTATTCTCTTAGGGTCTATATGACCTCTGTCCAGGTTCTTCTGGCTTTTAGTATCTCTGTTGAGAAGACTAGTATAATTCTGATAAGTCTGACTTTATATGATAGTTGGCCTTTTCCCCTTGCATTTTTTAAAATTTTCTTTCTTTGTTTTGTGCATTTAGTGTTTTTTTGTTTTGTTTTTGTTTTGTCTTTTTTTATGTCATGAGAGGATTTTCTTTTCTGGTCCGATCTATTTGGCTTCTTGTACATTTATGGATATCTCTTTCTTAAGGTTGGGGAAGTTTCCTTCTATGATTTCGTTGACCACATTTTTGGGTCATTTGAGCTGGTAATCTTCAATCTCCTCTATTCCTATTATTCTTAGATTTGGTCTTTTCGTTGTGTCCTGGATCTCCTGGATGTTTTTTATGTTTTGAATTTTCTTTGACAGTTGTGTCAATATCTTCTAAGGTATCTTCTACACCTGAGACTCTCTCTTCTATCTCTTGTATTCTGTTGGTGATGTTTGCATCTGTAATTCCTGACCTCTTTCCTAGGTTTTCTATTTCAAGGATTGCCTCCATTTGTGTTTTCTTTATTGTTTCTACTTCCACTTTTAGGTCTTGGACTGCTTTGTTCAACTCCTTCACCTATTTGATTGTGTTTTCCTGTATTTCTTTAAAGAATTTATTTGCTTCCTTTTTAAGGGCTTCTACCTGGTCACCTGTGTTTTCCAGTATTTGTTTCAGTGAGTTATTTATATCCTCCTTAAAGGACTCTATTATCTTCAGGAGATAGAATTTTAGGTCAGCATCCTGGTTTTCAGATGTGTGGGGTGTCTAGGGCTTTCTTTGGTGGGAGACCTGGGTTCTGATAGTGCCAAAGTATATTGGTTTCTGTTGCTTATGAAGAACATCACCATCTGATTATTTCTGGTGTTAACAAGCCTGGGTGTCTCTGTCTGGAGCCTTCCTCCTGTGTCCCTGAGTTGTTGCAGGTCTCCTGGGAGACCTGTGGCCCTGGCTGTAGCAGAACTTCTGGGAGGCCTTCAGACTGTGGGGTCTTCAGACTGGCATGCTCCCTAATGATCTGTTGCCCTGGATGCAGCAGTTCTCCTGGGATGCCTTCCAATGGTGGGGTCTGTTACCCTGGGTGCAGCAGATCTCCTGGGAAGCCTTCTGATGGTGGGGTTTGTTGCCCTGGGTGCAGCAGATCTGGGAGGCCCTCAGACCGGGGGTTCTGTTGCTCTGGGTGGAGCAGATCTCCTGGGAGGCCTTCAGACTGTGGGGTCTATAGAGCAGCAGACAAGCTGATGATCTACACCAGCAGAGGGTGCAGGCCAGATGGGAGGTGGAGTTTGAGCAGACAGGATGGGTCCCAAGTCAGGAGGCAGCATTTTAAAGGAAGACATCCAAGATTTGTAACTGTGTTAGAGATCTTAATCTGATAAGGTTTTTGAGAAATCTTATAATTTATATTCATCATATAATATTTTTATAAATGTTGCAAAGATTACTAAAAAAATAGGTCACCAGGTACCTTTGTTTTTTTCAAATTATATATGTATATATATGATAAACAGATGTAAACAGCAGATATGTATGTAGATGATTGAAAGATACTTAGAAAATAAGATTTTTATGAATATTGTTTCATACAATTGGCTTCATGGGTATACTATTATTCTGAAACTTCTTTCTTATATATATGTGCCATGTGCGTATGTCTCAAGCCAATATTGACAAATGTAACTCATTTGTCTTAGTTGGCATGTAGGATTTTATGTCATGGAGGCACCATAACATCCTCACCTCCTATTAGTGATTGTTTCTAGCTATTTGTCTCAATAAGCAACGAGGCAAAATGTCTGTACATGTTCAGTTTTACATGTTAGTATCTGTATTATTTGGTAGGCTCTCACACTGAAGCTGACATACAAAGTGTATACATTTTCTTTATTGTTATCTAGAAGCATATGCAGTTATGCTTGCTATACTGCTTGGTAGTTCACTTAGAACTATTGTAACCCTAATGTCATGCATTTCAGCATGACTCCTAAGTGGCTACACAACTTCTGCCATGCTGGAAACAGTTTAAAATAGTTTATAAGATTACCAGATACTTTACACATTTTCAAATTTCCCCCTACTACCCATTATAACTTTTGTTCTGGCCTGGATTTAAGCTAGATTAACATACTACATTTGATTTTGTATATCTATTGGTCTCTGCCGCCTGTAGACATGAAGAGACTCTCCAGGTGTTTGTTTATAAGGACAGCATTTGACCTGGCTGAGGTATCTTCTATAATGTATGACACTACTAAGCTCTCTGCTTATCCCACCCATAGTACTACTTAACTTCCCTCTTCAATCCAGTGTGTGTGAAGCTGTCATGTAAATCTAGGGGCTTTTTTTATCTTCAAGCTACACACCTCTAGCAGGACTAAGTAAGTACCTATTTTCAACCTTTATAGTAGAGATTACTTCACTCAGCATTCTATTGTGGCACATTTCTACCCACTATGCCCCTTTCTCTACATCACAACTCCTCGGTGCTTCATTCTCCTCCTCCTCCTCCTCCTGCTCCTCTTCCTCCTCTTCTTCTCTTCTTGCCCTCCTCCTTCTTCTTCTCCCTTTTCTTTCTTCCTTCTTCCTCCTCTTCCTTCGCCCCCTCCTCCTCTTCTTTCTTTCTTTCTTTCTTTCTTTCTTTCTTTCTTTCTTTCTTTCTTTCTTTCTTTCTTCTTCTTCTCTTCTTCTTCTTCTTCTTCTTCTTCTTCTTCTTCTTCTTCTTCCTTCTTCTTCCTCCTTCTTCCTCCTTCTTCCTCCTTCCTCCTCCTCCTCCTCCTCCTCCTCCTCCTTCTTCTTCTTCTTTCTTCTTCTTCTTCTTCTTCTTCTTCTTCTTCTTCTTCTTCTTCTTCTTCTTCTTCTTCTTCTTCTTCTTCTTCCTTCTCCTCCTTCTCCTCCTCCTCCTTCTTCTTTTGTTATTTAAGTTTTATCAGATATTTTATTTATTTACATTTCAAATATCATCCCCTTTCACAAATAGTCAAAAAACAAGCAAAGCAATAAACAAAATTCTGTGAACACTCCCGTGATCACTGTTTCTGAGGGCTTATCAGTATGACCAAAGTATCTGAGCCTACTTTCCTGTCCTAGCACAAGGTCATTTTCATGTCTGAAGCCTACTTCCTTGTTCTATCCTAAAATTTAGATTCCTTCCTGAAATTACTTCTTTGTTCTAGCCTAAGATTTAGATTCCTGCCTGGAATTACTGCCTGACGTCAGATTCCTACCTGAAGCCTACTTCCTTGTCCTTGGCCCATGTCAGATTCTTGCCAAGTAGCCCCAAAAGCTCTCCACCTCTCCCCATTTTTTGATTTCATTAACAAGACTGAGCATGTCTTAGGTCATTCTGACAAGATTGCCTTCCTTACCTGTCATGAACCATTCATTATCAAAAGCAATGCACTTTTGTATTAGGTTGGTATGGCTCTGTGCAGAATCTTGCCTGTCCTTGGCTTGCCAGCCTGTTAATTTAATAACTCTGTCTGGGGGTTCATTTTCAGGTTCAGGCCATGTGTTTTGGCTGCCAACACGTTGATGTTGCTAAAGACAAGGTTTAACTCGATGGGCAGGAATAAAAGTATTCCCTGGACAAAAAGGGCTAGCATGATCAAGCTATATATTCCATTCTTGAAGCTTGACCAAAATAGAAATACTGACTTCAGGCCATGGGTGATTTTATCTACAATATCTACTGCATCAATGGTCAGCAGAGCAGCATTCTTGAAATTCATAAGCTCATTATATAAAGTTAAAACATCCAGAGAAGTGTTAGAATTATTTATCGACACTTCAAATGTCGTTAAACTTTTTCTTAATTATAATGACTACCACTGTAAATTAATTCATGAAATTCTTAGACAAATGGATGGAACTGGAAAATATCATCCTGAGTAAGGTAACCCAACCACAAAAGAACACAAATGATATGTACTCATTGATAAGTGGATATTAGCCCAAAAGCTCACAATACCCAAGACATAACTCACAAACCACATGAAGCCCAAGAAAAGAAAGACCAAAGTGTAGGCGCTTCAGTTCTTCTTAGAAGGAGTAACAAAATACTCACTTGAGCAAATAAGAGGCAATGTGTGGGGCAGAGACTGGAGGAGGGACTGTCCAGAGACTGCCCCACCTAGGTATCTATCCCAGGTGCAATCCCCATATGCAAAAATTGTTGTGGATGTCCTTAAATGCATGCTGACAAAAACCTGATATAACTGTCTCCTGAGAGGCACTGCCAGAGCCTGACATATACAGAGGCGGATGCTCGAACCTAACCATCAAACTGATCACAGGGTTCCCAGTGGAGGAGTTAGAGAAAAGACTGAAGGAGTTGAAGGGTCTTGCATCCTCATGGGGAAAGCAACCAATACCAACCAACCAGAGCTCCCAGGGTCTAAACAGCTAGCCTGGGAACACACATGGAGGGACCCATGTCTCCAGGTACACAAACATAATTACACCTCTAATAACTAAAATAACAGGAAGAAACAATCACTTTTCCTTAATATCTCTTAATAGCAATGGACTCAATTCCCCAATAAAAAGGTGTAGACTAACAGACTGGATATGTAAACAGGACCCAGAATTTTGCTGCATATAGGAAACACACCTCAGTGGCAAAGACAGACACTACCTTAGAGTAAAGAGCTGGAAAACAATTTTCCAAGCAAATGGTCCCAAGAAACAAGCTGGAGTAGCCATTCTAATTTTGAATAAAATTGACTTTCAACCAAAGTTATCAAAAAAGATAAGGAAGGACACTTAATACTCGTCAAAAGTAAAATCTACCAAGATGAACTCTCAAATCTGAACATCTATGCTCCAAATGCAAGGGCACTCACATTCATAAAAGAAACTTTACTAAACTCAAAGTTAGTTTCTTTTTCATCCTTGCAACAGTACAATGGATGTGTTACAGGCAGGAGGTGACTTGGGCACATGGCTTTGTCTGCCTTGGGCTCATCCATCCTTGTGCTTCAGTAGGGCGGTGGCCTCTTCAACCCTGGCAATGACACAGTCGCTTCCATTGCTAAGACAGTCATATAACATCATTAGATGTTTTCAAGTTGGACAATCTCTGTCCAGATGTGGCATGAGGATGCACAGCCATCTCTGCCACTCCTTTGTCCTGTTTTCCTATGGGCTTGCTTGTCTATTCCTGTCCTGTGAACAGGATTTCTCTATATGAGTGAAGGGTTGGCATTCATATGCACTACATCACACTAGATTTTTGTACTTCTGTACATTATTCATACTTAAATTCTATTTTGTATCTTTTGCTACACAGTTTTAAAGTTCTTATTCACACACACACACACACACACACACACACACACACATATATATATATAACTTTTGTTTACTAATGTTGTGTTTTGTTTTGTATTTTGAAACAAGGTCTCATATATCCCTGGCTGGCCTGGAACTTGTTGTATAGCTGAGGCTGGCTTTGAGCTCCAGGCTTTTCTACATCTGTCACCCAAGCGTTGTGATTACAGGTGTGTTGTGATTACAGGTGTCCACCAGCACATCAGGACCTCTTTTTTTCTCCCTACCTTATTAAGAAGTTACTCCTAAAATTATACAAATAATGTTGCAAATTTCTTCTGGAATTTCTATTATTTAACTTTCTGTACCTTAATCAACCTGAATTTTGGTTTTTTTTTTTTTTTTTTTTTTTTTTTTTATGTTATACAAATTAAATTCTAGGCTTGTTTCCCTCTATTTGGATGGCACATTGGCATCACTGTTTATTAAACAAGCTATGATTTCTGAGCTTATTTGCAGGGCCATTGTTTATATTGTCTTCCAGATACTCATAAATCTAATTTTAAACTCCATTTTCATCCACTGATTTTTAAACATTTACTTTTTTATATAAGTTATACAATGTTATTTATATTCAGCTCTAAGAAAGTAGGAAGCCCATTGAAATTGCATTATAGTAACTTGAAATGACTGACAAGTTTTCCAAATGAAATCCTCCTATGTAAGAGCATGGGCCATTTTCCTATTAACTCATGATTTTTGATATTGAGTACATTTAACAGTTATAGTATTAAGTATGATAAATATTTTGATAAATTTATTTGTTTCTATATGTTACATTTTTCACATATAAATGAAGTTGACATTTAGACATTTTTCTCAATTTATTCATTCTGCACGTGGGTGTGTGGATCCACATGGGAGTCAAAGGGACAAGTTGAAGAAACAATATTCATTTTATAAGTTTCCATCTATCTAACTGTCTTATAACATTCTATAATCGTTGCATGCTAGCATTTTCTGCTTCTCTGGATGTGTGATAAAGCCTCTGAAATTAGATACAGTTGTTTCTTCTGTTCCAGAGCTAAAGTCAATCAAACT
The DNA here is from genome assembly GCF_011762505.2 of Arvicanthis niloticus. Lineage (NCBI taxonomy): Eukaryota > Metazoa > Chordata > Mammalia > Rodentia > Muridae > Arvicanthis > Arvicanthis niloticus. The sequence goes on along the minus strand of NC_047665.1, from coordinate 73,011,259 downwards.
CATTTCCTTCCAGAAAGTTCCCTCTTACAGTACAATGGCCAGAAAATAAATCTCTAAACAGAGTTGGTACAGCTTCTGAGGAACGAAGGATTTCATGGAAGGAGGTTCGTTTTAGTTGCAGTTTTGTTGCTGTGGAGAGACACTATGACTAAGGCAATTCATATATATATATATATATATATATATATATATATATATATATATAAGAATTTAACAAGGGTCAGAAGGTTAGTTCACAATCATCATGGTGGGGTGCAGACATGCATGGTGCTGGGGCAGTAGCTGAGAGGAGAGAGAGAGACAGAGAGAGACTGTACCTGTAGTGGTCTTTTAAAGCCTCAAATCCCACACCCAGTGGCACATGTTCTAATTCTTTTGAAAATTAAGTATCCAGGTATATGAGCCTATGGGGGCATTCTTGTTCAAACCACCACTTTCCACTCCCTGGTCCCCATAGGCTTATAGCCATATCATAATGGAAAAAAAAATGCAGTTACTCCAACTTCAAAAGTCCCATAGTCTTCTATGGTCTCAACATTGTTTAAGAGTCCCAAGTCTCTTCTGAGTCTTAAGGTAATGTCTTAACTGTAATGCCCTGAAAATCAAAATAAAAAAGCACACCACACATTTCCAACATAGATGGCACAGAATATACATCACTGTAGCCTGACTTTCAGCTACGTTGTGAAGGATTTTTCTTTTATCCTTCTGCACCCCACTTCTTCCACTCTTTTAGCCCATTAACACTAGGTGGGAGAGAAAAAAGAATAGAGGGGAAAAGGGTGATGTTATCTGTTGTTAGGCTACTTCCTGCTGATTGGGGGCATGCAGTTCCTTGGGGTAAGCTTGATCTTCACAATCAGGATATCTAATGTCTTCATTTTGTGTCTTCACAACACTACTTGACAAACTGCAACCAACTGTGACAAACAGCATTCAACCACCAACAGGCAAGCCAACCAAGCCCTTCTATCAGGGCTCTAGCATTTATATATCTTCTAAAAAGTCTCCAGAATTCCAAAGTCACACACTTGCAGAAACTATCTACAGGTAGTAAAACCATTCCCTGCAAGAGCATGAGGCAAATCACAGTCAGCTGCTGTGGACAACCTGAACCAGCCCTATATCCCACATCTGGGATTAAACGAAAATATATTCCCCTAATATTTCTGTGGTTTTTTTTTTTTTTAAAGAAACCAAAAATTCTCTTTCCACATCACTATTCCAAAAGGGAGGAAAGGTGCATAATAAAGAAATATTGGACAAAAACAAGACTGAAAAGCTGCTGGGCGAAGTCCAAACTTCATCTCCATGTCTGATGTCAAAGTTCTCTTCAGATCTCCAACTCCTTTCAGCTTTATTGACTTCAGCACACTTCTTTCTTTGAGGCTGGTTTCACACCTATTAACAGATTTCCTTGTCAGGTATTCCGACCCAGGCTTCACCCTCATAGTCTCAGGCAATGGCCTCTTCTGGCCTCCATGCAGGGACACTTAAATGTTTTCCATAACTGCAGAGGATGATTCCATAACCCTTTCCTGTATGTCTTGACTTTAAAGCCAGAACCATGTGACAGAAGCTGACAAGTTCTTCTGTTCTATGAGGCTGGAACCTGGCCCCTCTTTGAACTACATTTGCATAAGCTTTCTGTTGAGATGGCTTCCTCTACCGCCTAAGCTTTTCTTTAATACCCTTTTACAAGTTGGAAGCTTAACTGGGTGGGGGTTTGCCCTGAAGACACCACTGCCTTTATTTCATTTAGCCTTTCTTTCCATTCAGGCCTTTCTAAAGCTTTTTATCTCCTTGATCACAGGACTAGACTTCAACAATACATGTACTGGTGTTTCTCCTCAAACTGTACATTTTGTACTTTCCTTTGTCCAGCTTGCTCCCTTTCAACTGTAGATCTGTATAAGAGTGATAGCTAATAACCACATGATACAATCAGTACTAGACTGTCTTGAAATCTCTCTGATAATGACATTATTCCAAAACTCTTTAATTTAGCTGCTGGTAAATTTTTAGGACAAGTGTAAAAAGCAACCAGCCACATTCTTGGCCAAAATACCACAAGAATGGTCTAAACCACTTACTAATATTCTTTCCCTATGAAACCTCTAAAGCTGGGCCCCTACCATCCATTGTTCTTAGAACCACTGTCTTCCATATTCCTACTAGGTTGACCCAGTAAGCCTTGCTTAAAGTTTTCAACTGCTTTTTACAGGGAAGGGTTTGGGGGAGGGTTGTGTCTCTGTGACTGTCACAGGCAGCATGAGAAACCAGAGAAGGCAGTTTGGCACACCACAACTCAGTAGCTAGTGTTGGTTTAAACTCTGGGAGTCTGGCTCTAAGTTGTTTTATTTAAACACAGCACAATTTGATAAAAGCTATTCTTACTATGATTAACTCAATTTTGCATGTACAACAAAGCCTACATATATCATAAAGTACATATGTCACCTTCCATAAAAATAGGTTCTACAGACTAACTGAGAAAAATAAGGTTATGAGAGGGCCCAGAGGAGGGTCTGCTGCTGAAAAGTCTTTGGCCATACAGATTGTGCGAAGGTTGCCAAGCTAGAAGGCACATCCTCTCCAGCTTTCTGGAAGAAACACCGGGTTTTACATTCCTTCCCTTGAGGGAACAACCCTGAGCACTTTACATTCTAGGTTCCCTTAGTGTGTCTGTGAGTACAAAGACCTCCGTATTCCCTACATCTTTTGTAGTCCAAGTCCCAAAGCCTTTCATATTTCAGCAACAAACAGCATGATCAGGCCTGTCATGGCAATATGCCACTTCATGGTATTAGCTGCTGTCTTTGCTACTGTTCTGTTGATGTGAAGAGACACCGTGACTAAGGTAACTCTTAAAAAACTCTTAAAGGTAAAGAAAGTATTTAATTGAGAGTTTGATTACAGTTTCAGAAAGTTCTTCAGTGATCATCATGACAGGGAGCAGACATGTATGGTGCTAAAGCAAAAGCTGAGAGCTTTGCATCCTGATCTGTAGGCATAGGGCAGAAGGGAGAGAGAGAGAGAGGGAGATAGAGATAGGGACAGAGACAGAGTCAGAGAGACAGAGACTGAGAGACAGAGAGAGAGAGAGCGCAAGCCTAGTGTGGTTTTTTTAAACCACAAAGTCCATCCTTAGTGACACATCTTATAATTTTTTCCAAATGGTTCATTAACTGGGGACTAAACATACAAATAAATATATTCTTATTCAGACTACCATGGGGTTCTCAACATAAGAGAGTGAAGAAAAACAGAATATTTAAGAAAGTTTATCACTATCAATTTTTTTATTAGGTTCAATTTTATTTCAAAAATGAAAGCAACATAAAGATACTTTCAGACAAAGAGAAGCCAGAGTCAGAACAGAAGGAAATATTGGCATAGTCAATGCTGACAAAAAAAAAAAAAAAAAAAAAAAAAAAATGTTCTTCAGGACACAGAGTAACAGTGGCACATAGTGTCAGTTTCTTTCCCTGCTGCTGCAATAAAATACCCTGCCACGAAAGCAACTTAAGAGAGAGGATTTATTCAAGGGTATAGTCCATAGTGCTGAAGTTTAGGTGTTGGTAGTTTGAAGCATCTGATCATATTGCATCCATAATGGGAAAGAGGAGAGAACAAATTCAACCCTGGTGCTAATCCTTCTCATCTTACCCAGTCAGCATCTTCTTCCTGCCCTTAGGAAAGATGAGGCTGCTTACTTCAATTATTCCCACCAGGATAATTCCCCCTGGAACCACAGGAACCTGTGAGGAGCAATAGAAATGTAACTGTATGACAAGACTTTCTTTCTCTTATTTTATAAGTATGCATATGATTGTTAGTAAAAAAAACAAACATGCCTTCACAAGGCATGTCAATGCAATTCTGTAGTCCTAGCAGTAGGAAGGTAGAGGCAGGAGGAATACAAAGCCAGCCTCTGGCTCATAGTGAGTTCAAGGTCAATCTGGGGTGGTATACGAGTCATCTCAAAAATGAAAACAAAAACATTGTAAACATTTGAGGTGTGTAGTAGACATGATTTCTCACACATGACAACAGACTCTTCCATTTGTAAATTGGTACAATATTGACTTTTGTAGCTGCATATTTTCCCAGGCAAGTTGGGAGGAGCTAAGGTGCCAGGAGTAATGAGAGGAAGAGGAGGAGTAAGGAGAGGAAGAGGAGAAGGAAGAGGAGGAGCTAAGGAGAACAAAGAAGTAGGAGCCCCGGAAGGCCACGAATGTATGGAGTGCAGTCCTAGGTAACAACTTATATCTAGGTCAGTTAATTGGTTAACACTTCTAATCGTGTGGGCATCTTGCTATTTGAGCATTACCAAATATATAAAGCTATTAGATTATCTTTAAACATTAGAGTCTCATTTCTACCCGGTACCGAGTGGATGGTGGGATGGTCTGGGCTCGCCACGGTGGCGTCTCGTGGGTGACAGGGCTGGTGTCTCTGGCTGCCTGAGCCAGTGGCCTGAGCAGAGCAGCCACTGAGAACACCCATGCTTGTGGCCCCTGGCCTAGGCTAATCAGGAACATGGTGGCTGATTAAGAACAAGCAAGATTGGATGCCACCATTTTAAATATCTCCCGCAACAGACTTTAACAAAAATATGGGTATACCAAGTTTCATAGTGGCATCCTGGAAACAATTTCCAGAATCTAAATAAGAAATATTGGTTTTGAGCTTGTCTTTGAACAGCTCCACGAGATCCAGCAGTGTTGGTCTTGATCATGTGACGCTCTGTATCAGTGGAATTCCCAGAAGAGCTACTGTCGTTCCCATGTTTCTATACATCACCCTGGGAAGTTCTGCCGTTCCATGTGAAAATAACCCACCCAACTGTCTCAGCCACAGGGAGCTTCCTGGTTTTGAACACTGAATGTTTATGGCTGCTTGTGCAACATATTAGCAAGAGTTGGCTACTATGTTAGGGTTTGACAATGGGACTGAGAGTAGGTAGTGAAATGTAGAGAAATCCATTACCAAACATAAAGTCCTCTAAATCACAGTCTGGCCAGGCTCAATGACTCATGCTGTAATCACTCAGGAGATAGAGACAGAAGATCAGAAGTTCAAAGTCATCTCAGCTAGCCTGTAAGCTCCATGCCAACCTGAGCTCATAAAATCTTGTCTCAAAAAGGAAAAAAAATCAAATAAAAATTTCCTACACAATTTGAAGCCTGCTAAGACACTAAACCCACCACTGCAGTGATCTTCTGTCTTGTTCCCCCCTTCTGTCCTTACAGTCCCCACATCTAAAACAGTCTGTGGTCCACATGCAGTACTCAATAATTGACTGTTCCTCAAGGAAAGACTGTAAGGGAGTAAGCTGGTAGATGAGAGGGAACAGGTTAGATAGCAAACAGAGTTAGCTATGGCCGTGATGGAGACAAACCGGTAAGACTTTTGCCCCTCTAAGCCCAGGCAACCACACTTGAGCTAATTGGGAATCAGGTTTAGGAGTAGACAAGTTAAGACCAACCAGGAAGTGTCTGTAATTTCAGCAGTAGGAAGAGGGAAAGGTAAAGGTTTGAGGTCCCTGAGCTATATAAGGAGACCACACTGAAGTGAGGGTGGGAGGGGGAGAAGGGGAGGGAAGCAGAGGGAAAGGAAGGGAAGGGGAAAGAGAAAAGGGGAGGAGAGGGGATGGGAGAGGACATGAGACAAGAAAAGGAGAGAAAAGGAAGGAAGAGAGAAGAGGAGGGGAGAGGAGGAGAGGGGAGGGGAGGAGAGAAGGTGAAGGGACAACAGGGAAGGGGAGGGGAGAGGAGAGGAGGGGAGTCATTATTGGAAATGCTCAAGATAACTGGAATTGCACAAGCTATACACTGGATCATAGTAGTTGAACAGAAAAGGCTGAGACATTATGATTCATCATCAACTGCTCTTGAAAATGAAAGAAAGGCAGAAAGGGCTAGTCTGGGACATGACACTCTAGAGGACACTCTAGACTCGTGTCACTGACCTCTAGAGGACAGATAGGTGGCTTTCACAAATACTGGCTTTTTACACTCTAAAAGCATCTACATGGATAGTTGAAAATAGAGCCTCAAATCTCCAGAGATACACTCTGAATTCACAGACCTGGCTCAGATCCGGACATGAGAGAGGATAATGTCACCAAGGAAGGATGAAGGAACATATCTAGAGAAAATGGGCAAAAAAACCCAGGCTCTTGACAATGGTCATTATGTTTACATAATCCCACTTGGGGGAGAAGAATTGGACCAAAAAGAGAGAAAACGGCCTAGTGGACAGACATAGAGAGCAAAGGGATGCCATGGTAACACCCAGAGACTAAATGGACAAGCTAAATGGACAAGATTTTGGTTCCTAGGGGATCCTTCTGACTGATCAGTAAATCGGGGGTGGGGGTGGGAGGCATAAAAACTGGATTGTAAAGGCCAGTGCATAGCGCATGTGCAGAGGTTGCACTGGCAAAAGGAAGAGCAGTGGAGTGGGGCTATAGCCGACTCAACTACTGGAGAACTACTGGAGTGTACCAGAGAAGCAGGAAGGGGAGACGCTGTGGATGGCAGGAAGGCCCAGAAGTCAGGTGAGAATGAAGAAGCAAGGAGCAAGCAAGGTACAGCTGTGTCTCTTCAGGGCTAGCCGGTCTCCTCTACACTTCAAAAAGTGGCTTTCTGGAAGGCTAATCCTTCCTGATCTTCCAGTTTCCCAGGCTGCAGTTGCTAGCTTCAGGGTGAAGCAAGGACAGACAGCTTAGTCTAAGCCCCAGATACCTTGAAACTGTGGTCTTGCTGCACTGCCCTCTTTGATTCATCACTGTCTTGTCTTTCAGAGACCCTGTGCAGGCACTGTTTTCTCAGTCACAAGACCAAATGATCAAAGTCAGGAAAGGGCCCATGTTCCCGCTGTTCCCAAGATAGCCTAACACTGCTGGTGAAGCTGTTAATATCACTTAGGTCCTGGGACTCAGCAGGGAGAAAAGCTTTCACGGACTGCTAACTGGTCCAACAAAACTCACTTGAACTCTTACTCCTTCCTTGCACCTGACCTTGACATTCCTTGAAAATAAACCCTAGTTAACTAGCTCTGAGGAGCAGGAACAAAGGATGGGGTGAACAGATAGATAAAGGACGTCTGTTTTGTTTTAATAAAGAGAAAAGTTCTCATCTATGTGGCCCTGGCAGGTCTAGAACTCACTGTAAAGAATAAGCTGCCCTCAAATTCACAGAGATCCACCTGTCTCAGCCTACTGCTGGGACAGAAATGAGTGCCACCACTCCCAGCTGAATTGAAGGATTTGGGGTGTTCTTAAGAAAAATATCTAAACCTCAGGGCATCCAGGGATTCCCACATGTGTGAAAACTGCCAGTAATCTGCATGTGGGGAGTTGTACTGACGAGCTGTCTTCTAGATGATGGTGACAAGGGCTTACTGAGACCCAGGGGCTGCTCTGGTCGCTTTGGTTGCTGTGGGGAAGGCAGAGCAGCCCTCTTTCCCTCCCCACACACCAGGAGACTCAGGCTTAGAGAATGAGAAGCTGGTCTGGACCTTAAAGGGGATGGAGGCCCTGAGGCTGAGCTCTGAACTCAGCTGCCTCACACCAGAGCCACTGTGTGAAGCAGCCTGTGCTTGGGCCACATCTGTTTTCGTCATCATACTGGACAGGCAGAAAGGATAATTTGAATTTTGTGCTTTTATAAAACTGGGTGACCATATGATTATGAAATATTTGTGGGTTTTACATCCCAGCAGGTTGTCTGCCATATTTAGCCTGAGAAATATGAGTGGCTGAGGGAGCACATCTCAGCAAGCAAAGGCAGGGCACGGATACTGTAGAAGACCATGACTGTATCACTCCCCTCCACAAGAGTTCTGTCAAAGCACATCTTGACTTACAGACAGACATACAGACACACAGGAACAGACACCTGCTGGAGCAGGGTGTGGTGAGGGTATGGCTGGGGCTGCAGCCATAACTGTAACAAAGCCTCTTGTTCTGCTAAGTAGACCAAAGAAGGTCCTCCTGACTTCCTACATCTGGTCCTCCAGGGTGTCACCCTCAGAAGTGCTCAGCTTCAAGAAGAAGTATGCTTCCTAAAGTAGAAAAAAAAAATATGAAATAGTATAAGTCAAAACAACAAGGTGTGTACAGGGATTGTAAAAAAAAAGTTCTAGTGAACTAAAGCTAAGCACATTCGTGTGTATATTTAACTCGGTTAGCTTAGAAATTTACCACATAGCTTGTGCATGAAGTAATGTTTTCTGCATCTTTGTGAACCATGTTTATGAAGCTATGTATTTAGTTATTGAGCATGGAGCAGCTCTGATGAGGGTGGGCCTCTGCTGATGAGAACACATGCGTTTTCTTACTTTTGAGCAGCAGGTTGCATGGTTGATAAGTCTGAGACTCTAGATGAGAACCAACAGCATAGGAGTTGAGAGTGAGGTCAGGCTCCTCAAAGTACACTGGTCCCTCCTTACCCACAGGGAACATAGCCCGAGGCCCATCCCCTCAGATATCTGAAATCATGGAAGGTGCTAGGTCCTGTACACATGTTTGCTTCCTATCTATACATACCTCTGACACTATTTATCAAACAACAACAATAATAATAAAGTAGAAAATTATACTGAAAAAGAAAAGTTGAGTGAGCATGGTCTCTCTCCGAGTATTTTACTGACTGAACTTTCTTCCTGTGGTAGCAGGAGACACCTACGTGACAAGATGAAAGAGGGCAACATTCTCTGTGACATCAAATTAGAGCACGAACTAAGGGTATTTGAACACAAGTATCGTGATGCCACAGCAGACATTCCGATAACTCAGATAGGAACTCAGTAACTGAGGGGTGGGTAGGACATACCCTGTGGATACAGTGGACAGGGGGATGGATGATGCCTGGTGCACAAATGGAACAAGACAATTGTGAATAAAAATAATGTTTTTGTGATAGTTTGAATGTGCTTGACCCAGGAGTGGCACCATTAGGAGGTATGGCCTTGTTGGAATAAGCGTGACCTTGTTGGAGGAAGTCTATCACTGTGAGTGTGGGCAATAAGACCCTCCTTCTAACTACATGGGAGTCTCCTAGCAGCCTTCAGATGAAGAGGTAGAACTCTCAACTCCATTCTGCCTGAACACTGCCATCTTCCCACCATGATGATAATGGACCTCTGACATTGTAAGCCAGCCCCAATTAAATGTTGTCTTTATAAGAGTTGCCTTGGTCATGGTGTCTGTTCACAGCAGTAAAATCCCGACTAAGGCAGTCCTGAAAGATGCAGGAGTGGAATCATACATTGTTCTATAGTAAACTAGTGAGTGCTGACAGCTATACTCTAACCTTAATATGATACTGAGCTAATGAAGGAACATGAACTGTGTAAGATGAAGTAATAGGATTGTTATTAGTGACATTGACTATGGATGTGATGTTTATTGTGTAAGAGAGCATTCTTTTCTTAACTCTATATCCCAAAGTGACCTTAAGCTTATGATCCTCCTGCCTCAGCCTCCCACCACACACACACATGCACACAAACAGGCTCACTCACACACACACACACACACACACACACACACATGTACACATACAGGCTCACAGAGGACAAAATTAGTGATTTTAGCAGAGAATACAAACTTCATTTTGTGAATCATTCCTTCTTTTGGCACGTTTGAAAATTACCAAAATAGGAACTTGGAGGCAGGGTTAATGATACTTAGGGAAAAGTGGGTGAAGTTGCTGCAAGGAAGGGAGATGATTGATTCCAAGTGGGAGGTAAGAATAGCAGTGTTCTCCTGAGCTGGAAAAAGGCGCCTGTCACTGCAGAGGACTGTGATTCGGAATATGCAAAACTCCACCTGAACTCACCTAGGTGGTCATCACACTAGTGCCCAGGGTGGCCAGCCTTGAGGGATGAGGGATCTCCCCTTACCTTTGGCTTTGCCAGGTAGAGAAGACAAATGCTAATCACTAGATGGGACGAGAACTGAGCACAGGAACTCACCCAGAGGACAGGGAGCCTGTATTTAACTGGACCTGTGCCAGCACTGTTTCCCAGCTCCCGTCTATACCTTGACTATTGGTAGAAGACCCTCTCAGCTCTCAGTCCGTTCTGGCTCCTGCATCTATTGCTATCATTCAATACCTCCAAGACCTCTACTCATAATCATAATTCTGTAGTATGAACCAAGTCACATCTTTTTCAAGTTTTCTGTCAGGGCATATTTTAGCTTGTTACAAAAACCAACCAACCAACCAAACAAAAACAAACATAAACCCCTTAACAACCTTTTGAAAGTATAGGATCAAAACTGATTGGTTACGTGACATATGTATGCACCCATGCCCTCAGTTTAGAAATAGCTGCATTCTGTCTGCCCCCTGGTATGAGCTATACCAGTCAAACAGAAAGAGTAATCCAGAAACAGAAGGATACCAGTCAAGCAGAGAGAATAATCTGGAAACAGAAGGCCTGGACCTGGGTACGTCAACACTTCATTTCTTTCCATGAAACTTGTCACAAATATCAATTGTGGCTTTTCCAAAATAAACTTTCTTGCAAAGTCCGATTGTAAATGCCACTGAGTTCAGGGACAAGATGGTTGCTTTTCTATAATCTAGCAAGTATCTTTATCCTGAAGAGCTTAGAGTCTAATGGAGTCTAAGAGAGGAGAAAGGCTGATTCAGCATAAGAAGCTTTATGCTTCTTTCGTTCTGGGGACATGGGTGAGTGTTTGCTGAATGGTATCATGGGCTGACTAAGACGTTGTCAACTTTTAAGAGGTTGACAATTACATCCGATTCCGATCTGTGGCCAAAGCTATGTGCCCGGCACCAGGTACTGCAGCTGCCTTTGTATCCTTGTAGCCCAGGTTGGCCTCAAGCTTGCTGTTTAGCTGAGGGAGACCTCCTGCCTCCACCTCCCACTTGCTAGGATGACAAGGTGCTCCGCCATGCCCAGCAATGCTTGCAACTTCTTATTCTATTCCAGCTCCCATTGTGTAAGTCACTTTGACATCTCAGGATGAGGAGGCGTGGGAGTCAGGAAAAGAGCAGTAGCTGAACCTGAAACACCCCCAGGCTGCTCCTCCAGCAGGCTGTTCCTTCAGCTGGCTGTTCCCAAGCTGAGTACGTGCCAGCAGACCCCAGGCTGCTTCTGGAGCCAACACCTGACCTGAGCAAAGGTGCATAGAGTGTTCTTAGCTGGTAAGACCAATGCAGTGGAGCTGCCGGATGGGTATTTTGTGATGTGCAGCTGCTATGAAGGAAGAGTGCACTGCTGCAATGCTTTACCGGCCTGAAATGTCACACCTGCATGACTCTTGATGGCACATAAGCTGCACCCCAAGACCTGGGAAAAATGGGAACTGCATTGTAGACCTGCTATACACTGATGTCATAGTCTATGACAATTCTGCAATAGACTCCATTTCCCACCTTTCTCTTTTCCGTATGTGTGAGTTTACCTGTGTGTACATGTACAGACTTATGTTTATACATATGGAAACCAACCTTGGTCAACCTTGAGTGTCATTCCCCAGGAGCCATCTACCTCATTTTATGGCCTGGAAATCTCCAATTAGGCTAGTACAACTGGCCAGTGAGCCCCCGTATAAGCATACATCACTTTGCCTGTCCTTTTAAAAGGGGAGATTGAACTTAGAGCCCCAGCATTACACTGACTGATATATTGCCTAGCCCCACTGTCCCATTCTGTACATGAAGAAACTAATGGACCTAAAGAGTAAGTTGCCTGAAGTCAAGTCGTTACAGAAAACAGTAAAGGAAGAGTTAGTGTCATAAGGCATCTGGCTCCAGGTTCCTGGCTTACTGCCTGCCATGCCCACTGCTTAGCTAAACCTCTGTTTCCCCATGTGTCCTATGCCTAGGTGTCATTTCCTTTTTCTCCCAGGTGAAAGTGCTGCATGCTCTAGAAAACACTTTAATGTTTTATAGAAGGGTCTCAAAAATATAAAGCTACATGGAGTAAAGTAAAAGACTCACTAGACAACTGGCCAATTGAATTCAGGATCCAAATGTCAGAGAAGAGATCGTGCACCAGAGAGGCACCCATGAATGTCACAACGTTTGTGGAAACTCCTAGAGAAGTCTATCGGCCTGTGTGAAACATTTCTAACCCTAATATTTAAAAGCTTTTCTGGGTCAGGCTGAAAAAGAATCTCTAGGAACCGCACAGAAGCACAATACTGAGAGTTCTCCCTGATTCACCTGGTTTCTCTTCAGACATCTGCTGGGACTGATGACACTCATGGAACTAAAGTGTCATCACGAGTACGTACGACACTCTGAGCTCCCTTGGGAACACTTCAGCACTCAGACTGCATACCTTCACATCGGAGCGATCGTCAGTATTATGGTCTAAAATATTTTTCTTTCCCTCTAAGGGGAAAAGCTTCAATCGTTATTGCTTTCCTGTCTTCCTCCACCCCTCCTCCTGATCTGACGTGACTAGCAGTAGTTTCTTGGTTTCTCTAGTCTTGTTCTTTTCTATCTCCAAGTCTTGGCACAGGCTAGGCCCTCAACACCAGAACATTTTTTTTCTTCCCAAGATCCCTTTGTTGGCTTCAGTTTTTAGGTATTTTAACTTTAGTAAAGTCATCATTTCTGACAAGGTTCTTGGATGACCCTATGCATGAAGGTAACTGATGTGAAATATTGTCGTGCCTTGTGATATTTTTTAACTTGCAGTCCTGAATTTATCATCAGTCTCCCATAAACTGTGGACTGTGTGAGGTTCAGAGCTACATCTGTACTAGTCACCCTGCTGTCTAAGGTCCACCATAGAGCAGATGTTCTAGAAATGGAGAGCTGAATGCATACATACATACATGTATGCATACGTAGATGGATAATGCATGGAAGTACAGATGTGTGAATGGGTAGATTTATGAATTCATGGACAAGTGGACAGATAGATGATTGGTGGATGAGCAATTGAGAATGAAAATATTACTGTGACAATGACAATAATAAAATATCCTCAAGTTGGCAATTCCTCAAAGTTTAAAAACTATAGAAATGCACTCATGGCCTAAGGTATAGCTCAGAGCCAGAGCATTTGCCTAGAATTCTCAGCTTAGGTTTAATTCCCTAGAACTTGAAAGAACCTGATGGTTGGAGGAGCTCAGTCCACTGTGGATGGTGCCACAGCTGGGCAGGTGGTCTTGAGGTGGATTAGAAAGTAAACTAAGCCAGGGAGAGCAAGCCAGTAAACAGTGCCTCCCACGGTCACTGGGGGACCTAAATTCCTGCCCCATCCCCATCATGGAAGACTGAGCTGTCAGCGAAGATAAAACCTGTCTTCTCCAAGTGGCTTTTGGTTGTGGTGTTTATCACAGCAATAGAAACCTAACTAAGAGACTCAGTAAGATATGGACTATTAAAATGCCTAGTGTGGTTGTTAGACACAAAGCGGCAAGGCTTCTCAGGGCCAAAGCTTCCATTCCATCCACAGTGGGCAGAGTGTGAGTACTTCCAACTCCAAGGACACACTGGGATTCAGAGTGAAGGCTTGCAATGGGGTATGGGCATCTGGGAAAACACTGTGTGGTGGGAAGGGGCCTTTCGAGGCCACAGGCAAAAATGGAGCCCCTTCTTCAGCAGAGCTACCCACAAAACTCACATCCCAAATCTACCACAATCTACCATCAAACTGACATCTGTGGGTGGCCCAGGCCACTTCCCACCGACAAGGGAGGGGAGACCTTGGGAAGAGAAGAGAGGCCAGTAACAAATAATCCAGTGCTCTAGCAATATTTAACAGCTCTTGAATTGGTGTCTGCACTGTATTGGGAGAAAATATTTGTCTACTGGATTCAGACCTAAAACCCTTAGAGAAACAAGGAAAGAATGGAGCCCTGAGTGCTCAGGAAAGCTGGCCAGCCACCCACGGGAGGCCGAGGCCTTCCTCCAGGGCTGCAAACACAGGCTGGAATCTCTTTGAAGTGGCAAGCCTGATCTTTGAAATTCATCCAGTTTTGCACTCTGCCCATTAATATTTATTTTATTATGAAAATATTGTCCTTTCTTCTGCACACCGAATCCGATGTTCCAAGAAGGCATGACATGAAAATACACAGCCTAGGTTCAGCTGTGTTGGATTTGAATAACCAGGTACCGAGCACTATTGGAAGCATTTAGACAAATGCTGGCTGGCTCTGAGGCTTCCATGGAGGAAAGAGATACACAACAAAGATCCCAAGCCCTGGGTGACAGCCAGAGACAATGCAGATGTGTGTTCAGAGTTGCACTTGGAAAAACAAGTCTATCTGGGTCACACGGGTGTCTCTTGGGGCTGTTAATTCCCTCTCTGTCCCTCCCACAGCCTCCATTAGTTCTGGGGCTCAGCTACGTTACCAAAATAACCTAAATGTGCAATGGCATGCACTGTAGCAGTGAAAGAATATTCAGGTAGGTGGCTGATCTCCAGCCCCAAAGTAATAGGAGAACCAGGTTCATGGAGGCTCTGCTATCTACAGCATGCATCCCCCCAGGCTGCACAGAGGCCTTCCTAATCAGGAGAGGAAATGAGCTTATCAGAGCACGAATGTGAAATTTTCATAGGCCAGGTCTGGAAGTGAGGCACACACACTGTTCACGTGCCATTCATAAGCCCTCAGTGACATGGGCCTCCTGGACTGACAGGAAGTCTGTGACAGGAAGCCTAGCTGTGTGCTTAGGAAAGGATATGGAAGTTCTAAGCATCAGTCCATTTGCAATGATAACCAAGGCCAGAGAAATCCCATGGAGCTATATGTATGAATCTAAGATAAATCCACTTAGGAGAAAGTCTCTGCTTTTGGGCTCTTGTGGGGTATCCACCAGAAAAGACTATTTGGGCACCAGTTCAAGCCAATAGAAAGTCTTCATTAGCTGGCTGGAGACTATGCTGGGTGTTTGCGATGCCAGTGCAGTCCCAAGCCTTTCTCAGGATGGGGTTCTAAGTACAAAAATCATATTCTGAGTTGACACTTCAGTTGAACAGTTAGAAGTGGAACTACAGAAGCCAAAAGGCAAGGTTAGAACATTTAGGGACTTTCCAGAACTATGGATTTGATAGATTCACTCTTTGTTCTCATTTTGGCCGGTGGTACTGCCTGCCTGCTGGGTTTTAAGGCCTAAATGGTATATCCATCATGTTGTCAGTTGTACCCTGTCACAGGGTCACCAGAATGTTTCTGGGAGGATCCTCAGTCCTTGACAAGTGTCTAATTCTATAGTAAATTCCTACAGTGAGCTGTGGAAAGTTTGTTGGAACTACTCCTGAGCAACCATCTCTTAAGTTTGATCTACTCAAATTCCAGAACTTGTGTACTAGAATTAATCAAACACACATGCCAGTCTTTGGAGTTTACAAAATACAATGAATAAGTGGTCTAGCAATCTCCATTTTCTTCCCAAAACTCTATTTTAACAACTGTCTTTACTCCAACCTTTTACGATGCAGTGATTCTGCATCTCCTGGTAGAGTGGAAACAATCCGCTGTGTTGTTTGGGTTTGAGCTAGTTCATGCTGTGTGTCTTTTGGCTGGTCTGGACTGGACTGAAGAAAACATCCACATAGAATAGTAAGAAGGAAACTAGATGAAAACCATTTATCTAACGATTAGCACTTAAGAGAGGACATGTAAAATAACTATTTCAAAATAATAACTAGTAGAATGGTCTTTAGCCTGTGGGCTCTCTCCTGCTTTTTAGCTTCCTATCTTCATGTACAGATGGGTTTGTACTTTTGTGAGTCTGAAAAATTGTCTTTTGCCATCTAAAGCACTGTATTTTTATGACTGGTCTTCTAAAGCAAGACACAAAACCAGGATTATTGCCTTAGTTTGGTTATGTCACTGTGAAAAAAAAAAAAAACAGGACCAAACAACATGGTGAAGAAAGGATTTGTTTGGAATTATGGTTCCCGAAGGGTGACAGTCCATCATGGTGGGGAGGTTGGGGGAAAGCATGGTGGTAGGATCAGGAAGCTGAGAGATCTCATCGGTAACTTCAAGCACAAAGCAGAGAAAGTAAGCTGGAAGTAGGGCAAGGCTCTAACACTCCTTTGGCATAGCGTCCTCCAGCAAGGCCACACCTCCTAAACCTCCTCAAATAGTGCCACCCACTGGGAAGCGAATGTTCAAACACTGGAGCCTATGGGGGTCATTTCTCATTCAAACCACCACAGATACTAGGACCATTTTCCTGGTAGCTTCTCACTGGAAGCTAAATGACCCATTTGCATCTCTCAGCAAGTATCAACAGACAAGTGGGTCAGAGTGGCTAGCTGCCCTTCCAAAGACTAAAGACTATGAGCCACCTGGGATGGATTTCTGTCTGCAGAGTAAGACTTACAAAGCAAGGAGTCAGTTGAGTCTGCCTGCCTTGGCTTTTTCCTTTCTTTACGTAACTTGTCAGTACCATGTGGAGTCCATGTGTATTTTACTTTCAGAGTTCCCCTTTTTCACCTTCACCTAAGGCCATCATGCTCTACAACCCTCACTGAGCAAGAAGAAGGTCCTCCAACCATCAGTAGAACTAAGTAAGCCAGACAATCATTATCTAGTTATATTCAATAATTGCCAGGGGCAACTGAAACAAAATGTGGGTTTCCAATTTTTGTGTGTAAAGGTTTGGAAACCCAACCATTTTAAATATATGGCAAGAGCAGATGAAGTCAGTGTGGTCTCAGGCACAACTTGCAGGAAAGTAAAGAGAATCCCATAATCTGAGACTAAGAGTAAGCTGGAAAAGAAGCAAGAGAATAGGTGGGCAGCTGCTTGCCCAGTCACAGTACAGCTTTCCATGGGGCTGGGGACTGCGCCTAAAGGATGGGGCCTTAGCACACACAGCGTGTAGTTATGTTTGCCTGAACTACACCCCCAGGCCAGCCTCATTATTTTTTTTAATTTTAATTTTATTTATTTTACCTTCTTAATGCAGTTTCCCTTCCCTCCTCACCTTCCAGATATCCCCCCCCCCCATCACCCTAACCCCATCCAGTTCTCTTTCATTTCTCTTCAGAAAAGGGCCAGCCTCAACAAATAGCAACCAGCCCTGGTGTATCAAGTTGCAGTAAGATTAGGCACCTCACCACCTGTTAAGGTTAGACAAGGCAACCCAGTAGGACAAAAGGGTGCCAAAGGCAGGCAACAGAGTCAGAGACAGCTCCTGCTCCCATTGTTAGCACCCCACAAGAAGATCAAGGTACATAACTGTAACATATGTGCAGAGGGCCTAGTTCAGTCCTATGCAGGCTCCCTGATTGGTGGTTCAGTCTCTGTGAGTCCCTATGAGCCCAGGATGGATGAATCTACAGTTTTGCTTGTGGTGTCCTTGACCCCTCTGGCTTCTATAATCCTTCCTCTCCATCTTTCTAGGGATTTCCCAAGCTCTGCCTAACGTTTGGCTGTGGGTCTCTGCATGTGTTTGCATTACCTTCTGGGTAAAGCCTCTCTGATGACAATTGGACTAGATGCCAAGCTATGAATAGAATATCATTAGGAGTCAATTCATTGGCTTTTTGTTTTGTTTTGCTTTGCTTTCTGCCATTTGTCTTTGGTCCTATTGTGGACTGTCCAGCCTCTGGCTCCTGGCCCTCCTGGCAGTGTCAGGGGTGCTCTTTCATGGTATGGGTCTCAAGCTGGAACAGTATTGGTTGGCCACTCCCTCAATTTCTATACTACATTTACCTCAGCACATCTTGTAGGCAGGATGAAGTCTAGGTCAAATGTTTTCTAGCTTGGCTTGTGTCCCAATCCTTCCACAGGAAGTCTTGCCTAGTTACTGGATACCGGCAGTTCAGGCTCCATATCCCCCATTGCTAGGAGTCTTAGCTAGGGTCACCCTCATAGGTTTCTGGGAGTTTCAATTGATCCATGTTTCTAGCTCATCCCAGAGATGACCCCTGATTCCAATTGTCTCTCCCAGTACTCTCTCTCTACTCTCCCCACACTTCATCTCTTCTGTTCCTATCTCTGCCTCCACCCCAATCCAGTCCCTTCTCCCCATCTGTCATGATGTCTATTCTTTTCCCCTTCTCTGTGATGTTCACATGTTCCCCCTTGGGTCCTCCTTATTACTTAGAATCTTTGGGTCTTTTCAGCTCACATCAACCTAGAAGTGAGTACATATCATTTTTGGGTTATCTCACTCAGGATGATCTTTTCCAGTTCCATCCATTTGCCAAATTTCATGATGTCATTGTGCTGCCCTGCTGCTAACGTCAAAGACTGACGTTACTGGAAAGCCCTGAGCTATGTGTAAAATGGCAGATCTCCTTTGTCAGTGAGGCTTCCTCTTCTTAACCTGAAAGATCTCAGACCCCACACCCTATCTATACCTGTAGAATGTCACATAGCCTTACTTAAGATTACAGGTTCAACTTCCTTTCTGCTGATAAGAACTCATTCAGCCAGCACCTGGGATTCCTGAAATGCCTCCTCATGCTAATGAAGCATCTCAGTACCTTAGCTTTCAGCAAATAACCTTTGCCTAGCCTGGATATTCCTTCCTCCTTCCCCACCTCCTTCCCCAAAACTATATAATTCCTGATTCACCCCAAGTAAAGTTGATCTGTCTCACTGAAGCTGGTCCCAGTATGTCACTATTACCATTTGTACTCATGGTCCTGCTGAAACCCTGTTTGTCAACTCTGCTCTCTTTTCCCCTTGTGGCCAGTGGCCAATGACCCCAGGGAGAAGGAAGGACCCACATCATTTTTTTAACAGCTGAGTAATACTCTATTGTGTAAATGTACAACATTTTCTTTATCCATTCTTCTCTTGAGGGACATCTAAGATGTTTTCAACTTCTGGCTATTACAAATAAAGCTGCTATGAACGCACTTGAGCAAGTGTTCTTGTGGTATGATAGCGTGTCCTTTGGGTATATGCCCAGGAGTTACTTGTAGTATAGGTGGATCTTGAGGTAAATCGATTCCTGATTTTCTGAGGAATTACCATATCCCAAAGTGCTTGTATAAGTTTGCACTCCCACCAGCAATGGAGGAGTTGTTCCCCTCCACATCCTTGCCAGCATGAGCTGTCACTTGTGTCTTTGATCATAGCCACTTTGACAGGTGATTTTGAAAATGAATGATTTTCATTTCCCTGATAGCTGTAAATGTTGAACATTTCTTTAAGTGCATCTCAGCTATTAGAGATTCCTCTGTAAAAAAAAAATGCTATTTAAATCTGTCTTCCATTTTTAATTGGGTTATTTTGGTTTATTGATGTCTAGGTTCTTGAGTTCTTTATATATTTTGGATATCAGCCCTCTGTCAGATATATGGTTGGTGAAGATCTTTTCCCATTATGTAGGCTGTCATTTTATTCTTTGGATGATATACTTTGTCTTACAGAAGCTTTTCAGTTTCATGATGTCCCATTTGTTAAAGTTTTTTATCTTAATGTTTGCTTGATTGGTGTTCAGTTCAGGAAGTTGTCTCCTGTACCAATGTGTTAAAGACTATCGCCTTCTTTCTCTTCTATTAGATTTAGTGTATCTGGTTTTACATTGAGGTCTTTGATCCACTTGGGCTTGAGTTTTGTTCAAGGTGATAGATATAAATCTATTTGCATACTTTGACATACAGACATCTAGTTTGACCAGCACCATTTGTTGAAGATACTTTTTCCCCATTGTATATTTCTGGCTTCTTTATTAAAAATCAGGTGTCCATATGAAAATCTGTCAATGTAATCTACCATATAAACAAACTGAAAGAAAAAATAACATGACCATCTCATTAGATGATGAAAAAGCTTTCGACAAAATCCAACACCCCTTCATGATAAGATCAAGAATACAAAGTACATATCTATACACAATAAAGTCCAATATAAATCAAGCTGAGAGCCAACATCAAATTAAATGGAGAAAAACTTAAACCAATTCCCCTAAAATCAGGGACAAGGCATGACTGTCTACTCTCTCTCTGCATCTATTCAATATAATACTTGAAGTCTTAGCTAGAGCAAAGACAGTCTAAAGGACATCAAGGGTATACCAAATGGAAAAGAAGAAGCTAAATTTGCAAATGATACAATAGTATATATAAGTGGCCCAAAAAGTCTACCAGAGAATTCCTACAGCTGATAAACACCTTCAGTGAAGTGGCTGGATACAAAATTAACAACAACAATAGAAGCCCTCATATACAATAAATGGCCTGAGAAAGAAATCAGGGCAACAACATCCTTCTCAATAGCTACAAATAATATAAAATATCTTGGTATAACTCTAACTAAGCAAGTGAAAGACATGTATGACAAAAAATTCAAGTCTCTGAAGAAAGAAATTGAAGAAGGTATCAGAGAGATGGAAAGGTCTATCAAGCTCATGAATTGGTAGGATAAGCAGAGTGAAAATGGCCATCTTACCAAAAGCAAACTACAGATTTAATGCAATTTCCATCAAAATTCCCACACAATTCTTTAAAGACCTTGAAAGACTAATACTCAACTTCATATGGAAAAACAAAAAGCCAAGATAGCTAAAACAATTCTGCCCAAAAATTCTGGAGGAATCACCATCCCTGATTTCAGGTTGTACAACAAAGCAATAGTAATAAAAACCATATGGTATTGGTGTAAAAACAGACAAGTTCCTCAGTGGAATCCAATCAAAGACCCAGAAGTAAATACAACCTCATTCATTTTGAGGATTAGATTTAATAGTCCTGCTAAAGCAGGAGGCAGAATTGTGGTCTTACAAATGAAAGGAAGAGTAGACCTTCATAGCAAATAGGAATCCTTCAGTGACAAAGATTAAACTAGAATAGATGAATGCTCCATCTCCCCCAGACATATGACAGAAAAGTACGCATGAGCTGGGTGTGGTTGTCTATGTCTGTAGTCCTAGCATTGGGGAAGCACAGGCTAGCTAGGTGTGATTGTGCATATCTGTAGTCCTAGTGAAGACCCCCCTCTCTGGGGAGACCCTCATTCAAGTCTTGGGAAGTCACGGCCACCCAAAAATTCGCAAGACACCGAATCTGGATGCAAACAGCAGAGGCTTTATTTGGGAGAGTTAGCTGGCTAACGGTCAATTAATTTGCTTACGCAGGAGCTGAATTGACAAGGACCAGCAAGCTGAGGGGTTTTTTAAAAGGGGAAAACCACAAGCCAGGGGAGTGAGGAGGGGATGAGGGGTTGCTAAGGAAATATAACATAAAAATAGTGGAGAATTCCAGAGGAACCCAACCTAAGTGAGTCAGGGTCATGTGGAAAACACTCTGTATACTCATTCTTCTCAAAAATGTGGTCTTGCCATGTCACTGTGCCCTTGCCCTGTCACTTGCTCAACTATTTCTCAGTTGCTCCGGACACAGCCCTGCCCTGTCATCGTGGTTACTAGTTTCTCAGCACCACCTAGATGACTTGCATTCCTCTCTTCTGGTTCCTGAAATGGGCCAGTCTACATTTTCAGCTTGCTTCAGAGAAAAATTTCCATGCCCTTTAAAGTGAAGCCTAAAGAAAAGCCTATATACATTTTATAAAATGATTTTTATAATTTTTTAACTCTATACTGCACTGGGGAGGTAGAGGCAAGGGATCAGGGGTTCAAGGTCACCTTTATCTATATAGTGAGTTTGAAAGGCCAGCCTGGACTACATGAATCCCTGTCTTAAAGCTTGACTCCCTCCCTCAACAGCAAAAGGGAAAGAAAGCACCTATTATTTTGCTTACTGGAATTCATAGTTGCATCTCATTACAATTTCTAGTTCAAATTCCTAGTTTCATCATGGTTCAGGAAAACCTACCTCAAGAAAAGAATAAGGGCCAGTGAGATAGCTCAAAGGGTAAGGGTGCTTCCCACCAGTGAGATAGCTCAAAGGGTAAGGGTGCCTCCCACCAGAGAGAGAGCTCCCACCAAACTTGACAGCCTCTGTTTGATACATCCTTAGAACCCATAGAGTGGAAGAGGAGAACTAATTCCTGCAAGTTGTCCTCTGACTTCCACATATATATCACACCATTCATGTGTATGTGTGTGCAAATGTGTACGCACAGGCACAGGAGTGCGCGCACACACACACACACAACACATATACATGCATGTGCATATGCACACACAGTACCAACAGATAAAATAATCAATGTCATTGTAACCCAAGAATTTCAGAAAATTAGGTAATTTTATAGATTATAAAATAATAATATTTGACATGACTAATGCCAAAGAGGGAAATATCCAACCAACAATGTAACATTATTAAAATAAAATCATAAAAAAGAAAAATAATCCAATTTTGAATAATAACTAAAATTAGAAACTTAATGGCTAGGTTTTACATAACTAACTAGACAGAGATGATAAGAAAAGCAATGAGCGGAAAGCAGGGATGAGGAAATTCTCCAGGAAGCATCACGTTCAAAGACCTAGAACCTACCAAAGAGAAGTTACAGATGCACAGGGATTTAGATCGAATGAAAACATCCAGATATATCTAGCAGCATATAAAGGAAAAGGAGAATGGAAAGGATGAAGAAAATCAATACTCATAGAGAGGGAGAAATTATAGATACTATTAATTACAATAATTATTAAATATTATTAATAATTATAGATGTTATCAAAGACATGTGTCTATAGACTTAGTATGTAGAGCACAATTTTTAAAGGCCCACAGGAAACATATCACATATGCCTGGAAAACCAAGGCAAGAAGATCACAGAAACAGACAAGAGCATGTTTAAGACAGTAGCAGACTACCTCTAACAGCCGCAAGAAGATCAAAGAGAGTGGCTGAGACGTTGGCATACTGATAGAATAGTCATCCTTGGGCACATATGCCCATTTAAACTATTCTTGAAGACTGAGAAACATATCAAATGTTTTCAGAGAAACCAAGGCCAAGAACATTTCATCCACTGACTCTCTTGGGGGTGGCAGAGGTGAGGGTGGGTGAGAGGCAGGTTATTTATTTATTTATTTATTTATTTATTTATTTTTGTTGTTGTTACTATCAAAAATACCTACAATTTCAGGGAGGAAATCCTGAGGGCTATTTATGTCTGTGATGGTGGGAAAGGCATAATGAATTCATAGTGGCAGACAGAGACATTGAGGGGAGGTTCCTTACCTTGTAATAGATCAGAAACAGATGATCTGGGAAGATGAATGGCCTGGTAGTTACATCATCTTCTATCCAGGCTCTAGGCCCCAGAGGTTCTACCATCCCCCAAGTCAGTACCACCAAGTAGGGACAATGCCCAAATCCAGGAGCTTGTGGGACACTTCCCAGTCAAACACAGCAGGACATCTAAAGGGGTTTTTAAGTGGAGAGAGGTCTCAGGACAGAAAATAAAGCACTGGCTGTTCTATGTGCTGTATAAGAAGGCAGGAAGGACTTCACTAACTCAGATGTATTTATGATGAATATGTAGGTACAAATACAATGTTGATATATCTCATAAACACAAGCTACAATAGTAAGAATAATGTTTTAAATTACATGAATATAGAATATATAAAATGTATTAAACATAAATGGTAACATCTACTTTAATTTAATTTCTGAAAAATGACAGGACATACACAAGATTAGATGCAAGTAAATATAAACTTGAGAGATTTCTTGTCTCCTCTTCTAGTTTAGGACAGTGAGGACTGAGCTGTGGCAGAGGGTTGAGTAGCAAGGGAGGGGCTCTGGATTCACCCCCAGAGCTACAAACAAATCAAAAGATAATAAGAAAATGATAATGACTTCCCACTGAGACCGTTTTTATTAGATATTTTAGTTACATTTCAGATGTTATCCCCTTACCCCATTTCCCACCCCTACCCCCAGGAACTCCCTATCCCATCCCCACTCCTCCTGCTTCTGGATGTATCCTCACCTACCCCCCTCTACTCCCACCTCATCACCCTCAAATTCCCCACCACTGGTCCCCCAGCCTTCATGGGACCAAGGATCTTCTTTCCCACCTATGCTGACAAGGCCATCCTCCCCTATATATACAGCTGGAGCCATGGGTTCCTCCCTCCCTATGTGCTCCCAGGCTGGTGGTTTAGACCCTGGGGGCTCTGGTTGGTTGGTATTGTTGCTCTCCTCATGGGGTTGCAAACCCTTTCAGCTCCTTCTGTCTTTTCTCTAATTCCTCCATTGGGAACCCCTTGATCAGTTCAATGGTTAGCTGTGAGCATCCACCTCTTTATATGTCAGGCTCTGGCAGATCTCTGAGGAGACAGCTATGTCATGCTCCTGTCAGCATGCACTTCCTGACATCCACATCAGCATCTACCTTTGTTGACTGCACATGGGATGGATACCCAGGTGGAATGGTGTCCAGACGGCCCCTCCTTCAGTTTCTCTTCCACACTTTGTCTCCATATTTGCTCTTTTGAGTATTTTGTTACTCCTTCTAAGAAGGACCGAAGCACCTATACTTGGTCTTCCTTCTTCATGAGCTTCATGTGGTCTGTGAGTTGAATCTTGGATATTTCAAGCTTCTGGGCTAATATCCGCGTATCAGTGAGTGAATATCATGTGTGTTCTTTTGTGATTGGGTTACCTCACTCAGGATGATATTTTCTAGTTTGATCCATTTACCTAAGAATTTCTCAAATTCATTGTTTTTAATAGCTGAGTAATACTTCATCGTGTAAATGCACCACATTTACCCACTGAGACCTTTAAATGACATCCCTCAGTGCTGAAGAGAGTGGAGTGAACATGCATTCTTTTCAAATATTGATTTAAAAGTTCATTCATATAAATTTTCTGGGATATAGTTTGGAAAATACATCACAAGGGCTGGAAAGATGGTCATCAGGTAAAAATGCTTGCCAGCAAACCTAGAGACTGGAGTTCAATCTCTGGGACTGTTACGATGGATAGAGAGAACTGACTCATACACGTGTCCTCTGACCTTCACATATGCACGTGGTACGTGTGCACACACCCCCACCACACACAAAGTAAGTAAATGCATGTTTGGAAATGTAAAAGAAAAGAAAATAGATAATAAATATTTAAAATATGTACAGTAAACAAATACAACCTGAGAAAATAATAAAACACATGCAAAATGTATCTATACAATTATCTATTAAATGTATCAAATTATATAGCATAAAGAAACTTGATATCTAAGTGTCTAATTATTAGTAGTACTTCTACTTACGATAATAATAAATGTCAATCAAATCTATTATGTGCTGACACTGTCCTAGACATTTTACAAGTTAGCATACTTTCCTTTAGTAGTGTCCTCTTGGTTTGAGTGTACAGAATTTATTAACTTGCCTGAAGCTCTGCAGAGCACAGAGTAGACAACATTAAGATTTACAACAGAGAAATGCAAAACCCTTTCAAGGATGAAGGTGGGAAATGTGGTGAGAGGGACCTGTGAGGAAGAAACCACAGTGGGAGCACAGACGATGTAGGGACCATTGTGCAAACACACACTTTTACGCGGGGTGTGTACTCCTTCTTATTCTTTAGAACAGACCTTTCCTGAGTGGTGTTTTCCTGCCCATGTACCTGGCAAGCTCAGCTAAATTGCAAGCTCATGGTCTCCCAGTCAGTTGAGACTTCATGGCTCCCTTAGATTCAGATTCCATTCCTTTTTTTTTTTTTTTTTTTTTAAACCAACAACTAAATCCTGGATTTTTCAGCTTCAAGTTGTGTGAACTGTTGCTGACAAGGAGGTTCCTCAGGGTCCTGCAAGCTGCTGTGCTCTGACAAACAGAAACACCATCAAGGACAACACTTCTTTCTGCTGGCTGTGTCTTCCTGCTTCTACAAAGGAATACGTATGGGCATATTCCTAACTCAATGTAAAAGAACAGGTGACTTCAAAAGTAAAGAATGAAGATCTGGGGCTATAGTTTAGTGATAGAGAATGTTTGCTTCGCATGCATGATGCCAAGGGTTCAATCCCCAGCATTGTCAAAAAGAAAAAAAAGAAAAGGAAAGGAAAGAAAGAGGAAGGAAGGAAGGAAGGAAGGAAGGAAGGAAGGAAGGAAGAAAGAAAGAAAGAAAGAAAGAAAGAAAGAAAGAAAGAAAGAAAGTAAGTCTGGGTAAGTGGAGTTGAAAGTCAAGGTGGGAGAGAAGATGGAGGGGTATGAAGAGATGTCTTCAGAGGACACACAGTCTCAGAGATACAGAAGAAGTCCATAGCATGGTGACACCCCCTCCCCCCCTCCACATATCTAAATCAACCATAGTTCCATTTAATCACTTCACAATTTCACAGTGTATACCTATCTCTAAACAACACCTTATATACCTTAAGTATACACACATTGTTAATTAAAGCTTAACAACACTAAGAAAATAATTTTTAAAAGAAAGGAAAAGGGTGATGGCGACCAGTCCAGCAGGTAGCCACATTTCTCCAGAATCCAAGCCTGCCCAGGTCCTTCTCCAAACAGCTTCCCTTTAGCTGCTTTTGAAGCCACTGGATGGGTGGGTGGGGTCTGCATACCCTTTGTTTTCTCTGTGCAAGAAGATGTGAAATTATTTATGGAGTATTTTTATAGGTATTTCCCTTATGTCATCTGAGGAAATGAAGCCGGGTGTGCTGTCCACAGGGAAAGACAATGCTTCTTCATAAATGGATTCAGCAAATGTTTACCGAGTGCCTACCACACGAAAGACAGGCTGCACTGTTAAGTCAAGCAACCATTAATTCAAGGATATTAACTCAGACACCTCACCACCTCTTCCTTATATGTTCTTAGTGCTTTTGTTTGTTTATAAAGATGTCAATGTTATAACTGCCTTGACATAGTTAAGAAGCCACCACCCCATCTTCTGGAAAGATCATAAACACCCTTTGTACGCAAATTCCCCATCCAGCTTCAAGCGCTGAAGCATCAAAGGAATTTCTTTACTGCAACTTAACTGGAGTCTTCATTGAATGCCTCAATTCATGTATTTATTTTTTATTTTTTTTATTTTATTTTTTTTAGGTTAGGAGCTCACTGTGTAGCCCAGGCTAGCCTTGGACTTATAGCAACCCTCCTGTCTCAGTAAGTGAGTAAGTCTTTGTCCTATTGACTGAAGTCTTGAATAAGTTCTCTTTGTGTCCTACTGAGAAATTTGTTTTTCTAATTGTCTAGCTCAGAAACTTCAGTACTGGGTGGGTGGGCAGGGTAGTGGGTCTGTGCTCTTTGAGGCACCTTCAGAAAATACCTTGGCCTATTTATACTCACATCTGAGGGGGTTCTTCAGAGTGATCTCTTTCTTCTCGCCTTGAGATATTCCCAGGGCTCCTCAACACCTCTCACAAAAACAGCCTGTAGGTTAGCAGGTAACTAGAACACACTTCGATGGCCATGCACCTTGAGGTAAAATGCCACTCTTGAAATGGGTTTTAGGCTTTTATCTACTGAGTTCTTTCCATCTAGCTGTTGAAATGTAAGAGAGACCTTGCCCAACTAAGCAGAAACCATTTTATCAAGAAGAAATAAACCTGGAAAACTGCAAATAAAAAAATTATAATTTTTTTCCTTTGCCCTGGTGGCACAGTTTATTTTAAAACTGTATTTGCTTATTTCTACTTAGTTATTTCACTTTTATTTAATTTAGAATGCATGTAGGTTGTCCTTAGAACCCACACTCCTCTCTAAAGTAAATTAACTAAAGCCTGAGTCAGACTAGTTATCAGACAGATATATCCCTCTATATTCATTAAAGATTTATATGAAATCGTTTCAATTTTTTAAAGAATTAATAAAAAATTAGTATTTTTTATACAACAAAGAGTGAGAAAAATAAAAGTCCCATATAGTATTTAACTGGATCAAATCATTAAAGAACAGGACATGAATTTGAAGAATACTAGGGAAAGAACCTGGGCCTTGGCACATTCTAGGTCTTCGTTTTTAACTGGCCTACACTCCCAACCCTCAGGGTTTAGAGACACTTTCTATGTATCACAGGCTGGTCTTAAACTCATGATCTTCCTGTCCTAGCCTCTTTACATAGTGCATAAGAAGAGTCAGCGACCTGAACTCTCCAAAAATAGTTCATAAGCTATCCTGTGATGGGACGTAACTTTGGGTTCTCCTACATTAGCCAATGGTCCAGCAGACCCAGGAGGAAAAACAGAACAGAACAGAACAGAACAAAATGAAAGCCACTGAGCCCCCTCCCTCTCACTGCTTTTCCAGTCTCATCTTTCTTGAAGGCATCCAAGGTTTTAATCAAAGCCACAATTATTTAAAAATAAAATGAAATATACCAAGGCAAAAGAGGAGGAAAAAATCTTCCTGGTGCATGTTCTGTGAGAGCCAAGCATAACACAGAATTGTGAACAACTATGTAAAACAGACATGGTTCTTGTGATTTCAGCTTCCTAGAGAGATTCTATGGGTGAGGGAAGAAAAATACTCCTATCAATTAGAGAGGAAAGCTCTGGGGCTGGGAATGGAGCTAGAGGTAGAAGATGTGATTGTGTACAGTGCCCTGGGCTCGTTCCCCAACCCTGACAGAGAAAGGAAAGAGCCAGGGAAGGGCTGTTTCCACTTCCGGTGTCAAAAGTCCTTCTCCTGTTCTTTGGGTTTTTCAAAAGAGACCTCATAAATTCTTTGGAAGCAGTAAAAAAAATTATCGAAATGTTCCCTGACTAACAGGGTCAAATGAGCCTAAGGCTTAGAAAGGAGCTGAGCTCCATCCAGGCAAGGCAGAACTAGGGCAGTGTTTTAAATTTATATTAGCAAAGAAAAAGAAGGAAAGCATCCTGTTGGTGAGGGTTTAAGATTACAGATAACACACTGCCCTGAGGGGAGTCTGGTTGAACTCCCAACTTACAAAGGACTGAGGAAGTCTACTTCTGGGAAATTATCCTGCAGACACATTAATACAGAGACAGATGATAATGCTATGAAGGCAGGATTTACAACATTTTCTACAATTTTAAAAGGCTGCCGACAGTGATGCAGTGGGAAGTGATAGTTGATTCTCAAAAGAGATGTGTGGTTCAAAAATGAATGAGGAAAAACTTATCTGACTGTCTTAGCTTCTTTCCCTATAGCTGTGATAAAATACTCTGACAAAAGCAATTTAAGGGAGAGAGGGTTTATTTAGGCTCACAATTCAAAGATACAGTCCATCATGGTGGGGAAGTCAAGACTGCAGGAACTAGAATGCATGCTGCTTATCAGCTCCTTTCTCCACTTATACAGTTCATGATCTCAGGCAAGGAATGTAGTAGCCATCTACAGTGAGGGAGCCTTCTTACCTCAATTAATGGAATCAAGATAATTCTCACAGGCAAAACTAGAAGCCTATCTTTCATATTACCCTAGATTATCAAGTTGATAACACCAACCACCACAATTCTACCTTTTCTCATTCTGACACATAAATACATCACCTTGAAGCCATAAATTCCACACCTTGTCCCCAAAGGCTCATGTGTAAATGTATTTTATGACAATGTATTATAATGTAAAATGCATTCTATTCTAAACCAAGAATTCCTATAGTCATTAATGGTCCCAAAACTTTACAAATCAATAGTATCTTAACTGTGGGCTCCTATGAAATTAAAACAAAGTTACATACTTCCAACATACAATAGCCAGAGTAAATGTTCTCATTCTAAAATGGAAGAACTGGGGTACAGCAAGGAACAATCACACCAAAGCAAAACCAAAGCCAAGCAGGGAAAGCACCAAATACTGCAGCTCACTATCCAGAGCACATCATGTAATCAACTGGCCTCCAAAAGGCTTGGGTAACCTCGTGGCTTCTGGCTTTACTGACTGCAAGACTCAGAGATCCTATCATGGGCAGGGTGTGTTCCATGGCTGCAACATTCCTAAATAGATTTCCCTTGGTCTCATTTGCTTTCTGAAACCGTGGAGCAATACCCCAAGACCCATTCAACCTTGCATTTTGTATGCCTGTGAAATAGGCAGTAGTATATAGGCAAGTCGTATATAGACAATGCTCCTAAGTTCTGCTGTCATGCCTCCTTGATTTATAGCTATATCAGCTACTGTGAGCTGACTTTGGAAAATACTTTCTTATGGGGTTGCCTTCAAGGAGCAGGGAATCTCTTCATTTATGTACTTTTGTAAATTTTCAATTTTGATCTGTGTAATGCCTCTAAAGAGTTACATTTTATTACAAGGGTATACACATATGAACAAGCTGAATCAGGAAAGGGGTCAAAGGTGATCCACAGATTACACACCAGGAATGGTCTACACTGGATTACTGCACAATGGATGAGCATCACCCTCTGGAATGAGGATCCTGTGTCTTGTGGCAGTACCATGGCTCAGCATCACTCAGACCCTCAACTTCCTAACCCCATCATTCTGCTTCGAATATATTTAAATCTTCCATTAAGCACAACTTGGACTCAAATTCAGCTAGGATTTTATTTTGAAAGAAACCACTGGAAATCTGTTTTCATAAGAGTTTGTACACCTACCCCCAATGAGGGGAGAGAGACATCAAGTTACTCTAAAGTACAGAAAACAACAACAATTAGATTATCTCAGACACTGAGGGATGCTGACAAATGTGTCAATAGAGTCTGCACTTTTGACAAATGATAGACTGTACTGTTCTCATTTCCTGGCAGAGTCTCCACCCACACCTGTCTTGGAATTTTGATCCTTGAAGCAGAGAAGTACATTAGTTCAACTCAAAATGAGGTAGGAATCATGAAGATTGGCTAGTAGTCAACTGATCCCTCCCATCGTCTTAGTTCCTGTGGAGGGGCCCTGACCCAAAAGGAACATGGAAATCAGAGCAGTGTGTGTGAACTCAGAGATAACTTCAGAGATAACAGTGTGTGTGATACTCAGAGCCTTGGCTGGAGAAGCTGCCTTCTGCAGCAGGCAGCAAGTAAGGTAGAGACTCACAACTGGCCAGGGTGCTGAGAATAAGTGAGTGTTGAGAGCTGAGCCCTGAACAGGAGACACCTCTTCTGGGCTCAGGAAACACCCTGGAAAAAAGGGGCAGAAAGAATGTAAGAGTCAGAGGATGGGGAGACTGCTATGAAATTCATTGTTTGAGACATGATGTGGCTGTTATATTCATGAACACACAGCTGTTATGGGTACATGTCCAAGACCTCTGCAAGATGGAGCCCATCAACATACCATACAAATGGCTTTCTCTAGTCCTAAGGAGCTATTTGAAGGTAATGGCTACTTGGATGTTGGGGGGTTACTGTTTTCTTCAGTGGTGTGACCAATGGCAAATTACTAATACCCATGCTTATGTAATCATCCCTTACAAAACTTAGGTGGGGGCCTGAGTAGATTGCAAAAGGAGTAAATCACTTGCTATGCAAGAGTGACCATTGGGAGTTCAAATCTCCAGAGCCTATTAAAAGCCATGTAAATGCCAAGCAGGTATTGTGGTTCACTTTATAATCCCAGCACCCAGGAGACAGAGACAGGCATCCCTGGGGCAAGTTAGCTAGCTAGACCAACTAAATCATCAAGCTCTAGGTTCAAGAGAGAGACTCAGCCTCAATATGTAAGGTGAACCAGTAAGGAAGTCACCTGATATCAAGCTTCATTCTGCACATGCATGTACTCACATATGTGGGTGTACCCTATCATGTGTGCATCCCATATATGTGAAAACATGTATGTATACACAATGGCACAATATACACTCATATGCAAAAATCTTTTTAAAAATTACCTTGTTGATATTAAAAAGAAAAAACAAAAGTGGGAGGGAGACATATTAGAAAGAATAAGATGTTCAGAGGGAGTGGAAAGAGAATGAGAGAACAATTGGGACAAACAAGACAAAAATACATATATTTGTGTGTAATTGTCCTTCTACCTGTCCCTACCTCAGAAGCTGTTCATCTAGCAAAACTGGGCTACACTTGATAAACATTCTTCTTGAGTTTGCAAATTTCTTCCACATTTAACATTTAAAGCAGTGTTTTCTTCATTCTCTGCAGTGTTTCCAAGCTTTTCTTTTCTTGCCTAATTTCCTTAGTTAGAACTTCAGGGGTCACAGTCTACAGAAGAGCTAAGAACAGACATCGTAGTCTTAGTCTAGTCTAAGGAAGGCACTTAGTATTTCAGTGCCAAGTTCAGCTGTGCTTGGGGCTCACCACACATGGCATTTATCAGATTACATTCCCTCTAGTCAGCTGACTGAGAGTTTTCATAATGAGTAGGTGGATGGGTGCATAATTCATTTCTCTGTTTTACTCTGCCTTTAAAATGTAAAATGTCATATTTCTAAAATAAATACCATTCGTGTACAATGTGATAACAGCATAGACTTTATCAGTGAGGTATCCATAATTATCAAATTTGAAATATAAAGTGCTCTAAATTTTTTTTAGAAAGCCATGAAGTATTTTAAAGGCTTCTTTTGTGTTTGGGAGCTATTGAGATGGCTCAACAGATAAAGGCTTGTCCCCTGCAGGGTGGTGGTGGCCTTTAATCCCAGCACTTGGGAGGCAGAGGCAGGGGGATTTCTGAGTTCGAAGCTAGCCTGGTTTACAGAGTGAGTTCCAGGACAGCCAGGACTACACAGAGAAACCCTGTCTCGAAAAACAAAAAACAAAAAACAAACAAACAAACAAAAAAGGCTTGTCCACAAGCCTAACCAGCCAAATTCAATGTCTGAAACCCACATGGCAGATGGAGAGAACAAATTCCCCAAAGGTGTCCTCTGATCTTCACAGACATGCCATGCGCATGTGCATGTATTCACACACACATACACGCACGCACACACACACACACACACTTTATAAATGAAAATAAAGTTTTATATTTTATGCTATCAGATACATGAATAATATTGCACCATATTCAAGTTGAGATTAATCTCAGGAATCTGTGCTCTAATACTTAAAACTTTATAAGCATATTTTCATATGATCAAGATTAAGATCCCCAGAAAACTAGGAATAGAAGGGCAACATCCTAACCTAAAAAGTTAACCTGAATGTAAAAGGCACGAAGGGCAAAGCCCTCACAATAGAGCAAGCCACCCTCATCCCTGAGACTACAGATAAGACCAGATGCAGGCTAACATCATGCCTTCTGTGGACAACTAGAGAGCTGCAGGCCTAGAGAATGCACTGGGTTCAACACTGATTTGGAAGAAACCAAAATGCCTTTGTGCTGTACCTGGTAAAAATTCTTACGTAGCAAAGTCAAGCAAATCTCCAAGTAACAGAATTTCAAAAGGTCACCAAAACCAAATTCCAATTTAAAAATTCACTTGAAAATGTAGTTCATATACAAGGACTTTACAAATATGATTAAAATGTAACATACCTATAAATAAACCTTTTTAAAGGCCTGAACTGAGAAAATCATTTTTCCTTTATTTTTTGTCTTAAAGAATAAACAAAGCTAAGACCATTAATAAGCTATCCTTAGCTAGAAAGACTCAATATCCTAGAGAAGTCAGATTCCCCAATCCAGTACAGCCTGGACTGCAGCCATAACTAGGGCCCATGTTAATCTTAAACCTAAGAACCACAGGTACCCACTGGACTCTATTCCGCAGTCATGGGACCACAGGCATCTGTGGAAAGGAGAAAAGGGAGACCACCGACTCCTACAGGCAACTCCAAGTGCTCTGTGAGTCCAGATACAGAGGCTGAAGTCATTCTGCACCACTAGTTGTTACAGACAACAAGAATGTCCCCTGTGGTGGATCTATGAGACTTCAGGCCTGTGGTGGCCTGTCAGCCTCAGCTGAAGCAGCGTATCTAGTCCATTCTGCAATCAATTGAAAGGTCTGAGGTGCAGATCTGGCACCTCTGTGCTATTTCCCTGCCAACTCCTCCCTGGAGTGGCGTGTCATGCTGTCTGTTTTAGCATGTACTGTTTTTAATGGCTCTCCATTATAAAATAATACATTACTAAAAATATTGAAAGAGCCAGGAAGATGGCTTAGCAGGTAATGGTATCTGCCATCAAGCTCAACAACCTGTTCCAGCCCCACATACTGGAAGAAGAAAATCAGCTCTCCCAAGTTGTCCTCTGACCTTCACACACATGATAGGAATACGTCTTAAAAGGCTTGTTATAGATCTTAACATGCTGATTTTTAAAATTGTATGAAGGAACAAAGAGGCAAAATTAGTCAAGATCTCTTGACAAACAAGATTGGGCAGTGAGAGGGTTAATTTAGACTGTAAATTTGATGGGCTTTAATATGACCACGGAAACAAATCTCTGAGAGCATCTGTTGGGGGAGCTAATTGAAATAGGAAAACCTTCCCTAACTGTGGGCAGCACCATTTCATATGCTGGAATCCTGAGCTAAATAAAAAGGAGCTAGCAATCTGAGCACCAGCAAGCAAGCTGAGCACCAGCAAGCAAGCTGAACACCAGCAAGCAAGCTGAGCATCAACAAGCAGGCTGAGCACCAGCAAGCAGGCTGAGCACCAGCAAGCAGGCTGAGCACCAGCAAGCAAGCTGAGCACCAGCAAGCAGGCTGAGCACCAGCAAGCAAGCTGAGCATCAGCAAGCAGGCTGAGCACCAGCAAGCAGGCTGAGCACCAGCAAGCAAGCTGAGCATCAGCACCCATCTCTCAGTTTTCTGACTGCAGATGCAATGTGACCCACTGCCTCAAGTTCCTGCCCTCCACGATGTCTCCACCATGATGAAGCTGAGAACCAAACCAAACACACTTAAGGCTTTTTTATTATGAATTTTATCATGATAAGAGCAGCAACTGAAACAGGGAATCAATAAGAAACTTGACTCCATTTTAAAAATTTGACTGCCAAGAACTTTAAAGTCTCACCCTTTTCCTTGTATGCTACTTTTGTGATGCTGGTAGACTCTACAAGCTATGTAAACTTCTTGTGTGTTAGTTTTCCATCACTATGACAAAACCCGAAGATAAGGTAAGGGGGAAGCTTTGCTGTCTGTGGCTCACAGCTGCAGCAGGCTCGCCATTGCTCCCTTGGTTTTGTAGTCTGGTGTGCAGCATAGCATAGCATGGCAGAAGCATGTAGTGAAGGACCTCCCCACTGCATAGGGCAAGTAAGGCAGTAAAGTATTAGGGGATCCAGGTCCCAATACAATCAAGGGTAGATTTTCAATGAGCTAACTTCCTTCTACTGAGCCTCACCTACTGTTTCCACAGCCTCCTAGTATGGTCAAGGATGGGACCAAGCCTTCAGTACACTGTGCTTTGGGGACTACTCAAGATCAAAATTATAACAGCCTGCTAGTTCCACCTTTTGGCTACAGTAAAGACCCAGACAGTGTCCTGCCTGGAAGGCCTGGCATGCTGTTTCCAATGGTCTCAGTTACGTAAAAGACTCTTCTGTGTCTTCTTGGAGTGTGTGTGGTGGAGGGAGTGTATGTGTGTATATGTCCCTGCCAGTTTGAACATCTGAATTAGTCTTTGGAGAAATAGTTCATTAAACTCTGCTGGAGACCCTAACAAGTACCTACCTATTTATCAGAACTTTCAAGTTGAAATTGATGATAGTCTCTGCCTTCAACATCTTTATTGTACTGATGAGAACCATGGCCCTTAGAGTTGTGGTACAGAACAAGAATAAATAAAGTGGACCTTTGTATGTTAATCAGGAGTTTGGATTCATCTCAGAATAATAATGGGGTGAACTTAAACGGGGAATAAGCTTGACCCAATAGTAGTATTTTAAAGATCCTATGTTATGAATGGAACTGTGATTTTCCTGTCTTCAATTTATATGCTCAAGTTCTAACTCCCAGGATGACTGATAAGGAGGTAAAGTTAAATAAAGTCATTTGGTAGAGTACTAATTTACTTGGACTGATGTCCTCTGGAAAAAAGACATCAGAGAACTTCATTATCTTCTTGCCCACATGTGGTGGTTTGAACAAAAATAGCCCCCATGGGCTCATAGGATTGAGTGGCACTATTAGAAGGTGTGGCCTTGTTGGAGTAGGTGTAGCTTTGTTGGAGAAAGTATGTCTCAGGTTGGGGTTTCAGAGCTCAAGCCAGGCCCAGTAACACTCTCTTCCTGCTGCCTGCTGCTCCAGACATATAACTCTAAGATATTTCTCCAGCACCATGTAGGTCTGCATGCCACCATGCTTCCAGCCATGATGATAATGAACTAAACTTCTGAACTGTAGCCAGTCCCACTCCAATGTGTTCCTTTATAAGAGTTTCTGTGATCATGGTGTCTCTTCACAGAAACAGAAACCCAAACTGAGACATCACACTAAGCTAGCCTTGGGAGAAAAAGTGAGATTGCCTGTGACTGAGTCTGATTGCTTGGAATCCATCTTTGACCTCCAGCACCCATACTTTGTATAAGCTCTCAGTCTTTACATTAAGTTATAGTAGCCTGGACAGAGGAATTTCTGACCACTGCATGTTAAAGCAAAGGGAGTTGGGAATATTTGTAAGGGTAGAAACTAAAACTCCAGTCCAGACATTAATCCCTTCTTGTGAACAGCTTCGGAACTGGATCCATGGGTTTTTGTGGTAGAAATGGGTTGTATCTACTTTCCCGTTTCCTAAGTGATTTTAGGGTTACCTCTTTTGATGGTGTTGGGGAAGCTTTTCTGTAAAGAACAGCATCTACCTCCAGTTAAAGACATGCCTCTGTTTCCTTCTAAGGGTTAACCCCATTGGGCCAGTCACTCACTCAGCCAAGAAATTGCCCCCAGGAAGGCAGGTTCACAGTAAGCTATGCTAAGGAGATGGGAGGAATAATTATCTCTTTAATAAGATCATGTATTTTTCCTCTCCAGGATGCAGTGCAGTTCCTTAGTGCAGTTCCTACAGAACCACCATGGGGTTGGCTCTGTCTTCCATTCTGAGACTCAGAAAGGGATAACTCTTGTTCTTTCTTCTCTTCTGCTCTTTCTTTTTTTCTTTCAGACACTAACTAGAGCTTCAAGTGTCTAATTGGTACCTCAAGATTTTTCACTTCTTCCTCTCAAGCATTCCTCCCTGCCAAGTGGCTGCTTGTCCACCATGTGGCTAACACCCATACTCATCCTTGTGGAGGCAGAGACAGGAAAGATGTCAGGGCTAGGAGGCAGGGAGGTGGTGCATTCAGCAACACTGTGCAAGCCTGACAATCTGAGTTCAATCCCTGAAACCAACATTTAAAAAGGCAGATGTGGTAGCTTGCACCACTAATCCTAGTGCTCCTACTGTAAGGAGGGATTTGGAGCAGGAGGGCTCTGTAGCAGCTTGCTGGCCAGTCAGTGTGGAATATGCAACATGGAAGCACAATCAGGAGAGACCCAACTCAACCAACGTCTGAAAGGTGTTCTCTGACTGCACATGAATGAGTACATAGACACATGGATACAAACAAACACACAAACAAACAGAATGAAGACAGATAAATAAAAAGGAAAAGAAAGGACATGACTGTTCCTATGGATGATGGAGTAGAAAGTTTATTAGATAGATAGATAGATAGATAGATAGATAGATAGATAGATAGATAGATAGATAGAGACATAGAGACATAGAGACATAGAGACATAGAGACATAGAGACATAGAGAGCATAGCCAGAGACAGACACATCTGGAAGAGTTCAGTATGGTCATGATTCTGAACCATGTGTGAAAGGGAGAGGAAAAGAGAGAGGAGAACCAGGTGCAGCAGCCAGGAGGCCAAAGGTACAAAAAGGGTGGGTGGGTAACTAAAATGTCTGGATTATATAGGGAAGACCCTCAAGGCTGGAAAGTTTAGCAGGGGGTGGGGGTGGGGGCAGGGGCGAGGTATGCCAGCCATACCCTGTAACAGGTAGAGAGTAAAGGATGATGGGAGAACCTAGGGGCCATTTTTCCTGGGTTTGAAAGTTAACACAAACAAATGAGTTTTAGAAGAAGTTGGACAGGGCAATAGTAGAAATAGGTAGGGGTCACAAAAATAAAACAAAAACAAACAAACAAACCCCACAATTCTAACTAAGTGTCTAGACAATGCAAACTATACTCTTGACCCAACAAGGCATGCTGGGGAGGTGTGAACACTCTGAGACAAGAAATACCTTTGGCTTCTAGTCTAACCAAGTTTGTGGCTGTGTCTCTTCCCCATTGGATAGAGTCTAACCTCAGTCTTATTCAGTTGGTTAGTCTGAAAAGTATTGGCACGCAGGAAATGAAGAAGGGGAAAAGGTCACTGTTCCACGGAGAAAAAGGTCACTGTTCCTGGCCGTCAAATTCCTAAAATGTATGCCAAATGTTTATGCATAAAAAGTCTTACCAGGGTGGGGAAGATAAAGATTTTAGTTCCTCATCCTAGATACAAGTCTTTCAGTATTTGATAGAAGACTCACGTGTGATGATTCTTACAGGCTATTAACCTTGGGGCCCACGCTAAACAACCTTACTGTCAGCTAGACCCTACTTTTTATAGCATCCACAACCTTTTAAGACAGCGCCACCTGCTGGAGTCATTGAACAGGGCATCTTACAGTCGGACCATGCAACAGTCAATATTGCTCAAAGATCACTGGACATATGTGAGAAAAATTATCAGTTGACCAAGCTTCTTGAAAGCACCGTGAGGCCATTTGAGAGTCAAATTGCGGCTGTACCTCTGCCGTGTTTGCGTAGAACATCAAGCCTCTCTCTTCTGGCAGATTTCCAGAAGAACAGTGCTACATAGAAAACAGGAGTAACTGCTTTTTAGAGATTAAATATTCCTGTGCAGCGTTGTCTTGGACATATTGGGAGGTTTTATAACAGAGATACCATATACCCATCCCTTCAGCTGCCTTCTCAGCTGATCAGCTTTCTCTGCCCAGAGAAAAGACCCCCTCACGAGAACTGAAGCAGACACAGACCACTGTGAGACTGGGCAAATTCCCCTAAATGAGGATACATTGATATGTATCCTTTGATACATGTCTG
Organism: Arvicanthis niloticus; assembly: GCF_011762505.2. Taxonomy (NCBI): domain Eukaryota; kingdom Metazoa; phylum Chordata; class Mammalia; order Rodentia; family Muridae; genus Arvicanthis; species Arvicanthis niloticus. The sequence continues at coordinate 72,972,466 of NC_047665.1, read as the reverse complement.
GTATGGCTCTACTTTCTTCCATTCAGCTCTAGCATGCTTTTATGATTCACGTAATCACAGGACTTGCCTTTCTGTTAGTATGACAGACATTATGATTTGCATACAAATAACGAGTCAATGTGACATTTTCACATTTATCATGCACTGTTCTTATTTGCCCCATTGCCCTTTTGTGTCTGACTTCCTTCCCCAAGGAATAGTCCTTCCTGCCTTCATGGCACACATGTTCCATTACACTCACCTGTTCACTATACTTCAAAGCATCTTCCCTTTCTAGTCCCCTTTCTACTTCCCCAAAACCCCCTTGGTTGCTCACTCTCCTTTGCTCTTGATCTCGCTCCTACACATACACATGAGAGAAAACACGTGTTTGTCTTGAGTGACTGACTTATTCTCCAGCCCAGATGTTCTAATTTCATTCCTCTAAGCTGAATAACGGAAGCAAGCATACAGTGGAACCACTGAACTGGGCCACTCTATGGGTAGAATGCCGTGTGTGTAGAACAGCCATCAAGGAAATTTTCTGCTATTATTTAATGGGATGGATTTGTATGCCTGTATGCTAAGCCTTCTGTCTTTGGATTCTGAGGATTATTAGGATGCTCAGTCAGATTTAGAGTTCTTTTAACATGCGTGCTTACTTTCTTTACTGGCGTAGGAATGTGGTATTCTTCTTTCAACTTTGTCTTCAGTGTTGGATACTCTTTCTTCTCTTGTGTGTGTGTGTGTGTGTGTGTGTGTGTGTGTGTGTGTGTGTGTGTGTGTGTGTTTTGCTGTTGTTGTTGTTGTTTTATGATTCATTAAAATTTTCATTTCCAATATTTTCCCCCCAAATCTCAATTTACTCACAAAATTTCTCTACTGTGTTACTGGCATTCTCTCCCACACTGACTTTCCCACCCATTTTTTCTGACTCTCTGTGTTCCTGACTTCCCTTTCTAGGGGATTCGTCACTGATAATTTTCACTGGTAAACTTTGGAAATCTTCACAAGGTATCACAAGGGTTGTCAACCAGACAAATCTAGGGCATGTGTGTAAAGGGTTTCTAGATCAGTTAATTGAGATAGGACAAACCTCCCTAAGTATGTGCAGAATCATTCCATGGGCTGTGGTCTGAACCAAAGTAGAAAGCAAGCTAAGCACCAGCGTTCATCTCTCTTTGCTGCCTGACTGCAAACATGGTACAACCAGCACCTTCATAACTACCACTATGATTTCCCAGTGGATTATGCTCTCAAACAGTGAGCCCCCCCCCCCAAAAAAAATCTTTCCTCTTTAGGTTGTATTGCCGGAATTTCTTGGACTCACCAGTGGTTCAATATTGACATAAAGACATCTAATATAAAGCTTAGGCCTTTTTTTTTTTTTTTTTTTTTTTTTTACTGAAGCAGTCTCCCAGCTACTTTCTAACTTAATCCAACTTCCCAGCAGTGTGTCCCACCGTGTGTCTAGCTCTTTACCTCCCTGCTCTGCTCTGGTCTCCCTTCCATTCTGTCTTGTATCTGCCTCTGAATTTCCTGGATCTGTTTTCTTCTTCCTGAGTCATTCCCCCTGCCCGGAAGTTCCACCCTCATACTTTCTGCCCCAGCTATTGGCTGTCAGCTCTTTATTATAACCAATCAGCAGTAAGACAACACCAAAACATTTCTTAGCTTGACTAAGGCATTGAGAGATGCCTGACCTTCATGTTTTGTGTAGGTGTGGAAGGATAAGAATTTACAAATATACAGCTGGTGGTAAGCCATAGAAATGACAGCACTTAGGTCTCTACGGATACTGTAATCAACAATTCAAAGTACAAACATACCTTAATACATTGTGAATAAGGCATCCTAAAAACGTTGCTTTTCCTGGTATTTTGTTACAACAATGAAAAGGAATGAATACAGGCATTTTAATTATATCTGTATCTTTAAACATAAGAATCTTTAAATAGAAAATATTTGGTGGAACCACAGTCTTGCTTTTTCACACTTTCTTATGTCATGGTTCACACAGCTATTGGTTTGGACATCCCTCCTGGTTGCCTTTGGGGATTGCCTTATTCAGTAGCCTACTTTTGAGGGCTCAATCCTAAAACTTGTGAGGGAGGAGAAAACGAACTACTTTAGAACAAGGCTTCTGCTACCCCTGATTCAGATTATGAATAGCTAGTTGGATTCTTTTTTTTTTTTTTTTTTTTTTTTGCCAGAGATGTAAGCTGTCAGGAAATATAAAAATGGAGCTTGCTGCACTGATTTTCTATGCTGCAACTTTTATTAGCCAATATTACTATTAAACTCATTTCTAAGCTGTTCCTGTCCAAGACCAATTATTTATACTATTTCTTAATATAATTACTGGTACAGTTAAAGGAATACCCATCACTGCTTTAATATTCTTTTCACATGTCAATGTTATTAGGCCATCACATTTCTATGTTTTCTTGCATGTAGCTTTCCTCAGCATGTACTGTTGTGCCCAGATTGCAAAAACCTCAAAGAGACCACCAGGAACCACAACTCCAACGCAAGCACATGAGAATCTTTATTTAAGCTCACAAATGGGCCACAAACCTTCCTGATGCAACAAGATAGGAGAACACCCCAAGGTCAAGGGGAAGGGGTTTTTAAAAGAAACAAAAAAACACGAGCTGGGGTTTTTCAGCCTTGGCAATACACAATTGGGTAAGAGGTTTATGGGGAGGTTGACTTTTAAAATGATTGGTTTGTTTTAGGCACCAAGGCCACAAACAGCTCTGACCCGACCATTTTGGTTGGAGGGTTGCTAAGAAACTTTATCTCCTGATTGAAGAAAAGAGTGCAGCAGGACCAGGGGCTCCCAGCAACTGCAGCTGGCCAGATGTGTTTCACCCTGGGCCCTGATTCTTTGCTTAGGCTTATGTTTCTGGGCCTCCACTTAGGGCTCTTAGTACATAGTACACATCAGACCCTAAGTTTTGTCCCCAGAACATCAAAAGTTAAAAACAAAAAAAGTGAGCAGAGCATTTCCATCTAAAGCAGCTTTCTGAGGAAAAAGCAGACACTGACACAGATGCAAAACTACTTTTTATTAAACCTAAAGATATGTAAATTATCCAAATTTCAAGGCTTCTTGCTATCCAAATTGGGATGTTTTATATCAAAAACTATTTTATATTTTTATTGATTATTATTATTATATTTTTAAGATTTTATTTATTTAGGTGTGTGTGTGTGTGTGTCTGTACACGCCAAAAGAAGCTGTAAGATCTCCTGGATTTGGAGTTATAGGCAGTTGTGGGCTACCTAACATGGATGCTGGGAAACAAACTCACGCCTCTACAAGAGCAGTGAGTGCTCTTAACTGCTGAAACATCTCTCCAGCTTAGAGACTATTTAAAAATTAAAATGAAAGAGGGCTCAAGAGATGGCTCAATGACCAAGAGCATTTGTTGCAGAAATCTGATACTGGTTCCCAGCATCCACATGGCGGTTTAGAACCATCTATAAACTTCTCTTTCAGGGGATTACACATGTTCTTCTGACCTCAGCAGTCACCAGGTATGCACATGATGCACAGACATACATTCAGGTGTAATACTCATACGCATAAAGTGATTCAAAATAATAATTAAAAAACAATAACAAAATCAAACCAACCCCAAATCCTTCCAACTACATTTTCATTTGCTTTGTTTTCTCATTAGCATTTGGAATGCTGCTCAAATTTCTTTCTTTGCCATTGTAGCCATAACAAGAAATCCACAATAACCTAGCACAACACAATTATTTTCTTGAAGCACCACAGGTATGTAGGAGGAGCTAGGGTGGGAGGAGTAAGGAGAGGAAGAGAAAAAGGAAGAGGAGGAGCTAGAGAGAAAGCAGAGATGTAGGAGGATGGAAAACCACACAGGTATGGAGAGCAGTCTCAGGTAACAACTTATGTTTAGGTTAGCTAATTGGGAAACAACTTTAATTGTATGGGCATATTCTTATTGATCATTACTAAATATATAAAGCCTTTGATTAATATTTAAGCATTAGAGTCTCATTTTTCTACCAGGCCCGCGTGGATGGTGGGATGGTCTGGGTAATGCCCAGCCTTGCAGAGACAGCATGGAAGATTGGCAGTGCCATCCCCCATGCTGGTGTCTCGTGGGTGGCAGGGCTGGTGTCTCTGGCTGGCCGTTTCTAGCTGCAGCACGCACATGGCCTCTGGCCACGGAACATGGCGGCTGAGCTAGGCAGAGACACCGCAGCTTAGATAGTCGGCTTGACCATCGACCAATTTAAATAATTATTTCAACACAGGTAGCCTACTAGAAGTGGACATTTGTTAACATATTCAAAAGTAGCTTTTCCACTCTTGCCTTTAGGAGGAGGAAAGACAAAATAGCTTACTCTTTACAATCAGTATAAAGCTAGTTTTAATTTTACATTATACTAAAAAATAGACTGCTTCTTCAGATATTGTTTTCATTATTTAAACTATTTTAAGTAAAAGTAATGTCACATTTTCTCAGTTATAAGTTTATGAATATCTGTTGCATGTAGCTTTTTGTTACCCTGCCTTAGCTCTGGGATCTGGCTGCACTACCACCCCTCTCCAAGCTACCCTTGAATCCATGGATAAAACACACATATATACAATTGTTCCTTTTCAACTTGCCTTTGGACACTATTGCCGGGTGCTACTATCTCCCTCCTAGAAAAGCATATCCTTATAACAATATTTTTATATCCACTCCTCCCACCTGCCCTAAACTTCAGTTGCTAATTACATCCCTGACCACCTGCCTGGAGGAGCGGCCTATGTGGACACTCCATTTTGAAATCTCACATGACTCTTCAACCCTTCTCCATCAGAAGCCTGGTGAACTCTGTGTCTCCTTCCATGTGTCTCCCTTTTCCTCCAGGGACCCAGAAGTCCTGCCTGTACCTTTTGCCCAGCAATTGGCCCATGGCTTTCTTTACCGACAGATCAAGAACCAACTGGGGAACAGTTATCATCAGAACTGCCCTATAAATATCAGTTTGTATCATAAAATACTGATCAAAAAACATGACAAACTAATAAAAATTAATCTTAATACAGTAAAAAATTATGACCCATAGTTCACGCACATTATCTACAAGAGCAGCAGGAGTCACACACACAATGATAAGGCATAAATCTGTCCCTGTGAAGTCAAGGAGAATGTTACCATTCTACTCAGCTCTATAGGAAGCCATGGGCACTCTAAGTCAGAAAGGAATGTAAAGCAATGAGACCAAAGGCTGAAGAAACAGCATTGTTATCTGCAGGTGACATGGGAAAATTCTGTGGCATCTATAAAATGCCACAGCACCATTGAAGGTACCAACAATATTATTAAAATTAAAAATTATGATATACAGAAGAATAAAAACAGACCTTCCTCTTTCACCCTATATAAAATCAACTCTAAAGACCAAAGATCTGAAATTCTGATGCTATTGGAGAAAAAGGTAGGGACGGATACTTCAAGACTGAGATGCAGGACCCCAGTCACTCTAGAAACAATACTAAAAAATGAAAACTTTAACTTTGTGGAATTAGAAAGTTTTAACATAGCAAAGGAAACAATCTACTCATTATGGAAAACAATATGGAGATATCTCAAACACCTAATAATAGATTTATCTTATGACCTAGTCATGTCACCTCCTGGCATTTAAATATCCAGTAAACCCAATTCATGGAGAAAAGACAAAAGATGTCCTTACTCATTACAATTGGTATAAAGCTATTTTGTTTTACATTATGATTTTTATAAAACTACAAGAATGTCTTTCTTTCTGTTAAGATTAGCAGCTTTATCATCATTAGAAATACATGCATGACCCCATCCCTGAGCTCCATTTTTCAACTCATTATTCTGCCTGCTTTCTGAAAGCCACACAGGCACCAGGAACCCCAGGTAAGAACTCACTCTATGCCTTATGTCTGCCAACATCCCTTAAAATACACCTCAACAATAAACTGCCGAGAAATTCAGTGGAAGACCCTAGCTTTCTCAAAGGCCACACTGGTTTTAGGGACCCCAGAGAAACCTTGGCATCCCAAATCCCAGATGTCAGGCAGGCCACAAAAATCCCAGCAGATACCCTACTGGATCTGAAAACTCACCAGAACCTCAGACTACTCAGGCAAAAAGACCAGAGCAAAAGCACAATGCAAGTGAAAATAACATTAAAAAACTCTTATCCAATAAAAGTAAAATAAGAAATTAGCACCTAAACCTATAATAACCCCATGTCCAGTTGACTACAGGTCAGAAAAAAAAAATAAACAGCGGGGTAATATGGCACCATCAGAGCCCAGATATCCTAATATATGAAGCCTTGGATATTATACACACACACACACACACACACACACACACACACACACATACACACATGCACACGCACACGCACACGCACATGCACACACACGCACACACACACCCAAAACACTTAAATACAATTTTGTAAAGATGATAGAGGCCTTTAAAGAAGACATGAATACATCTCTTAAAGAAATACAGGAAAATACAACCAAACAGGTGAAGAAAATGAGTGAAACTGTTCAAGACCATAGAAATAGAACCAATAAAGAAAACACAAACTGAGGGAATCCTGGAGATAGAAAATCTAGGCAATCAAACAGGAGCTACAAACACAAGGAGCACCAACAGAATACAAGATATTCTCAGGCTTAGGAAGAGAGAGTCTCAGTCATAGAAGATATGACAGAAGAAATTGATACATTAGTCAAAAAAATGTTAAATCTAAAAAGTTTCTGCCATAAAACATGCAGAAAATCTGGGACACTGAAAAAAACAAAACTCAAAACAATAGAAATTGAGAAAAGATAAAATTACCCAATCAAAGGCTCAGAAAATACTTTCAGCAAAATCATGGAAGAAAATTTCCCCAACCTACAGAAAGAGATACATATAAATATAAAAAGCTTAAGGATCATCAAACAGATTGGGCTAGAAAAGAAAATCCTCCCCAAATCACATGATGATCAAAACACTAAATGAACAGAACAAAGAAAGAATAGTAATAGCTGCAAGAGGAAAGGCCATGTAACATATAAAGGCAGACTTATGCCTGACTTCTGAACAAAGACTTTAAAAGCCAGCAGGGCCTGGGCAGCTATCTTGTAGACTCTGAGGGACCATGGATATCAGCCCAGACTACTATACCCAGCAAAGCTGTGAATGGAGAAAACAGAATATTCCATGACAAAACCAAATTTAAACAATGTCTATTCACAAAATCAGCCCTACAGAAGAACTAGAAGGAAAACTCCAACCCAAAAAGTCTAACTAAACCCAAGAAAATATGGGAAATAAATAATTTCACAGCAGAAAAACCAAAATAAGAGGGGGAAAGAGAGCACACATATACACACACATATGTATGCAACACCACCATCACCACCACCAACAAAATAGCAATAATTAACAATCACTGGTCATTAATATCTCTCAATATCAATGGACTCAATTCCTCAATAAAAAGACACAGGCTAACAGAATGGATGTGGAAAAACACACCTCAACATCAAAGAAAGACATTAACTCAAAAGTAAAGGGCTGGAAAAAGATTTTCCAAGCAAATAGACTCAAGAAGCCAGTTGGTATAGCCATTCTCATATCTAACAAGCTTTTAACCAAAATCAATCAAAAGATGTGGAGAAGATTACTTAATACTAATCAATCAAAGAAAAAAAATCCATTAAGATAGCATATCAATTCTGAATTGTGTTTATGCCCCAAACACAGGGGCACCCACATTTGTAAAAGAAACAGTACTAAAGCTTAAATCCCACATTGAACCCCACACATTAATAGTAGAATACTTCAACACTCCACTCTCACTAATGATAACTCATCAAGACAGAAACTAAATGGAGAAATAATTAAACTAACAAATGTTATGAATCAAATGGACCTAATAGACATCTGTAGAATATTTTACCCAAACACAAAAGATTATATCTTCTCAGCACCTCACAGAGCCTTCTCCAAAACTGACCATAGGCTCAATCACAAAGCAAGTCTCAACAGATACAAGAAAATTGAAATAATCCCTTGTAATTTATCAGGCCACCAGGGATTAAAGCTGGACTTCAATAATTACAGAAACAACAGAAAGACTACAAACTCACATAAACTTTACAACTACCTACTCAATGATCACTGATTGTGTCAAGGAAGAAGTTAAATACTTTCTAGAATTCAATGAAAATGAATTCACAACATACCCAAACTTATGCAACACAAGGAAAGCAGTGCTAAGAAGAAAGTTCATAGCACTAAATGCCTTCATAAAGAAATTAGAGAAATCTCCTACTAGTGACTTAACAGCAACCTCTAGAAGAACAAGAAGTAAACACACGCAAAGGGAGTAGATGGCAGGAAATAATAAAACTCAGGGCTGAAGTCAATAGAATAGAAACAAAGAGAACCAAAGAGTTCTTTGAGAAAGTCAACAAGAAATACAAACCCTTAGCCAAACTAACTAAAATGCAGAGAGAAAATATCCAAATTAACAAAATCGTAAATGAAAATGGGAACATAAGAACAGACACTGAGGAAATTCAAGGAATCATTAGGTCTTACTTCAAAAGCCTGTACTCCACAAAACTGAAAAATCTAATAGAAATGGACAATGTTCTTGGTAGATAGATATCACTTATCAAAGTAAAATCACAATCAGATAAAGAATCTAAACAGACTTATCTATAATCCCTAAGGAAATAAAAGCAGCCATTAAAAGTCTCCCAACCCCACCCCCATAAAAGAAGGAACGTTGCCAAATTCCATCTATGAGGCCACAGTCACTATGAAACCCTAACCACACCAAGAAGCAACAAAGAGAGTTTCAGACCAGTTTCCTTCATGAACACTGATGCAAAAACACTCAATAAAATACTCACAAACGGATACCAAGAACACATCAAAATGATCATCCACCATGATCAAGTAGGCTTCGTCCCAGAGAGGCAGGGATGGTTCAACATAACAAAAATTTATCAATGTAATCTACCATATAAACAAACCGAAAGAAAAAATGCATGATTATCTCATTAGACACTGAAAAAGCCTTTGACCAAATCCAACACCCACTCATGATAAAAGTCTGGGAGAGTTGAGGGATATAGGGTATATACCTAAAAATAATAAAGCAGTATACATTAAGCCAATACCCAACATCAAATTAAATGAAGAGAAACTTTAAGAAGTTCCACTAAAATCAGAGACACGACAAGGCTGTCCACCCTAACTATTCAATACAGTTTTGAAGTTTTAGCTAGAGAAATAAGAGAACTAAAGGAGATCAAGGGGATATAAATTAGAAAGAAAGAAGTCAAAGTATTGCTATTTGCAGATGATATAGTATATATAAGTGACCCCCAAAACTAAACTAAAGAACTCCTACAGCTGAAAAACATCTTCAGTGAAGTATCTGGATACAAAATTAGCTAAATCAATCAAGCAAGCAAGCAAGCAAGCAAACAAAAACAATAGCTTTTCTATATACAAATGATAAACAGGCTGAAAAGAAATCAGTGAAACAGCATCTTTCACAATAGCCACAAATAATATAAAACAGTTTGGTGTAAGTCTAACCAAGCAAGTGAAATACCTGTATGGCAGGAATTTTAAGTCTCTGAAAATAGAATTTGAAGAAGTTACCAGAAGATGGAAAATCATCTATGCTCATGGATCAGTAGGATGAACACAATAAAAATAGCCATCTTACCAAAAGCAATCCACAAATTCAATGCAATTCTCATCAAAATTCCAACACAATTCTTTACAGACCATTAAAGAACAATGGAAAAACATATAGAAAAACAAAAAACTCAGGGTATCTAAAACAATTCTGTACAATAAAAGAACGTTTAGAGGCATCACCATCCCTGATTTCAAGCTATACTACAGAGCAATAGTAATAAAAACTGCATAATATTTGCATTAGAACAGATAGATTGACTAATGGAATTGAATTAAAAACCTAGAAATAAATCTAAACAACTATAGACCCTTGGTTTTTGACAAAAAAGCCAAAACTATGCAATGGATAAAAAAAAAAAAAAAAAAAAAAAAAAAAAAAAAAAAAAAAAAAAAAAAAAAAACAGAAAGCATCTTCAACAAATGGTGCAAGTATATCCGTATCTATCACCTGTTGCAGTAAATCTCCAACACAAATAAGCCCATGCTAGAAAAACACAACTCAATTAATATGAATACAAGCTGTGCGCCTAGATTGGGCAGATCTACCACTACACTATATATTCCCCAGCTATGAGATCCCTTATAACTTGCTGTTTCTCCAGGCCATGTGCTTCTGTTCCATTTTCCTTCTACCTCCTCCTCTTCAGTCCTCCTCTCTCTCTTCTCTTTCCTTGTTCATTCCTCACTCTCTTTCTCTCCGAAACTTTTTAGCTTCACCTCTCTTTCACTGCCCAATCACTGGCTCGAGCCTTTATTTCTTAATTTAAAACTGGGGAGAAGGTTCACAAGAAGTTACCTGAGTAAGTGATTCACTCTGTGAACAACAACCTTGAGTGCATTGGCACAGGAGACAACTCCCTGAAGAGAACACCAACAGCTCAGGCACTAAGATCAACAATTGATAAATGGGACCTCATGAAACTGAAAAGCTTCTGTAAGGCAAAAGACACCATCAAAAGGACAAAATGGCAGTCTACAGAGTGGGAAAAGATCTTCACCAACCTCATATACAATAGAGATACAGGAATATATCTTTCACGTGCTTAGAGTTACATTGTGGATGGATGGGAAGCAGGGTTCAAATGGGAACAGAAGGGATCAGGTAGTGTAAGGAGAGAGTACTGGGAGAGAAAACTGGGGTGGGAAAGCATCTCTGGGATGACCTAGAAACCTAGGCCAATGGAAACTCTCTGGAATCTATGAAGGTGACCCTAGGTAAGACTCCTAGCAATAGGGGATCTGAAGCCTGAACTGACCATCTCCTGTGATCAGGGAAGACTTCCAATAGAGGGACTGGGACACCAGCCTAGGCACAAAACCTTCTACCTACACTTGTCTTGCCTAGAAGATGTGTGGGGATAAACATGGAGCAGAAACTGAGGGAATGCCCAGTCAATGGTTAGTCCATGTTGAGACCCATGCCATGAGAGGGAGCCCACCCCAATACTGTTAACTATATTCTGCTATACTTGCAGACAAGAGCCTAATATAACTGTCATCAGAGAAGCTTCACCCAACAACTGATGGAAACAGAAGCAGAGACTCACAGTGAAACATTAAGCAGAGCTCGGAGAACCTGTAGAAGACAGGGAGGAAGAATTAAGGAGCCAGAGAAATCAAGGAAACTACAAAATCACCTATAGAATCAAGTAACCTGGGCCCACAAGGGCTCAGAGACTGAACCTCTGAGCTTTGAAAACTTTCCTTGCCACCATTTCCTCAGTAATAGTAAAGTCTGTTGTAGTTGATATCTATTCTCATATTGAGGTTTCTACCCCACCTTGATCATTCTGTTCCCAGATAAAAGACACACAACTTTCATATTTATAATAAGCCTTTAATGCACTAGACCTGGGCAGATATCTATCCTCTAAGCTATTAGAATCTACTTCCCTTGCTATTATGTCTACTTTCCCATCAATAACCCCTAGTTATAACTTGCCATATTCCATCTGGGCTGCTCTTAACTCCAATTGGCCAGCCCTCATGACCATGTTTTCATGACTCACCTACCCCATGGCATCTCTCTCTCTCTCTCTCTCTCTCTCTCTCTCTCTCTCTCTCTCTCTCTCTCTCTCTCTCTCTTATAGTCTACTTAGACCCCAGCCTGGGACCCAAACTCTGCCTATCTATCTCTCTTCTGCCCAGCTATAGGCTGTTAGCATCTTTATTCAACCAATAGTTTTTTAAAGTATGGAGCAAGGACCCATAGCATTACTCTGAGTATATGAGCTGTGAAAATGAAAGCGTGAGGAAAAGACACGTTTTATTGGCTATCACATACGTGGTCTTTGTCTAAGTCTCCATTCCTTAGAAAGGACCTACATTGGAAGCAAGGAGGTGCCATGAGGAACATGGAACCAAAGCTGAGTGCATTTGCTGATCAGAATATTTGACATTATATTGAAAGGCTGGATCGATTGGTTCTAGAATGTTACTCCATGTATAACTAGCTATACTTCTGATGGCCTTAGAAAATATCCCCTCTGTATCTCTTGGTGCTATCTGAACTTTTAATTTTTAAAGCAAAATAGATTTCAGAAGCACACAGTTTAAACAGACAATAGATGTGTAACTGAATTAAAACCTAAAGTATTTCCCCTTGTTTCATGATCCACATATTTTATTAATTTATAAATAAAATTTATTCCAGGATGATGCTGCACATACTTAATCATAGTCAAATCTTTCTTTATCTAGAAGATCAAATACAGCTAATAAGGCTTAGAAAAGGGAATGACAAAAGGCTTTAAAGTAGCATGACCTTTATACTCAACACCCCCTAACATAGCCTCCACCCTGCAGCCACAGGGCCTCTGAAGCACTGCCTTCTCCAACGCTATGAAGATAAGAACAACTTAACTTCAGCTTTCATGTGGTCTTATTAAATAGGTAGATTTGATTGATCTCTGGTAATCCACAGTGTAAAATATATGTAGCACTTTATAATTACATATGAAAAACTAAAATAAAGATACCATTTTTTATTCTGTTGCCACAGCAAATGTAGGTTGCTTATACAACTGAAAACAAGAAATATGAATTAGTTATATATTATAGAACTGACTCATGAAATATTCAAACATCTTAAGTATGTCACCTGTGTACCAATGCATTTAAATCTTCATCGTAGGATACTGTAATAGGGAGGAGGAGATGGCTCAGTGGGCAAGAATGCTTGCTGTGCTAGTGAAAGGGCCTGAATCTGGACCATCAGCATCTATATAAAAGCTGCCATGGCTGTGTACCCTTGAAACCACATTGTGGGGAACAGAGGCAGACAGACCCCAGAAGTCAAAACAGCAAGCTTTACATTCCGTAAGTGAATCTGTCTCAAACAGTAAGGTAGAAGAAGACACTCAGTGTCCTCCTCTGGCCTCCATAATGCCATATACAGCACATCTCCTCCCCTGGGAAAACAAATAATAAAAACATTCCAAGAACTTGTGCTAAATTTTAAAAAGACATTTTCTAATGTCTCTGTTTACAGATTGCTTTCTTTTTAATTTTATGTGTATGTTTGCCTGCAAGTATGTAAGTGGACCACATGCATGCCCAGTGCCCACAGAAGCCAGAAGACACCACTGGACCTCTAGGACTGGAGTTAACAGATGATTGTGAGTAGCACGTGGGTGCTGAGAACGAAACCCAGAGAGCAGAAAGTGTTCTTAATGGCCATCTCTCTAACAGCTAACTTCTCTCTTATAAATCAGAACATTTTTAAAAGAAGAATTTTGGCTTAAAATGATTCATTCTTTATCCTTGCCAAGACAAGCATTTTGAAGAACTGGAAGAAAACATCTACTTCTTGGTTGTTTGAAGTGTCTCAATGTACACATGCATCATACATGTCATATATATGGCACACATACATACATGGCACATGTACACATTAATACATGGCACACCTTCAGCCTTGAATTTGCATGGGCAGAATCTGAGAAAAAACACAGGCTAGAAGTCAAAGTTTGGCAATGCTGGATTTCTAAAGAAGGGCATGTTCTCTACTTTTATGGTGATAGAGTGGGCATGGCTCCAGTCGGATGCTTGCACAGAATTCCATGGGAGCAAGCTGGTAATAAGAGAGCACTGGAGCCCCCTTACAAGGAGTGGAAGTTCCTGAGCAACACACACTCCTGTACAGGGGCCAGGGCTTGGGGTCAACAGACCTCAGGGGGTTCGAGTAAAAGCAGAGGAGATAGGTAGGAGTCACTGCTACAAATGAGAAAAAAGTAGAGGCGAAAGAAAAAGACCAGCAGCTTGAATACATCAGAATATTCAAGGGGTGAAACACTACAGGTATGATCAGAAGTAAACTGCAGGGGAGCCCAATCTTTTTGGGGAGACAGGTGTGGGAGACACATATTGAAGCAGTAGCTCACAATTGAGAGGGCCAGAAAGCAATGTGGACGTAGGCTGAGCATGCATGCCTAGGATGGGACCGTTCCTGCCAGTGCTACCACTCAGGGTAAACAAACTAAACTCTAGACTGAATCTATCCTCAAAATCTCATGCCCTTTCTGTAACAAGGGAACCCAAGATCATAAGTATCCTCACCCACCTCCTAGACACAAAAGAAAGCCTTCTGCATGAAAACGTGTCATTCTCCCCACTCCCGACTCCCCGCAGGCTGTGTACTCAGGCAAAAGAATGTGAGCACCAGGGTTTCTGGGTTTCTGCTCAGCAGGAATCAGTACCACAAGAACAAGCAGAGTCATGGAGGAACAGGCCACCAAGATTCGCAGCTCAGGCCTCAAGCTGCTGTATACAGGAAGAAAAGCCAGGTACTTGAGTTGAGAATTCCAGCCAAATTGGAAGATTTTTGGCAAAAATGTAGAACTAAGAAAGAAAACAAGAAAAAACTCAATTAAAATCTAGTTTAATAGGTTTTAAGTTAGATGTAAAAAATGACATATTGTAATATAGGTGTGGAGAGATGAAAGGAGAGACTTAGAAGGGAAGAAAACACAAGTGTTTAACAGATGTAGCTGGATGCTTAGAATAAAGGTGAATGGAGCCAGGGCAATATCTGAAAATAAAGTCCATAAGTACAAAGGCACTAGGGGAGCCACTGTGCTCCTCAAAAAAACTGGTATTAGTCAACCTTAGGGTCTGTTCCTTAGGGGTGATCAGTGGTTAAGAAGGTCCTACATTTCAGTGACACTGGCATGTTACTGAAATAATAAGAGAACAGATGGAATTTGTTTAGACTGAAAAAGAGGTGGCAAGCCAGTCAGTTATAGATTCAAAACCCTCTGCCATCAGTTAACTGTCCAAACATGTGAAGGCTCTCTGCAGACTCATCATACTTTTCAGTCTACTTTCACTATATTCACAATTATCCACATAAAGTTTGATATAAATACTGGTGAGCCTGCTTCCCTACAAGATAGCAGTCAGCTCTGAGAACTACCTTCTACGGTCAGTTTTAAGAGACCAGAATAGAAAGAACATGCCTTTTTTGCTCAGCCCAGGCAGAATAAACATATCCAAATTTAATGAGATCCACAGATGCATTCCTCTGAGCTTAGATCCAGCAACTGTCACAGGAGAAACTTCCTGATTGGACCTTAACAAGTGATACATTGGAAGTGTGGGTGGCAGGGGACACAATGCACCCTATAGTCATAATGTGCTCATCACATCGCTTCATCTGAGCATCCGTAATCCAAAAGTCAAAACTAGAAATGCTCTGCAGTGAAAAGCTTTCAGAGCACTGATGTTCAACCTGTAGACAGCACATATCCATCCTTGTACACACAAAAGGTCAAGTTACATGGGATACTTTCATTGTGGTTTTGTTTTTGAGACTGGATCTCAATGGAGTCCTGGCTGGCTGGGAACTGCTGGATTAGGCACCACTCCTATCTCAAATATGCACTTTAATTTCTTGTAGAGTTGCATGGGTGGGTACGTTTGTGAACGAACAGGGATCATAGGATTTCATGTGAACTCTTGTTAACAAGGACTTCTTAGTAATACATACTTGGAAGAGGATAAACCACCAGAAATTATTTTCACCTTGGTATGGCGTTGGGATGTTTATTTGAAACGTTTAGGAGGTTCATTTTGGTCTCCGTGCTGAATACAGTTATGTGCAGATACAGATTGCAAAGGATACAAACATGATAGCGATCCCCAGGGATTCCCATGGAATAGCTCCCAGAAAGTGTCTGCTGCAAAGAAAATCCTTGATCTGTAGTCTCTGTGACCCAAGACACATAAAATCCCCCAATTATTAAAGATACCCTTTGCCTTTTAAATGTGTTGTTACCGTCCTATGGTGTATCCACCCACATTTATTTACTCACTGGCTCTAAAGGTGAAATTTGCTTTTTTTTTTTTTTTAATGCCTATTACAGGAGAATGTATGTTAAAACATTTTCCTTCTACAACAAAAACTTAAGTAATTTTGGTCTTATGGTAGCTCTGGAAAAGGGCAGTGCTTCAGAGACCTTGTGGCCGCAGGTTGGAAGTTGTGTAGGTGATGTTGACTGTAAATGTGTCATCGTTTCTCATCGGTTTAAAGCCTTTTGTAGTTGCTATTTCTTGCTTGAGAATCTCCAGCCCATAAAGGTACCAGAGCCTTGGAGAAGCAAAGACAGGCAGATCCTGGAGATTGGCTGCCTACCAGTCTGGCTTCAGAGCTCCAGGTCCAGTAAGATCTGATCTGAAGGGAGAGGAAGACAGCGACACTGGCCTCTGGCCGCACACAGCATTGTGCACCCACATGTTTGTTCACAAACGTACCCACCCATGCAACTCTAAAAGAAATTAAAGTGCATATTTGAGATAGGAGTGGTGCCTAATCCAGCAGTTCCCAGCCAGCCAGGACTCCATTGAGATACACACACACACACACACACACACACACACACACACACACGGCTGTGATATACTAAGGATATGAGGAAATATATTATCTGTAGTCTATATTCGGTTAAATAGAGTTTAAAACTATTTACTCTGGGGCTGGGCTGTAGCTCAATGGTAGAATGGCAGCCCAAATGGAATGTTCAGGGTCTTGGGCATCGATTGATCCTGGTATCAAAAAAGAAAACACACAAACAGCAACAGCAGCAACAGACACATCCCACAAAAACAAAACACCTACTTTGCTGTAACAGGAATGTTATAGCAAAAAAGGTCATAAGACCTTTATTCTTAAATTGCATATTAAAAACTTTTAGCCAGGTATGGTAGCTCCTACCTGTAATTCTAGCGCTTGGGAGACGGGCAGGGAATCACGAGTTCAAACTCATCTTTTGCTCTATAGTGAGTCCTTGGCCAGCCAGAGCGACATGGACTATCTCAGTAACAGAATTTCACACATTAAAATTCATCACATACCCACATCTTAATGGGAAAAGTAAGACAGATTATTAGTGTTGAGGTAAGAGACAATAGGCGTGAGTTAAAAAAAAAAAAAAAAAAAAAGAATATTAACTTATACATGCACCTTATATGCTTAAGTAACTAAATTTAAAAAACACAAAAGTAAATTTCTGATCAAACACCTGTGACTAGGGAAAAAGAATCATTTCAGTTAGAAACTCTAAATAGCTGCTTTTAAAATTAGCACAAAGCTCTCTATATCAACTAAACGAGCTTCAAGAGCAAAGCAGCTTTTGCTGAACACCAGTAGAAGACAACTGCCCCCGGCCTGGCTTCAGATGTGAGATCACAGTCCTGTGGGCAGATGCCCTTCAGAAACCCACTGTGGAAGACTTTCTCAAAATATTCCAATTCATTAGAATTCTTCCCAAAAACTTTAAAAAGTTTACCACTACAAGTTCTAAGGTTACATTTTGAATAGCAAAAAAATTATTAAAGACTATGAACTCTAGGGGCTAGGATGTATCTTGTGACAAGTGCTTGCCCAGGACACACAAGACCTGGGGTTCTACCACCAATGTCCCCAGTCAAAAGCAAGAGCAGGAGCATTGCTGAGAGCAGGGTGAGCATTCCTCTAAGTGCTAAGACTCCAGGGACTAGCATGGAGTGTAAAATGGCACACCATGAACCCTTTCATGGATAACAGCAGGCTGCGTGTGCACTGATCTTACTCAACAGGAGTGAATGCAGTGCTTGTCCCTGGCCCTGCTCCAAGGTGGGTCATTAAGCATTTAGCTTTTGTATACAGATACAAAAGCTAAAGGAGTTGTGTCAGTCTATAACACTGACTGTGTGGCAGACGTGGACCAACACCTTCCTTGTGCCTCAGCTAGCCGTTATACATCCTACAGCACAGGGCACTAGTACTACTCCCATTCTATAGCCAAGGACAGTGACCCACCATGGAGTCAGTCTCTAAACTCTGCACCATCTATATCTCACAAGG
This sequence comes from Arvicanthis niloticus, assembly GCF_011762505.2. Lineage (NCBI taxonomy): Eukaryota > Metazoa > Chordata > Mammalia > Rodentia > Muridae > Arvicanthis > Arvicanthis niloticus. The sequence goes on along the minus strand of NC_047665.1, from coordinate 72,954,409 downwards.
AAAGCTACTCCACACAGAATAGAAACATAAAATATATTTCTCTGTGTATGTATCGTTTCTTACACAGAGAGATCTCAAAAGCAGAAGTGAAGAAATATTAGAAATACTGTTATCACAATTCAGTAGAAATAGGGTTTTATTCTTGAAAACAAAAATAAAATTTGACTTGAAAGTACAATATATCCACAATTCTATATATCTGATTGGAACACAGAATGCAGTGACTGAGTGTCTTCACTTTTATGCATTAGACAGTTTGGGAAATCAAACCCAACCTGTTTAACTGGCAATGGGGGAACTTTGCTTGATGAAGTACCCCAGATGCAGGAGGACAAAGCTGTACCTCTCCTCTCCTGTGTGAACCTTGATACACACATGAAACATGTATGAGGTACAGATCATGAAACCCTGGGGACCTTTGGGCGGGGGGAAGACCTTACAGGGAGGGGAAGGGACAGAGTACAGAACAGTCACTCATACATGAAACAAAATCCAACTGAGGGCTGGTGGGGGAAGAAAGTGGGAGGCGGTGTGGAAGGGGCAAGAAAATCAACAAAGACAAAGTCTGCATAAGGAGCCAGATGGGATACAAGCTTTATATGCTAATCAGAAGACAAAACATCTACTAAGAGAACTTTGATTGAAAGACAGAAAATAGGTATTAAAGAGTACTACCAAATTCTGGAGCTTTATTGCATTCATCACCTATATATGAAGGTAAATGAAAGGGTTTTGAAATGATTTTCAACTGGAGACTGACAGAAGTATCAACCAGGTTGCTGATAAAATTCATTTTACCATTCACTTTGAAGAGTTCAAATATGTCTTTTGCAAATTTTTTGCCACTGATTTTTTAATTAACTCCACCTGATAGGAAGGAAATATCCATAACTTCAGATCAAGTAAAAGGGTGATGACATCAGATATATAAATGTTAAGGCCTATCAGCATTTGGTGGCAGTTCTTCCCATAAGTCCAAAGGGTTGCCATCATGCCTGTGTACTGATTGCTCTCTTTCCACTGGTATCTGTGGAACTGTCAGGGTTGTTAGTTTTTATGGATGCTAACAAGCCTTTGACTTTTTCACTCATCAGCTTTTTCTTCTTCTTCCTGGAGAGAGATGTGTGGCCTGCCCCAGGTGGCAGCAGGAGGGCCAAGAGTCCCCAGGCCTGCCTACTGGAAGGAGAAGGCTGATCCTTATCTTCCTGTTCCAAAATCCAGGCACTGTCTCTTGCCAATTCCACAAATTTCTGTAGCTGGTTCTGACTCACATTTTTGCTTATGTTGAGAGATGTTTCAAAAGGATTCTGGATGTACAGAGGAGAGGAATCGGGCTTGTTTTGCTCCTTTCCCTGCAGACCACAACAGAGAAGACACACATATGTAAGGACTTAGCTGCCAGGAACACACAAGACCAACATAAGTCACAGAGTTATGCTTTCCCTGACCTGCTTTCCCAGAAGTCTTGGGTACATATGCATTTATGTAAGTACGGATATGACCAGGCTGAGTGTACAAGTATTCTCTGAAGACAATTACTTAGATTTATCATCTATGAATGATGATGCCAATGTTTAGGTGACAGGTATCTGGACTAGGTCATCAATAAAAAACCCTCTTTACATAATACAACTTCTACTTAAAAAGAAAAGGGTCTGAATCAAGAGATGAAAGGGGGAGAGAGAGAATATAAATAAAGTCAATCTTTGTAAAGTGGCATGTACTAAATTAAGCCCCAATCCCTGAAACTGAGGGAAGCAGTCAGATCTCTCTCTCTCCTTAGGACTTGGAATCAGGGTAATAGCACACGCCTGCAATCCCAGCACTGGGATGTAGAGGCAAACGTATCCAAGTCCAAGGCCAATCTGGGTGTACATGACAAAACTTGTCTCAAAAAGAAGACAAATTCTTCCACTGGGCACATCTCTGGCTTAAACAACTATATGTAAACTCCAAGGTTGCTATTCCACATCTTAAAGGATCTAGTCTTAGCATTTAGAACAGACCATGTACTGTAACAATATCGATGCCAGAGCTGCCTCCTATTCCTGCAGCTCCATGGATGCTGGGCTCAGTCAAGTGCCACAGCCTGTATCAGTTCCATCTCATGACTTACTCAGATCTAAGCATTCGTTAAAGTTAAAGTGCTTAAAAAATGAATTGAATGAGAACACTAGTACAGCAGGAAGCCAGGTTATAACAAATGCTGACACAGTCATTACCTGCCGAATATTTATGGAATTTTTATTGAAAGCGAAATTGCCAAAATACTCAAAAAATTCCTTTAGTAGTAATTCTGCAAGAAAATAAGATAAAGAAAAATTAGAAGAAAGTCTGTCAGAACCCAAAAAGAAACATGAAAAAAAGGAGAAAGACTTACCTAATGTTTCCGTGTTTCCAGAAGGTTGGATTTTATTCACGTCCCGGATGAATGTACAATTGTTCCCCTCTAGAATACATCTATCTTCAGCATCTTAAACACACAGAAATAGAGTTTCATCCTGTAAAGTATTTCCTCTTTCAGAACTATGAATTAACCCAGTTACATACCAATGTCCTATCATTAGTTGTGCTATATGTAATTAATTAGTTCAATAGATTTTACAACTCCACTTATAAAGGATTTGGAATGATCACACAACACAACAGTGGACACAATGTTGCATTTCCTTCACTAAAGTTAGCTTCTAGCAACTCAAAGATTTTAACCCATCTTTTGAAGTTTTCTAGTTATAAATGAAAACAGGCAGTTTCTACCTTCCAGTAAACAAACTTCAAGACATCCTTACTCAGCAAACTGATTTCCTTTTTCATTCTTAACACTGCTTTATGCTTTGATCTAATGATTCAAACTAGTTGTTCTAAAAGAGTTTAAAAATTGTTAATTTATCAAAGGAAGAACTCCAGAGTGATCAGAACTTAGGAATTCAGGAAACTAAGTAAGAATACATTAATCCAGGCATTCACTTTCCTACTAACATTTATCTTTGAGATGGAGCGTTTTCCTTATTTTTGCTAAGTCCACAGGTACCACGAAATCTACCAGGTACCCTAGTCCAAGTCCCAATCTACAACACACATGCTGTTTCTCAGAAACAAACTCCAGTCTCGTAAGGCTGATCAGAAGCCACCTCCTGTTTGAATATTTCCTAATACAAGTCATCCTCTACTGAAACTTACCTGACTGCATTCTGACTCCAGGCACGATGTTACTAGATTACCCCAGTCTAGGAATAAAAAGACCAGGGGAAGACTAGAAAGAAATAAGGTTCCTTCAATCCCAACTCTCTTTTTATATGTTTTTCTTTGTTTTTTTGTTTGTTTGTTTGTTTGTTTGTCTTTTACAAAATAAGATCTACATTACTGAGATATTTCCCTTGCAATGTTATGTGTTCTACTGTTCTAGTTTGAATCTGGAATGTCCCCCAAATGTGCTAGAGACTTATTCTCAGCTTGGTGATTTCAGGAGGTAGTAAACACATACTGAGGACATTCATGCCCTTAAGGGGAAGAAACAGTGACCCATCTCTTCCTTTCCTGCTCATGTCTATATCCTATAAAATTTCTGTGTATCCTCCATTACTGTGTGCAGCTGTACCACATGCCCAAAGCTATAACACAAAGCCAACCAACACATCACTACTCAGCTACATAAACTTTCCTTTGAAATATATATGCTTTAATATGTCAAGTAACAACAGATTATATGTATTTACAGTGTGTGTGTGTGTGTGTGTGTGTGTGTGTGTGTGTGTGTGTGTATCCTCCCACTCTGAGAAAGAGTTTCTCTGTGTAGTTCTGGCTGTCCTAGAATTCACTCTATAAACCAGGCTGGCCTTAGATTTAGAGATCCGCCTGCCTCTGCCTCCCAAGTGCTGGGATTAATGGAATGTGCCACCACACCCAGCTCATATTATATTTTTTGTGACACAGCATAAGTCAAATATATTCACTGTCTTTTAGCAGCTGTGCCCTCCCCCTCCCAGGAATGTGTCTCTGATTTATAACATTACTAACAAAGGGGCCCCATGGAAACCGCTAAACAACCTAGGCTACTGCCAGTAAGGCCTACTGCTGAAGACATCATCTACATAGCTCACTAATTACACAGAAGCCAAGCTGGTACCTACCTAGAACCTTCACTCCTACTGACTAGTTTTCATGGTACTAGAAGGTACTCTGTACATTACCAGAAGAGAAAAGTAAAGACCAAGCTAGCTATAAACTCTTGGATCTACCGTGGTGACCTGCCTGCATGATACACTAGTGCAATAGTGGCACTAAAGTTGTGGGAGCAATCAACCACACTATCTGATTGGAATTAGGCCCACTCTGAGATGGAACCCATGCCCAAAACTGCCTGCGTGGCCAAGAACCTGAGACTAGATAGGCCATGAACCTAAGGGAAAAACCAAATGCCATTGTTCTGCTAAAAGATCATAGCAATAAAATAACATCTAATGACATTATGCTATACCCATAGATCAGTATCTTGCTCATCATCAGAGAAGCTTCCTCCTGCAGTCCTAAATGGAAGGTCTTCATCAAACCCCTCCCCTCAGGGCCCAGAGAACTCCTCCAAAAAGGAGGCAGAAAGATCTTAAGAGACAGAGAGGATGAAGACCCAAGGAGACAAAGCCTTTTAGACACAGCAGGACTGAATCACATAAGGACTCACAGAGACCGAAGCAGCCTGCACAAGGCCTGCACAGGTCTAAGCTCGATGGGGATCCAGGGCTGAGGGAAACAAGACACAACTCCCCATTCCTAGTCCACCAGAAGCTATCTCCAATTGATGACCAATCAGAAAGGAAAAGTTTTTCCAATGCAGTCTCACTGGGTACACAAACCATGCCCAGTAGTAGATGGCTAACATAAAACAAACTCAATGTTATTTTTGGAGGGTTTTGTCTCACAATGTCTGGACATTTTTTCCTTTACGGATCTTTTGCTTATATATTATGCTTTCCAATTATGTTGTTATGTGTTTTCTGTATGTACAAATATATGTCTCAGCATTTGTGTGTGTTTCTTGTGCTTTTTCTTCAGTCAGCTGCTTTTTCTATTTGTTTGTATGCTTTTACTTTATCTTACTTTTTTAAGCTGCCTGTTTGTATTGAAACAAAAAACCAAAACAAAACAAAAACAAACCACATACCTGTGGCTATGGGTTGGTGGGGAAATGGAGAGCATCTGGGAGGAGTTGGGGAGGGAAAACCATAATCAAAATATATTATATGAAAAAAATCTTTTTCCAATTTTAAAAAATTACTAACACAGAAAAGTAAGAGTCACATTAAAAATATTTCTATAAACACCCTCAATTAAAAGCCCAGAGACTTTCTCTACTGATATATTTATCTTAGGGTTTCTATTGCTAAGATAAAACACCATGACCAAAAAAACCAGCAAAACAGCTGTTTTTTATACTTCCACACTGCTGTTCATCACTAAAGGAAGTTAGGACAGATCCTGGAGGCAAGGGCTGATGCAGAGACCATGAAGGGGTGCTGCTTACTGGCTTGCTCAGCCTGCTTTCCTGTATAGAATCCAGGACCACCAGCACAGAGACAGAACTACCAACAATGAACTGAGCCCTTCTCCATTAATCACTAATTAAGAAAATGCCTTATATCCAGATCTTATAGAGGCATTTTCTCGATTAAGGAACCCCTCCTTTCAGATAACTCTAGTCTGTGTATTGACACAAGACTAGCCAGCACATTGTTCCTTTTCACTAAAAAGATTTCATAGAAAATACTGAAACTCAGAGGCAATTTGATTTAAGGTAAGACCATTTTTGTTTTTTCTACATCTTAAGCCTGATAAATGGTTTGGTTTTCTAGTCTTTTCATCTTTTCTCTCCCTGTTCTTTTCCTACTTTAAGTATCATTCAAACACGGACACAGTCTATCCAATAGGATAGATACAGTCACCTTTGACTACTAAAATGAAAGTGGGGTTAAGATCTGGTGGGAGAAAGAGAGAGGGCTAGTGGAGGAGTGGGGGAGAAGACACATGTGACCAGAATATATTATATATGCATGAAAATGTCAACTAAATAAAAGCACAAATAACTGGACTAAAACTAGTAAGACATCAACTCTTCTGAGTGCCTAGCAGAATTCTCTGTAGTCAGACATGGGCAGATGTGAACAGAATGAACCTGTAGCAGTGACATCACACCACAGTAAGCATTACAGAGCTACTGCAATCCAAGCACTACAGTAGTGCTCAGGGGAGCCAGCACTGAAGACATATGGCAGTACAGAGATAGGCACACACAAACATGGACAATTTATTGTCACTGGTTTTTGGTAAGGGTACAAAAAGAACTTGATGGAGAAGCATACCCTGTTTGAAAAGCAAACAGTGCTCAGAATAATTGGACAGTCACATGCCAAAAAGAACTAACTTGAAATGGGTAACAGGACAAAGTGTAAAACATAAAACTTACTAAAGAAACTTCCTTATTAACTAGGGTTAGGCAAAGTTTACAAAGTTTCAAAAGTATAATCCATAAAAGAAAAAGCTGATTTATTCAGACTCACTGAAATTAAAGGGCAAACCCCAGAAGAATCAATTCCTATGGCTCAGTGGGACTTTCAGAAAGTGGAATCAGCAGGCCCAATGTTTGTAGAGACGGGCCTGAGTACCTGATGCAGAGCTACTGACGATACTCTGGGAGGACTTCAGAACGTGGCTTTTAGGTAGTTCCACATTTTGGTACACAGCTGATTCATAACTAGGCTACAAAACAACAGTTGTCACAAACAAGACAGGCACATGGAACATCCCAGAAATAACATAAAGAGCATTTCCTTTCAGACTGAAGGGAGGGCATGGAGACGAGAACTGGAGATGGCACACTTACTTTCTCTATTAAAGAAGATGAGCGTGTACATCCTTCCTTTGGAGAAATAAAGGTAGCAGGGGTCAGTAGAATGCATCATGACTTTGTTAGAGGAATGGAGGTGTATATCCCCCCCCCCCCCCCAGAGCTACCGAAGGTGTCTTAACAAGTTCTAAAGTAATCTGGGCAGAGTGAGGGCTTCCAATCTTATTAATAAAGTAAGAGGATGATGAATAACTTTCACTGTCTCCACTCTCCCACTTTTAGTTCACTCAAACTAGTATGTGATGGCATCAAATGAGGAGTAAAGGTGAAAATACTATTCAAACTGGTACATGCACAAACACATACCTCTCGTACTGCTTATTTCCTGTTAGCTTCTATATTTATCCTTTCGCTAATGATGTACTTCAACTACCACCTCATTTCTCCAAATTGCCCACACAACAGAACCCCTAGGGTTTTGTTTGTATTTTCTCAACTTCCTCACTATATATTTCATCTTACCCATGCTGCCCTCCTCAATAGAATGAATAATTCACAAATATACTATTATGAATGTGGCTCCCAAAGAAAGTCAGATCCAAGAGAATATACACTGTAATTGTGTCTTTTACATAAGAAATAAACAGGTAAAGTCAAGCTCTGCTGCTCAGGGACACAGCTGCGATTCCTGTAGTACTGACGTGGTACCACAGTGTACTGCTAAGGTAGACATGCACCCAGCCCATGGAGGCACAGAGCACCACTTCCTGCAGGGCAGGAAGCAAGGCAAGGTAAGCCTGGCAAATGAGAGGCACTCAGTTTGGGGTCTGTCTTTTTGCTGTCCTGACTCATCTTTTGGCAGTTCTCCATGAACAGTGGTATGACAGAGAGCACAGCAGGGACAGGTGGGCAGAGGTGATTGAGCAGGTACAGACAGGGCACGACCTCCTGAGACCAGCAGGAGAAGAGGCCCGGGAGAAAGAGAAGTCATCAAGAGGAAGGTCGTGAAAGGCATGTATGCAGTACTGAGAATGTAGGCCTTCACCTTAGCCTGCGCACTCAACAGTGGTCTTCAAAGTTCTAGAGGTTCTGAAGGGTACTCCAGGAATTAAATAAACAAGCAAGAAAACAAAATCATTTTAAAGAGAACAAATTGGTAAATCTATCCTGGGTTCTAAATGAGAGGCTCAGAAGAAATCAAATATGAAAACCATTCAGCCAGTTCCATGATGTCTTCCATTTCTTGGGTTTAACATTGTTTTTTCTCTTAGCCACGGCCACAGACGTTTTAATCAACATTAATACTAGCCTTATGGAAATCAGCAAGTACTCATGCCATAACATAAACAGGAAAGAACATTTTGATAAGTTCACCTCAAAGTGATTTCTACCACATATTTAACAGTCATTTAAGAAATGTTCTTTTATGGCAATTTTAAAACCAAAAATTAAAATGTAAGCAAAAAGTAAATTCTGCTTTGAATTGATTGACAACCATACCTACAATGTGTTACAGAGAACTGCTAATCAGTCTGAAAATCAAAGGTTGGTGTCTTTAAGTAGAAAGCTAAGGAATTCCTAAAATAACCTCTTGGGGCATTTTTAAATGATTTAGAATTTATGGGAGGGAGGTTATAGGAACGATGAACTCCGAGCCTTGTACGTGCTAGTCAAGTGCTGGACTACTGAGCTACAGTCCCATCTCTCAACACACACATTTTAGTTTGTTTAGAAACTATACTTTTATATTAAAATTACTGACAGATACCAGGAAGATATTGAAGAATTCCAAGAAAGAGAATGAGACCCTCAGATACCTGTTTATGAAAAACCTTCATTAATACTCAGGAGCAGGAGGGAAGGGAAGAAAACTGTGGGAGCCATCCCAGGGGAGTCCTCGAGGCTGGGAGGAGGGGCCAGGGAGGCCAGACTCAGGCTGAGGACTCTGAGACTGGAGCAGAGTAATGGTATACTCCATTTTGTTGTTGTTATTGTTGTTTTCTGGTTTCCAGATCTTAAGAGCTCCCTGATAGGATGACTTCTCAATGTTAAAACATCAGTGTACCCAGAATAAGAAGGGCTGTTCACAAGTTGTTCATGGATGAGAATCTACCTTCATTTTGCTTATGTCTTACCTTTCTAGTTTGTTAGCTATTGTAAACTATCTGACACATGTAGTCACTAAATACTTGGTGAATGAAGGATGCCAGGGAGGAAGGGCCACAGACATGGCTGCTGCCTTCTGTTTCAGGCTCAGACCTGAGACCAAGTCCCATTCCACCCTGCTGACCCTCAGACAACCCACCAATTCAGATTTTTATTAGCTCAGTTGTGAACTATACAAACATCTGTTGCCATTTCCAGGAACTTCTGATTGAAATTAAGGAACAGTAGCAGAGAGAGATAATTTAGTCTGAGAGAAGAGAAAGCACATTCCAGGCAAAAATTTAATTATGACTAAAGGAGCAGATAAAAAAACATTATGAGAACAATCATAATGTGGGTGGGTATGGGAACACATAGGGAGGAATGGCAGAGGACATTGTAGCTTAGAGAGCAGATGGTTTTAAACACTAACACATAGTTCACAACTCATTACATAGAAATAAAATTCCTTTCAGGGTTATTTTAAACAGAGAAGACCCACATACACTTAAGAATTACCTTAAAGAAACATGCACAATGGGACAACTATAAAGGTATGTACATACTTTCTACATATGTCTCCCTGAATGATCTTCCTTTTACTGATTAGAACATTTTTTTCTATCTCTTCTAGTAAGCTACCAAAATTTCAATTTATTCATAACATAAATATCATGCTGAATTTAAAACACTATGTATCTAGGACTAATTTTAAACTCAAATTTAAGTACACTGAGAATCTTTACAACATCAGGAAGCAGTTTCAGACACCACAGTGCAGTCTGGAAAGGATAGAATCTGAAAAGCCTTGGGAACTGTGATCAGATCCACAGCTGGACCTAAGTTCGTTTTCAACTTCATCTCAGACTAGGTCAACTAAGTGAGAGGCTCCAGCTGTTGGAAGGCTGTGATACACAAGTTGCCAATGGACACAAATAAGGCACAACTCTCAATTCCAAAGGCCTAGCTTGACAACACCAGATCTTTTGACAGATGGTGAAAACACAAACACACACACATACACACACACACAAACACACACACATACACACACACACAAAGCACTTAAAATTTGGAATCAGAATTAAAATTTACATTCATGTATCTTTAGATTTAAAAATAAAGACATAAATGACATGACTTACAAATATATGTGCTTTGACTCTACAAGGTAAATGTCTATCCAGTGTCAAAGAGAGAGAAGGTCACTTCTAGTCTTACCTGCTATGGACTTTAGGGAATCCAGAGTTGGAAGAATGGGGGGTGATCTTCTCTGGAGGAAAAAGATGACCATCACTGTTAGGGAGAAGTTTGTAATCCAAGCACCAGGAATACTGCTTGTTAACGAACGTGCCCGAGCCCAGCATCGCACACTGAACACCAAAGCTCTGACTCGCGAATCCAGGGAGCCATATATATAAAGGAGTTCGGAACTTTTCAAAGCAATACTTCAAAACAGAAAAGTTAAAAATAAAAACTTCAAACCCCAAGTTAAGACACAAGGGTCAAATAAAAGACACATCTGGGAACAGATCTAAGTATCTCACTGTTTCTGCCTACAGTCTGAATACCATGATTAGACCAAAGCATTGTGCTGGCAGGCATGGTGGCAAGCACCTGCAAATCAGGCTACACGGGAGGTAGTTCCCCTAAGGACGAGGAGCTGAAGAACAGCCCCAGCTATAAAGCAAGCTGGAGTCCATCCTGAGTTACATCAAACCCTGCCTCAAAGCCAACCAACCAGCTATGCACTCCCAATATTCACTTCAATGTAAACGCTCAAATATCAAACACATTCAATGCAACATTCTTAAAAACAGTGACAACTACAACCCTCCTGACTCACACTCCCCAGAACGAGGATTATAGCTATGTGCCATTACACCCCATTTACAGAGTTCATATTAAAGCAAGAAACCTCTAATTATTGAAGTATGCGGAAAAGAGCTGCAAGCTGCTGTTGGTAAACAAGAGTTGAGCTAACGCCTCAGCACAGTCACATCTAAATGAGTCCATCTAAGGTCATCCATACCTATTGTTAGCAGTCAGATCACACTGGAATCCAGAGCCCTGATGAGAGAATCTCACCAGTGGACATCGAGCATTGAGTATCTTCTGAACACCCACACAGCCAGGGCCAAAATTGTCAAGGCACTCTCCTATTACAGAGAGGATCTTCTGGGTTGCAATTCTTTCTGAAGGAACATTTTTCACTTGAAATTCCATCAAAAAATTCCCTGTATTCTGAATATGAAAACATTGATAATTATGAGGAGATTTTGGGGAAGAGAATTTTTTTTAAACTTTAGAAAAAGATTATTTAGAATTTAAGAGTCTAAATAACTTCTGGCCAAACAAAGCAATACCGAGACACATGCAATCACAAATACTTAAAGATGTTTGGTAGCTTTTGAGTTTTGTGAAATACAAGCACTAACCTACAAAAAAAGAACTGACTTAAGATTAACACATGTACTGCAGTCAAGTATGTACATAAAGAACTAATACCCACAGATTCACTTATTACCCACGTTTCCTGAACATACACCTGCCCTTTCCCCTTAGCCAGCAAACATCCCAATGGACCTGTTAACTCACAATGGATACAGGGAAGGATAAAGGCAGAAGAATGGCAGATCAACAAGAGAAAACAAGACACAGAGGCTTCCCTACATAAAGGTCAACAGAAAAGTGAACAAAGAAAAAGATCACCCATTTAAAACAAATAGTAACAAATATATTTGAAATTAACTTATCCCAAGATGTTTTTAAAACAAGGCACTAACCTGCAGAGCAGATAGTAAAGGAGTGAGGTTTTAGACTCTCTCTCTCTCTCTCTCTCTCTCTCTCTCTCTCTCTCTCTCTCTCTCTCTCTGTCTCATAAGCAAAGGATACAAAATATACAGAAGAGGTGCAGGTGATGTCACAAAAGAAAAACAAAACAAAACGAAACCCCCCAAAATCCAGTTCTGCACAGTGGACACAGAGAGAGAACTGGAGCTGGGAAGACTGGTCAGGCTGAGGACAGTCAGTGCAGCTGCTCTGTGCACATGTGTACACTGCTGAGCTCACCCTGCACCCAGGTGGTGTGCTTTGTATGTAAGCAGAGGTTTCCTGATCATTCTTAGGTAGGATCAGAACATACCATAGAGGGCCACACCATAAGGGCCACACCTCAGCTCTCTACGGTCTGGTCAGCATTCTCATGAGTAGGAAGGACACAGGCAGAGACAATGAGTCAGCCTGGCTGCAGAGAGAAAGAGGTGACAGAGAGCTAACACTAGGCTGCTCTGGCCTCAGCCTCAGCAAGAGATAGTCAGACCATGTGTAAGGCCACTGAGGTCTGGGAAACTGACCGCCACCAAAGCATAACTGAGCTTAGAATGAATGATAATAAAAAGCAAGAGAACATGTAGTCTAATCAGACCAATAGATCCTGCACCAAAATAATGTAACTTTGGAAGACACAGATGACAGAAAATACACTGACATTTGCCCACCAAGTAAACAAAACTTTGACAAAATAGGGCTAGGAAACAGCTCCGCTGGTAAGTGTCTGCATACAACCAGTCTACTGGACAGCTTGTCTGGCCAATCAGAGTGCTGAGTTCATTAAGAGATGATGTCTCAAAGACAGGATAAGAAGACACCCCATGTTGAACCCTGGCCTCTACAGATAATTACATATATGTGCATACATACCTAGATGACAACCTGTATCAAACCATGACCTCTATCAAGCACACACATGTGCATGCACAACCGCACATGCACACATATATACATAGAAAAACCGCAGAAACAGCTAACTCCATGAGTGGCTCTCATATTTGCTGTTCCTATAGCATTACATGCAGAAAAAATCCTAACAAGAAAAAAAAAAAAAAAAATCAAAAAAATAGAAACTAAGCACACAGCCCAGACCAGTCATTCAGACAACAGGAAACACTACCTGGGACATAGGTACTAATTTTTACTTCTATTGCCTAAATCCTGAAACACGTAAGACTTTCTATCAAAACAGCAAAACTGGAGTCAACCAATTTCCAACACATGTTAATCTTACTAAATCTGACATGTTTAACTCTGGTGTCATTCTACACCTTGCTAATTTCAGTTACATGAAGCTACACAGGTTTGCTGGCTCCGAGATCAGAACTGTAATGGGGGTAAACCACAGACACATACCTGTCCTGCTCAGCTTAGGACACAGTGGGAGACTGTCAGATCAGTCACTCACAGACATGACAGGAAGACCAGAAAGACAAAGTATCTGAGAGGTAAAAGTTGGTGGGGTGATTAATTTTAAGCAGGGTAGGGAAAAAAGAAAGGACAGCTTCAAGAAGGCTGAGGCAGAAGTAGGTCTTAACTCTAAAAGACAAATCTTTTCAAGGCTGTGCTAACAAGAACCATTCTAGAACAGAAAAAGCAATTCTAAGACTTCGAGAAAACCAGACTGCACTCTAAGATAACTTCCAGACAGGCTGAGAGATGGAACACCAGTGTCACACAGAAAACATAGAAAACAGAATGGTTCAAAGTCCAACCAGAGCAACACAAAGAAAGACTTTACAACTCCAAATAGTCACTAGCAGATAAATTGCATTCTTTAGTCATGTTCACTAAAATTAAAACTCAACAGCTATAATTTTATTAGGTCCAAAGACTTCCCTTTTCTAACTTTTTAGTGGTGCAAAGAGAGGTTTACCTTGTGAACATCAAGTTTTCCAGTTTCATCTAGATCTAAAAACATATCCAAATCACATCCTAATTTGCCAAACGTGTTCACCGAGGAGCCAAAGGGCCGGATGACACAGCTGGGAAAATATGCAGCGGCAATGTCCTCAATCAGAGAGCAGGTGAGATGGCGGAGCCTGACATTCTCCTCTGTGAGCTGGAAGGCCTTCAGGAGAGTGTTCAGCTGGTCGTCTATCTAGCTGGCCAAAGAAAGGGACAGAATACACAGATGTTTAGGTTCTGTAAAATAATGTCATTTTCATTCTAACAAGATTTACCTTTAAGAAAAATTTTTCCTTCAGTCTTAAAAGTAGATTTTTAAATGAATTTGCATGTGTGCTTACACTTGTGCACACATACACATGCACACCCGCACCCACACGTGTTCCTACGCTAGTGTACACAAGAGTATTTATGAAGATCAAAGGTTAACGCTAGGTTTCTTCCAGAACTGCTGTCTACCTTATTTTCTGAGATGGGCTCTCTCTTTGAAACCAGAGATTACTGTTTGAGCTAGCCTTGCCGGCCAGGGAGCTGTGGAGATCTACCTGTTTCTATCCTGCCATCCCAGTGCAGGGAGTATAGGCTCATGCCAGGATGGCTCTGTTTGTATGTGGATGCTGGGGATCCAAACCCTGGGGCCTCACATTTACACAGCAAGCAGTTTTTCCACTGAGCTATCTCTGTAGCCCAGGCTGGTGGCCTCAAACTCAGAAATCCCCTGCCTTTGCCTCCTGAGTACTGAGAATAAAGGCAAGTACCACCATCAACTGGAAAAAGTTGATTCTTAATACTACTACTAAAAGCGCTAGCAAAATAAAACTTGGTTAGAATTAAAACAACTTTTCTTTGTAAGCAGTAAGTAGGAAGTATTGTTTAAGCAAAAAGAAAGGAAGGAAGCATCTGATGAGAGGTCAGAACAAGCACAAAGGTCAGAGCAGGAAGGGAGCCGAGGGTCAAACGGTAAGAAACACAGAATTCAAGTAGTAAAGGCCCCACTGACTCCTTAGAAGACTGATATTAAAGACTCCAAAACTGCACTAGAGTTGAATATTTAAACTACAAGTCACAACTTTCAATGTCTTTATTAGAAAACATCCCTGTAAGTAAAGAACTGAGCACTAACTAAAAAATAAGTCAACGGCAGTGAAGGAAATATGTAGACTAGAAGGAAAATATTAGAACTCAGAAAATCAAACCAAAACCAGTATTTAGATAAATAAGCTGATTCTTTGTAAAGATCACTAACCTACCTAAAAGTTTGATCAATCAGGATAAAAAAAAAAAACAATACTAGGATAAAGATTCAAAACTATAAATAATACATTATAGACACTTAATTATTGCACTAAAAAGAGAAAAAAGGTCTCAATTGTTCAAAAGGACCCCAAACTTCGGCAACATGTGGTTTATCCACAAGGTAAGGAGCAAAATAGCATGGGGAGTCCCTGACTGGAGAAGGGAGACTTATTTTTCATCCAGCCAATTCTTTAGTGTAAGTTTCTTTTAATTACATGTCTGGGTGTATAGACATGAGAGTAAAATGCCCCAGAAGAGAGGTCGGATACCCTGGAGTTAAGAGTCTCAGTGGTTGTCAGCATCTGACATAGGTTCTGAGAACCCAATTTGTCCTTGGCAAATGCAGCCAAGTGCTCAGGACCACTGAGCAGTCTTTCCAGCCCCCAAGTAGAAAGAATTTCTTAAACCAGTCCTATTCACTAATAAAATTTTGAGTTGTGCAAAAATGAGTCAAGCAAATACACACTTAAAAAGTACACCTTGATGAAACAGATGGATTCTATGAATACAAGAGTATCTTGCCATGAGGACATTTATGACTGCAATTCACTGCTCTAAAAGAAATTAGGAGGAAAACCATACAGTAATTTTGAGATCATATACCAATTATCAAGATAATTTCACATACGAATTGCAACATCTACCCAAGAGACTGCATCTATCAGTCCTTAGCAGAAACTGCTATACATCCATCTCTAACTCGTCTCATCTTATAAAAACCCCGTTTCTACTAAACAGTAATTGAGCAGAGTACCAGAACTTCTATAATGCACAAACATACATTCAAAAATCTGAAATACACATATAAACTTACGCTTTCTGCGTAATTCAGTAATTCAAAGAGCTTCTTGCTTGAAGGAGGTAACTGGTTGTTTGTCTGAACAGATGGTTGTCCAGATATTTGGCTAGATGGATTCTTGAGCCTTAAGTTCAAGAAACGTGACTTAAATGGAATTGCAGCTTCTGTGCTCTGGGCTGGAGTATGTGTTCCATTCTGTAACGAGTTTATACTGTCTTTCTGGCAAAATTCTACAACTGCATAGAGACCCTATATGAAAAGCATAAGAAAAGAAAAAAAAAAAAAGCTATGTTTCACAATGACATTTTCAACACATTAACATAGTATCCTCAAAATAATTGTTATAAAATACTGTGTTTTGAATTTTATAAATGATCCCATTCTAACACAACTCATTACGAGTAAATTTAGGGCAAGAACTACAGTGCCCTGAAAAGATAAGTGTAACAGGACAGCACAGAGTGCAGCTCAGGTCCCTCTTTCTGCCAAAAGCTACAGCACTAGACTAAGTCAGTGGTTCTCAACCTTCCTAATGCTGTGCTGACCCCAACCATAAAAATATTTTTGTTGCTACTTCATAACCATAATTTTGCTACTGTTATGAATCACAATGTAAATATTTTTGGAGACAGAGGTTTGCCAATGGAGCTGAAACCCACAGGTTGAGAAGCACTACTCTAAGATCAGATTACAGGGTCACTCCATTGTAACATCCTGACAATTCCTTTTCTTTCTGCAATACTGGGGACTGAACCGAGGGTCTTCACTGCTAGACAATGACTGAGCTAGACACCAACTACAATCCTAAAACACTGCAAGAAGAGTTTCTTTTCTCACACTCAAGGGGAAAAAAGCCTCAGTAAAGAAACAAAGGAATGGGTGAAATGCCAAGGGATCCTGGCTCACATACTACAAAAGCAGCAAAACTACGTTCATAGCATAACCACCAGGTTAGATAGGAGTTTAGATACATACAAAGCTCTCATAGAAGAAATGATTATTGATTGGTCCATGCTGAGATAAATACTTGAGAAATTTTTTCTCATTGATATTATTCGGACAATGTATCAAAACAGTCCGCTGGGCCTGTTCTCTTCTCTCTTTCTGAACCTCAGAAAATTTCTTTTGGAGGGTCTTGTCTTCAGTGCCTACAAATGAGACAAAAACATTTCTAATATACATATACAATTTAAAACATACGTTGATAAAGTTTATGAAGATCAAACATGTAATTAAAATGATTTTTATCCTAATTAAATATTTTTAAATTTTATTTATTATGTGCCCATATGCAGCTGTACATTGGCACATATGTGGAGGTCAGAAAACAACTTTTGGGAGTAAGTTCTCTTCTCCCACTATGTGGCTTCTAGGGACCAAACTCGGGTGATCAAGCTTGGCCATAAGCACCTCTCTAGCCTACTTGCACAGTCTGTCCTCCCATAGATAGACAGAAAGATAGATAGATAGATAGATAGAGATAGATAGAGATAGATATCTATATATATAGTATTTTCTTTCCTTTCCTTTTTTTTTCTTGACAAAGTCTCACTCTGCAGCCCTGGTTGGCTTGAAACTCACTATGTAGACAAGGCTAGTCTTAAACTCTTCCTGCCTCTGCCTTCCAAGTGCTGAGACTAAAGGTCTGTGCCACCACACTTGGCTTATCTAGATTCTCTGTGACTATCATTAAAATTGTGACTTGGAATACCTGAGATCAATGCTGGACAGTCTGCAAAACTTAGAAAGTAAAACCACTCACTTAACACTTCCGTAAATATACACACAAAACCTACAATCTGTACTGAAAAACCTAAAGGAAATTAATACAAGTCTAAGTATAATCAAACAATGGTCTTAAGACATTTAACATGTTGTAGGAAGTTACTGCAAAGATTTTCTCCATCTTAAGTCTTGATCTGGCTCAAACAATTGATACCCACTTGCCATCAATTAGGCATTCTATCACAGAGAAATAAAATTAAAACCTAAAGCTAGAGACAGTACTTGCCTAGCATCCACAAGGCCCTGAGTGCAATCCTCAGTACAACATAAAACTGGGTGTGAAAAGTAAATGTTTGTAATCCCAACAATCAGAAGACAGAGGCAGGAGGGTGCCATGGTCAAGGTCACCTTCTGCTACACAGTGAAATTCAAGACCATCCAGAGCTACAAAAAAAAAAAAAAAAAACAAACTTTGAACCTTTCTAGAGACAAGGAGTTTTACAAAAAGAGGGATGAGGACAGGCACAGTCCAGTTAGATAAATTCACTGGTCACAAAAGATGGACAACTCACTTTCCCCTCAAATACTTAACTTTCAATGGAGAGCTTAAAGTGCATTTTCTAAGTCTGAAAGGATAAACTCCATAAATTAAGAAGCACTAAGTTTGATACCAGCATACCCAACAAATTCCAGAGACTGACATATGAAAATCAAAGTGTTGAGCCCAACCAAGAAAGTACCCTAAATACTGTGTCTTGATTTTAGCAAACTCTAAGGCATTTTTATGGGAAAGAAGGAGATGTGGGTTTATGACAGTGCAAGCTGCTGAATCCTAACTGTCCTCATCAGCACCAGTTCTCAGGGCACAGCAGAGAACTCTGGACCTTGGGCACTCAGCACTGTAACAAGTGAGCAAACATGCAGAAATCCCAATCTTCTCCCTCCTGCCCTAGATGCTGAAGACACACATGTGTGCCCTCCTCCCAACTCCTTCCTGCTCTAGATGTTGAAGACACTTTTATATGTACCCTCCTATCCACTCCACAACAACCTCATCATTCATCTCAGGCCTGTGCCACCGCAGCAGCCCAACTCTAAATTGGACTCTGGCACTCCTGATTTGTCCCCTTCAATCAACGGTCTACACTCCTGCCAATGTGACCCTTCTACCTGAAGTATAAATGCCACAGCCTAAGTTGCTGGTACCACGTGTGAAAGTGGACACTTTCATTGTCCACTTCTGCCCTCATACCTACCAAACATGGCACTGTACACACATTACACACCTACCACATACGGCACTGTATACACAACACACTACATGCTAACAACTTTCTTGCCTCCATCCCCCTGTTGGAATGCCCACCTGCTCACTTTCTACCTGGCCAACTTCCACTCAGCCTTCAAATTTTGCTTAGGTGTGTGAAGGCTTCAGGCATACCACAGCAGACTGTCTTCCAGCTCTGTATTACCTCACTTCGGCATCTATGAAGGAATACAATCCATAGAACTGTTGTTTATTTAACAATATGGAAGGCTATCTTCTTCATGTTAAGGACAGAGCCTATTCTACTTCCTGTCAATTTGATCTTAGCCTTTGGACAGCTCTTCCTCTCGGTCCTCATTTCCTTCTCTTTCTATGCAAAGGCTCTGCCTGACCCACCTCACCACAAATCCTAATGATATAAATGTGGAACACAATCTACAGCTAGGAAAATGAAGCCTCACAGTCAGGAGAGTTTTACAGTTGTTTTGCTACTGTGTAGATGGTAAAGCTTGACTCTGAAAGGCAGACTTACTGTTTTTCTTCTCATCTATAAGTTGGAGCCACAGGGCTGAGGGGATGGCTCACTGGTTAAAGTGATTGCCATAGAAGTTTGAAGACCAGAATTCAGATCCCTAGAACCCAGGGAAATGCCAGGTAGGCAGGGAGGCTCACCTGCAATAGCTAGAGGGTCCCCAGAGCAATGACTAACACTAGTCACTTCTTCGGGCTCTAGGTTTGATTGAGAGATCCTGCCTCGATGAACAGGTTGGAAGAGCCACACACTCATGCCCACATGCACTTACACACGCACCCACACATATGCAACCATACACACATGCACAACACTCACATGTGCACACAGAAAATAGGAAAAAAATAAGACTTAATGTTGCAATAATGCCTTCTGTTCTATGGCACAAGTTTTCTTTTATAAAAGTCCTAAAGGGCATACGAAAATGCTCCCAAGCTTGAGCCACTGCACAAATGTTAAATTACAACAGAGTCTCTGGCAGAATCCTTATTTGGATTTGTAGGGTTATTTAAAGAATTTTCAACAGAAGCTGCTTCTGCTAAATCCAATTCAGTCATTTCAACATACATCAAATGTCTTGCAATCAACATACATCAAAGGTCTTCAAGGCTGTTCTAGAATTGTGAAAACTATCCACAGGTTACTGGGGTACAAGAAAGGCTCAATGAGGGTGGAATCTGAGCAGACAGAGTATATACATTTTGAAGGTCCCTGTTGAACCAATGGATGCAAGTCTGTTTGTTACCAAAAGGGTTGTGCTAAAAACTCCAAAATAATAAACATGTCATAGGCAGAGAGTTCTGAGAACCAGGAAAATTAGCTGTTCATAGGCTCTAGTGTATTCAGCTTTGGCGACATCTTATGGTTACACTGTCTAGTTTTATAGTCATCTGAAACAAGGAAACCTCAACTGAGAAAACGGCTCTGTCAAGACTGTGTTGCAGGCAAGTCTGTAAAGCATTTTCATTAATGAGTGATTGGTATCGATGGGACCAGGCCATTGTAGATGGTATCATTTTGGGCTGGTGGTCCTGGGTTATAAAAAAGCAGATTAAGCAAGCCACGAGGAGCAAGCAGCATGCCTCCATGGCCCCAGCTTCTGCCCCAGACTCCTGACCAGTCTGAATTCCCGCCTTGGCCCCTGGATCAGCTTCTGCCCCAGACTCCTGACCAGTCTGAATTCCTGCCTTGGCTTCCCTCAGTGGACGGTAAGTCGAAATATGTAACTCAAATAAACTCTTTCCCTCCCTGGTTGCTTTTGGTCATGGTCTTTCATTACAGCGCTAATAACCCTAACCAAGATAGATAGATTATCAAAGGCAGATGCGCTGGGGTCAGGGATGGAGCAAACGCCGGGTGGCAGTACTGATTATTGTTATAACCACCGCGAACGGTTTTTGTGTTGAACTATAAAGCACTCGTTAACTGTGTTCCTGCCCTAAACAATTTCACTGCTGTACTCTCGGCAGTCGTCCTTCACGGCGACAGGCGGGAGACCAGGCCCGCGGCCGGGAGCCGCTCGCTTTCCGCCCACCTCTGCCAGCCCCGTCACCTGTTTCCGCAACCCCCGAAGGCTGTTCTTCGCTCCCAACGCTCGCGGCTATAGTCCCTGGACAACTGAGGTGCCTGGAAATAGAGCGCGGGAATCGGTTCCTTCTCTGGGAACACAGGGGCAAACGGGTCAAGAAGCCCACGCCGCGAGCAGCCATTGTCATGGCAGCAGGAAGTAAACGCCAAAGGTCAGCGGGCTTCTGAGCATGCGCGCCGAGAGGCTGCGACAACGGGAAGCCCATTAGGTCAAACTAGGACGGCACTATCGCGTAGAAAGCAAAATATGGAGGTCAGACAGGAAATCGCTGAGGTTTGCATATACTTACATGGTCTGAATTTAACTTTCTGTATGCCTCACTGAACTCTGGTGAGGTGATGCTACTCCATTATACAGAGTTTAATTCGTTATGCTTTATTCACATCTTGTTGAAGAGGAAGATGAATGAGCCTCAGAAGTCAGACTCAGGTCAGACTACCAAAGTTATTGTTTTGTTCCTAAATAGGCACATTTAAAATACCTGAATAGGTATCTTTTTTTTTTAAGTACTAAGTGCTTTTAACTAAAGTACTAACCCACTTTATTGGGTTTGTATGACTATTGAGTTGTTCCTTTCGCTAACTCAAATTTTAATTACATTCCCCCCTAATTTTCTCCACTTGTTTCTGAGCATAGTTTACTAATTAAACTATATTCCTGCATTCCATCTCACAACAGAGAAAAGTTTTCATTTTTTCTTTATTTGTAAATTATGTGTATATGTGCCTGTATGTAGGTTTGTACATGTGAGTGCAATGCCCAAAAGTGCCACGAGAGGGCATGAGATCTCAGGGGGCTAGAGATACCAGGGACTGTGAGCCATCTCACGTGGGTGCTGGGAACCAAACTCTGATCCTCTGCAAAAGCAACGTGTCCTCTAACTCCTGAGCTACCTTTCCAGACCCTGGATAGTATTGATGTGCCAAGAGTGCTTTATCAGTTCTGAGACCTCAGTAGGTTGTTTCTACCCTTTGACTATTATCATTAGAGTGGCCAGTGACAACCATGTGTAAGTGTGGGCATCTAGAGGTCAGAGGGCAACATCAGGTGTCTTCCTCTATTGCTCTCCACCTTATCTTTTGATGCAGCGTGCCTCACAGTTTTGTCTAGACTGGCTAGCCAGTGAGCCTCTGAGATCCACCTGTCTCTCTGCCTTTCTTCACCTGGAGCAATTAAACTTGGGTTCTCTGCAAGAACCGTACGTGTTCTTAACTCTTTAGCCATCACCCCAGCCCCTGTTTTAACACGAAAAGTATACAATATTTAGTTTGATATTTATGTATATACATGTGACAGAGAGTATATAGGCACATGTATTATGTGGATGCCGCAGAGGCCAGAGAGGGCCTTGGATCGCCAAGAGCTGAAATCACAAGCAATTGTGAGGCACCCTATATGGATATTGGGAATTAAACTAGAGTCCTCTGCAAGAACGGCAAGTCTCTCCGGGCCCTTCTTTAATCGTCTGTGGAACTCCTTTGCTTTGTCCCGTAGAGACTGTACCCTTTTCATTGCCACTGAAATATGAGGTTTTGATATTTTGCACATTCTTGACAACATTTGCTCAATTTTGATGTATGGTATTAATGTCTCTTCTGTTGCTATGATTAAACCATCATGACCAAGGTAACTTATAGAAGAGTTGTTTGGGCTTGCAGCTTCGGAGAGCCCATAATGGCAGAGCAGAGCAGATAGGCATGGCGCCTGGAGCAGGATGCTAAGAGCTCACATCTCGAACTGCAAGCACAAAGAAGAGAAAAAGCATTGCAAATGACTCAAGTCTTTTGAAAAGACCTCAAAGCCAACCTCCAGGAACATGCTTCCTCCTGCAAGGCCATACCCCCTACACACACCAAAGCAGCTCCACCAACTGGGACCAAATGTTCAAACATCTAAGCCTATGGGCAACATTCTCAGTCAAACAACTATATTTTGTTTTTGTTGTTGTTTGTTTTATTTATTTGTGGTTTGGTTTGGTTTTGTTTTGCTATCACCCATCCTAGTGCATGTGAGACAGTGTCTCAGGTTTTTGATTTGCATGTCCCTGATGGAAGCTGAGCATCTTTTAATATAATTACCAACCTTTGTGTATTCTCTCTGGGGAAAGGCCAATTGCCATACTTTACTATAAAAATAAAATCAAAACACACAAACAAAAAACTTGTTTTACCTTTCTTTATGGAGCTGGAATGGTTGTTAATCTGTGGGAGATAGAAGTTGGCCCTTTGCTTTTAAGAGTTAGAATATTTTCCCATGAAGGTCAGGAATCCTAGAGTTTATACATTAGGCAAGTTCTCTACATTGAACTGTACTTTCCCCTGAAGCATTCTTTATATATGCCTGGTAAAAGACTCTTATTCTGGACATGAGACTCTTATATTTGATTTGCAAATATTCAATTTCCTTTTGTGGTTGTTTTCACTTAAAAAACAATTCATTACATGAGTTTGGGGCACCTGTGGAAGTTAGGGGACAATTTGCAGGAATCTGTTCTTTTCTTCCACCATGTGGGTACCAGGGATTGAACTCAGATCACCAAGCTTGGCAGCAAGTGCCTTTACCCACAAAGCCTTCCTACCTGCCTCCTGCTTTTGCTTTCTTTATTATTTAATTTAATTTTTGTCATTGTTTCATTTTGTTTTGTTTTTGAGTCTGGGTCTCACTATGCAGCTCTGGCTATCCTGGAACTCACTATGTAGATCAGTCTAGCCTAAAACTCACAGAGATCCACCTTCTCTGTTTCCCAAGTGCTGGGATTAAAGGTAAGTACCACTGCATCTAGCTTTCATTTTTGCTTTCTTAATGACCAGAATGCTGAAATTCTACAATATCATATCCCTGTACAAAAACTTGTAAGATGGATCCAGGCATTTCCATTCTTCCTGGGAGAAAGTTTACAATAATATCTCTGAAAATCAGAAAACCAGGTGCATGGGTGACCCTCAAACAGCTGGATCATCACAGAGTCTCACCCATCACGAATGATGATTTTGTGGAAGCTGCATCATGGAGTTCTCCTGATTATTGTAGATAGACAGATAGATATATGCATGGGTGAGTAGATAGATGGACAGACAGACAGATGGACAGACAGACAGACTCAGTAGCCTGGGCTTTACCAGGGTAGATGTGAAGAAACCTGTATTCCTGCCAGGTAAGGCACCACCAGACTGAAGGTCCATTTAATCCACATCTGGCTTAGTGACCCAATGAGCTTCTTATGACTTACAGAGATGGGTCACTTACAAGGAGCATAGGTGAAGTCACCCAAAGAAGTCACATCGCCCAGAAGCCTCATGCTTCAATACATGATGAGTTCTCCATGGTCCCTCTTCATTCAATCTTCACACATTACGTACTCTAGAACCTCCTGAGACTCAAGGCCACGTGCAGCACAGGCAATATTATATATAACTAGGATGAAGGGATAGAAAGGGCTGGCTGGAATCTCAGGTGAGTGTCTAATAACATTTAAACCCCATCTTCTATGAGAGATATTAACAGCCCTAATCTTGGGGTCTCTTATGAGTAGACAGAGAAGACAGTGTTCTTTTTTTTAAATATTATTTATTAAGTATTATTTATATGAGTACACTTTAGCTGTCTTCAGAAACACCAGAAGAGGGCATTAGATTCCATTACAGATGGTTGTGAGCCACCATGTGGTTGCTGGGAATTGAACTCAGGACCTCTAGAAGAGCAGTCAGTGCTCTTAACCACTGAGCCATTTCTCCAGCCCGAAGACAGTGTTCTAACACACACACACACACACACACACACACACAGAGAGAGAGAGAGAGAGAGAGAGAGACAGAGACAGAGACAGAGACAGAGACAGACAGAGACAGAGAGAGACAGAGAGAGACAGAGACAGTGAGAGAGAGAGAGAGAGAGAGAGAGAGAGAGAGAGAGAGAGAGAGAGATCCTTTAAACACCAGAGATCTTCCATATAGCTTTCTCTGGATGCTGCATTATGTTTATAGTACCCATGTGGAGGTCAGAAAACACCTTTGGGTGACAGCCTCTTCTTCCACATTGCTTGAGATGGGAATCTCACATCATCCACCACTGTTGTATTTTATAGAATGGTGGCAGTGGTGTGGGGGAAGGGAGCATCTGGGAGGGCCCATGCCTAAGCATTCCCTCCAAGAAATCAGTCATATGACAGGCTTACTATAAAAGAGAGTTTATTGGGATCTGGAGAAGAGGGTAGAGTCAGAGAGGGGGACAGAGATGGACAAAAAAAGAGAGGAGAGAGTAAGAGACAAAAAAGGGAAGAGGCCAGCTGGGGACATATGGTGGGGGAAAGGGTAGGAAATGAAGAGAGAAAAAATAGGGAGGGAGGGAGCATGAGAGAGAGAGAGAGAGAGAGAGAGAGAGAGAGAGAGAGAGAGAGAGAGAGAGAGAGAGACTGGCCCACATATTCACAGAGTTCTTTGTCTCTGCTCCTCATCTTCCCATAGGAGCACAGAGATTAGAGATGTGTGAGCACTTTCAGTTTTTACATGTT
This sequence comes from Arvicanthis niloticus, assembly GCF_011762505.2. Taxonomy (NCBI): domain Eukaryota; kingdom Metazoa; phylum Chordata; class Mammalia; order Rodentia; family Muridae; genus Arvicanthis; species Arvicanthis niloticus. The sequence continues at coordinate 72,928,969 of NC_047665.1, read as the reverse complement.
TCTAGGGCTGTGAACTCATATTCCCAGGCTTGGGATATAACTTAATGATAGAGCAGCACATGCTTATCATGTGGCACACTGGGTTCAGTTTCGCACTAAGTAAGCAGGCAAACAAACAAACAAATGATGTGTTCAAATTACATAATGGAATCATAAAAGCTTTTCAATCATATATTTAGGGTGCTTCATTATTCTAACGTTGTGCTTATGGATTTTCTCCTGAAAAATTTTAAACTTCACTTGAAGTTATTAGCTTTAGACATCTATATACAGGTTGGGCAACCAAACCCAAAAAAACTGAATTCTGAAATATTCTACATATAAAACTTTCAGACCTTTGGTGTTGTTGCAGGATATTTGATCACACTGTGAGTCTCAAGACTGTTATTTACTGAAGAAACTTGATTCTAGTTATGGTGTGGCTCAATCATTAGCACACACCTTCAATCCCTCTGACTGGAATGCAGACACACATGCCCTTAGTACACATCATTAATCCAAAACAATGAAAGTAAAGTTAATTTGTAAGAGGAAGCACTATGTTTGAAAATGATGTCTAATTGAGTGGCAGACAAAGTGACGAATCAGAGAAAGATTTGGCAGAGTAGGATATATAGCTAACTCCCACAAGTTAGAGAGAGAAAAGGAAAGCTACTTAAGAGAGAGCAGTGCAGAGAGAGGAAGGAGGCAGTTTTACTGGGAAAGTTTTTCAGAGGCAGATTGAAAAGAGGACAAGGTGAAGACAGAATGAGCCAGAGAATGAGAAAGAGTCAGACGAGTAGAATAGATTGCCAAAGTTTGTGGGGAGCCAACAGAAGGCGGCTATCATCCTTGCAGCCATCTTGAGCCTATACCCTGACAACAGACTTGATTACAATAGCAGACAACAGCTGAGCACACTCTTAATAACATCTTGTTTTAGATACCCAGGATTTTCCCTTGGGTGTGTGAGACTTAAAGGTGTGTGACTTAAGGGTGTGACTTAGAGATCAGATTTAGAGTCAAGACCTAAGGGCATGACTTAAAGGCGTGGCTTAGAAGTGAGACATATAAAAGGTGAGAGGCAGACAGAAGAAATTATTATTAGTTATTAGGCACTTGGCACTTGGAGGAAGAACTTGGAATTAGACATTAGACACTCAAGATTTGGAAAGAGAACTAGGAATTAGACACTTGCACTTGGAAGAAGTAACTTGGAACTGGGAAAGAGACTAGCAACTTAGAACTTGGTACTAGGAACTAGGGACTTGGAGAGAAGAGAGACTGAAGAATAAACGGGATTGAATCACACTCTGTCTGGTCTCCATTCTTCACGTCTGTTCTCACTCTCTCTCTCTCTTGCTGAAACCCCAACCCGAGGACTGGAGCAGCTTGGGGCAGTGCAGGCTCTAACAGTTTAGCCCCAAAGGCTTTTGGCAGTGTGGGTTCCAACATTGACAGATCAGTCCAAGACACTTTGGCCCCCAAACGTGGGATAGCTCGGTTCTCAACAAAAGTTTGAGGCCAAGCAGAGCAATTCAGAGAAAAGCCAGGTTGAATTGGTGAACTAGGAAAAGACTTTAAGCCAGGACAGTTGAATTGAACCCTCTGGCCAGAGCTCAGAATGAGCTAGAAAGGGTGAGCGTGTTCAGCAGCAAGTCTCAGAGGCTGAAAACATTCTAGGTCTAGATTAGATTGTACAGGAGCTAGAAGCTTCCAGGACTAGACCTAGGTTAGCAGATGAAGGCAATAAGCCTCTGAGATGATAATTACTACAGGAGAATAAAAGTTGGTGAAGTACAGTTACACCACAAGTGGGAAGTCAGCTGTGGAATTTTGGTGTGTGATTGGAAGTGGCATAGCAGAACCCAAGATGTCATTCCAGAAAGTTCTTGTGGCTTGAGCTGCTGCTGGAACCGGGAGGCCCAGGCTGCCATGGTGAACTTAATGTAAGCATACTGAGCACCATGAACACATGAAGCAAGTGGCTTGCCAGTGGATGTGGAACAGCCACAGAGTTCCACATCTGACCTCATGGGATGAGGCCCAGTCAAGATGCAGAGGCACTGAGCATATTATATGAAATAACTCTCAGGCTGTTTGCATGAGATATACATAAACCAGAATGAATTTTATACTTAGATTTGGGTCTCCTCAAATATCTCATTTATGCAAGTTCTCCAAATATAAAAGTAAATAAATAAAAATACAAACCAGTAATGTTCCCAAGCATTTCAAGTAACAGATACCCAAACTGTATTATTAAAAATTTTTTAAAAGGACATATTTTATTGTTCTTGTTGGGTTTTTTAGAGAAACTGAAATCATCTCAAATGGATATGGTGTGTTATGAAATAAAATGTTTGAACTGTGTTTATCATCTGGCATAATATATGCCATGCATAAATCTAGCATGCACATATACATGCAATAAACTGATGGAAAAAGAGGCCATAAATTTGAAAGAGACCAAGGAGGGGTGTATGAGAAGGTTTAGAGGGGAGGAAGGGAAGGGAACATGATATAATTATAATCTCAAACATTAATTTTTTAAAAATCCAATCTCAAGAGAGTACTGAGTGACTAATGGGGTGGAGTGCAGAGCCCAGAGACTCCAGAAAAACAGATGGTTCGTGTCCAGAGAAGATAATGATGGGTGGTGCAGAATGGTATGAGATTTCCCATTAACATGTGAGTTCAAATTAATGAATTCTCTGCTTCTAGAACTTTCCACGTAATGTTTTCAGACTGAGATTGACTATGGGTCACTGGAACAAATGAAAGTGAAGTCATAGGTAAAGAGGGACTATTGTGTGTCTGTCTGTATGCCTGCCTCTCATCTGTGTGTATGTCTGTATCTGTCTGCCTATCTATCATCTATCTGTCTGTATGTCTGCCTGCCTGCCTAGCTGTCTGTTTGTCAGTCAGTCTGTCTGTCTATCTACCTATGTGTCTGACTGTCTGTCTGCCAAGTTTATTATTTATATATACATATCCAAATGAGACTGCCACCCTTACCATTTAAAGCAGTGGTTTAGACCTCCTTATGCGAGTTTTCTCAAGGTCTGGGTATGTCAAATTATTTTTGGATCTCAAGCACAACTTCTGCCATCTCAATAGACATTCCCTTAAAATAAGAGAAAGGGTGAACAGTCTGATCACTTCTGGTAACACACACTGATTTCTGATAGGGCCACACGGGGTCACTGTTGACATGGTGGTTTTATTTGACCCATGTGTTCCCTCCCATCCAAAGCTGGGAGGCTTTGGCTAGTCTGATAAAGATAATTTACTTTTCCTTTGATCTTATTATTGACAGTACTGCATTGTGACTAGCTGTGCCTGCATATGTTATTCTGCACCCCATTTTATGGAAACCAAACTTGAAAAAGATTAAGTAAAATGATCACAGTTAAAGTAAGTGCTCTAAAGCAGGGCTGACTAAGTTTGTAACAACTATGCCTTAAGAGTGTTCACGATCCAGTAATTCCACCTTTAGAAACCCACCCAGTTAGAGATGCATGCACTCGCAGTCTTTCAATGCCAGACATAACAGTAGAAAACATTCTGGCCACAAACCAGAAAACACATTACACTTAGTAAGTAACTAATTATACTAGTTGATTACAGATCTAAGCATTTTGCTTCATCCTTCAGGTAACAGGCCCACGAACAGTATCACATTTCATCTATCTAGGGTGTCAACATTATTTGACACCTGTTTTTGTATTTTTTGAACCACTAGGGTTCAGAAAATTATTGGTGGGGCATAATTCAGGTGAAGTACATGTCCACCATGCATGTGGTTTCAGGTTCAACCTCCAACATGGCAATTATCTAAGAAAAAAAACCATGTTGCTGATTAAGAACAGCGTGGGGCTGGAGAGATGTCTCGGTGGTAAAGAAATCCTGATGCTCTTGCAGAAGATGGGCATCTGGGTCCATGCATCCATAACAGGTGCTTACAACCATGCGGAAGTTCAGCGGTCGGGATCCTAGTGCCCTCTTGTGGTCTTCACATGTACCTGCAAGCAGGTGGTGCACACATAATAGGCCTAATTATTTACTTTCCCTTACTGTGAGAAAACACTGAACAAAAACAACTTAAGGAAGACAGTTTATCGAGACGGATAGTTCCAGAAGCTAGAAGCTAGATGTTCATAATGGTGAGTAGGCATGGGGGCAGGAATAGGAAGCTGAGAGATCGCATCTCAACCACATTCAGGAAATAGAGAACAAACTGGAGGTGAGGTAAGGCTCTAACCACCAAGCCTGTCCCCACTGATATACTTCCTTGGACAAAGCTCCTGTAAGAGAAGTTCCATAGCCACCCCAGACAGTACCACCAACTGGGGATCACGCATTTAAATACATGAGCCTGTGGGAGATATTTGTCTTTCAAACCATCATAAAAGCACACACAGATACACACAAAAGTCAAAAATGAAACTCTCTTTTGTGTGTGTGTGTGGGGGGGGGGAGATGTGGGTGTGAGTGTGTGTGAATTTTGATAGAAAGACATTGAGGGACATTAAATGTGAAAGACCCACCTCATAGAATGGATAATTACTCTCTCTCTCTCCCTGCCCCCCATGTGTGTGGGGGGTGTTGCACACATTCGTGAGCACCCACATATGGAAGCCAGAGGAGGACATCCTTCCCCTTTCCCCTTCGAAATGGGGTGGGCTCTCTCACTGACTTGGAAGATGACTGGCCAGTGAGCTCCAGAGATCTCTGTCTCTGCCCTTCCCCCCACCCCCCAGCTCTAGGGTTACAGGCTCACACAACAGAACTTGTATATGAGTGTTGGGAACTCAAATTCAGATCTTGAAATTGTAAATATCTGAAATAATAAAGTAATCATATTATCATTTACTCCCTCAATGAAAAAATTGAGTCATGTGAAGATCAAATAAGTTGTCTAAAGTAAAAAGCTGTTGAATGGAGTTCCCAGATCCTGGACAACTATTCTCCAAGGGCCAGGGGAAAGGTCTGTTCTGAGATGAGAGTGCTCGCCTGAGAGGCTGGCTCATTGTCTCTTCCTGTGTTTCCTTTGCTCCTCTGGACACGCTGTGCTGACAACCAGAGTTCTGCTTTGGGTGGTGCTGGTGATGAGACCCAGGTACATGCTAAGCATGTTGTCTTTAATGTGAAGCTGACTTAAAATCATAAGAGCTTGAACTTACACTGCTGTCTATGAAATGGACACACAGCCACTGATAAGGAAGTTTTCATTGCATTCTTGCCATGTTGATATTTTGTGTCTTTTCTTTTTTTTTTCTTTCTTTCTTTCTTTTTTTTTTTTTTTTTTTTTTTTTTTTTTTTTTTTTAACAATTTATTTCTTTAAGTTGTGTGCAAATCAGTGAGTTGCATCATGGCCTTTTTCATCATACTTTGGTCTTGTTCATTTCCCTCCCCAGTGTGTGCTCCCTCCCCAGTGTGTGCTCTCTCCTCAGTGTGTGCTCCCTCCCCAGTGTGTGCTCCCTCCCCAGTGTGTGCTCCCTCCCCAGTGTGTGCTCCCTCCCCAGTGTGTGCTCCCTCCCCAGTGTGTGCTCCCTCCCCAGTGTGTGCTCCCTCCCCAGTGTGTGCCCCCTCCCTAGTGTGTGCTCCCTCCCCAGTGTGTGTTCCCCCTCTGTTTGTTCCCTTTCTTTCCCCAGTTAATCCTGGGGATTAAGTGTTCTGCTTTCTCCTCACATGTATGTCATTACCCTCTCTATTTTCCTCTTCCCTGAAGCTCTTCTCTCCAACCACATGCCCTTTCTAGTTTTGTGACCCATGAACACATATGTAAATGCACAAGGCAGTGCTGGGGCTCAAACTCAGGGTCCTCATGCTTGTACCACAAGCACTTTTCTGGCTGAGCCACCTCACCAGCTCCTAGGTCACAGTTTTAACTCAGCTATTTTAAATATACTCATTTAAGTTCAGTTGTTTCTCTTTGCTGTAGGGTATCTGCTTAAGGAGCCCACAGATATTCGAGTCCCCTTTCCCCTTAGCTATTCCATGGTGTGAAACAGTAATCACCCATTGGAGGTCTCTGAGGCACAAGCGTGATCTTAAACCTGACCTTTTAGATGTTGCCAGTGCCTCTGCAAACGATGTCAAGCTGAACATTTCTTAGTTGGGTATTTCCTTTAAAATGTCCTGCTGCTTATCAAGCTCACATAGCTTTCCAAGAACTCAAGGGAGATTTGCAGCGGGATAATCCACTTCACATGGTAAAAATGAAACCCCGCAGACCTCGTGATGCAATAAGGAGAATGTAATAAAAGAGGCTCTGAAGGAAACCGGAAGATTGAGTATCTTAAAGAGAAAAACCACACTGATACAGCTTTGGCCTGCTGAATTGCTGACCCGGTTTCTCCACGCACAGAGCTGGGGTTTCTGTTAGTAACTCTTGCCCTGATGTGTTCAAAGGAAAATCAACCACCATCAACTGACTGTGTTCCTGCATGGGAGAGGTTGAATGGCTTCTCAATGTGACATTTTAAAACTATAAAATCTACTTTTAAAATATTTAACATTGAAACAGCAAGCATGCCTACAAAGTGTCTAGCCAGAAGGAGGCAATCACTTTCCCAAAGCACACACTAGTGCAAGGCAAACAGACATGGGCACCCCTGTGTATGGGATTCAACATGGGAAGCTATGCTTTCCAGACTTTTCATAGCACAGGAAGGGTTGGGGATGGGGTATCAGGAAATCTAGAACTTTGGCTGGTCCTCTTTCCAGCATGCTAGTGGGAATTCTACAGAGGAACATCTTATCACACCATTCTGTTACAGTGGTAATTGGTGGGACTTCTGGGTCTCAAAAGCTGGCTTCTACTGTTTTCTGATTTTCATTCTCTCTCTTCTCTCTCTTCTCTCTCTTCTCTCTCTCTCTCTCTCTCTCTCTCTCTCTCTCTCTCTCTGTCACACACACACACACACACACCACACACACACTCTTTTCTTTTTTCTTCTTCCCTCCCTTTCTCCCTTTCTCCTCCTCCCTCTCTCTCCTTTATTCCTTTCTCTCCCCCCCCCAACCCCCGCTTTCTCTCTTTCTCTGCACATGTGTGCATATGGCATTCATACTGGCCACCAACTGACACCACTCAGTTATGGCTCTCCACTGTACTCTATGAGACAGGGACTATCATTGGCCCTGGAGTTTGCTGTTTGTTTTGTCTAGACTGACTGACTAGTCAGCAAGCCCCCAGGATCTACCCACATTCTCCCTAGCTCTAGGGCACCTACCACCTCATGTAGATTTTGTATGGGTTCCAGAACTTCAAATTCAGGTTCTCATGCACATGACACACACAGCCCATTGAGCCATCACTCCGGCCCCCAATTCTGTTGTTTGCTAGTACTTGGAGTCTAGCTGCTCGTGGTTCCCCCAACCCCGGCCTCAGTTAAATCATATATAAAACGAAGTTCCTGAATTACATCACCTCTAGGCCATTCCTCCTCTGTGGGGTCCTTGCCACGCCACATCAACTAGTAATGGAACTGACACAGGCCTCTGGAAGCAGTGACCTTTGACAGGTCTTTGTCATCTCTAAACATTGTCTCTGAGAGGGCGTCTCAGGAGATCCCGTGACCTCAGGAAGCACAAGCACGTCAGTCTCCACCCATCACTCTCTTCAAGTCCACGTGACTCACGGCACACATGTCCCATGCTGTAGTCTTACACACTCTCTTTATCTATCCAGTCTCTCTTCCTGGTTCAGCTGTAGGCCACTGAGTTTTGTTCACTGTTGTCCCCAGCAATGGACATGGCGATAAGCTTACAGTTCACACTTGACTCCTGGTCGCATGCATGAATAAATGAGCAAGTTGCTTTTAAAATGGACCAGTGGGAGCTGGGCTAAGGCACAGTTTCTATATTTGAGAGGCAGAGAGAGACAGGATCAGGAGTATACCAATCGGGTCTCCACAGTACTCTAGGTAAGGCAGAACTACACATCCAGAACCCACCTCTCTGTCTTGGCCTCTGTCGATCTTTTTTTACACGTGTAGGGGTATTTTGCCTTCATGGACAGCTGTGAACTACATTTGCCTGGTGCTAGAAAAAGGTGTTTGTTTCCCTGGGACTGGAGTCACAGCCAGTTATGAGCTGCCATGTGGATGCTGGGAACTGAACTCCAGTCCTTTGCAAAAGCACCCAGTGCTTTTAACCCCTGAGCCATCCCCCCAGTCCTAAACCCTGTCTCAAAATAAAACAAAAATAAGTAAGTAAAATAAAATAGCACACTTGTAATTCTTACTTAAAAGTTAATTTTATTTAATACTTTTATTATTTGTGTGTGTGTGTGTATGTTTGTGTGTGTGTGTGTGTGTGTGTGTGTGCATGTCTTAGCACTCTTCTGGTAGCCAAAAAAAAATGTACAGTTATCTTCTCTCTTCTTATACTATGTGGATCCGAAAGATCAAATTGAGGTCTTCAGGCATGGTGATGAGTACCTCTACCCTCTGAGCTATCTCGCCAGCCCAGCAAGGTTAATTTTAGAAGCTATAACTAGGATTATAGATAATAAAATGTTTGTGCATAGTAAAGAAAATCAGAGTGAAGCTGATGGAAACAGTAAGGACAAGTTTTGCTGGTCCCAACATCAGGAAGGGTTGGGGGTAAGTCAGCATCATCATTTTGATTTTCCAGAAAGTCTATAGAACCACAAACTGTTTTGTAATCAGATTTACGTTTCCAAGAAAAAGAGCATGAACTTATGCTTATGGTGAGTGCCCTAATAAATGAAGTGCTACCCCCATTTTCAGCATTTATAGAGCGAGTGTGTTAAGTCACCTCAAAGACCTCTGCTTACGTTGAGGACTTGTCTACACCAATTCATAACAAAACTGAACTTTGGAGGGAAATGATGAATCGCATCTGGGAGGGGGGGGAACCTCACAAATTTCCTCACCTTTAAATAACTGGAGCTAGGAAGATGCACCTTTTTCAGCCCTGCCCAACACCTATGCCCTGTCACTATGCTCAGGGAATCTTGGCTTGGAGGTTGGTGCTGGGAGGAGCAGATCAACAGCTGACTTACCCAGTGAGGGGTCAAGCAGCAGGAGGTAGGATGGCCTGCTGTGATTGACAGCAAGGATGAGTACAGATGGGGAAGGGAAAACAAGGGTGTTGTCCTGATCTGCAGCAGTCATGGGTGACTTCTTCAAACTGAATCAAAGCCCAGGGGCCTCACACCTGCTGGAGTCCAAGACAGTTTGGTTTGACTACATCATTTTGAGGTCAGTAAACAGGGTTAGAACTTCAGCTTTGTGCGTTATCTGAGTACTCTCAGAGACTTAATACTGCTAAATTTACACTACTGGAAGATAAAACAGGGTTAGCATGTTATTATATTATTAATACTCTAATTAAATGCTTATTAATAACTAAACAGTAAGTGAAAGTGTTTTACTTTTCAAAAGCTCCATATGAATGTGTACAAAATTGATTTCACTTTCCTCCTGCTGTTAGAACTGATATTAGAAACAGAAAAAAAGAAAACAAAATCACTTTCCTTTTTCCCTTTAATGTAAACAAAGCAAGCAAGGTCTGGTGAGATTAAGTGACTTTCCCAGATTATGGGAGTAATCTGGAAAGTAGAGGCAGTGATGTAGCTTGAACAAGCTCTTTCTCTTGGCGAGAAGTTTCTAGTTGCAGGTCCCTCACCCTTCAAAGAACTCATGTTACATGATCGCAAGCCTACACCTGGCTAAAGGAAATGTCCAAGGTGATAATTACTTAGTGTCCCCGAGCAGACACTACTCAAGTCCTGTCCATCTGCAAGGTCTCCAGCTCCATTCTCAGTCCTTGATTCTGGAATACTTGTTGCTCAGGAGAGACAGACAGCTACCAGGAGCCTGCAGAGGAGTCCATAAACAGACTCCCCAAGCATCAAAGGCACACCCTCTTACTCCACATCTCTTCTCAACCCTATTATGAGTACCCCTAAATTAGATGTGTGTTACATGTCCCTTCCCCAGAAATTTCTTTGCTTTCCCAGAATCCTGGGAATCGGAGACAGCACAGCCTGGTTCCTCCTCCCATGAAGCACACACTTTTCCTCTGAGGTCTATAAGAAAGGAATTCTAGGTCTGCCTCCTGGGCCTCAAATCAGAGCTCCCGCTGTCTGTCTATGCCCTTACTAAATCTTCTAATAAACATCTTGCCCCAAAAGACAGGGTGTCTCAGTTTATATCTTTCTTGAGTCCCAAACCCAAAGAGTTTTGGTTAGGAGGCAAGCCGGAGCAATTTGACTTGATTCATCACTTTCTTGCTGAAATAGAATATCTGAAGAGCAGCTAAATAGAGATCAAGTCTACTTTAGCTCACTGGGGGAGCTATCACAGGAGGAAGACCATGGAGACTGGAGCAGCTTGGTTGGTAAGGGCAGGTGTATTTTGGTACAGCTTGTTTACATCTTGGTGGATCAGACACAGAGTGTGCTGGGGGAGGGGGAGGGTCTAGGCTGTAACCCCTAAAGACCTGTCTTTAGCGATCCAGTTGTGCCTCCCACCTAAAAGTTCCACAGTACCTCAGATTGCTCTTTCTGGTCCTACAGGCCTTTATAAAAAAAAAAAAAAAAAAAAAAAAGCAGGCCTCTTCCTCCTCAAAGACACACAGAAACCAATGTTTCTTCAGAATATCTCTTCTTCACAGAAGAGCCAAACGAAAGAGCTGGGCTGGGGCACATGCTTGAAAGCCCAGCTTGAGAAGTAGAGGCAAGAAGATCAGAGGAGTCTTAGCACAGAAGGGGCTCAGAGCATCACCCAGAGCTACACTGACCTTGGAGAGTTCCCCAAGATGCAGGGCAGCCCCGTGTTCCTCCCACAGGAGGAGATAAACACCAGCTGTGCAGTGGCCCACGTGCCTGTGGATGCAGGAAGTTGTTTGATTTTCAGGCCAGATGTACATGGTGCTTTCCTTTGGGTTCTTCTTTAAACTCTCTTAAATCCCACAGGAAAATAGAGATGACAGTTCACACCTCAGGATTATTGAAAGGTCAGAGGAGGCAAGATACTCTGTCTAAACTGCTCAGGAGAGTGCCCGGGGTGGTCAAGTATTCAAAATGTAATTCAGTTCAAATGTAATGTTACTTTATTGTTTGTTGAAAAGGGGGTCTTGATTTGCAGCCCAAGAGATTTATCATGTGCTGTGTGGTTCAGCTGGCTTCTCACTCACAATCCTATGCTGGGACTACAGGTAGGAACCATCACACTTCTGAATGTTATTTCTATCTGGTTGGTGTCTGTAAAGACATCTCATGACTATGAAATAGGCAAACTGAAGCATTTCTGTTCTAAGTGGGAAAAATGTTCTGCTGGATGTTAAACAATAAAACTAAATTTTAAAAAGAGGGTTGGTTAAAGCACTTGCCACTCAAGTGTAAGGAACCAACTTTGGATCTTTCCAAACTTACGTAAATGCCAGGTGTGCATGGTGGTTCACCTCTAATTTCAGTGTCTAAGATCCCCAGAACAAATCGACTAACAAGACTAGCAAGCTCTGGGTTTGATTGAGAGTCCTGCCTCAATGAATACGGTGCAAGCAGCATCAAAAGAAGATTCTCACCATCAGTCTTGTGCCTCCACAACTATGCTAGCTCACACACATGCATTCACTGCTTGTTCTCATGTATGTAAAAATGTGCATACAAACATGTAACACACATGAACACATGCACAAATGCACGCACACACACACACACACACACACAGGGAAAATAGGAAATGGGGTGTGTGTGGGGGGAGACAGATATAAATATCTCTCTCCTAGCTTCTGATACCAGAACTTGGCTGGTACTTACCAGGATTTCCAGATTCTTGTGACTCTGAACAAAACTTTAGACACATGGAACGTAGCAGAATAAAAACAGTTTATCAGAAAAAGATGTGTGTCAAAGCTGGGAGAGACGTAGAAGCCATAGCAAACATTGTGCAAAGCATTGAGATTGGTATGTGTAAGAGTGACAGAAACATTATATCATATGTATATATATATATATATATACACACATATACATACATATACATACATATACATACATATACATATACATATACATATACATATATATATATATATATATAGAGAGAGAGATGTATATGTGCTTGGAGGCCCAAAGAGGATGTCAGGTATCTTGTCCCATCACCTCTGCGTGCGCGCACGCACACATACACACACACACCCCACACTTTATTCCTTTAAGACAAGGTCTTTCACTGAATCTGGAGCTAGACTGGCAGCCAGTAAGCTCCAGAAGCCTTCTCATCTCCAGCTCTGAAGTTATAAGCAGGTGTGGCCATACCTGGGGTTTTACATAGGTATTGGTTGTTTGAACTCAGGTCTTTAGGTTTTGTGTAATGTGATTTGAATGAGATCGGCCTCCATGAGCTCACTTGCTTGAATATTTGGTCCCCGATTGGTAGAACTGTTTTAGAAGGATCAAGAGGTGCTGGCTTATTGGAGGAGGTGAGTCACGAGGGGAGGGCTTTGAAGTTTCAAAACATTAGTGCCATTCCCAGTGTGTGTGTGTGTCTCTCTTTGCTTCTTGGTTGTGTCCTAGGTTGTGAGTTCTCAGCTACTGCTCCAGCGCCATGCCTGCTTGCCTGCCTGCCTGCTGCCATGTTCCTCACCACATAGACACTGACACTCTCAAACTGTGAGCTCATGGCTTTTGTTATTGTTTGTTTTAGACAAAAATCTCAGTTAGATTTTACCAATGAAGACTCTGGAGCCAGATGCTGGGGTGAAAGTCTGTTAGCTCAGAGAGGCAGAGAAAGCACTTTCTCCTCCTCAGTGGACATCCTGGGGAAGAATGCCCTGCAAACCACCTTCAAACTGAATGTCCCTCCCTTCTACTTCCTGTGCATCTCTCTAGCTGTCCTCCTGACTCCCTCTCACTCTCTATGGTTTTTCTTAATAATTTTATGTTCACTCCCTGTCAACTGGTTGCTTGCTCCACCTTTTGACTTATGGCTGGCTTTATTTAATCCTGTTTATAATATTCAAGCAGAAAGCTCCTGGATTAAAGGTGTGGGCTAAGGTTGAGCCACACCACAACTAAAAACAGGTTTTTCCAGTAAACACATAATCTCAGGGTTCACAGTGTGTTTAAATATCCTGCAACAAGCCCAAGCCCCAAATTAAACAGTTTCTGTTATAAGTTGCCTTGATCATGGTATTTTGTTAGGAAAACAGGAAAGTAACAAACACATACAGCAAATGTTCTTACCCACTAAACAGGTGGCTCTTCCTAAAGCTTTCTAAAGCTGCTGTGACCCTTTAGTTGTGGTGACCACCAACCATAAAATCATTTTTGTTTGTTTGTTTTTTTATAAAATCATTTTTATTGCTACTTCATAACTGTAATTTTGCTACTTTTATGAATAATGATGTAAATATTTGTGTTTTCTGATGGTCTTAGGCAACCCCTGTGAAAGGGTCATTCAACCCCTAGGGGGTCTCCACCCACAGGTTTGGAAGCACTGCAATAAACCATCTCCCCAGCAGCAAAGATGTCAGGTATCTGTTTCCCAGTATCAAAGGCTTGGGCACATTTTCTCTCATTGCTCTTACGTGAGGGCACTGAGGGGAAGATGTCCAGTCTTCCTCTTCACTAGCTGGCTAACTTTCTTTTTTATTTAAATGTTATTATTGTCATTATTATTGTGTTTATGTGTACACATGTATCATGGCCAAGGTTTAGAGGTCAGAGCACACTTGAGGGAGTCTGTTTTCTCCTTCTGCCATGTATAGCCCAGGGATTGAAGCAGGGTCTTCAGCTTTTGCTGCAAGGCAAGTGCCTTTACTCACTGAGCCATCTTGATGGACCCCAACTCGTTTCTCTCACATGCCAGGCCTGCTTTGTCCAAGTCACCTGCCTCACTCCTTGTGAGAGTGATGGGGAGGTGTTAAGAAGCGAAGCCATGCAATAAAATAAACTAGAAGAGATTGGAAGATGATTATATACATTCTGATAGGAAGCAATGGTTCAAAATTCTGGTTAGGTCTATAAAAAAACACGAGATATTGAGGAAAAATTAAATGCTTGGTTTTTAAGAAGCTTTAAATAAGATACTTTAGATGAACAGGAAGTTGAGCTTAGTTTGTGAGTATAACTTTTTTCTATGTTGTTCTATGTTGAAGCAGTTGATTTATTATTAAGATGTTCCAGCAATGATCTCGTCACACTTCTGACAGGAACCATCAGTGACGGAGCTAGACACACAGGCAGGTAACAAATGTAAAACTATTACCTTGTTAAAACAGTTTGACTTGCATTTTTAAAATCCTGTAGTCTTTCTTTTTTCTTTCATTAACATATTAGCGCGCGCGCGCACACACACACACACACACACACACACTCACTTTGCTAACATGGGTCTGAAAAGAAATTCAGTAAGAGCAAGCAATCTTCCTTCTCTGAGGTCGTATTCTCTTTTCAGTCCGTTAGAGGTTGCTAATTTCATTGTTTCATTAGACTTTTTAAAAAATGTCTGAAAGTTGTCAGGTATAGTGATGCATACTTTTAACCCTAGCACTTGGGAAGCAAGTTTCTTAGTTCGAGGCTAGCCTAGGCTACAGAGTGAGTTCCAGCCAGGGTTGCACAGAAAAGCCTTGTCTCAAAAAAACAAAATATAAAATGTCTGAAAGTCACTTTTCTAATTCACCCGCAACATAAAATCAGCGGCTGCTTATAGCAAAAACATCTAGTTCATTACGGTACAGCTGTACTGGGGAGCCTTCTGCAGGGAACTCAGAGGCTCACTTCCCAAAAATACCGCGGTGGAATGAGCTCATCCAAGGGGGCGGGGCAAGGTGGGTGTGGTTTCATGATTCTATTTTTAAAGTGTTTATAAGCCCATCTTTTATTATCTAAGTCTGCATACAAGGGAGAGACGAATCTCACGTAGCAGGTAGAGGCAAACTCCGTACTAATCTGAGTTTCCGCAGAAAATCTAAAGGCTAACAGTACTTTTAGTTTCAATAGAGACTGAAATGATCAGCTCTCTGACCAGTTCTAAAATCCAAGGAGTGAGGCCCTGGGACAGCCCAGAGCAGCCAGCTTTTGCCAATTCCCAGGCTGCTTGGTTGGTGAGGGCTATGCTAGCTTCTCTCTGTGAGAACAGAGAGGTCAAGTCGTCCAGAAGGGGAGCTACAGAGATTCCTGTAACCACCAAAGTAAGTCAAGTCACACACGGGCTCTCACATTTAAAGTAATTGCAAACAGCCAGGCGACTTTCCTCGCCAAGTAAATCTAGTCTTGCTAGTATGCACCTTAAGGTTCTATAACGCGGGCTCCTCCGTTCCTCACCCCAGCTTTCTGTCCTACCTCTGCCAGAAGTTTTCTTAGGATATCCTTGAAAGGCAATGCATTTTCCACAGAAGGATCGTGGAAAGATCATCTTAAGGGGTGTGTTGAACCTGGTAATAACGATGAGGCTGGGGACTGTAAAGAGCAGACCGAGCAACTCAGTTATGGGGGCGCTGACTTCACAACTTAACCTAGGACCCCCAGGTCTCGTCAGTGGGATGGACATTAGACCTCTCTTGTTCTCTGGGATCTTGCAAAGTACCTGGCTGCTGGTAGGTCTTTGATTCGATGCGTGTCGGGGGTCGGGGGTGCATCTGGAGGGAGGGGGAGCACTTGAAGGGAGGAGCAGGATAAGCGGTCTATGGAGTTCTTGGAGGAGCTTTCCTCCTAGAACTGTCTTTGGGTCTCACCTTCAGTAAACTTTCTAACAGAGAAGCAAACCCCTAGATTAATACCTGGACCTAAGGGCCAGAGGGATTCTAGCAGGCAGCTTTAATAGTGGAGCTGTGTGATCGAACAACTGGTTCCAGCAGACTAAATATCAAAACTAGTTGTGCTCCGCAGAGAATACCGCAGGCGACTTTTGCCGAAACTTTAAAGTACAGCCCATGCATCTGAACTGAGTCAGGGCGAGACCGATCCTGGGTGCTTGCAAGCCTATGGCAGCGACTAAGAGAGCTCGTACTCTGGGCAGGTCCTAGAGAGGATCTGGAACCACAAACTCCGGCCGGGAGGTCGCGCACTGGCCACAAATTGGCAGCACAAGCCCGGGGCGGGGTGGATCCTCACCGCCGCTCCGCCCGGTCCCGCCTCCATCTCCACCCTGCGCCCCGGGGCCCTTGGGTGGGAGGGCGGAATTTCCCAGCGCGGGGGCTCCCGTGTCCTGGGCCAGCCAGCAGGCCCTTTCTGTTTACGGAGAGAAAGGGGAAATGGAAAAGGCGGGGAGGAGGCTGGCGTCGGCTGCGCCGCCCCGGGACCGGTTCAGACGCCGAGAGACAGGGGCTCGCAGCGCACGGGTCCTCTCCCTGCAGAGCGCCCGGCCTCCGGTCTGCCGCCCGCCCTCGGGACGCTCGCACCCCTGGCTCCCGTAGGCTGCCCACCCGCTGCCCACCTAGCCCGAGTTCTGGGCGGGCACACGGAACACTCAGGTAACAGGGTTTGGGATGCCCTGAGTGTGTTTCTGGGGCGTCCCACTTGGATGCCCGGGGGTTCCCACTCAGAAACGGAGCGTGCCTCCCACTGGGGGACACTCGGATGGCCCGCTGCACGCAGGTACAGCTGGAAAGCACCTTGCGCAAGGCCGCGGGGAGGTGTGGACTCACTCACTGCTCCTCCCCCTTCCTCCTTCTTCCCGGATCCCGGGTGACCAGTCAGTGCCGGCCTGGGCTGTGGCGGGGGACGCGAGCACCCAGCACCCGCAGTCACCGCGTCTCCTACGGGGGACGCTGCCTTGACGGCTGCACTCTGGTTGCTGAGCCTGGGTGAGTGCAACTTGGAGTCTGAAGGACCCTACTGAGGTCACTCAGTTGCTGGGCTTCTTTTACCATAAGCAAAGCTTGCTTGTCTTAAGGGGCCAAGTGGGTCGAGAGGGAGTTGTGGGAACTATATTTGTGTCCAGAAGGAAAACAAAATTAGTTTTTTGATAAAATGGAGAGGGGAAGGGGGGAATAGGTAAAGTCAACAAACTTGCTTAGCGTTATAACTTCTGCTGAGGCCCCCAACTTTGATGGATTGAGGCTTGTGTGTTCTGGCACTTAAAGACTTTATTCTATGGGAGAATAGAAACAGGAGACTTAAGACATCTTGAAGTTTTTAACAAGAGTGGATTTGATTCTGCAGGGCTAGAAAGCATGTTTCTGGGACTTTTTCAAAAGAAAAATATATTAAGAGATATGTCCGAAGGAGCAAGGGTTGTTTCAATGGGGGAAAATCCCTTTTTAAAATGGGAACTAACACAGGCATCATCCCCCATTGCCAGGCAGAATATCAAGACTGTTTGTAGTCTGCATTTACTTGCTGGGCAACTCGAGGTTCGTTTGTGTGGATGGATGTTAACAGCCGAGAGCCATGCATTCCTGCTTTTGATTTTTATAGCTGCTTTTCTAAAATAGTTCTAAAAATAGTTCTAAGTTAATTTCTAGTTAAGGTTTTGAAATGTAATTACAAAAAAAAACAAAAAAAAAAAACAAAAAAAACAAAACAAAACCCAGTCTCTGACTGCATTTGGAATAACTATCTCTAAAACTGTACTATCTGCATCCTGCAAGGTGAGGATTTTACCTGAGTCCGGGATTTTAAGCATTTTAAGCGGAGCGTGTTTGTCACTAAACTGGAGTGCCTTCACCATGCACAAAAAGGGCGCTGGGCTTGTGTAGCTCTGAAACGATTAGCTGGTATGTGGTCTGCTTAGTTGAGCCAGGAGGGCACGGGACCTTTTCATGTTCCAGAGGCTGTTGGGGCATCTGGGTTGCTGGGCAGCAGGTCTTTGTGACAAGAGCCTCTCAGGAATTGAGCAAGCTCTACAGAAAGTTTCAGAGTTAAACCCCCTCTATCTCCATGTCCTCCCCCACTCTATGTCTTGTTCCCATATAGCCCTGTGTGTGTGTGTGTGTGTCCATTTGGTGTGTATGTATGTATGTGTGTGTGATTTCTTAGGCTTTAAGTGAAGCCTATATATAAGAGCACACGATTTGTTCAAGGCTTTCTGCAGGTTTAAAACCCCAAACTCTTTTCTAGAACAGTGCCATAACTTGGAACTGTTTGGGTCCCCCCTCCCCCATCTTTCTTGAATCATGAACTTTATTTTTTGGTCAGGTCATTTATTTGCTAATTCAGTTTACCCAGGGGTCCTTAAAGCCAAATGATTTTTAACTTCTGTTTTCCTAGTAAATTCTACAGTTGCAGAAACTGCAACTAACAGCTGTGCGAAACTGACATTGAAGATTGTCCTGTAGGCTTACAAGGCTTCCTGTGGAACCCGGGGGCTTGAATCACAATCTTCCTCATCCATGTGCTTTCGAGATGTCTGGGAAGGCATTGTGTGGACCATGGTCTAGATTTAAGGGTGGTGATAGCAAGCATCAGCGGACTTCTCTGTCTGGGAAGGCGTTCCCTCTTTGCTTCAGCATAGACACAATCTTTAAAATCTTACCAGTCTGGGGAATAGGGAGTCAAATCGGACTCTCAGATGAGAAAGGAGGTTGGCATGGTGTTCGCCGACCTGGGTCCACATCCTAGTGCTTTGCTCAGCTTAACTTACTACAGGCCAGACACTGGTAGCTTTCAGACGGGCGCTTCTTTAATTGGATGGTAGGTGCTGTTATTATCTCCGCCTTGCAGCTGAGGGAAATCAAGGTATAGAGAGATTGAGATATTTGTCCAACCATCTCAAAGATTGAGATTCGGTGAGATTCGGGCATAAGGACAGGAGTATTTTAATGTGGGATGGATGCCAGATGCCTTCTTCAGTCACCATTTGTACATCAGAAGCACATGACTTGATCATATGTGCAGATGCCCCTGGTGGAAATTTCCAGGAACTTTGGACTGAAGCTCCAAGTTGATACAGGTGTATGTCTTTGGTGGAGTAATACTTGGTTGCTTTGTGTGTGCATATTGGTGTAATGTATGCACGTGTACATACAGGTGTACATGCATAGTGCATGTGTGTGCTGGTACATGTGGAGGCTAGAAGTCAACAGTTTCTGTCCTTCTCAGCTTACTTTTTGAGGATGGTCTTTTATGAAACCTAGAGCTCCTGGGTTCAGTTAGAGTTGCTGGCCAGTGAGCTCTCCGGAGCCGCCTGCCTCCACACCCCCAGCACTAAAGTACTTGCCAAGTTTCTGTGCTTTTACGAACCTGGCATGTCTTCCAGAGAGGCTTAAGTCTGACAGGCTTTGAGATTTGCTTACATCTCTTAGGTGCTCTTTTTTTTTTTTTCCTCTCATTTGTGGCAGAACAGAGTTATCTTGGGACCCAGAAGGACAGCATTACTTTTTATTGCCACTTTTTAATTGGCTCACTTGACTTCTTTTTGTCATCTACATTTCCTAAGTGTAGCACCTGATCGTGTGGGACTAAAGTGTCACTTTGGCTGGTGAAGTCAGTTGAACTTCACCTGTGGCTTGCTTATAGCAGGTTTGGTTTTCCTGGGCTCTTTCTCCTACTAAAGCCTCTCCAGGTCCGATGATCTAGGTATTAAATTAGTTTTCTGAGACCCTCAAGATGTGTGCTTTGTGCTATTTAAAAAAGAAATGTAGGTGTCAGGAGGGAGCTGTGACTCACAGGTCAATGAGTCACCTTTCTGATACTTGTTTATCTTTGGCACCTCTAGGATCCCAGATCCTGCCCCCTTCTACAGAGCGGCTTCTTTTCTTCCCACCAGCTTTCCCCACAAACTTAACTTCTTACCATTTCATACATTCTGATTAAACTCTGTTTTACATGCTTTCTTCTCTCTTGGGACTTAGCTTGTTAGCCAAGTTAGTTCCTGAATTTTAGTCAAGTGGTTCTTTTTCTTTCAAGTCACTTTTTTCTTTAAAGCCACAGTGATCTTGGGGGCTGTGGAATGTGTGCGAAGTCAGTAATTATAAAAAAGCAGGAACCTCAATCTTCAGAGAGACCCGGACTGCTCCCTGCTGTGTTTGTGTTTAGTGAAAGTTCGTTTTCAGTGGCTAAAGCGGATGCCACAGTGAGTGCCTCCCAAGCCCCAGCATCTCCGGTTTCCCCTGCAAAGTGAGCTGGGCTAAAGATTATCTAAGGTCCCTTTGAACTTGGCACTGTCCACTTAGATTCACATGTGTGCGTAAAGAAGAATCCTCTGTATGATCGGAGGCATAGGGCAGCAGATCCCCAGGCTCTTTGGTCTCCAATGCAAACACATTATAGTGAAGAAGTGTTTGTGTTTCCTTCTGTAGACTCCCAGCAGGCACCACAGTGATGGAGTACATGAGCACTGGAAGTGACGAGAAAGAAGAGATTGATTTATTAATTAAGCATTTAAACGTGTCGGAAGTCATAGACATAATGGAGAACCTTTATGCAAGTGAAGAGCCAGCAGTGTATGAGCCCAGCCTGATGACCATGTGTCCAGACAGCAATCAAAACAAGGAATGCTCAGAGTCACTGCTTCGGAGTGGCCAGGAGGTACCCTGGCTGTCCTCTGTCAGATACGGGACCGTGGAGGATCTGCTTGCATTTGCAAACCATATCTCCAATACGACAAAGCATTTTTATGGACGTCGACCACAAGAATCTGGGATTTTATTAAATATGGTATGTTTCTTCTCGTCATTTGAGTGCAGTATGTTCAGCTTTGCTGGCATGCTTCACTGAGTGCACAGTGGCATTGAACTTGACTTAGAATGGCTGCCAGATACAAGTCTTAAAGAATGTGGTTACTGGTAAGAATCACCTTTTTCTTAAAAATGGGAAGGAGAGCTTCATGCAGGTTCCATTGTAGGGGCCTATAATTTAGTAGTGATCCCATGAAGAAGCAGTTAGGAATATCCTTTGTTTACTATAGGGCATAAACCCCTAACTATACCCTCAACCCTTACAGATTTATTTTGACAATTCACTTAAAGGCTCACTATATATATATATATATATATATATATATATATATATATATATATATGAAAGATAGGGTTTTAATTGGAGTTCATCAGCCAAGAAACAAGGGTCTTAATAATTTAGAAAATGGAATTATTTTCTCCTCTTACCATCTTTGGTTAAATTTGGTTCTGGTAAAACTCCAGCTTACAGGTGACAAATAGCTACCCGAAGATTCACTCTCTTTAAGTGGTGATGACCCACAGTGATGGAGTTGCTTAGTCATCCCAAGTATGCAGACAATCCAAAAATATTGTGACAAGTCTTTGTTGCCACAGTAGTTGGTCAGGTGGAGTGTTTAGGTGTGGCTGGCATTCTGTCATGTCCTTATTGTGTCAGAGGTGAATATGTGGGCGATGGTTAAAAGGTGATCTAATTTTGTAAAAAGGACAGTTGGCAAAAGAGTAGGCGGTGAGTTACAAACGTGCCTGTTGGTAGAGATGGCTCTCTTGCTTGGTGTGTACAAATGGCAGCATGGCTCGCACTGGGGGAGCTGTTCCCAAAGGGCCCAAGTTGGGACAAAGGACACAGCAATAGTAATAATTGTCTTAATTGTCTCATTTATTTAATGAAAAATAGCACAGTGATTTAGGTCAGCTATGAAGCGAGTTGTTTGTCAACTGTGTGTGGCTCAGTAAGAAGCAAGCTCACATTCTGCATAGGGGTGTGACTTCCTTTGCTGTGGGTCTACCAGGCTGCATTTAACAGTGGACTAAACGCTTTGTCTGTAGGATGTGACTTCATTCTATAAATGGGAGTTCATCATTTGAAGCAGTAGCCATACCTGATTTTTTCAGCCAGGGTGAAACTAGTGTGTGCTTCAAAATAACACACGTGGACGTGACAAAGGCAGTGTGTGCACTTCCTTCCTTTTCTCGAGTATTTGATAACGGGATAAACTAATCGTCCTTGCCCTCTATATAGTTATATAGAGACTTGGGTGCACTTTCTCTGTACACAGGGAGTACTGGGATGTTTTAGAGACTCCCAGAAAGTGGTTTCTTGCCTCTCTTTGGGAGTAGAACCAGAAGAGCTACTGCAGGAAGAGTGGGAGACCACAGTTATCAGAGGGATGGACAAACTTGACCAGCAAAGGTGCAACCGAACGGTTGTCATTCCTCACTAAAGAGCCCATGCTCAATATATAAGCAAATCCAAACTAAAAAGAAACTTACCAATCAAAGATTCCATAAAGACATGGCTCCTAATAACCTCAAAAAGCACTTGTATTTTCTTTTAATGCCGAAGAATATAAAATATAAGGCAAGAAGACCAGAAAGAATGGGATGATAGGAAACAGTATAGCTCATGGGTGAGTGGAGCCGTCTTTATTAGACCTGGGGGCTGGGCCTCTCAGGACTGTGTTTGACTTTCCTGGTACTGGCATTAAAAATGAAACTGTTTCCTGTAGTTGGTGGCAATCTGTCACACCTGTGTGCCTCATAAGTCATTGCCTATGCAGTAGTCTTTGGTCAGAGCTGGTCTGACACAATGGTCATAGGCATGGCTTTTAACCCCATTGACTCTGGCATGGCGCCTCTGTGGAACCATCTATCATCTAATCAAGAAGGTTTTTTTTTTTTTTTTCCTCTCATCCTTCACCTACGGACTTAGCAGAGCTGTGTGCACTGTGTTAGTTTTGCTGTTTCTTATCTCTCTGCATTAGAGAATTAGCTGCCACCTAGGTTGGGTCCATATGTGTCCATAAAAGCTTCCTACCTAGGGATAGACCTTTCTTTACCTACGTGTTCACTTGCTAGGCATACCTGGACAGCCATGGTGTATCTGGCTATCCCAGGTGCTGGATAGCGTTCTGGTAGTTTGTGCCACAGGGAGCTCACTGTCTAATGCTGCAGGAGGCAGGTGAACAGGTAATATAACAGCACACACTCGGCCACTGCGTACCTGCACTCTGACAAGATTTCTCACAGCCTTGGGTGTGAGGAGGGGGAAGGGAAAAGGATGTCAGCACAGGCTTGCAAGAAGGACTGGTACCCATGCCAAGGTGTAAACATCACATTGGAGCCGTCTAAATGAAGAGTTTTCTATGAAGGAACAGCATGTTCAAAGGTTCACAGGCATAGAGGCCTGCTGTGTTCCGGCTGCCAGCACGCAGAGTACTGCAGAGTTAATTAGACAGGACGGAGAAAAACAGATCAAAACAATAACCCAAAGCATGGGCATGTGGGCTGGTTCTCCCCGGGTGTACTTACATGCACGATACTTCCTTTAAAATAACATTATGTTAAAGATTGCACTAGTATCCAACAGAACCCAAGGAAAGAAGAGACTAGCCTAGGAACTGCTCTGTGTCAGAGTGCAAAGTGTTTTGTAACCACTTCATACGTGATCTGGAGTCAACTAAAAATGAGTCCCCAGGCATTCAACCCTGAGCATTGTATATGGAGTCCCCTCCCCCGCCCTCGCCCCACAAAGCGCACCTCCCCTTAGATTCCTTTGCTCACAGTTACTGGTGTGGCATTCAGAATGATGACCCTCATGGGGTTGAGGAGTCCAACCCTCCACTTGGTGTTTGAACCAGGCAGTTCACAATACTGGCAGAATATTCTGATTTGTTGTTCCAGAACAATTAGGAAGAGCCATCACATACCACGTTCAGTGCCCCATTTGTCAAGTTGTGACTATAAGAAAGTTTCTTCTTAGATACAACCAAATACATCTCTGACGCCCCCTTACCTTAGATTCTACTCTGTGCCCCCTCCCAACTCCTGTAAGAATGTATGATGAAATGCCACGATGGTCAAGAGTTCTGAATTCAGAACCTGGCATGTAGTTTGCATTTGAAATGGAAATTCTTACTACCTGTCTTACTAACCAGAACCTGAACATGGCGATCCACTTATGTCCTCAGGAGGGTAGGAGAGATATAGCTTAGCCTTTGTTTTAGCTAATCTGTTTCCATGGATTTAGCTGAAGACCACTCCTACTTCAAAGAAACTGGGTCACATAGCTCACTCAATAAAATACCTAAGGAATGTTCTCAGGTACTGCCCCCTGTGTGGTGTATAGAGAAAAGTAATCTGGATGAGAGAATAGGTGGCATATGTCAAGTGTCTGTCCTGGAAAGTGACTTTGGTAAGTTGGAGGACTGGCAGAAATAAAAGCACAGGCTTCTGTAAGGTTGTTTGGAGCCCTATAAAGAGGAAATTAAAGATAAAAATCCATATCAAACCCGTGAAGGAAAGACCTGGAGTTAGGGAGAGAGCTAGAAACACTGTGAATTGCTCCTTGGCTGGGACTTGGGCCTCACTGGTTGAGTTCAGGCAGCTTTGAAGAAGTGACTCTGCACCGTAGCGTGGCTTTAATTACAGCCTTCTGGAACCCCAAAGGCTCTTACAGAAAGAGTGGGTGCTCTGGCTGTGGGGTTAGGCAGAACCAAGTGCAAAACCTAATTCTGGCATCAGTTGGAGAGTTGCTTCATCCTTTGGAGCCAGCCTCAGCTACACAATGGAAAGAACAATAGAATGTAGCTCAGGCTGGCTGTAGACTTTAATGAGATAATGCAAAACAGCTAAGTAAGCATAGGTTACTTAGCTCTCAGAGTGTAGTGGCCGGTCCTTTGGCCGGTCCTTCCCTATGTCACCTTGCATAGAATAAGGGGGTGTGGGGGAGGTGGTTCATAACATACTTAAGTTTGGTATGAAGCCAAACTTTCACAAACATGGGTTAAACCCTGAGATGGTTAACTAGAACATTCTGTGGTGACAAGAAGGAAGAGGACCCCAATCAAGTGTTGCTAGGGCCCTAGCTCTGTTTCAATGTGGAAGAGACCACCACCACAATGTCCTCAGCAGTGAGGTCACAGTCACAAGAGGCAGTATTTTAAACGAGATAAGAGCATGGTCTCTATTTATTTCTTTGAAGAACCTGTACAGGGTTACACCCCAGCAAAAGCACCCTGTAAACATTAAGTTTTAATATCCATTTAACACTAACTTTGCATATCCAAGTGTTGGGTTATTCGTCACTTCCTTCCCTGGTGAACAGTGAGCACACATGAGCACACATTTGTGGGCTGTGAAGCTAAATTTGCCATGATGGGGGTTGAGTGAGCAGCCCTTGGTCCACCTCTAGTGGCGAGGGGACATCTAGTGGGATCTACAGTTGCATCAAGTGCTTGTTCTTTCATGGGCTAGGTTTAGGCTTAGGCTAGGCTTAGGCTAGACTCCTCATTCTCCTCAGCTCTTAAGGCAGCTCAATACTCTTTCACTCCTAAGTCCTGGAGTGATATCTCAGGCCATAATATTACTCACATCGAGGAAGCAGCTGGCATTTTAGGAGACTATCCCTCAGAACAGTTTAGATCAGTGGTTCTCAACCTGTAGGTCACAAGCCCACAGGGGTTGAATATCAGATATCCTGCAGATTAGCTGTTTATATTATAATTACAACAGTAGCGAAATTACAGTCATGAAGTAGCAATGAAGTAATTTTATGGCTGGGGGTCCCCACAACCTGAGGAACTGTATTAAAGGGTCACAGCATCGGGAAGGCTGCGAGCCACTGCTTTAGACATTTTTAAAACACGTGTTCCAGGTGTGTTTCCCATGGACTATCATTTTATTTGAGTTAGGGTGTTCACTTTTCATTTATTTGTTTAGTGTTCTTCTCATGTAGCCCTGACTGGCCTAGCCCTCACCCCTCTCTTGCCTCTGCCTTCTCAGTGCTGGTGTTTCTGGAGCGTCCCACCACGGTGGACTTGGGTGGACATCCTCTCATCCCACATTGCTCTCAGGATATAGCTCTTGATGTTTGGATGGAGCCGATTTTGTTCTTGTTCTTTGTGTGTGCCAAAGCATGTTTTATTTGTTGTTTATGTATGCAGTGCTGGATGCCAGTCCCAGGACCTTCTGAGAACTAGGCAGGTGCTTTACCACTGAGCCACACTCCCAGCCCCAATCCACTTGTTCTGAAAGACCTGATTCTAAAGGGTTTTGCTCATGAACCCTTTGAGGTCTGGGCCCACCTATCTCTGCTCATGGCTGCCTCCTCAGCAAGCCCATCCCAGGGCACATAGTAGGCACGCATTAAATTAAGCAAGGGAGCCAAAGAGAAACAACTCTGCCCTTCCTTATTTATATGGCATTGTCAGCTCATGACTGGTATCACTGGTTCCTCAGTCCTCTCCGAGCCTCAGTTAATTTCCACGCGCTCTCTGTGTGCATGCCTGGTGAGTAACAGCTAGGCAGACAAACAGGTTAGCACATTTTAATAGAATCAAGTCAACCTCCAGGCTGGGGTGCAGCCTTCGTTTTCAGTCTTTGGGTCACTGTCGTCAGACTCCTTAGATAAATAATTTTTCAACTTCTATTTGGCAGCTAACTACTCACAAGCATTTGGAAACATGAGCAGGTTGGACCAGGAACTTGTGTCTGTTACAAGCTTTCTCTGGCTTGCTCAAGTTCTAAATATAGCCTGCAATGTCAGAATTACACAAGGAACCACTGCATCGAAGGGCTGTGTATAAGAATGTTTCTAAAATAGTCTCTACTGAGTGGGCCTCACTTCAGCATCTGTATTTCCTTACAGGTAATCAGTCCCCAGAATGGTCGCTACCAAATCGACTCGGATGTTCTCCTTGTCCCATGGAAGCTGACATATAGGAACATCGGCTCTGGTTTTGTTCCTCGGGGGGCCTTTGGAAAAGTGTACTTAGCGCAAGACATGAAGACGAAGAAGAGAATGGCGTGCAAACTGGTGTGTGCAGCCATACTGTGTGTCTGACTCCCTGGCTTAGGGTTATTTACCCTCACACTGGGTCTTACCTAAGGTTCCAATCGCAAAGTATCTGTCATTTCTGGAGTAGCTTGTGGCCTGGGACCATTTCAGCTCCTACATCTCTACTTAGGTATCTTTTAGCTTGTAATCTAATTAAAAGAACGTTTTGGTGTGCTTTGCAGTGGCTTGGATAATACCATCTTCCTTAGATGGGAGTAGTAGGAGCCTGAGATGGAAGATACTGGCTACTGTCCCCTGGGGAGGGGTTCATGGCAGGCAGCAGAGACTAGGAAGATGACTGCAGAATTCAGTTGTACCAATTGCTGATATGACACTATCTCTTATTAAGCAATGACTGTTTAAAATTAATGTATTGATACATCAGAGGACTGCTGGGCAGACTGGCAGCTGAGAATGTACACATCTGGAGTGGCCCAGTAACTCACTGCTTAATGACACCCAGAGGTGTACCCATTTGTGGGACTATTCTGGGATGTTCATTTCAGCACTGTTAGCTGAAGTAGCATTCTGAGAACTGTGCAGGTACTGACAGGTGAATGTCTGTGCTCTAGAACACTGGCTCACAAAGAGAATGAATGGCTTACAGCTAAAGTAGTGTGGGGGCATCACAGATCCCTTAAACTCAGAGAGCTGGGTGCAGAAAAAGGTCTGGTATATGAGCTTTTATTTGTATTAGGAACAAAAACAGAACCACAAATTCATCTGCTAGATGCTGTGATCATAGGGGACCCTTGAAACATTGTGACTGCAAAGAGTCAGGGGATTCCTGGTGGAGTCTGGCATTTTTGTTTTAGTTGGGAATTGCATCTGCAGTGACAGTGGGCAGGTCACTGGGTTTGACATCATTTTAAAGTACAATGAAGTTAAATATTATTGTCTACTCCTTTTGCGGTGCTTGGAATCGAGCCCAGGATCTCACTTATCCACAGAAAGTTCTTGACCACTAGGCTGCATCCCTGGCCCCTGTGTCCACTCTTGATTTAGCAAAAAAGCAAAATAAAGAATAGTTGCCAGATGCCATGTTTCAGTCTCTCCCAAACTACCCATGAGACAACAATGTGTTGTCTTTAACTTGATCTTTCATTATGATTCATCGACTTCATATTATCACACAGTTAGGTGAAATATTGGAAAACACAGTGTTCTAGGGGCCATGGAGCTGAATGGTATCGGTCACAGGAAATTCTTAGCTCAGTCAGTATTTTGAAACCTTGCTTGGATTCCTAGACTCTAAATGAAGTGAGTTTTTCCTTGCCTTGTTTTTTAATGTCATGAAAGTTCATATCTAAAGATGACATGATGTAGAAGTGGGTCTGTGGTAAACATTTCTTGACACCACAGTGCCCTGTCATACACACCAAAGTGTCCTTGTGTTATTTTGGCTTCTGGTTTTCTGGTTGATCCGTATTGTCTGTCGTTTGTTCGTTTTATTGTCCTCAGGTTGTTTAGACTCTTGCCCCTGTTTTTGTGTTGCTAGATCCCTGTAGATCAGTTTAAGCCATCGGATGTGGAAATCCAGGCCTGCTTCCGGCATGAGAACATTGCTGAATTATATGGTGCCGTCCTATGGGGCGATACTGTCCATCTCTTCATGGAAGCAGGCGAGGGAGGGTCTGTTCTGGAGAAGCTGGAGAGCTGTGGGCCCATGAGAGAATTTGAAATTATTTGGGTGACGAAGCACGTTCTCAAGGGACTTGATTTTCTGCACTCCAAGAAAGTGATCCACCACGATATTAAACGTGAGTAGTCGGCTCTGCCTTGTTGCTGTTTAATGGGGCAAGTGAGAGGCTTTAACCCAAAGGTACTCAGCTGCAGGCAGCTCTTGCGGACAGATTCCTTTTCTGTGCTCCTCCTGAAGGGGCTCCAGGAAGGAAGCCGGATTGCTAAAACTGTTAGCAGTCAGAAGGGAGGCTGAGGACTGGAAACTGATACAAGGATTACGACCAGATGTTGGGTGTGCTGCCTCTGTCCTTGTATTATGATTTAAAAACAATTCAGCACTCAGGGCGTAGCTCAGTGGTAGAACTCCTGCTTAGCCCGTATGAGGCCCTGGGTTTGATACACACAGAGAGAGAGAGAGAGAGAGAGAGAGAGAGAGAGAGAGAGAGAGAGAGAGAGAGAGAGAGAGCCATAATTTGGCAACAGTTCATTAAACAATATCCTAAAAAAACAAATTGTTAGAACTCAGATTTAGTATAGAAATAAATCAGAGAGACTCGCTATAAATCTTAACATCTAATGCTGAATTGGACAAACAGCTTTAATCAGAAAAAAAACACTTTTTTTTTTTTAAACAACTCTGGCTTGGTAGTAGATGCATTATCTTAGACTTCGAAGCCAAAGCCTTGAGCTTCCCTGATGGCTGTAGCCCCTCTCTCCAGCCTCACTAGGTGGGTTCCCGACAGGCCTCTGGTGGTTTCCACCTGGCCCCTCCCCTGCTTGTCTCTTCTGGGCTGAACTGCCTGTGTCATTATCAGAAGCATTTCTTTCTGTTCT
Source organism: Arvicanthis niloticus (assembly GCF_011762505.2). NCBI lineage: Eukaryota > Metazoa > Chordata > Mammalia > Rodentia > Muridae > Arvicanthis > Arvicanthis niloticus. Next base: position 72,899,810 of record NC_047665.1, on the reverse strand, counting down.
GATTGGAACTCACTGCTCCACTTGAGGTTTTCCTGTTGGGTTAGAGTGCGTTAACTCACGTTAAAAACCCCTCTCGTTGCAGCTAGCAACATTGTATTCATGTCTACAAAAGCTGTTTTGGTAGATTTTGGCCTGAGTGTTCAAATGACTGAAGATGTCTATCTTCCCAAGGACCTCCGGGGAACAGAGGTAATTAATTGTATTGGTGTGAAAATTGTTACTGTTTTGTTAAGAAGAAAAGTGATGATCTGGAAAGGCTGTGGCAAACAGCAGGGAAGGGGGCAAAATGACAACACTGAATGATCGTTGTCAGCAGAACAAACTCATTTTACTTTTTACCCTTTTACTATTTATATATTAAGACTTTAAATATGCATGGTTATATTTATAGACATTGTTTATTACTATGTTTATATATACAACACAAAGCACTTACAGGCAATCCAGTGCCAAAACAGAGGACCAATTGAGCGTTCCTAACCCCAAAGTCTAGAAAGCTAGGCAAGAGCTAGAGAGAGGTCGCTGAGTAAAGTGTTTGCTACACAAGCCTGAGGACCTGAGTTCAAATCCTGAGAACCCACATAAAGCCCAGTGTGGTAGTCCCAGTATGACTGTGTGTCCATCCAAGTAGACAGGAGTCTCCCCCAAAGCTCTCAAGAGAGTAGTCTGGAACACAGGGCTATGAATAAGAGATCCTAGTTCAAGGTAGGAAGTGTCACATGTGCAGTGTTGCATAAATAGATAGACAGACAGACAGACAGACAGACAGGTAAGGTGAAAAAAAAAAGCCCACAAATATATTGAATATTCCAAACTATGAGCTCCCAAATCTGAGATAGTTTTGGTTCTATACTTTTCAGGTAAGGGATACTCAGAATTCATCTTTAAAACTATTGGAAAACAATAGTCAAATTACAGTTCGCTTAATACTTTAAATGAACTATTTCTTCCTTAAAATGATTGTGTGTAGATACTGTTATTTTAGCAGATAGGTGAGCACTGTCATTCTGTTTTCTAAGAAGACAATGGAGAGATTGTGACACGGTGCCTGGCATGACCCAATCACTGGCAGAGCCTGAGCTTCAAGTCTTGGAGAATAAGGATTTAGTTTCTTAATTTCTGAGGATTCGGGCTCTAAATTCTGGGTAACGTTTTAAACAGAACTACCACATCATTATATATCAAATTATGAAGACTACTGCAACTCTTGGTTCAGTACGTCTTCCCTGCCCTGGCTGTTAGCATCTGCTGAGGACTGGCCACCAAGGCCTGCCTGCCTTTCCTCCTAGGAGAGCTTAGGCTTGGAGTCCTGAGCTCAGGCACACCCTGTGTGAATCTGTAGTGATAAAATGTAACTGGTCTGCCAGTCGAAGCTCACTGGGTCTAAATAAGCTCCTGTGATTCTTTGGTTTTAATTTCTGCGAGTCAGGCCTCACTATACAGCCCTGGCTGACCTCCTGGAACTCATGAACCTCCTGCCTCAGCCTCTAGCTCCATAAGCCTCTTTTAAATTAAAGAATGTTTGTTTCTCGCTTCTTTAAGAGAGTTTTGCCACAGTAGAAAGTCTGATCAAACTCAATGCTCAGGACGTTGTCTTAGGAAGGTGTCTCAGCACTTTTTGGCATTAGTCAGGAGTGCAGTTCTGGGACATCCCACCCTTTTCCCTGGAACCAGTTTGAGAAACAAAACTATTTATGGTATTAGAGAAAAAAAATACCTTTTGCTTCCTGGCAGTGCAGTCAAGTTGAAATTATGCAATGTTGGGAAAAATCTTGGGTGTCTGGGATTCTCCAACAGGATAGTTGAGTGTAGAGTCACAGATCTCCATCATTAATAGAGTCTCTTCTTACTTGAGTTTGGGATAGCTCAGGCTGGCCTCAGATGCACTGTAGAGCCTAGGGCTGGCCTTGCACTCAATATCCTCTTGCCCCTTCCCCTTGCGTATATCACACCCATCTAGCTCCTGAGTAGTACTTAGATGAAGTATTTTCAGCCAATGCTAATTTCCAGGTATTCAGTATAAAACTGGTCCTGGTGTCTTCTTATATCTGCCCCATCAATTTTCTCCCTTGTACGGTCGGTCTGCACAGTGCTCACTTATGGAAGTCCGATTGTGACCAATGTGCACAATTAAGTCCTGATGCAAATGTTCAGCAGTCTGCTTTTACTCCCTGTATGAAAGAACAAATTAGATATTACTAGCCAGGCAGGCGGGCAGGTTTAATTCCATTAGAACATGTGCTCACTCCACTGCTTGGAAGACAAGGTCTGTTTCAGCGTTCTGCAGTACAGTTCACAACTACAGACTGCACCTCTGGATAGCACCGCCTCCCTCTCCCCCTCTCCTTCCCCCTCCCTCTCCCTCTCCCTGTCCCTGTCCCTTCCCTCTCCCTCTTCCTCTCCTTTTCCCTCTCTCTGTCTGTCTCTCTCTCTCTTTCCCACTCCCCCCTCTCCATTCATATTCAGAGTGTTAGACAGTAACTTGAGATTTACACATGTCATATATACCCAAAGTTAATCTGGTGTATATTTATCGGTTTTTAGTTAGATGGTTCAGAAGGGGGGGGGAGGAAATATAAATAACATACTAGAATTAATTTGTTCTTTTTTGTTTTTGATTTTTATAGTTCTTACTTTCTTCTAAGTCTAGCATTAACTTCTGTAAGATAACATATAATGATCATGTACACACATGTTCATGCAGGGATTCCATGGCAGCCTCTTTTCCTTGCTACAAAGCACAAGGCTTCAGTTCTGACTTCAAATTCCCCTGCACTTTACTCATTCTTTGTGGGGGAGGGGGTTAGACAACTCCGGGACCAGTGCTGTTGGTCCTGACCCAAGCCTTCCAGGCAGCCAGCCCAAAGATAGACCTTTCTGACCTGCCTGTTCTGGTTCTTTCGGGAGCTTGAGGAGGAAGAAACACTGAGCTGGAAGCTCCTGGCTGTGTGCCAGAGGGCTTGCACTCAGCTCACTATGGCGGACTGACACTGCCAGCTCCAATCACAGGCTGGGCATGTGGGCATAGAGAGCCGTGATACTGCCCATGTATACATTTTCTTCGTCCCTGCTCTGTATGACAGAGGGAGAGGAGGCAGGCATGCGCCATGGACAGTAAACACGTATCATTTCTTTCTTAACTGTATTTGTTTATGGTAAGTTTCAACAGTAAGCCCACTCTTCTTGGTAAGCTGTACATGTGTAACTCCTTGTTGATCACGGGGTACAAAGTTGACTATTTAATTTTTAATTCTGAGATTGAGATTGTGTTTATTTAAAAAGTGAAGAGACACCTTCTGTGTGCATTATCTGCAGGGAAAGTTGGTGAATGCAGAGCTCGGCTACAGCCGGCTTGCTGTGGGCAGAAGGAAGTGTGTTTTAGGAAGGAGTTGAGCCCACTAAGATGTGGAAACTGGGCAATTTCCCCGTTTTTGTAAGCTGCTTTTCTAGTCCTTTACTCAGAAATGAATTCTGAGAACACAAACCCTTTCCCCGTCTTCACACAACAGCATAAAAACGTTTTAAAGCAAAAGACAGGTTGAACTTCGTCTCTGAAGGCCTTGGGATCTGGAGTTTGAGCCTGCCCTTCCTGACCTCTCCCCTCCTCGCCCTGTCTCCTCTTCCTTCCCTTTCCCTTACTTTCTGTTTTCTTCTCCTCCCCCCATTCCTTCACTTAATCTTTTTTGTTGTTGGATTTTAGAGCCTTTATGTGTTGGTGGTGTTGTGAGCTATCCTGAGGATGGGACCCAAGTAGAGACACTGGGTTCGTTAACCTGAAGGACACTTAGGCTATTCTCAGTGTGGCTGTGTTCTCACTGTGGCCGGTCAGATGAGGGCAGATGTGGAATTTTCCACTCGTGACATCATCCAGCTCAAAAGCTTTCATTTTGGAGGGCTTTGTGTCTTTAAATTAGTTATGCAACCTGTATTGTTAATTAGAACACTAGTGCTTTGTGTCTGTGACAGCTCTACACTCTGTGTCTGTGACAGCCCTACACTCTATGACAGCCCTACAGTCTATGTCTGTGACAGCCCTATACTCTGTGTCTGTGACAGACCCACACTCTGTGTCTGTGACAGACCTAACTACAGATTATTGGTGACCAGAGTTTTCTTTTACCTTTTCATCTTAAATTTAGTGAAATTTAGAGAAACTATCCCTACTTTCTCAGCATCAACTTGAAAAATCAAATGCAAATTATGCTGTATTATGTTTATTTTTTATCTCAATTATTTTGGGGGGAACAAGGTCTCAGTCTGTAGCCCAGGCTATCCTTGAGCTTGTGGCATTCCTTTTGTTTCAGGCTCAGAATGTGCACACTCTTGCTGTATCAGGCATATGCTATTTAGCCGATGGGATACTTGGCAGGTATATAGTTTATGTTTGTAGGTTTTTTGCTTCTAATCCACTGGTGTAAAAACCCTGAGGATTCTGCCACCATTTGGCAATTAAATGATAAATGGGAGAAATATAGGTGTAGTCTCAGCTAAGTCTAAAATAATTGGTGTTTTAATAGACAGTTGCATGTAACTGATGAACATCTATAGGACTCAGACCAGTAGAAGTCAGTAGGTTCAGAAATCTAGACCTTTGGCATCAGATCTGTTGTGTGTTCAGTCCAGGGAAAGGGCTGTTCTTTGTCATACTGCAGTGATGGCTACATCCAAATCGTTCTGACTCCAGAGAACGTGTTGGCATTTTCCTTGGCTTGAAGGATAGATACTGCAGTAGCATTCTCTCTGAAAGCCAGGGCATGCAGCAAATACCACAGAGGCAAAGAAGCGGCTTCTAGAACTGGACAGGGAGAAGAAGGGCAGATAAATGAAGCTTTCCTTGTCTTTTTCAGATATACATGAGCCCCGAGGTCATTCTGTGTAGGGGCCATTCCACAAAAGCAGACATCTACAGTCTTGGGGCCACGCTCATCCACATGCAGACAGGCACCCCACCCTGGGTGAAGCGCTACCCTCGATCGGCCTATCCCTCCTACCTGTACATAGTAAGTGAGAGTCAGCTGGGCTGCGTGCAGTGACTCCCACCACCTCATACCAAAGAGATGGGAGAATTTTGACCAGGAGAGGTGGCTGTCAATTCCATTATTGACATGAAAGGCTGTTCGAATGCAAACTGACTGAAATTTACATGCTACCCCATTGTGTGATATGACACACTTAGAAGCATCAGATTCTGACAACTCTGTCAGTTCTTTTTACAAGAAGAAAATACAGCGTTATTGCTTTCTGTTCCCCCCAACCTCCCTTTGCTTTGCTGAACAGCCTGGCATAGAACAGAGCATGGGAGGAGGCAGATGCAGGGATTTTCCTGTTGCTGCAGCCACCTCTGGACCCCCACAAGAAGCTGTCACAGCTAATTTAAACCCAGCTTTAAGCCAAAGCTGGTTTAACCACCCCTAGGAAGTTGGAGAGTATTTGCTAAATCATGCAGTGGGGCACAGGTCTCTCCTCAGCCTTTACTGCAGAAGGTCCGTCTCTACTTCATCCATGCTTACAGAGCTGGTTTGTTGGCAGATTCACAAGCAGGCACCTCCCCTGGAAGATATTGCTGGTGACTGTAGCCCAGGCATGAGGGAGCTGATAGAAGCCGCCCTGGAAAGGAACCCCAACCACCGCCCCAAAGCAGCAGACCTACTGAAACATGAAGCCCTGAATCCTCCAAGAGAGGACCAACCACGATGTCAGAGTCTGGACTCTGCCCTCTTTGAACGGAAGAGACTGCTGAGCAGGAAGGAGCTAGAACTTCCTGAGAACATTGCTGGTAGGACACTCTGCTATGTTCGTGTGGGTGTATGCCTGTGGGTGTGGAGCCACTGGCCTCTCTCTCTCCTCCTGTCCATAACAAAGCTCTGATGTGGGTCATGGAAGTACTTGCATGTATAGTGTGTTTGTGTGTGTGTGTGTGTGTGTGTGTGTGTGTGTGTGTGTCTTACTGGGTAGTGGGGGGAATGAAGATCAGGCATGAAGACACATGCCTGTAATCTAGGATAGGGCAGTTAGAAGTTCAAGGTCAGCATCAATTACTTGAGGCTTTGTCTCAAAAGGAGAAGTTGGGCATGGTGACACAGACAGGAGGGCCACAAGATCAAGGCCTGCCTGGATTATGGAGTTTGAGTTCAAGGCTACCCTGGGCAGCTTAGTGAGATATAATGAAATAAATATCTGGATGAATGAAATATCTTGTAATAAAATGTAAAACAGATGCTGGAACTGTAACTTGGAGACAGAACATTTGCCTGGCATGTACAAGGTCTGAGTTCCATCACCCACAAAATACACATATGCACACGCTCAACACACACATGTTCAACACACACACACACACTGAGGAACCAGGCACATCTCTAGAATTTAAGACAGGAAGATTGCCCAGATGATAGCACAAAACAGTGATCCCTTACCTAAACAAAACAGAAAGGGGGGTGCCTTCCTGAGGATCATGCAGTATCTTCTGAGAAACTGAAGAAAACAGTTTCCAGGCAACACTTTGGATCAGCTCACGCATCACCAGAATTCTAGCCAGTTTCAGTGTGAACTGAGGTAACACAGTCATTGGATGCTGCCTCTGATTTGCATTATTCAAAACAGAGCTTAAACTTTGACTTTAGAAACAAATGGAAAGTGGCGGCCTGCTAGGTGGGCTTCTGGGTAATTCATCCTTGGCTCCATGTGGTGAGAAAGTAACTAGGTCTGATGCCACCTTGCTTTTTTTGTCTTCTGCTTGAAGTCTCCATGTCGGCTATGAATCCCTCCCACCTGGGAGGGCTGGTGTATTCCATGCCCACCTCCTGAACCTGGAGAAGGCTTCTTCTATTCACTCACATAGGCCCAAAGTCAGAGGTCAAGCCTGGAGTGCCTGTCTTTCTTTACACCTGTCTAATTTCACTGTATCTAGTGGGGGAAACGAGGTACTGATAAATATGCCAGAGTTTCTACCCCATTTCTTGTCTTCATTGACTCCCTTGAACCCTGTTATTCCATAAGTAGCCTAGAAAGTTCTTAAGGCCATCTGTGTCAGAGTCATCAGAGCCACAGCTGGGGACTGTCTCTTGAGCTCCACAGGGTTGTTCCTTAGCAGAAGGGACATGGGGCTGTTACATGCTGGACTGTCCAGTCATTTATATCATTTCCCCATTGTTTCCATGTTGCTTCTGCAGATTCATCATGCACAGGCAGCACCGAGGAGTCTGAAGCACTCAGGAGGCAGCGTTCCCTCTACATTGACCTCGGAGCTCTGGCTGGCTATTTCAATATTGTTCGTGGGCCACCAACCCTGGAATATGGCTGATGGATGGCTTTGTTGGCAACAAAGTAGGATGGATATTTTCTCTCCTGGATGTTGGTTTTGCAGACCCTACACAGCAGCTCCAGATAGTGAATTTTACCCATTTTTTTAGGGGGTTGGTTGGTCTGTAGTGACACAGGAATGTTGCAGCCATGGCCCTCTTTGTGAAGCTACTCTGGCATGTCCCAGAGCCCAAAGTTCTCATTTCTCAGGTGGTGGGACTGGACAGAAGGGAGTTGTGAGCTCAGAGAAGGATCATTTATGGTGACAGTTCCATTCACTTTGCACTTTGATGGGCATTTAAAAAAAATAGCCCTCACAAGATAGTAACCCAAAATTCCTGTTCTTGGTTCTGATTTAAGCATGTGCTCTTCCTTCAACTCAGAAGCCCTGATCTGTGTATATAGTGGTGTGTATTATATGGTACCTCTTTGAGCCTTGGTTGGTAGACTCTAGTGTAAGTTTAATTAATTGTATCTTGGGTGACTATAACAACTTTAATATTACAGCAATACACTGGACTAGTGTCTCACAGATGGCTGATTTACTCAGAGCCGCCCGACAGCAGACCACTAGTGACAGTTTCTGTTATGTTCCTATGGAAACACTGTGTACTGTACATGCTATGCTTAAAACATTTAAAACACAATGTTTTAAATGTGGACAGAACTGTGTAAACCACATAATTTCTGTACATCCCAAAGGATGAGAAGTGTGACCTTCAAGGAAATGGAAACGTTTGTAAATTCTTGGTAATGCTACCTTTGTAATTAATGAAACTAGTTTCTTTAAAGTGTTTCTATATTAAAACAGCATACTGTGTATGTTTTATTCCAAATTCCTTCATGAATCTTTCATATATATATATATATATGTATATATATTTTAACATTGTAAAGTGTGAGTATTCTTATTTAAAGTATATTTTTACATTATGCAAATGAATGTCAACATTTTAGTCCAATGTGACTAGTCCAATAAACCAAATAAACTGAATATTTTGTCTTAATTTTCGAGATTGTATATTTCTCATCTGGGTCACAGGCTTGGGATAGATGCTGGAGGGAGGGGTTACATCTCAGGCACCAGAAGCTTTGCTATTGGCTGGCTCCTCTGCTGCCACTGTGGAATGACTTCACGCTGAATCAGTAAATGCTATATCCTTGGTTGGCTGCACTAACACAGAAAAACAAGCACTATTCCACACCATTTTGTGTCTTGTGTCTATAGTTATACCACCTTGAGTGCAGGCTTGCAAGCCATTTACTTGTTGAATGCTAACACTAGTAACTAACTTGCTTATAAGGCAAATCACATACACCAAATTCCAGTGGAGACCGGTGAATGGGAAGGCACATAAGACTTGCATCCACTAAGTGAATAGGATGCGACCTTTCCATACGTGTTAGATACAGTGCACCCTGTCTTTATGGTAGTCAGCATTCCAGCACTGTGAAAAAAATGTCTGAGATACCGGGAAGGAAAGGTTTATTGAAATTTGGTTCAAGGTTTCAGAAGCTTCTCTCCAACGGCTGCTTGACTCTGTCTCCTTTGGGCCTATAATGAGGCAGTATATCACAGTGGTAGTGTGCAGTGAAGCTGCTCACTCCATGGCTCCTGGGAGAGAGATAGTGAGAAAGAAGAGAAACACTGGAACCCAGCATTCTCTTCAAGAATACTGGCCTAAACATCTGACTTTATTCCCTAGACTGTGCTATCTAAATAGTGTCATGGGTTGGGAATATGGCAAAGCCATATCATGGTGTCTTGTAATTCCCATCACACACACACACACACACACACACACACACACACACACACACACACACACCTGACATGCACTCTTCTTAGGGAACATTTTGAGTTTTGTTTATTTTTTCTCAAGAGCCCAGAGCAAATAAACAGTGGGACAAGTGTTTGAGACTAGACTTTTCTGACTCAAAAACTCAAGCCCTTCCTCAGTCTGCTGCTCAGGGAGGAGCCATCTTGCTGTAGGAGAGGCTTGGCACACACTCTGAAATGCAATGCCCTAGGTAAGGGCAGAGGTGAGGGTACCACAAAACCGATGGAACTTCAGGCTCAGAACTCTTCACTTATGTGACCCCAGATGAGGCCTGAAAAGACTTGGATCTGCCCTTGATTTAGAGGTTTGTATTAATGGTGTCTGAATAAGGAGGTCTTCTGGGATCTCCTGGCCTTATCCTCTGCCTGTGAAACACTATAACTTGATATTTCATTGATGATGCATTTCTTCACTCAAGGGAAAAGCCTGTGTTTACTCTGAAGGGCCTGAGGAGACATTCTGTAAGTCTGAGGACAGCTTCATGCAAGTCCCACTGGCAGCCAAGTAGAATGTGCCCAGTTAGATGGCAGACCTGTTAATGGAGAATTGAAGTCTCCTGGGGTGGGGGGTGGGCGTAGAGGGTTGCTCCATGAGCAAAGAACTGTGCTGGGTCCTGCAGGGCACACAAGAACCAAGAATCCTGGTGCTCTAAGCTGTCTAATCCCAGCAGAAAGGAAGCTGCTGTTCCATTTTGGAATTGTTAGAGGATCCTCAGTTTCAATTTACATCATCTATTCAAACAAGATACTTCTAGTCAAGTAGTTAGTTGACATTTTAGTTTTTGCCTATGAGCCAGTTTCTATTAGTATAAGAAATGTAATCCAGGGTCTCACGTGTGCTAAGCAATTGTCTCAACTATAGAAAGCTGCTTTTAAAAGCCAGTTTTATCTGTGATGCCTAGAACATGCCTGTTAGCAGTAACATGAGCAGGCACCTAGAGCAGCCTCCCACACCTTGCTCTGGGCCACACAGGAACAGCATCAAGCCACAACCATCTGACAAGCCTTTGTGTACTTGTGCAGGAACACAGCAGAGTTTGCACCTACCACTGGGGAGGGGGGTTGGGAAGATCCGAATGAAGAAGGAGCATGGTGCTCCTACCCCATAGGACACATCCTCTGCCCAGGAGAAACAGCAGCCTCTTCAACAGCTGGCTCCCGATGCACACATTTCTACTTCCTAGGTAGCTGAGGGCAGGTCTTAGCTATTTCCTGGAAGAAGAGAGCATGTCCTTCATAGATTTTTCATCCTAGGATCAACTTTGATGACTTGACCAAATTACTTCTGCTCCACCACTTATTGGAGAACCAGAAGTGTGCACAGCAGACCTGCTTATCCAGAAGTCAGTGACTGGCTCCAGAAGAAGGCTGTCTGAACATAAAAATTGACCTTCAGCTGGCTATGAGCAAAGCAATCTCTCATTACAACTCTTCATGGTGATATCATGGGTTGATAATAATTGGATCATGCTGGGAAAACCCCTAAGATTATAAGAGTAAAAATTTGATATTATTATTTTTAATTGTCAGCTATTATCATCTTTGATTCATTAATTTAACTATTCAATGAAACTTCATCTTCCTATATGAATGTAAAATATTTTTTTGGTGTGTGTGTATGTGTGTTATGTACATAGACAATGGTCATGTTGCCAAACCCCAATCACACCCCACCCTGCTTTTTGATAGAGAGTCTCTCACTGAATCTGCCACTCATCCATTTGGCTACACTGTGTCTACAATCTCAGAACCATGGTATAGACATGCACTGTTTCATCTAGCTTTCTCTATGGGTGCAGGCCGTCTGAACTTAGGGCCTCAGGCTTACACAGAAAGCACTTTATTGACAGAACCATCTCATTAATCCCACAAATCAAAAATTTCATGGAGAATTTTATTTGAATATATCTTTGTAGCAGTCCATGTACAAACACAAATATTCTTGACATTTTCTTGCCTAATTAACATACATCTGAGAAATCAAGGAAGTTAAAAAAAAAAAAAAGAATGTTTTCAGCACAAAGAAGATTAATGGACAGCCTTGGATGTAGGAGTGGAGGATACTTCTGGTTCATCTTCCTTGAAGATACCTTCTCCGAACCCATAGGACTGAAGGGGGAGTAGTGGCCTTCAGATAGCAACAAGATGATCTGAATATTTCAGGTTTGAGTGAAAAGGAAAGGGCACTCACAGATATGCACACACATATATATATACACACATGCACATATAAACATGGGCGCGCGCGCACACACACACACACACAGGTCCCCTCTTTTCTCTGATTAGATGTTTATTCTGTTGGGAAATCCAGGTCTTGCCTAAGTTTTTATCTCCATAGGACAGAGTTTGAAGAGTGCTCTAGAGCTGCTTACGACGTCTTTCAGCTTCTCTGGGTGGACTTAGCTGTAATTTAACTGGGATAGCAAGAAATAGAGAGAAATAAAAAGAAAATTCATTCCAATTTTCTTACTGAAACCCTTGTTACCTTTGTTAGGTCTGTCTAGAAGAGGACAGCTGTAGGAGAAGCTATCCTAGTCATTCCTTCAATACAGTGGAAGGCACTAATTTTCCTTGTGCATTTCTTATTTCTTCTGAAAACTGGAGGTAGATTTGCATCTGGCCCCTGACTCATTTTTTTTTTTAGGAAACAAAATTGAATGGCAAACAACTTATCAATCTGCCTCAGGTCCATACTCACTTGTTCAAAGAGCAAGGTGGGAAAAAGAGGCACTTATTTCTAACTGCAGGATTTTACTAGCAGCATGAAACACTGTTTTCTGCTTACTGCTTCTTTCCTAGTGTTCTTTGCTAGGGAAATCCCAGAGCAGAAGTAAGGCATTACATTATACTAATGCTAACTTTAGGGCATGGAGAGTTGATAATAGCTCTCTGGCTAGACTGACCAAGGTTCTCTTGTAAGGACAGTGAAGGACTAGACCTGTCACTGCTCAGTGTCATCAGGAGTAATTGAGAATTGGCTGGAGGAAGGAGCTAGGGAAAACAGACCAAATCCAAATGATATTATAGAAATGATAGTGTTTAGGGATAGAAAACTAAGTCACGGCCTCTGCACTGAAGTTAGTGGAAAGAGATGAGAAACCATGTCCAAGGGTCTCAGATGCTGTGTGTGACATTCCACGGTCACACTTCATGAACCAAACCCTCATAAACACGCACATGCATGTAAGCTCCACTTCATGCTCTGGCTTCCAGGAAAGCCAACCTAAAGCTGACAGTGTGGATCCTTCCCAGTCAGTGTGCTAATACGGCCCATGGTACTTCAGTTTTACATGCTACAGAGCTGCACTTGCAGCATACACCATGTCAGTATGTCCATCACATGACCCGCTCCTGCTGTTCTCCTCTTTCTGTGGGAGTCCTCTGTGTGCGCAAGGGACATGGGATTCCTAATAGAACTTAGAGAGTTTGAAGACATACTAAGAAGAGAATAAAGACAAACATGTTTATTAGGGCCATATTTCTGGAAGAGTTGTAAAATTTGGTGTGGGGGTTTTGATATTTTGGTTGTACACAGCCTGGTTCTTAAGAAATTACAAACCATGAAAACAGACTGTTTCCTTAATGAACAAAACACCTTTAATGTAAGAGGAAACACATGGTCAGAAAGGATGGCAGAGAAATGGAGGGTACCACTGTCCCCACACATCATTGACTATCCTGCACATTGGCTCTTTGAAGCCAAAGCTGAGAGATGAGATTCGGTGATTACAACCTCAGCCAGCTCTATGGAACCTCAGCGCTGACCATCAACTGAGGCTCCAGCAGCACATCTGACCAAAAATAGCCCAGCCACTCAAGAAGGAGGGCTATTTGCTTCCTTCCTCTTCTTGTACATTCACTGCTGGTAATGAAGAACTGAGCTGGAATACCTTTAAAAAGGCCCCAGAGAAAGAGGAAGTGCTTAAAATGAGTTCTCAGCAGACCAAGGGTTTGCTGCTGTCTCCCCATGCCATGCATCCTCTCTGCAGGACTCCTAACTGCAGAAGGCTGTAAGGGCACTGGGTGGGTGTCTCCCTCTCCCCATCCCTTTCCCTAACCTCCCCTTTCTGTCTCCTCTTCCTCTTCTTCCTCTTTTTCTTCTTCTTCCTCCTCTTCCTCCTCCTCCTCTTCCTCTTCTTCCTTCTCTCTCTCTCTCTCTCTCTCTCTCTCTCTCTGGTGTGAAATGCAATGTTTGTATATTTCTCATAGTTTCTGGAGGGCTCCACTGAAGTTCTCTAGTAGATATGGATAGATAAATACCAGTGATCCTGTTCAGGTATTTGGATATTAGCTTTTCTTTTTAAAAAATATTTTGTTTAACTTCTGGTGCATATTTATGAGCCGCTGCTGATACTTCCATCCAAGCACACACTGCATAATAAAAAAAAATCTGGGAATTACTAGATCCATTACCTCAAACTCTTCATTTCTTTGTGATGAGAGTATTCAAAATCTTCTCTTAAAATACACAAGATGTTCTTGTGAATCAGCGCCCCTATTTTGTCCCATGAAACATAGGGCCAAGTTCCATCTAACTTTAACTTTGTAACTCATGACCAACCTCTCCTCAGCACTTGAATACCAACCTAGCATCAGGTAAAGGTTGTTCTAGGATCTAGACTTTCCTTCCCAGAAAACAGTGTTTATAGATTCCATATCTGAGTGGAGTAATGAGGAGCTTGTCTTTTTATGGCTTGTTGGACTTAACCTAAAGTCAGTTACAAAACATGCGTGCACACACACAGAGAGAGAGAGAGAGAGAGAGAGAGAGAGAGAGAGAGAGAGAGAGAGAGAGCTATAGATAGATAGATAGATAGATAGATAGATAGATAGATAGATAGATAGAGATTTTATGTCATCCATATAAGAATTAATCATAAAAGGGGTTTGTTTCTGCTCGGCTGTCTAACCAGCCAATCTGATGGTGCTTGATGGGAAATCTCCCTTGCTATTCTGATAGACCGCAAGGTCAACACCTGGCTTCCAGGTCCTTCGTGGTGGTCCCTCTGCAGCCTGCTTCCCCCCTAGGCTTCACACAACTCTCCCTCAGCCTTCAGCAGCCCTTTCCTACTGCACAAGGGAACCCTGCAAATTTTTCAGATTCACTTGGATCTTCTCTTACTACTCTCACAAGAGTCATCTAGAGAACAATTGTTCTAGATTCTTCAGTGAAACAACTGCCCTGTTTCCTCTGATGCTACAGCAGAAGACAGTGGCCAGGAGTGATGTGTTCCCAGGGTGAGACTGAGTCCTTCAGACATGCAAATACCCAGTTAATACTTGATTAAAGGCTTTAAACATGGAATGAAAATGCAAAATCAACAATCATCACACATTACATTGTTGTACTAAAAGAGTACATTTTGAACAATAGACAAGTGATACAAAGATGTTAGTATTTTTCCTCACAGCCCTTCTACTGCAGTTAATCTCTGTCTGTCTGTCTGTCTGTCTGTCTGTCTGTCTGTCTATCTCCTATTACTGAGAACTGTTTCAGTAGTTTAAATGTGTAACCAAAAAGAAAGTATATAAACTCAGCTTTGCAGTTAGGAACTGTTCCCAGCATTGTGCCTGTAAGCGTGCTTTGAGAAAAAGATGTAAAAAGGCTAGGAAGTCTGGGGAAAAGGGAATTCAGGTTTCTATAAACTACCCTGCTGCAGGTCACAGCAATGACAGGCTCTCTGAGAGGGGAAATGAAACCGTTGCTGCTGCTAGCTGCCAGCAACAGACAGGGCCACCCTGGGAAAACACACAAAGCCTGCAGGAAAGGCTGTGGGTAAGGAGGAGATAGAGGGAGAGAAGCAGGATCTTTGGATATGGAAGAACTAGAGAGAACGCTAAGCATGATGAGAGAGTAGCCAGTGATAACCCCGACTGTGGCTGGAGGTGGGAGCAAGGTTAGCTTACAGCAGATAAAGCACAATGCGGGAGAGTGGGCTCCCAGGCAGAGATGAGGAAGGGCACAAGGCAGAGATTCTATGTAAATCAAATGGCACCAATTGTGCTATTTGCATGGGGACAGACAGATTTAACTCCTAGAGTGTATAGGGAACAAGACCCTGGACAAAGATGCCTGGCCCTCGACAGAGGGAATGCCAGTTCACCTGACGAGCTGGATGTGTCAGAAGAAACGGTGTCAAAGGTGAAGGACATGTGGGAGCAGAGGGAAGATGAGGAAATAGACCCACGTGGTGAAACTCAGCTGAAAGTTGACACGCTCGTGACTAATCTAGTGAGCAAGGGACTCAGCCTGACCCCAGGAAGAACTGGAGGAACGGGCACTGAGCTGGCGGAAACGAGAAGCTGTTTGTTGTGCTAGAAGAAACTGGGTGGAGGTGCATGTCACGGACAGCTGGCCTGTCTAGTGGGCTGGGGCAACAGGAAAGGACAACTTGTCAGGGCCTTCTCAGAGGCAGCAAGAATAGTAAGAAGAGCTAAAGGCAGCTGGGCCCTTAGACGGCTGCAAACATTCTGGAACGTGAGGGTGGCTGAGTGGAAGCAGAGGGAGCAGTGGGTGGGTTTCTCTAGGTTTGATCAGCAGTACTGGGTTCCAGGAGCTCATATCCCGGCTGCTCCATTCTCTCATCAACTACTTCCTCCTCCTTCTGTTAGTTCTGACCAATCAGCTTCAGTGGTGTCAAAAGATAGACCCAAGTAGGTTTCAACAGAGACCCTGGCCTTTTCTAAGACTCAGTATGCTGAAATCAACTCTCTCCATCAAACTTCATTAAGTTGTGCCAGACAATAATCACGTGCCCTGATGGAACAAAATGAGCATCTTCCTTTATGCAGCCGTTAGCCATTGCTGACCAAAGACTTCAGCAGAAACCTTAGCAGGGATGAAACCTTGTGTCTCAATCAAAGCCCGGTCCTGGCAGATGCAGCGATTATAGTATACTACGGAGACATTGCTCCAAGCGGGGCGTCTCACAGGGATCCAGATTAAGGTGTTTGCCAAGACCCGCCATGGGTCCTCCCAGCCAAGGATGACCTCAGGGCTACTTGGGTTTCATGTTCCAAGTATACACATAAGCAATGATGAGCTATGAATCACACACACACACACACACACACACACACACACACACACACGTATAATGTTGGTCCTCATTTGCAGCCTTAATTTCCCTGTATTCCAGAAGAAATCAGGAAACAGAAGTTAGTGAAGGAGGTGATGCCTATTTCCCTCTCCCTATTTCCTGTGGCCACCTTAAAATGTGTAGAGAATCAGGAAACAGAGGCCAGGGATGGTTCAGTTTAGCTGGCCCTTTTCCTGGAGGTGACTCAGGTCCAGGCTGTGGCCAGTGTCCTTTTCTGAATCAGAGACACTTTTGTTGTGGTGGTTGTTGTTTTGTTTTGGATGGAAGATTGAAGGACACTTTTCCCCTGTCCTTTCCTTTGGTGGGGTTGCAGGTGGCAGGTGGGCTAGGGCAGATGATTTTTAGTACATTGTCTTTAGGGGTCTGTTTTAAGCAGTCTCCCGCATAAGCATTAAATACTTTAAGTGGAAACAGAAAGGTGCTACTTCTTATAGCCGGGAGGAGGGACTCAGGAGTCTCTCATAGCCATGTTTTGTTTCCTGTCCAGATGAGATCACGGTTAAGATGAGGCTAGTATCAGGACCTCAGGAACCATGTCCTTTGCTTCATGAGACGGTGCTTACCTAGGGAACAAACACGGAGGCCCAGTAGCACTCAGGCCTCTAGCTGTACTCTTTCCAAATTCAGGCACATCCTGGCCCTCAAAGTCTCATGAACGTTCCTGGATGTTGGCACTCCCCTTTTGAACTAGCCTGGTTTGAGTTGGAATCTGTCACTCATCTTCAAATTGGGACACACAGGCCAGCAAATCACAGCACCAGCATTTGCTAAGCAGAACACAATTCTGGGGCTGAGTCCCTCAGGAGTGGACTGTGGGACATGGGTATTTAGAGTTCTCACCTCCTTTGAGACTGGTCTGGTGTGTACTTTAGAAGCAGAAGTTCTGGGGTAAGATGCTGAGTGCAAGGTGGAAGGTTGGGGCAGGAGGGGAAGGGCAGCACTCTAGTGTGGAGAAGGCAGCTGTGCAATCCCCATGGCCTTGGCTGTGATGACATCCCAGGCTTAGCCACTCATTCTGAGAGCTTGTCCTTTAAGGCAGAACTTTAGCTGGTCTAGGGGACAGGCAGAGACCTGCAGTACACATGATCCAAAAGACATGAATGTATCATGCAGGCTAAATGACTGGCTCACTCTTGCAAGACTAGGATGTAGGTGTAGCTCACGAAGGAGATCTGTGGCATTTCAAATGGCTGGCCACAGGTCTGCAGATTGTGGGCTCACTCTCAGTCTTACTCAGGACCATCTTGCCTTATGCCTGCTATTTTGGTATAAGTACTAACAGCACTTACTTTCACTCTCAAAATATCATGATTTGAAAGGTAAACATCTATTGTCCCCTAGTGAACAGGAGGGAGGATGTGGCATTGTAACCGAAAAGAGCCTTAGGTTCAAGGTTCCAACATGGAAGCAGAGTGGTAACCACTGCCCAAAGAATAGAAAGAGATGGAAGTGGTGGCTTTGGGGTGAGAAAAATATAAAGCTTTGTCCATGCTGGTCAGGAAGAAAAGGGAGTGACTGGGGGATTTGAAAAACAGCAAGGTGAAATAAATCAGAAAAGCAGCTGATGACAGAACTAAGTTTCCGTGGTCAGGTCTGGTAATCTTAGAATCATGGGGCCTCGTGTTCCTGGCAGAGCAGGGGTGGGGATGGATGACCTTGGAGGAGGATGAAGTGTCACAGATGGAGACAAGGCGACTCATGGAGGTAGAACTGGATTGGGTGTAACCCGGCTCTGAGTAATCCACTCTGGGCAACTGGATCGGCACATGTCACAGACTCCAAAGCCCTGATGAGGATGACAAAGGAATTGGACCACTATGGCCTGAGCCAAGGTAGAGAAGCCCTGAAGCTCTGTGACTGATCCATGCTTTTTACCACCAAGAAATGTGAGCTCATTGGTCAGCGCCGACTCTGGGACAGACACAGGTTACTGCACATGTAAACATCTCAGATCAACCCCCTTCACTTGGGCAAAGAAAAGGAGGCCAGGGGAGGTAGCAGCAATGTGTGCGTGCAGTGAGGTGGTTCTGGATTTGGATTCGCCTCAGCT
Source organism: Arvicanthis niloticus (assembly GCF_011762505.2). Lineage (NCBI taxonomy): Eukaryota > Metazoa > Chordata > Mammalia > Rodentia > Muridae > Arvicanthis > Arvicanthis niloticus. The sequence goes on along the minus strand of NC_047665.1, from coordinate 72,881,515 downwards.
ATCCCTGGGGGCTCCCCGAAGTAAAGAACACATGTCCACAGCCCCTCATGAGGTGCTTCATTAGTTGGGGGAGCATGAGAATGGAAGACTATGAAGCCTGGTAGAGAAGTGCAGCTTACCTCAGGACTTTCTGACCTTCACCACTGTGAGAGATAGGTCGAAGAACATACACTGGATATAAGAAACAGGAGGTCATTGGCTGTCTAGACCCAATTTCCCTGTATCATGGACACAGTTTCACCCCAGGAGCCATGGACATTCAGTTGAATATTCTTGACCTTGAGAGTCTGAGTAAGACCGTGCATGTATTATGAATCTTACTGGGCGAGATGGTCTACAGGTTATGGGTCTTACATATGCCTCTCCACATCCCTTCTCCAGCCCTGCCATGTCCTTGCTCAGCAGGCTAACCTATCTGGACCAAATTACTGACCTTGTCACCTCCCTGGCAGGAGAAGAGATTTTCTAAAGTGAAGCCCTTGTGACCTCTTCATCAGACCACAGAAGTGATGGATTCCAGAGAACTGCAGGTTTCCCAGGAATCTCCTACTGGGTGTGGAATGGAAAGGCAGCTCTGACAGTGGCACACAACCTTGTAGGTACTACTCTTGGAGTCACCACAGAATGTCTGTGATGGTCAGGACGAAACATTGATCAGAGTTTGCTTACTTATATATTCCTTCATCCCTCCTTTTCTCCGCCCTCCCTCCCTCCCTCCCTTCCTGCCTATCTATCTATCTATCTATCTATCTATCTATCTATCTATCTATCTCTATAGTACTGGGGATTGAATTTATGGCATTGTACACATCAGGCAAGTGTTTAATAATATATATTTGCAGCACCTAGTCTCCTACAAATTCTCCTTCACCAATGCTCTATGAATAAGCACCAAAAGATGGACTTTGTTGAAATCACATATTTTTCCATCTATACTCTATCTGGTAGCAGGATGGTGGTTCAGATCACCTGTGGTGGTTTGAATGAGAATGACCTACATAGGGTCATATATTTAAGTGCTTGATCTCAAGTTGGTAGAATTGTTTGGGAAAGATTAGCAGGTATGGTCTTATTGGGGGATGTATGTTACTGAGAATGGGCTTTGAGGTTTCACACTGTTCCTAGTTAGTTCTCTCTCTCTCTCTCTCTCTCTCTCTCTCTCTCTCTCTCTCTCTCTCTCTCATCACACAATAGACACTCACTGTCCTTAGCCCCAGTTCTACACTATGCATGCCTGTGGCTCTCTGCACGTTGTCCACACATTTGTAAGCAGGCTTTTTAATCACAGTCCTCTCAAATTGAGACTTGCGCTTCTGGAACCTTGTGATGCAGACCTCTTTGTTGGATACAATTCATTCATTTATCAGCAAGTATTGATGAAGTGCCTGCAGTGTGAAGACATGCTGCCAGGGAAAGGAATTCAATAGTGAGCAAGAATGGGCAGAAAATAAAGTATGGGAACAAATCAAGTTAATCTCAAGGTTGGAGGGAAAGAAATACAGCGCTGTCATCAAGCACGGAGAGCATTCCCATCTAGTTAGGCATAGCTGAGACCTACAGTGAGAGAATAGGTAAAACCAGGGAACTCTCTGGGCTGGAAGAATATTAAGCGTTAAAACTCAGGATAGGAGAGACGAAGTACTCAACAGAGTACAGGTGGGATAGGTCAGGGGATATGAAGGCACATTGCAAGGGGCTGTGGGCTACAGAGGGAGGCTTTGGGTTCACCACTTGCACCTCCTTGTGTTGGAGTTCCCCACCTCTGCATGCTGCCCAGACCTTGCTTTCCAAGCCCCTGCTCTTTTCTTTTCTCTAAGGAGAAGGGTGAATGGAAGGGTTGGGGCCTCTGTCATGCAGAGTGAAGCAGTACACTGCAGAGACAGACTAAGATGTGGCTGACTATATTTACTTATAAGAAGAAATTTATTAGCCTGGCTTTCACCTTAAAGGGTGTCCCTTCCTTTGCATGGCACTTCCTTACCATGTATGCTACTGCACAAGTCCCCAATGCCATTTGTGATGGTCAGTCTGTGTTGAGAAGCACCTAGGAAATCAGCACAGCCTACTCTGGGCAAGCTTCCAAAGAGAACTCTCATGTGCTCAGCAGGGTGAGTGGAGAAGCTGCCATGAATATGAGTGTACCATGGGGGTGAGGGGTTAGGGGGGATGCAAGAAGCAGAGGAGCAGGAACTGATATCTAGCAGGCTAGATTTTTTTTTTTTTTTTTTTTTGTGGGGATTGGGTATCTTTTACTGCTATTGTCCATGGAAGTCAGTGACTCCCCAGGGAGCAGCCAGCCCTTCCATCCTGATCTGGGCTGCCTCCTGAATCTTCTTGTTCTTAAGTTTCTGGGATGAAGTAGCTACTGATTTCTTAGCTCTCAAGTCTTCATACAGCCAACGTGGGTCATAGTCAGCTTCTAATGAAGAAGCAATCTAACCCATCCTTCTTATAGTGAAATACCTTTCACTGGTTCTTTCTTTTGAAAAACTCTGCCTAATACACCAGTTTAGGCCCTAACTGTGCCCATTTCCCTGCATTCCTGTTTTGTCTCTGCAGTGCACATGTATAACCACACCCCCCACACACCTTCAATGATTCCGGCAGGTCCTGTCAGTATGGCCCTTCTAAACACATCCCATTCGTTAAATGCAACGATTCCATATTCTTCTAGCAGGATCTCATGTCCCCAAAGCCCACAGTTGCCCTGCTCTGCCATTTGCACAGCTTCTCCCTTGTACCCTGTTTATTCACTGCATCCAACCCAGCACATGGACTCCTGCACCTCCTACTCACACACTGCATGCTCAACCTGCAAAATCCCCTCCTTCTTCCAGCTCTCTCTTCTCACAGTCATGGTATTTGGTCCTTTAGGAATGGGCTCAAGAATCTCCGGAGAGCCCCTGTCTCTCTTATTTGCAGCCCTCAACTGAACTCCCTTCAGGAAAGACTGTGATATTCCTTTCCTGTATTTGTGTGCATATATATAACACATATTTGGGTTGATAAATAAATTAATATCTTAAAAAATGAAGGAAGAATACAACAGTAGGAAGTAGAGAGACCAGGGTTAACACAAAAGCACAGGAAGTAGAAAAGGCAAAGAGAGCAAAGCAAAGATTGGAAGAGGAGCAGAGACGGCTCACCTGGTGAAATGCTTGCCGTGGGAGTCTGAGGACAGGAGTACGGGTACCCAATGCAGGGAAGCCTAGGGGGTGTGGTGGTCTGGCCTTAATCCAAGCACTTGGGAGGGAAAGACAGGAAACCTCAAGAACATGTTGAGTAGCCTTATTAGCCGAATTGGGAAGCTGCAGAATCAAGTGAGAGACCCTACTTACATATATAAGGTGCGGAGTGCCTGATGACAAATGTTGACATCCATAGACACGCACACATACATGTGTGCCTCAAAAAATGTGTCTGCACTATGGTGTGGGCAGATACTCTAACTGCAAAAAACTGTCCCAATAGCACAGTAGAGGAACTCCTTGCCTATCCATGGCAGCTTGTACCACAGTGGACGTTGACTTTCCTTGCTTCCATTCTGCATTCAGTATATATATATATATGTATATGTATATATATATACATATTAAATATCTATCTATCTATATATTACATTTTAAATATATATATTTAAACATTTTTTTCATTTGGAATAAGCCTGCTGTCTTCACTGATTCCACCAAGCAAAAATCCTCACCAGCATTCTTTATCCGTGTTGCTTCGAAAAAGCTTTCCAGGCCTATAGTGTGTGTCTTCAGTCATTATACACCAGTGCGGTCCCATCTTTAAGCCCCTTCACTTTTTCCTAATTGAGAGTGAGGGTTTCTGTTTCTTCAAAACCTTTATTTCTTTTTCTCACTTCACTGCTCTGCAGGCTTTTGTGAACTCTCATGTGCCAATTAAACCTGACAAGCTGCCGTTAGCAGAGGCTGTGACGAACAGCTGCCTCCTGTCTGTGACCATGGTGTTCTTTCTGGGATTATTTCTCCTTTTGGAAATGCTGGCCAGTTCAGACTTGAAACCTACATTTTTATGGGACGTTATACAACAGGAAAAAACAACACAGTAGAGGCATTGAAAGCCATCAAGAAAAAAAAATATTTATTTGTTGAACTTCTGTGAAGTGACAGGCACCCCTGGAGTAGTTTGTATAATTTTCTCACTTGTTTCTCTCTTATTCATGATTTCTTTTTCCTTTTTGTTTTTTTATATCTCTTGGCCATTTTGGGGAGACGTTGTCATGTAGACGAGAAAACCCATTTGTATTCACATGCTTTCAGTTTTGGTGTGACTGGAACATGTGTGATGATGTCAGGAGATCTGCTGGAAGACAAGGTTCCCGGCTGATGGAACATTCCACCCAATTTGTCCTTCTGTTGGGATCCTTGGATAATACTCAGAGTAAAGTACCCGGGGATGAGTGTGGTATGTGATGTTCGGCGCTGAATTAAAAGTTGGCAATGCTCCACGGAAAGAACCAACCTGTAAGGTGAATATTATGTGCAGTAGACAGTGTGTTCTATTGTCTGTAAATCTGGTCCATAGTGAGAAAGATGTTGCTGTGTTTTTTTCTATTTCAGACATTCACCATGATGGGATGAGTAGAAGCAGCTGCCAGGTCCCCCAGAGAACTGCTGTTGTGGTTGGTCTGCAAAGACGCTTGGTCTTGCGTTTGGCTGCTCTGTCCTGTTGTCCAGGAACCTGCTGACTTTCTTTTCTTCATGGTCCTCATCAGTCTATTCTCTCAAATTAATATAAGCATAAATAGAAACTTTTCTTTTTCAAAACAAAATGTTTAGATCCCTCATCAAGACCATCTGCTGAAGCAAAGTTCCCAGCACAATGTAATTATCAGGCAGATCTTCCAGAAGGGTTTACATCAGATGGGCAGAATCCAGGCAAATGGGATTAATTAACTTTTATATAAAATAGATTCCAAAGAATTCCCTTATATTTCTGTCATAGCCTCCTGTGATAGAAAGAGAATAGCTGGCCATTGCACTGGGCCTATGTGATGCCAAATGTGTCAGTATCTTGATCTTGGACTTTTCAGAATCAAACACTATGAGAAATGCATTTCTTTTGTAAGTAATAAGTTGCCCAGCCTGTGGTATTCTGTGATAACTGCACAGGCAGACTAAGAAAAGGTCTTGTCTCAGAGGGTGGTTTTGCTGCCAGCTAAGGAGCCCAATAATATATATGTGAGACTGATCTCTAACCTCTGAGCAGAGAATGGTACTCCAAGCTATGTGGTATCAACACTAGACCCTGTGGTGGCACTAATCCAATTGGATGCCTCCCTTGTTTGCAATTTTGAAAATGGAAAGTTCATTCACAGAGAAGTCTGTAGATTGTGCCAAATAGTGTTCAATGCTTTTCTGCTTGAAAAGCTAAAGTATCATTTGAAGTGGAGAACAGAAAAAACAAGTATGATTGCTGCCACCTCTTTGTCGCCTGTTATAAATGATCTGGCCATCAGAGACCACAGAGCAGGTTGTGAAACCTTTGGCATGGGTGTTCGGGGAATCATTGTGGCGTGCAAGTCTGTCAACAAGGCTTGAAAGGGAACTTTCCCTGGTCCTGCAGTGACCACTGTTCATCTGGTTGGATATACTACAGACAGAGAGCTCTAACCACCTCCTCCCACACCTTCCCTGCCAATCTCAAAATCTAATGTTAACACCCAGCTTTTGCATGAATACCTGGTCTAAAATGCATACTGATGCTAAACCATCCCATAACCAGCCTTTTGGAATTAATAACCAAGCAGGATTACTTACAACAGTATAGATATTTTTCCTTCTTGATATCAAAGACCTGGTAGTCTAAAGGTTGACTTATAAGGGGTCAGGGCAAGAGGAAGAGTCTGGAATCCTGGATCTTGGGACTGCCAGTCTTGTCTTGGTTCTAGTATATCTGGTTAAGAGAAAGAGATGTCACAGTTGGGAATGATTATTGTCAGATTTTTTTTTTTTTTTTACAGGAGATGTGAAAAGCTTACCCTGGGTAGCTTATTGGTAAAACTTAACAATATTTTCATGGCAAGCCACTTGACCAGAGACTGTAAGACAAACACAGTCATCTAGAGAACTTAGACATAGTACCAACCATCAGGTGTCCACAGAATTCTGGGCCAAAGGAGCTTCTGTCTGGGATACTCTGATAGCCACTTCAGGACTTATAAGAGACAATACAGTGGAAAGCATGAGCAGGGAGAGACAGGTATGTGGCAGGGGAGACGCTACAGGTCAGACAGTCACAGGTTTCATCATGGGACAGGTATGACTCCAAAGCTTATAACACTGTAGCCTTGACCTGCCTAAGCCCTTGCCTAGTGAGTGGTGTAAAGTGTGTTCACATCTGGCTGGGGACATAGCAACGTGACAGACTGCCTGCCCATCAAGTATAATGTTGAATGTGATGCCCACCACTGCAAATAAATAGCAAATGGAGGCAACCAGTAGTTCTATCATGAGCTTGAGGGTAAAAGTGGAGTACCAATCCGGGGAGATAGCCCGGCTGGTGAGGGTCCTGCCACACAATCATAAGGACCTGAGTTTTGAGCCCCCATGTTCTTATGAAAACCCAGATGCAGTGACATACATCATGCACTGGGGAGGTGGAGGCAGGAGAGGCCTGGAGGGCTCCCTGGCAAGCCAACTTGAGGGTTGCACTTCTCTGTGGGTGAAGGAGAAACTTGGGGCAGATGTTAGTTGAAGATGCAGGATAGTATCAATCAGCAGACATCAGACAATCTGAGCGTGGAACTGAGCAAGAACAGCTAACACAGCCTAGTTAGTGGCAGCTTCCTCCCTGGTGCCACTGTACTCGGTACAGCTGCCCACTCTCTTTTGGCCGGTGCTTCGTAATGCTGTGAGTTATTCAGTATATTTCTATTAAGTTGATTATTTGCATATTTGCATACATTTTCTAAAAGTATTATTTATTGTTTGCCACCAATGACTCTGGTTGGAACTGATACACTTTCTTAGATAGCTGAACATATTTCTGATTTATCCTCTCTCCTAAATTCTCAGGCGATTGAAGTATAATGATAAAAATAATGATGCAAAGAAATGAAAAGAAAATCATGTATGTTATTGTTTTCAAACACATTATTGAACTAATTGTCTTAGGGACCGGAAACAGAAAAGCAGCATGCAGCCTTATCTGCCATCCCCTGTGTAGTCAAAGCCACGGTTCTGTGATTTTTTTTTTTTTTTTTTGATGTCCTAGTTTTACTTCTCTGAGCTTCGTACTCATTAAAGGCTGGCATTTTTCTTTTGAGGTGATCTCAATTTCTTCAGCCTTAATAGCAATCAAAGCAACATACAGAATATGCTTCTAAATCCTTCCCAAGATTCACAACCTGCATCCACAATGGTTTCATTGCCCTGGGTATAAAAGCATGACACTTGCCCTAGTTCTGGGCATTGTTTGACTAAGACGGAACTAAGGATGCCCAGCTGTTGGGAAGAACGTTTTAGTTAAGCAGCTCTTGTCTGATTTGCTGGAACTTCTTTACTTAGCTCTTCTTTCTGGGGGTGCGGTGGGGCTGGAGGGAAAGGCTTGTGCGTTCAGTGTGACTTGCCTAAGGAGAAAACCAGCTCATTTCTCATACTTAGGAAGTGGTTTTGCTGTTGGAAAGACCTCACTCACAGAATGACAGGGGGTCCCTGCACAGCTGGCTGCTCTAAGGCTTGCAGGGTGTCCCACTGACAGGATGCACCAACAAAGATAACACGTCACAGTGGCACAGGTGAACCCATGGGGACCTTGTACCACTGTGCTCAAGTGAATGACGCATGAATGCAGAGTCAAGGAGCCCCACGTTCCTTTCAACGTCACATCGATTTCTTCTAAACCCGTGGGTGAGAATGGCTTTTAGACTCAAAGCTTAGTTCTTTCTTTCTTGTCACCATGGTATGGAAACTTTTTATTTTCTCTTTACACTTTTCTGGGTCATTTGATCACGTTCCTAATATCCCTTCCCTCCTTGGCCTTTGTGACTTGTGTCACAGTAGGCTGGCTAGCTCCTGACAGGGACTCTGTTAGTGACCATTGTTCTCTACAACCCCTCCCCCTCATACCTGCTTGCTCTGGTATGTAGCTAAAACTATGGCTAAACACTGGTCCCACAGAGTGTCTGAACCCTCTGGGGTGTTCCCTGAGCCTCCGTCTCACCATCTACCCTCTCCTACACACTTCTCTCTCTCTCTCTCTCTCTCTCTCTCTCTCTCTCTCTCTCTCTCTCTCTCTCCCTCTCTCTCTCTCTCTCTCTCTCTCTCTTCATAGCCTCTTTCTTCTATCTCTTTCAGCCACTTTTGGAAATGTTCCACAGAGCATGACTCAAAGTTTTTCTTCTCTAAGCTCTTCCTAAGTCCGAGTCTTATCTCTGGGCTTTATGAGGTCCTTGGTCATGTTCCTCCACACATGTGTGTGAAGACCAAATCTTCCTTGCCAGGCTACACGGGCCCAGTCCTAGATGACTTCCTCAGGGAGATCACATCCTCAGAGATACAGAGCATCTTCCTGTCCTTTAATGCTTAAGTCTTCTGCTTGACTGACAGTGAGCGAGGCATAGAGGCCTTGATGCTTCACGTCTTGGACATGGTTTTTCAAAGCCCTGGGAACACTTTGAGGGTCTTTCATGAGATGATACTTGAGGGAGCATGTGCTGGGCAAGATGTCAACAAGGGTAGGGAGCACGGTACATATGTGTAACTGGCAGTCCCAGATTGGTCAGCATAGGGAGTACCGTGCATCACTCACTGTCCAGTCACCTCGCACATTTGTCCTCATTGCTCATCACGCTGAGACAATGACCTGGAGCAGTTGCTCAAGTGTTTCAAAGCTGAAGAATCCCATGGTCTTTTGTGCTTTTCAAGCAGAAAACAGCAGTTCCATAAACCATCCCTTTCTCAGACTTCTCAGCCCGGAGGTGACAGATTTAAACAGCTTTCTCTGGGCAATATTTCCAGAATGATTCTCTGGGCAATCAATATCCACCCGTCACAGCAGTAACCTGCTTTTTATTTGCTATTCCACCACTGGCTTCTGAGCTGGAAGGATGCTGGCTTAGTTATCTTTTGCACCTAGCCCTTCTAGAGACACAGATAATTCTAACATAAACTACAATTCAGTTAGATGACAGTTATGTTGACATTGTTATTATGCTTCTTAGAGCCGACTCACACAGCAAGTTTGGCTTTTCTTGCCTTTCAGAATTGAGCAGTGATGTGTGTGTGTGTGTGTGTGTGTGTGTGTGTGTGTGTGTGTGTGTGTGTGTAGATATGCATGCTACAGCATATATGTAGAGGTCAGAGAACAACTTTGCAGAGTCAGTTCTCCTCTTTCAGGTCCTGGAGACTGGATTCAGGCTACCAGGCTTATACTGCAAGTGTCTCTACCCACAGAGCCATTTTGCTCCCCACCCCTTATTTTCTTAAGGCAAGATCTTTCACTAAATCTGGAAGTCACTATTTTGGATAGATCAACTGGCCAGCAAACCTCAGAGATTTTCCTGTCTCCGAGTCCCAGTGTTGAGGTGTCTGGCACAGCACCCAAGATGTATGGATATCAACCGGCCAGCAAACCTCAGAGATTCCCCTGCCTCTGAGTTCCAGTGTTGAAGACGTGTGGACAAGCTCTAGATTCGTTTGAGAGACTGGCACAAAGAATACAGTGAAGAGGTGTGTGCTTGCACATGTGCACACGTGCACACCTCATCCACACCCACATAATTTTTAAAGATTGATTTTTAAACCAATGGGTTTTATTATGGCATTTTATGCATAGAGGACATTACATACTTTGTTTCTTTCACACCCTCCCCCCCAGTGTCCTTGCCTTTCCAGGCATCTCCTATCCTTACCCCAAGTTGTACCTTTTTCTCATCCCATGAATTATTTTATTTTATCGTCCATCCCTCTTTAGACCCCTTCCTGTTGTTTTGGGATCCTGGCTTCAGTTTTGAGGCACACCTAAATACAATCACATGCATATAGATACACACGGACACAATTTCACGTTTAGGTTCTGCACATGAGAGAAACCATGTGGCACTTGTCTTCCTGTGTCCAGCTCGTACGGGACGTGATTGCCAGCTGTCTCCATTTTCTGAAAGGTCATACTTCCATTTTTCCTTACAGCTGCATAAAATCCCGCATTTTCTTTGTCTACTTGTTTGTTGAGGACACTTAGACTGCTTCTATTTCTTGGCTAGACAATTATCTTTATTCTGAAAAAGCTCTGGTTTCAACAAGAATGACCTTAATAACTCTGAAAAAGAAAAACCTGCCACGGAAGCCCTTTCTGTGTGTAATGCTGGATTACTTGAATCTTAAGCTAGTGTGCACTAGATAGGTGTTAGTTAAGAACTGCATTTCAGGGTTGGAGAGATGGCTCGGCAGGGAAGAGCACAACTATCTGTAACTCCAGTTCCAGGGGATCCGACAGCCTCATCTACGCAGGCAAAACACCAGTGCACACAAGATAAAAATAAATAATTTAGAAAAAGAAAAGAACTGAGCATTTTTTTTTGTGGTTGTTGTTTTTTGTTTTTGTTTTCCTTTTTTTCTGAATGAAACAGAGCTGACTTCACAGACTGCATAATTTTGGGCCCTCAGAATCTCAGAAAATGTAAGGAAGGGTAATGGTGATAGTAGCAGACAGAGCACTGAGAGGACACAGTGAGATTCTGTCCAGCAGGGCTCAGCAATGTGCCCTCAGAGAAGGTAATTCCCACAGCTAACATTACAGAAGCAAACGGAGAACACAGTCCGTGGCAGGGGCGCCTGGCTGTAGCATCTTCAGCCTCACAGCCTGCAAGCTTCTTGCCCTTTCTTCCTTTTCATTTTACTTCTGTATAATGGTTGTAACAAAGCTTGAAAGACCTGTGAGGGGTAAATGCGGAACCTCAGTGGGTGCCGCCCACCAAAGCTCTCTTTTGCCTGTTGGGGATTTTAGATGTAGCTGGAGGTTTATGCAGGCTCTTTTGGAGCAGTGTTGGTTTATCCTTGAATGTGTGTGTGTGTTTTCCTGTTGTTGTTTTTTTTTTTACTTTGTCTTTAGAATGCACTGCTTCAAAAATCAACCAAAACTTACATTACTACATGAGAGTATATTTTAAAAAAACAAGTTCATGGCATACTGTGCCTAAATTCCAGAAACGGGCTTCACACTTCAAATCCTCACAAGTTGCTTATTACCCATCACAATGTCTACTACTTTAATATACTTATGAAAGTATATTAAAATATACTTATGCTTATAAAATATACTTATAAAAGATGCTGAATACCCCTAAGTACTTCATGTAAAAATAATCCACAATAGTACTGATTAACTGCCATTAATACCAGCAACATGTTTCAATGAATAAACTAAGGAAACTGATACATGCATTGCTTCTCATTGTGCAAAAGAGGGTTCCAGAGCCCTAGACACATAGAAGTCATAAGCCTTCAATCAAGTTTAGATCAAGACGCTCCAGTGTTGAGCTAAGAGGGGAATTTTGTGAGTCTTTGCAGGAGTGCAGAGGGTGGCCTGCGGTTTAATCACCCCTTACTTCTTTGCAGTAGCAAAATTGCATTCAAGACGGAATAGCAGAGGAACCACGAGTGTGGTTGATGCCTTCCCTGACTACAGGAAATGTAGTTTTACAACTTGTATTTTGCGGTTGTCATTTTTGTGTCATGTGACTTGGTACCTAACAAGAACAACCCAAGAAAAGGAAGACTAGTTTGGACTCTGCGTGTGAGACGTTTTAGGCCTATTGAGTTAGCATTGCCACTTAGTTGGAAACCCAGTTTGAAGAGTCAACCAGGTTTCTTGAAGAAGCCATGCACCTCATAGGATTTCCTTCAAAATCGCCTGGGGAGAAGTCCGTGGAGTATGAAGTCATGAGACCATCCATGAAAATCACAGATACTACAGATGAATTTATTCTCTTTGCTTTCTATATATGTATGCACACATGTATGTGTGTATATGTGTGCGTGCATATCACACATTGTCTTTATTGTTAGCTGTGTTGTTACAGACCCAAACCAGAGCAGTGTGTGTCCTCCACCACAGATCTGTATCCTCAGCCCTTAATTTTCTATATGTTTGAAATTCTGTTTAAAACTGTAGGTGAAGGTGTCCCTTCCCTAATTGATTCTTGATGGTGTCAATAAAGACAGTAGAAGCCAATTGCTGGGCGAAGAGAAAAAGGTAGGATTTCCAGGTCCCAGTTAGAGAGAGTTTTTTGGCCAGGCTTTGAGGAGAGATGCAGGAACTAGAACCGCCACTGGAGGGATTCTGATATAGGATAGCTGATGAGTTTGAGTAATAGATTTGTCACCCAGAAGTTGTGTTATCTGGCTGGTTTTAAAATATTAAGGGTGTCTGGTGTTTTCCATTTTTGGCATTAAAGTGGGCTGGAAGAGAAAGCAGGCAGCCAGAGGAACTTACACGGAGGAACTGGCTGCGTTCTCGAAAAACACAAGCTGGCAGCTTGGTGGAGCTGAGTGAGACCAGGGCGGTTTGGTGAAGCTAGCAGTGGGGCCTAAGGGAGAAGGCCATTCCACAAATGCTGCTCTCAGAGCATAGTGGCACCAGGCAGAAGCAAGTGTGTTTATAAAATTAGACACAACAAAAAGTAGTAAGTATTCCTTCAAAGTAGTTCAGCACAGGACACTAGAAATGCGCACAGAAAACCTTATTTGATGTACCAAGCTGCACAGCTTCCCTGCTGCTGTTATTGTTTGTTACAAACACAAGAGAGCCCCTGGCTGTGAGTGGGAGGAGAAACCAGCACAGGCTTTCTCCAGGGTGCTGGAGGATGACTCACTACCCAGTCCATCTTGCATCCCCGCTGACAACCCCTTCCTTCTGCAAGCAGGTGCAAGGATTTGTCTCTCTTAGACAGGATATTCCCCTGTGCTTCCTGGACTTCAGTGAATCATTCCGAAGTCAGATTTCACATCTAACTATAATAAGAATTGATTGTTAAAACTGGAACCCAGGGCTGGGTTGAAGTGATGAGAGACTATTCCCCTTCCCCCAAAGGGGAAAAAACTTTCCTTTAGAAAATACTCACCTCTGGCTGGGAGCCTCTGCATGATGTCACCTTAGCTATGAACTTCAAAAAAGATGATGTTTCCTAAAGATGAAGTCTAATCTGTTTGACAGTTATTCTAGGGATGGAAGTAGCTCCAGTCATGAGCAGACACTTCAGTGTTTACAGACACTGGCACAGAAGGTGCCAGAAGTTCAAGAGTCCAATGCAAGCTGTCTCAGCTTGACTCTGTGTCCTAAGAAAGATGAACAAGATACTGAGTGTCTATGTTGGGGGATGCTTTTGTGGACTGTGTACTCAAAAGCTGATTTCTGACTTTGGTATTGTCATTATTATGAAGCCTCCATCTCCTGACTCAGGGACAAGCAGAGTTGCCATGAGGACTCAAATGAATAAGGAGATGCTAGAAGGTAAGAGGCAGCAAGTAGTCTAAGGCCAGCATTGTTGGATTAGAATAGCTGAGAATCTGTTTAGCTATTATTCCTGAAGCTTTTTATTAAATATACAGGTCTCCATGACATTACTTAGAGCAAGGCCAGGCATAGAAAGGCCTATATAGTTACATATCACCCTTGCTCTCAATGCCAACAAGATCTTCACTGAAGAACCTTCTTTTCTCCAGAGGTAGAAAGAAGATGAAACAACTTCCTTACTGCCATACTGGCCATGGCTGGGCTGATTCTAAGGTCCCCTTTCTGGCTGTCAGGTATCAAGAAATTCTATCTTCTACATGGAAATCAAAGCAAATATCTCAAAGATCAAAAGCTTTTGAAAGGAATGTGGTAGAGAGGAGAGCAAACCAGCCTAATGGTTGCCTGAATAAAATCCCTTGCCACTGAGTCTGGTGAGACATACAGAAAATGTACTAGAAGCTTATTAACGAGTTCAGCATTTTGTGTGGTTCTTCCTGGAGATAACTGAACTGGGAAATAATTGTTTTCGTGCCTTCCCTAGAGGTTTGGTTTTTTTTTTTTTTTTTTTTTTTTTTGTCTTTATGAATCCTCAAGTGTGTTAGTCCGCTTTCTGTTACTTTACAAAATACTCAAGGCAGCCGGCTTGCAAAGAGCAAAGGTGGGTTTTCACACATTGCTGTGGTAGTTTCAGTCTGGGCCTGAGGTGAGGCCCTACCATGGAGCAGACACCTACTGTGGAGAAAAGCAACTCTTAGCATGACCACTGTGTGAAGAACAGTGAAAGGGTTGACCAGGGTGTCCTAGCTACCTACAAGGGCCTATTCCTAAAGACCTACAGCCTTCTCACTAAGCCCTGCCTCCTCGACAGTCCCCAGCCTCTTTAGGACTTTGCCGGAGACTATGCCTGTAACATGCAGAGCTGTGGAACGTTCCAGATCAGATCTGAGGCTAAGAACTGTTGCTTGATTTTAAACTATGTAGAAATGAGCCCACACCATAAGCATTCTTCAGCACTTCATTTCATATTAATATTTGGTGGTTAGTGTACTATGGTTGCTAACCTGGTAATGTATAGTATCACATCAGAGAATACTGTGATTCATTTACTCCCCTCTCAGAAGTGAGTGTTTATAATGTTACTGACTTGCTTGCTTTTTAAACAATTCTGCTAGGAACATCATGCCTGTGCATCAGTGAAGTGTGTGGGACTCCAGGCTCTCAGTTTATATGAGTATGTATGAGTTGAAGAAAGCTTTTGCATTCTTAATATAAATACTCAGAAATACTGTTTTGTTTCTGACAGTCATTTATCATATACTTGTAGCCAGTTTTATGATGGTATAATTTTCTTTACTTTCATAATGCTAACCAGCGGGTCTCTCATAGAAAACAACTCATCTCCCCTCACCTCACTGAGTCTTTGTTTCTATTAAATCTCCACTGGGTTGGTCAGGGCTTTTCTCTATTGGGCAAAATGTGCTAACACAGTGGTTCTCAATCTTCCTATTGCTGTGATGCTTTAACACATATAGTTTCTCGTGTTGATGTGACCCCCGACTATGAAATTATTTTTATTTGTCGCACTCCGCTTGTCCAGCAAGGAAGACGAGACAAACCGGATCCTTCTCAACAGCCTTTATTGGAAGCGCTCTTTTAGGTTTCTGGGAGAGACTGACTCGAATGCCCAGAACGGGCTGCTTATATACCCCCAGCCCTGGGCGTGGCAAAGCACATGGAGGTGTCCGATTGGTCAACTTGCAATGACTCATTAGCATACTCATTAGCATACCCCGCCTGGGAGGGGGTGATTGGCCAGGTTCGTGGTACCCTAGTGGTACCTCATTTGCATGCCCCGTTCAGGAGGGGCTGGAGCCAAATTGAACTGCGCATGCGCAGGCCTCTGGTAGTTCCTACCAGAGCCTAGGCAGGCGCCATCTTGGATCGCCGCCTCAGAGCGGCTGGCGCGCGCAAATGTGCGCCCTTGGCCCGCAGAGTTGACGCTGCGCAGCGTTGTTTTAGTCAGCCATGTCAACTCTGCAGTGCCATTTTATTCAGCCGCATAAGGTTGGCGGCCTACATTTATTGTTACTTTATAACTACAATTTTGTCTAATTTAATGAATCATAATGTAAGTATCTGATATGCAACTGTTGTGAAAGAGTCACTCAACCCACAGAGGGGTGCAACCCTCAAGTTGAGAACCTCTCTGCTAATACCACATTCAGGTTATACTTATGGGTGTTCAAGTAATAATTCTGATAAAATTTCATTTTTATATTAGTCTTGTTAAGTCTTTGGCATTTTGGACCTTATTTCTATACATTGTAGACTACCATGACAGACAGACCTTGTGATTTTACTTCAAATATATTTGCTGCACAGATGAGCTTGGAAAGGTTAGAAGCATCTGGACAGCATGTTCCCCAGTCCTTGAACATACTTTCTTCTCTGTCTAGAGAAGGTTTTCTCTGAAATCTATCTGTGTTGTACATGCAGGGTTTATACATATTTTAAATTTGTTTTTTTTTTAGTCAACTTAAAGCATTTTCTTGTGTAAAATTTATTTTAATTGCATTTCCTAATTCTTAATGCTAGACATATGCTTCATATTTAAATGTTCAGCTTTGTAAAATTACCTCAGTGATGTGCTATTCCCACTGCTCTTCAGGCTATCTTAGATTTTCTGCACACGAGAAAGGATACGGGTGAGTAGTGACTATGGCATTGCCTTTCTCCAGAGTTTTTAACTTCATTTGCTTGTCTGCAGCTGTGGACAGTATGTAAAGAATAATACAGGATGGATCTGTGTGCACATCACCTTCTCAGTCTTAGAGAGGATGTTCTGAACACTTGCCTGCTAAGTGCGACTTTGTGTTTATATCAGTAGTTACCATCCATTGTATTTGGCGCTTTCAATTTGGGGTATTTTGCTGTAATCTGTCCTGTTTCCTCCCTCCCCTGCTCTCCTCTGTGTCCCATGGCTTGCATAGATGGTATTAATGCTTTCCCTTGCCCCTGACTTCTTCTGACTTTGATCAATAGAACAGTCTCCACAATGGTGTATTTAACACTGAAAATGCAAATGAGAGAGTGGCAGATAGCTCAGTCATGGACGCCAGCTGGCATGTCCTCAGCACCCCACTTCTCCACACAAAGGCTCAAGGCTGGAGGCTCAAAGTCTGCACAATTGGCTTTCAGCCAAGACTGGATTGTTGTATTAATTATTGAATCTCAATTCGGGGGTATCTATTCCACGTTTGATTCTTCAGTTCCCAGATAAAAGGCATACAGCCTTATGTTTATAATAAGCCTTAATCAGAACTGGGCAGATATCTACCCTCTATTCTATATTCTATCTGCTAGAATCTATTTCCCCATCATTAACCCTAAGTTATAACTTGCCATGTTCCATCTGGGCAACTCTTAACTCCAATCGGCCAGCCCTCATGGCCATGGTTTCATGACTCACCTACTCCATGGCAGTGTCCTCTCTTTACCATCTTCTCTGTACTTGTGGTTCTCTTCAGACCCCCAAGCCCAGGAACCCCAAACCCCAACTATGTCTCTTCTTTGACTGTCAGCATTTTTATTTAACCAATAAGGGATAACTTGGGGGGAATGGTTACATAGTATCATTTGTGTGCATGTAAATTCTCCTGTCCCTGGGGCCAACCAGGCATTGGGGTCCAGTATTTAGCATTTCAATGCAAGCAAAAGACCAAACTTCAAAACTGGATTCATTTCCACATGGGTCCATTAAGAGCACATACTCGCCTACAGACATTTCCTTCATTCCTAAATGTGTGTTGGGATGGACACACCTTTTAGTAGACAGGGGCTTTGCATTGTTTCTTGAACTTTTAAGTAAGAGCTGCCATACTAGGAAAGTCCAAACAAATCTAAGCTCTTGGAATCATGAGACGAATGGTGTTCTGTGCCATCCTCAAAAACTGCAGGATGTAGGAATACCTGCTCCTTCATGTCCATTTGCCACATTTGGTAGTCAGTCCCCCTACCACCAAAATTAGACAAGTAGTGAGAAACGACAGTGGCCTACTGCAAACTTAACAAAGCATAAACACCAAGTGCAAGGTGGCACCAGGTATAAGATTTTCAGAAGAGCTTCATTAGAGCTAACCTTGAGAAGGCTCTGGCCTTGGCCAGAGGACAGGCTATGCTGCCCCAACATACGTCTTGCTCTGAAGGCTAATAATCGAGGCTGTTTTTCAACCTTACAAAGGAGGGCAAACCATGGTACATGCTATTACATGAACAAACCTTGACAACATAGCACAGGAGAAACATGCTTGGCTCAAAAAGATAAACACTAATCTGTTACCTAGAACTGTCAGAGTGGTAAAATCTGTGGAGAAGGGGAAATTAATGTTCAAGTATTAATGTCAGAGAGTCGACATTGTGAGCTGAGTTCAGGAGATGAGTAATGGACATGTTTGCAAAATGTGAATGAATTGCATAACCAAACTCATTCAGATGGCAGCTCCTCTTCCTCTTCTTCCTCTTCCTCTTTTTCTCCATATATCATCCTTCCATACTCCAGCTACAGACATTCCCTACCACGGAGACACATCCACAATCCAAAAAATGTGGTTGTTCATTTTGCCACATAAGACAAAAGGAAGAAGACTCTGTTGAGTAACTGAATTATAATCCCTTTAGAACATTGACAGGGCGCGTTGCAATGGTTATGTACAGATGATGTAAAGCTTCATGGAGAAGTCCAGTAAACTTTAGGAGTGTTGGTCCTGGATACTGGGTCACAAGTTGTCCTGGAGAATAACAGCCCTTTCTGTTTCCCGGTACTGGCTGCACTGTGTGTGTGTGTGTGTGTGTGTGTGTGTGTGTGTGTGTGTGTGTATTTTTCTGTGTATCTCATTGGTTTGCTGAGCACACTTGCCAGATGTGACATAATGGTTTTGCAAAGCTGTAGCTGGTCAGAGCCTCAGCTGACTAACAAGCAGTTACTATGACCGTTTTTGATGCAAGTTTCACTTTGGGGAGTGCTTTGGAGTTTCTTCTCCATCCACCCACTGAGCTTGTCATTTCTGGTTGTCTTCATACTTTGCTGTCAGATTGAGAGAGGACAACAGTTCAGAATGATGACTTTTTGAACGTTTCAGCTGGCACCCACCTGCTGAGTCTTTTCACCTTGCCATTTTATTTCATGCCAAACTCCTGTGGAAAGACTGATGCATGCCAAGATCTTTGGAAACGTCACTTGTAAGAATGTATGGTGATTGCTCTTGGCCAGTCACTGTCACCTTCCTGATAATATCTAGGCTCTTATCTTTGGAAAACTTCTTTTTAAGAGAGTTAGTGTTTGAATGTTCTGTCTGTTTGTGTGTATGTCTATGTGCCACATGCATGTGTGGTCCAAGAGGAGATCAGAAGAGGGCAGTGGGCCCTCTGGAACTGAAGTTATGGATGGTTGTGAGCCTCCATGTGAGTGCTGGGAATTGAGGCTGGGTCCTTTGTGAGAACAAGTGCTTTAAACCATTGAGCTGTGGAACCAGCCCTTCCAGAGTGTCCTGAGCCACCCTGCACTCTACATCCATGAGAAGTTCTTGGGGAAAATGTATTGATGACAAGGAACACCGTCTCCACTGCTTTAGGACCCATTTTGAACTGGGATAAGAAATTTGCTCAAATTTGTTTGTTAACTAATATTATTTCTATAATAAATTCTGATTGTTCAAGGTTCCTGAGTAAACTGCTAAAAGAAGAGCTCTGGAGTCGTGTCATTCTTGCTGGTCAAGAGGGACATGGCAGGTCCTGGGGATCGAACTTACCTTGCCAGCCTTGGAAGCCAGAGCTTTCATCCTCTGTGCATCTTGGTAGCCTCCAGAGGAATTTAAGTGTAAACACAGAAACAGTTTAAAATGACCACGGTAACTCAGTGTCCTGACTGCTCACATTTCTGTGCAAGCATAGGAGCCTGACTTCAGTAACCACTTGTTTTGCCTTTAAAAAAAATCCAATTTTTATCAATATTTTATGTATCTCTACATGGCAAACATATTACTTACTTCTGCTCATCACTAAACTTCATTGCACTGTGTGAACATGCTTTCAATCTTTTATTGGGTGCCCTGGCTCTCACAAGCATACTTTACAAAGTCTGATTGATAGTTTCATTCTCTTGTTAGATTAAAAGATCATGAGTGGTTTTCACTCCACTGTCCACATGTGTCCCACAGTCTGTTATCTAACTTCAGTTCCAGCTTCACAGCGAGCTGTTATCTTGGCCCCTAGGCTTACATTTGCTTCTGCACCCTACCGGCCTTCACCATGATCTAGCACACAGCTTCCGGTGCTCACAACTTCCGGTGCTCACAACTTCCAGTCCTCACAACTTCTGGTGCACATTTCCTTTTTTTTGAGAGTTGTGAATTTTGGAGGTTCAGTTAGCAGTAATCACCTCAGTTTCCCCCTGAAAATGCCTCTAATTTACACTATTTTCTTGAAAGTTGGCTTCTCTGGTCAGGCAAGTCCAGGTTAACAGTCACCGTTTCACAGTCCAAAGGTTACAGATATTAATTTACTGTTTTCCAGTTTCCACTTCTACCATTGAGAAATCAACTGTTTGCTTTATTTTTATTTACTTGTAGATGTCTTTTTCTCTAGTAATATTTAAAATTTATGATATTTTAAAAATTATCTTAAAGGTTATATAGAAATGCATTTAATATTATGATGTTTGAGCTTGCCAGACTTACTGAATAAATTATTTCAGTTTTCCAAATTTTCTGGCTTATTATTTTATCCCATGTTGCTTCTCCCATGCTTGCCTTGTTCTTGCTTTTCTGAACCCGGAGTCACTCTGTATGCTGGACATGCCTGCCTTGCTATGTGTTGTCATGTTCCTTTAACACGTGTGTGTGTGTGTGTGTGTGTGTGTGTGCTGTACATGCATGTTTGTGTATGCATGCCAGGCTTTCCTTAAATTTTGTGCTTCTATGATATATTTTAGATAATTTACTCACATGTGTCTTCCATTCTATTGAGGAACTCTTTAACACTGTCTACTTTTCTGTCTACTCATAAGGCTTTAACGGTAATAAGTATATTTTATTTGATTATTACAACAAATGAATTAGTTTAAATTTTTTTACATGTATTTATGTGTGTGGGTATGAGCATGCGCAGTACACATGTGGAAGTGAGAGGACAGCTTATGGCAGTTGGTTCTTTCCTTACGCCATGTAGGTTTCAGGGGTTTAGGAAGGTTGTCAGGCTTGTCAAGTGCCTTCACCTGCTGAGCCACTGTGCCTGCCCTAATTGAAGAACTTTTATACAAGATTCTTATGATTTCCCTTTCAGCTTGCTCTTCCTTGTGGCAACATGTTTTCTGGGGTGTTGTCTCATGTTTGACCGTGAGTCTGCTTTGGGGAACTCTATTTTGGAGACTGATGAAGCCACATTAGTTTGAGCCACCATGTTTCCAGATTGTACTTGTGTATTCGTATTTTCCTGACAATGAGAACATGCTCAAAGCAACCAATCTTTGAATGAAAACTGTCTTCTTGAGGTTCACCTGTCAACCACGAAGACACCATGCCAACCTGAAGACTGGTCAGTGGCCACCAATGCTCACAGAAACATTTTATAATTTCTGCTTAAAAATTAAACACAATCACAGTACATGCAGAGCAGTGTGGTTTAAAATAAAATTTGATATCATGTTAATTTAACTCAATTGAGTGTCTGTGTTTGCATGTGCACGTGCGCGCATGCAGGCACACACCATGGTGTACTTGTGGAGGTCAGAGAACAACTTACAGGGGTCAGCTCCCTTCTTCCACCTTGTGGACCCAGAAGATCAAATTCAGAGCAGCAGGCACCCCATCCTCCGAGCCACCTTATTAGCTACAGTATGATGCTCTGACACATGTTGAATACATACGCAATGATCAAGTCAGGTTGAACCCATTTCTTTTCTCAAGGCTCTTTCAGAGAGAGAGAGAGAGAGAGAGAGAGAGAGAGAGAGAGAGAGAGAGAGAGAGAATAAGCTTTCAAAATACTTTCTTCAGAATGCTTTGCTGAAATACACAGCATATTACTGACGTCTACTGTCATACATCTGGCTCTCTGCAACTTCTCACAGGCATCTATCTATTCCATAGCGTCCATTCATGGACCCTTCTCTCTGCCCTCCCCGTGGAGCTCTTCCCCAGCCTCTGGTAACTATCACTCTTCTCGAAGACACTGAAATGAGCATTTTTTAGGTTTCAGAGGCCTGAGATCATGAAGTAGTTGTCTTGCTGGGTCTGGTTCATTTCAAGTATCTGTTCCATGATAAGCAGTCTCATTGCCTCAGTGGTTAGGGAATGAATTCAGGACACTGCTGGTGACACATTGATGAAAGCTTTATTCCCAGTGTTCCTTTGTTGTTGGATCTATCCTGATATAAAAATGTGTTTAGGGGCCGTCGATGGCTACGTGAACAGACATTCTGTGGGAGTTCTGTGTGTTATTGGCATGTCCTGGGCGTGGTGTTTCAGGAAAGCTGCCCAGAGAATGCTGTCTGCTACTGCTGCCACTCTGTGGTCAGCCCTTTCCGAGAGCTGTGTCCAGGTTCCCGGAAAGGCACATGAGGTCTGGCACGGTTCGGAAGGCTGCTGCTCACCACAGTAACTTCCTGCTTTCCAGCTCAGGACAGCTTATTTCTGGGGCCTCATTGGGGCTGGGGCTGCCTGGCCCCTGAGTCCTAGGCTTGAGGTAAAGTAGGAGGCTGAAGGCAGAACCTGTATTTCATATTCTTTGCCCAGGTTTGACCCCTGTGGCTGAAGTTCACACAGGTGAGTTGTGATGCCTGGGACAGCCTCAGCTGTCAGAAATGCAAACACATCTGCAAACATGCAGCAAGTGAGACTGAGATGTTAGTGAATAAAAAAAAAAAAAAAAAAATGTCTGCTGACTTTTGCCTGTCCAATCAGATAACCTACTGACCCACAGGCAAGCACTAAGCCAGCTGCTCGTATTGCTCAGCTTTGAACTTGATTCTGAAAAGAATGCAGGAAAAGATCCAGACCCTGCTTTGTAGAGATAAACAGACTTCTGAAAAGTTGCTCATATTTGTTGCATGTCAACTATCTGCCAGGCCAGAACGAAACCTGTGTCCAGCACTGCCCTCATCTCCCTCCAGTTCTCCATGCAATTGGGCTTTTAAATGTCCCCAGGGAGAATGTTGAGTTCCTTAATAAATAGCAAAGTTAAAAAAAAAAATAAAATGGACAGTTCCTTTGAGGTACTCTTTATCAGGAAGGCCCATGCCAGGCTTCTTGTGGTGATAGAGAATCAGGTGGCCGAGAACCAAGGAGCAAGTTGGCCCAGACTAGACCATGGGCAAGCTGACCTTCTGATCCTGGTGTGTGTTCTGCTGTCTCACAGATTTCTCTTACAAAACACAAAACTGAAGACACATTAGAAAGGCTCTTAAGAAGTAAACCCCAAGTTCTGGCACCTTCTGTCTGAGTGTCCCTGTGTGGCCTACGTAGGGCAGTTAACTGTATTAACTATATTGTAGAGGACTGGTGTCTCTCTTTGCGACTCACAGACACAGCTGAAATTCAGATGAGACAGGAGAGATATTTAGAGAGTGAAGAGTAGAGAGCTACGTTGAAGGTGGCAGGCCATTTCTTAAGCCAGGTGTTACGTATCTCACGTCATGTTGCTCAGTGTGAGCCCCAGGCGTGTGTGACATGTAGTGTGCATGTCATTCTCCCAGCCTTTGCATGGACCTACATTTTGTTTTATCACAGGGCTTGGGGAAGGCACGCTAGGAAATTCCAGATCAGCCTTGTCTACTGGCCTCTGGAACCTTGTTGTATTACATAGTAAAACTCACCAGGGAGGCTTGAAACTTTTAACTTAAAGGACTCTTGGCCTTGGGGAGTAGCACAAGACAGTGGTTCTGAATTCAGCTGTGTTGTTTGTAGGTGAGGGACCTTGGGCAAGATCAGTAAATAAGCTTTTCTCCATCAACCTTCAAATGAGTGTGATTTTTTTTCCTGTACCAAGATGGAATCTGGAGCACTGGGTATGCTAGATAAACGCTTTGCTAGTGACTACATCTGCACCCTTTGATTGCTTGGTTTGATTTTTTGGTATAGTTTCCTTATGTAGCTCAGAGACTGCTCTCCTCTCACAATCTTCCTCTTGGACCTCCTGAGCGCTGGGGTTACAGGAGTGTCCACAACCTGACCAAGGTATCATCTGAATATACTTTCAGTGTTCTGCAGGACAGACCACAGACTCTCATTGCCAGCCAGGCATCAGCTACTGAGGACATGCTGGCTGGTTTCTTCTTAGCCTAGAGGCTAACCAGAGCTCCCCTTGTCCCCCCTGGCCCAGGCTAGACCCAGCCCACAGGTCCCCACTCCATTCTCAGCTCTTCTGCTACTTCCAGCAGTGTCTGGACGTCTAAGATTGCCCCGAGTCTGCTCTGGCTTCCCCATGTCTCAGACAGAGCTTTCCCACCCCCTCCCTCAGCGGTGCCTCAGTGCTTTCCTATGGCCCAGCACTGGGTGGGGTAGGCGTAGTGAAACTCGCCTTGTCCCACCTCCCCAAGCTGCCATGCTCTGTGGAGGATCGGACTCGGTAACCACAACCCTACAGAGTCTGAGTATTTGAACCTGGCATGGTTGCCTATTTGGTGAGCTTCCTTCTCAGCACTGAAGTTCACAAAGGACGCCAAGTCTGGCTGGCTGCTAAAGATTCACTTCTTTGTGCTTTGTGCTCTGAGATTCTCAACTCAGGAAACGTCTGTGGGCAAGAGAAGAGAAAACACAAACCATTAGGCATTGTACCATGACCTAGTCGAAACTTCAGCTTTCGCTTGCCACAGAGAAGCAGACACGGCACCAGGAGGTTCACAGACTGGCCATCCTGAGCAGAGCTTTGCACTCTGCTTGTGCACAGTCTTCTGCTGCTGGCCTGTGGAAGGAAGCCCATAGTTCAGGGCGGAGAGCTTCTTTGTCTGGTTCTCCAGGTGAAGTTGCTTTGAAGCACTGTGCTCATAGGATTTTCATGTGTCTGCTTCAGGATTAAATGTTGCTTATTCTATAGTCACCTTTGGAAAATAAAAACAGTCACATCATTAAATATTATCCACTAGGGGAAATACTTTGTCAAAAATCTAGTGATGCACTCTGTGAGTTGGCTCAGAAAGTAAAGGTATTTCCCTCCAAAACTGACAGCCTGAGTTCCATCCCTGGGATCCACAGGAAGGAGATAATTGACAGCAGAGACTTGACCTCTGAGGCCATGGTAGTGCCATGGCACATGCACACAGACACAGACACAGACACACACACACACACACACACACACACACAGGCACAGAGACACACAGAGACACACATACAGATACACACACACACACACACACACACACACACACACACACGCCAAAAATGTTTTTAATGTTAATCTTCTCCAAGTCTCTTTAAAAAAAAAAAATTCTACACATGTTATATTAGAGTTGAGCCAAGAAAACAAAACTGTTTCTGTCTCGGCAAATGTGTAATGCCACCTAGTGGTGATTTTTCAAAATGCACTCACACCTCTGCACCAGTCACATCACCCAGGGACAGTAAGGAGCAAAAAGCGTTACTACTAGTGCCTGCTCAGTGCCTCAGAACCCCAGAGTCCCAGGGAAGCTGGGCGGCACTTTCCTTTGTTTCATGGCTTTAACCCTTGTAGGGAGATGGCAGTAGCTTTACTGGACTGCCTTGGTTTGCTTGCACTTCCTATGGTCCATATGCTGTGTCTGGGAGTCAAAGGTTCGGCCACTGTATTAGTTTTCTCACTGCTCTGATGAAATGCTCGACAGATGTGAATTAAGGGAGGAAAGGCATAGGGTGGCTCACAGTTCTGGAGCAGACAGTCCCCAACCATTGAGAAAGCATGGCAGCCAGAGAGGCCTGGCCTGTAGTGTTGAGAGCTGGTCACAGTGTGGAGCAGATCAGATTCAAAGACAGGCTGGAGGTGGGGACAGGTTATAGCAGGCCCATCCCTTGTGCTCCACGTCTGCTAGCTGACCCTGTCATCTTCATGCCTCTACAGTCCTCCTGAGGGTTCTAGTCTTGAGTCTGAGCCTTTCCAGCTAGGGATCAAGTGTTCAAACACACAGGTCTGTCTGGGCATTTCACACTCATACTAACCTCGAACATCTTAATCTGGAAAATGGTAAACTAAAGTCAACTTTCATTTACTATAAATAGTAATGCTAATAGTATTTGGTGCTAGGGATTGATCCTAGGGTTGTCCTCTACCCCAGGCTGTAGTCTATCTCTGAGATACATGCACATTCAACCTCCAAATTCAAACTTGGTTCAACAAGGTGGGAAATTTTACCTTGTTGGTGATCCTAGAGTTTCCAGTAACAAAGAAGTTTTCATTATTACTTTTTTAAAGCCATTAATCCAAACCAGGAACACCTCAACACATGTCCTGTATGGGGCAATGGGAGGGACTCAGTTCTTGCTCTCTGTATAGCTTTTATTAAAGCACGGGTTGTGACATCGTGTCATGGTATGAAGGGTATGAAAACAAAATGAAATGTAACGGAACACACAGCAGGGACGTGACAGCTCTTGTGGGGAATAGCCAACTATGAGGCTCTAACCCAGGAAGCTACAGCTGATGGGAAGCCACAGCTACAGGACTTACTTTTGCAGAGGGAATGGGTTCAGAAAAAAAAAAAAAAAAAAACACCACTGTCTTGAGTCACATTCGAAGGCTGGAGGTCAGGTGAGCAGGGGCAGGTCAGGGAAAGAGGGGCTGGGTGATTGGCTGCAAAGATGTTGGGGTTCAGAAAAATGCTACCCCAAGATACGACTGGAGTGACAAGAACATGACACCCTGAGACAAACTTCGTGGCATACTTAGAGCCTGTTCTTAGTGCAGACACAGCCACAGCTACAAAAAGCTGTCTGTCTGCTGTTGTGTTGATTATGAACGCTACCCAAATCACCCCGCCGCTGGCCGGGCGTGCTCCTCCCTACCTGCCGAAATGCTCTGAAGTCTCGAATGAAAGACACACATGCAACTGTCTATTTTTAACGTGCCCTAAGCAGCCCAAGTGTTGGGCCACTTCCAAACTTCCACGTTGCTAACGACTTCCCTTTGATATTACCGAATTATTACCAACTAAAATCTATGTTCCATATTTGCTACCCCAGACCCAATCAGGGGAGGGGCCCCTGGGGCTGCTCTTCCCTGGCTATATGCTTTCTCTTCTGCAGCTCTCAAAACTGATCCTCCTGCTTCCCCAGCATGGCGATTCTAAATCTTTCTTCTTCCCTGGGTTCTCTTGCCTGGGAAATCTAAAGTTCTGCCTCTGTCTCCCAGCCACTGGCCACCAGCAATTTTATTTACCAATTAGAACCAGCTGGAGGCAGGGACCCTCGATGTTTCACACACAGGATTCTCGTGACATCTGGGAACCGTAATGCAAGCATTAAAGCAAATCCACAGCCGTCTGGGAAGGAGATTGTGTTCATGAAGGAGATGCATGCTAGGAAGAGCGCATGTCTCAGGAGGAAGTTGGCTACAGGTAACTTTCATCACCTACAACTTTGTAGACATGACAACCTTTATATTCCAGAGTCTGTAAGGTTACGGGACGGTGTCTGCTCTGCCATAGGGCTCGGCTACTAGCAGAGGCAGGACGCTGAAGGTTCGACCACACTTACCCCAAGTGGGTGTTGGGCTATAGGGAAGCTGCAGGACACCGCTCTGGGCATGGGGGAAGTGCAGTCTGAGGGACAGAACAGTGGGAGCTGGTTGGAGTACCCAGGCCTGTGAGGAGGCTGGGCCTTCTGGTTCTCAGGCTTAAGTGCCACTGGGAGCTGTGGAAGAGCTGAGAACAAAGTGCCCCCCCCCCACATCTAGCCTCGGGGCTGGGGGGGGGGGGGGGAAGAGGAGGGAGCTCTGGCTGGTCCCAAGGCAGGGTAGGGGGGAGTTCTTGTCTTGAAGGCAGCAGCTGGCTGTGGTGGGCTTGGCTTGGGCTTTGTGGTGGCCATGGCTGGGAGTGTAGAGAGGCCTTCTACGGGAGATTAGATGAAGGCATTTTCCATGGCTCCCCACGCAGATCCCGAAGAGAAGAGGCAGTCCATGGTTTTAAGGCATTTATTGTCATGGTGGAAAGTGGATGAGTGAAACCATACCCCACTTCGCAGGGCAGGCCTGAGATTAAATACCTTTTGCAGGGAGGAGTGTCTGGGAAGGAAAGCTTATTGGCTAGGCCTTCCAGGCCTTTAGGTACCTCATTAAAATGAACATCTATCCTGAGCCTATGTGACCACAGGTCATGTCCTCTACATGAGGAGGGGCTCCGGGTATTGCCCTTAGGTGACTGATGGTGGCCATCTATGGGGGAGCTGTGGCTAGTGACAGGGGCCTGATGCCTGGGAACAGGCAAAACATCTACCATCCCTTCAAGGTCTCTGGGGTTTCAAGCCTTAGCTCATCTGAGGACTAAGCTACCTTTCATGGTCCCACAGCCCTCCACTCTCACAAGTTTCTGTACCCTGAGGAAACCCCACGCTCTGTTTTCTCCAGCTCATGGTGCTGTGTAAGCTTCCACCATCCGACCTCCCTCTGTCTTTTGTTCTGTGAGAGTCTGGTGGTGTATATATACACATATGCAGCGTGTTTTTTCTCTTGTTAGCTTGTCCTTTGTCAATTTAGCTTCTACCCAGCCTCAAATATTAGAAGGACAAAGGGAAACCATTTTCTCCTTTGTATACAGAGAACTAGGTAGCAAAACAGAGTAAATTCTGTATTTTTATTTCACAGGCAAGACTGTTGGTTTGGAGTGAAGGTGGTACAGAGGTGCCTTGGTCTGGTCCTCTGTGTTACAATGTATTAGGACTTGAATTAGAAACAGCCCCACAGGCTTGTGTTTGGAACAGTAGCTTCCAGCTCCTGGTGCTGTTTGTGAAGGTTGTGGAGCTTTAAGAGGTAGGGCTGACCTGGCAGAGACAGAGCATTTGGGCTGACTTCTGAAGACTAAGACCTACTTTCTCTTTCTACTGCCCACTCCATGAGAACATGCCTCTGTCCTTATCTACAGTCATGCCTTCCCCACTAGCAAAAACTCAACAGAAACTGTGAATGAAAACCAGCTCTTTCTCTCTTAAGCCCACCAGGCATTTTGTCCACGGGATGTAATAGTAACTAAGACAGTGTTTCCTTCCCACTATCATAATTTCAGCTATGCCTGGTCAGCTGTGGCCAAAACACATTAACTGGGGAGTTTCAAAAAGGAAGCACTCTCAAGTTTTAAACCACGTTTAATTAGGTAGTTATTATAATTACTCTATCTTATTGTGTTATTAATTTCTTATGGTATATAACTCATACACCAAACTTCATCATAGGTGTGCATGTACAGTATAGGAAAAAGTCAGTCTATGCCAACATTAGTATTCTCCATGGCTTCCAGGGGAGGTCTGGTAATATGTCACCATGGATAAAGGAACTTCTGTATGCAATATGCTCTAGGAAGTCAATATCCTTCAACTTTTGGCTTCTATGTATTTTATAAAATATGAGTAAAATCTCTTTGGTTCACTTCTACCTGTCTGTTAAGCTGAGTGTCATGCCCTGCCTCCTCTTGGTGATCATTGGACTATGGAATGTTCCCTTTCCCCAGTAACCTGATTCTTAATCCTCCACCATGTGGCAGGAGGGCTTCCTCCCGGCTGGTGCAGTCCCTTGGATGCCATAGTGGATGAGGCAAGCCTCTCATCACTAATGGAGTTTGAGGCTTCTTTTCTCTGAGGAGGGCTAGCACTATGGATGCTTGCAGCCTTGCTGCCTAAGTCAGAACCAGAGATAAACCAGGTACCCAGGACAGGCTATGAGGGAAAGCTTAATGGAAAAAAAAAAAAACACATGGTTGTCACATGAGGGACTGGAGCGGGACAGTCCCATTTAGACCCTCACTTGACTGGGTAACCTTTGACCAATAAGTAATCATTCTTTATCTTAATTCCTTTATCTGTACAGCAAAGGCAATAAAAGTCTTAGAGCCAGTTGGGAAGGTTGGGAATGAGAAGTACTCAGGACATCCTGGGATGTCCCAAGATATTGAGTGAGATTTCTCTGTGAGACCTTGGCAACCATTTCGTCTCCATCTATTGAGAATAATTGTGGAGATCCCCACAAAGTATGCTAAGATTTTTTTTTCAAAGTATAGAGCCTCCCTTTTCTTAGAGACATTTTATTTATTAATTTTAGGCTTTATTCCTTGAGAATGTCATCAATGCATATAATGAAATATGATCCTATCTATTTCTTTTTACCCCTCTAACTTCTATACAGATCCCCTCATACACATCTCCTTCCCAACTCCCCCTCCTCTTTTTAAAAAATGACCCACCAAGTCTAGTTGGTACTGCCCATATAGTCACCGGAGAAAGGTCGTCCACTGGATCACGGTCTCAGCCAAGGCTCAGGAAACATGGCGGAACAGGAGGTATAGAGAATATAAGAGCTGAAGGGTGGGGAGGGATGCTGTGAAATCTACCCTCTGGACATGGCACAGCCATTGTACTCGTGAACTCACAAGGTACAGATTTTAAACTACAGGACTGTAGCTGTCTGGGCTGGGTTGCTCAGTGAGTGGTCATGCAGTGTCCACCATAGAAACTCATTTTACAGTTGTAGTTGTACAGACCTTCCATTTTGCAGCTGTCCCTCCTCAGAACCTTTCTGCTAATACACATATTATTGGGAATCTCCTTTTCTGCAAAGTCCATCTGCCCCACCTCAGACGCAAGAGCCACAGTGGCCCCACTCAACCATGAGCTGACACCTCCCAGGCTGTGAGTCAGAGTAAAGGTTTTCTTTTTTTAAGCTGATGATCTCAGGAATTTATTACAAAGCCAGGCTGGGTTTCACAGGTTGATGACATGGCTTTAGAACCCGTGCTGTCAATAAGCTCAATGGCCCATCTAAGTGGACACTGAGCTGACTGGGGCACAGGTCATTGATCACAGGAGCTGGTAGCCACTTAGTGTGACTGACAGGAGAGCAAATGTGTCACAACACCCACCTGTCAGCACAGCTCCATGGTGCTGACCCACTGTGTGCTGTGTACCCACTGTGTGCTGTGTCCTTCTTTACGTTAGTCATGGAGCCCTTGATGTCCTTTTCCAACGAGTAACTGAAATTTGTAGAGGTTACGACCTGTAGCCACGTGCCTGCAGCTGGGCAGTGGTGAATCTGGGTTGTAAATCTGCTGCTGGGGTTCCCAACATCAGGCTCTTTCGGTAGTGGTGGGTATTCATGTGTAGGCAATGACAGGAGTAGACAACCCAGGGGTTTCCCTGGAGAACTTCCATTCCCATTCCCAAAGACTAGCAGAATACAAGTTGTCAAGACAGTGTTTGAAGTTCCTAGAATTTCTATCTTGAGTATAACGACCTTTGCCCAATACTTACATCTTCCATATACATGTTTGGTATTCATGGGGTCTGTGTGGTTTTTTGGTGTTTTGGCTACAGATCCAGGCCAAGAGTCTTATTGTTTGCTGGGTGACAGGCTAGCCCTGGGTTGTCATGTCACCTAACATTTTCCTGCCATCTGCTGCTGGTCTGAGTGGTCAGTGATGGACAGTGGGGACTGGAAACATAGCACAGACCTCCTAGGTCAAGACTGAGAGAAAGGACAGTTTGCCTCTGGAGAGTCTTTGACCAAGGAGCTTACACAGAAGGGGAAATAAAGCAAATGCAAACTAAAAAAATGTAAATTGTCATCATCATAAAAATTGAACAGAAGAGAGTTCTTCATTTAGTATGATGGCTGTGTGTGTGTGTGTTTGTGTGTGTGTGTGTGTGTGTGTGTGTCTGTTTCTCTGTCTGTCTTTCTGTGTCTGTACATCTGCTGTCTATCTGTCTGTCTGGTCATTGAGTCTAGAGCCAAGGTAGCCAGAGTAGGAATGCAAGCATGTAAGAACAACACCAGGAAGACAGTGCACTTCTCTGCTTGAGCCTCATCCAGTGTCTACCTCCTCCTAGCCTTGCTCTGAGGGCTCTGTTTGACCTTGGTCAGGTGCCTGCACAAGGGAAGGCTCAAAAATTCCAAGGCTTGTTTTCATCTGGCGTATAGGGCTTCTTGGCTGGGCAGTCATCACACAGGCATTAAGCAACAGAAATATGGGCTCTTCTAGAAGCAATGTCTGTGAGTCAGCTGACTTTCTGTACTGTAACAAGTGCCTGGGATGATCAGCTTATGAAGTGAGAAGGTTTGTTTTGGCTCCCCAGGTTTAGAGGATTCATTTATGATCACTTGTCCTTATTGGTTTGGGCTTGTGACTAGGCTGCCTATTATACTGAAGTGTGCCTCTCATAGCATGGAGCCAGAGAGAGAAAGGGAAGAGGCAGAGTTTCAGAATCTCATTCAAGGGCACACTGTTAATGACCCAACAACCTCCCACCAGGTCCCACATTGTGAAGCTTCAGTGACCTTCTAATAGTGTGTTCTGGAGACCAAGCCTTTGACATGAGGGCCTTCAGATAGTTTAAAGCCACATGATAAAAGACTGATCACCAGAACATTTAGAGAAATCTTCCTTTTATTTCACACCGACTTGCTCTCTACTGAGGACCATCTAATGGCTTCCCACGGGTCACTTTTTAAATATTTGAAATTCTCAAATACTTTCCCATTCCTTCTACCTCTTCTTTTCTCTGGACTAAGCACTGTCACAGCCTGCAGTAATTGCTGATGTGACGCTTTGAGATGGTTTTATTTCCCTTTGGACATGGAGTGAATCTCTGGATGTTAGGAGACAAGTTCTATCCTAAAACACAAGGCATCTCTCTTCCCAGAGCCATCTTTTAGTGTCCAAGGGGTTAATGTATCATGCCATCCGCTCTGAGTCAGCCTTGCATTACGTCACCAGCATCCAAATGTTCACACTTGCTTGGGATTTAATCTAACCATAGCATCATTCATCATCCTATGTGCCTGTGGCCAGCTGGTCAAACAGCCTCTGGCAAATCCACAGCTCAGCAGTCTGGTACTTATTCATCTCATTCAGTGTCACACTGGATGCCGTGACACCCAGGGTTAGCATGGTGAGCAAGGGACAGCTCTGTTGCCTGGAGTAGAGCGTAGCTGAGTACCTAGTGAGACAAGCTTGCTCAGGGCAGCTTGTGGTAAACTTTGCCCTTTGCCCCAGATTGTAAGTAATACTGACATTTTCCTTGTGCAGTCTTTTCACAATCTTTAGATTTCAACATGAGAGGTCAGAACACTGAGAGACACTTGTCACCCCTAGTGTACTTCCAGTTCTCACTCAAAGAGCTACAACTTCCCCTTTTAAAGTTCTTTCTCCCCTCTGGTCTTTTTGACATTAAAAACTAGAGATAAGAGGCTTGCAAGTTTCACTGCAACAGGCTTTTTCTCCAGCTCAAAACCCACTGTGTCTCCACTGGGCTGCCTGGAAAATGAAATCTCGTCACTGGCTTGGGGTCTGCCCTTTCGATCTGCTGTAGCTGGTACCTGGGAAAATGCAATCTGTCCCAAAGCTCCCAGTTGAGAGTTTGGACAAAATCACCCATTTTGTTCATGTGTCACCAGCCTGAGCTCTTCTTTTCCTAGTTTGTGGCCTAGGTGGCACAGGCAGGAATAGGGGTGTACTGGCTGCCTAACAGAAACTAATGATCTTGGAAGGAAATGATTTTGTCAGCTGGGTGCTTGGAAGCTCACCTGTCTCTTTAATCTTTCTTCCTGTGAAGGTAACCCAATGCACTCTGATCAGGGAAGCGAGGCCACTTACCCGCAAATGTTCTTTCTCTATCCAGACCATGGCAGGAAACACAGTGAGACTTAGAGCGCTCACACTTCTTGGGTAGGAAGGCGCAATGGGAAGGAGAGAGAATTGTCAGCTGATCTCCCTGTCTTGGGCAAGCTTGCCTCACCCTGAAGCTTGGGTGGGACCAAGACTCTATGACAGACAGTGAGATACCTCAGGGTGTGAATCAGCTCAGGGACTTGGGTTGGGGAGGAGCTCGCAGCTTTGGGAAGTCCAGCCTGGAGGCTTCAAGCTTCATCCTGGAGCAAAGAACTGACCCCGAAAAAATGTAGGGACATTCCCAGTGTTTTGATGGCTTAAACACACATGATTTTGTTTTCCTTACTAGAAAAGCTACGTATCTTTATACAGAAAAGGCAGGGGGTGTCTGAAAAGAAAAATGGTGAAAAATGATACCTAGTTCATATCAGTTTTCTTTTAGACAAGGTTTCACTATGCAGCCTTGCTTGGCCTAGAATTCACTATGTCGATCAGGTTAGCCTTGAGATTTGGCAGTAGTCCAGTTTCAGTCCTTCAAGTGCTGGAATTATGGGTATGTGCCACCACACATAGCTACATTAAAATTTTTGTTTTTGAGACAGGGTCTCCTTCAATACCCCAGCTCGCTTGAGTACTTCATCTTCCTCACTGCGCTTCCTGAATGCTGAGGTAAAAGAAGGTCCCATTGCATCAACGCAATCCAGAGATTTCTAGCGCCTCCTATAGCCAGGCATGGTGTTAAGATAAATGGCCATAATAATTATGTGTATATTAGTTCATTGTGCACATAAGATGCTTAAAATAGGACTGTAGGTGCAAAATACATATGGAAGCTTCTTTATATCATATTCTTGATTTTCCTATAAATCAAAGATTATTTTCAGATGCAAGGTCTATATTTTAAAAATTACAAAGATATACAGATAGATTATAATTATTATGCAGCCATGTATGTTAGATCTGAATACTAGAAGACTTATCACCTTAATTCATGGTCATTAATCCTCTAAATTGTTATTTACTCATGTCATATTTTATTCATTCTGCTTATATGCTGTAAAATAAACGTACATTTAATATATTCATTAATAAAGAATAATGCCATTTTGTCAAAATACACTCGTTGACTTCAGAATGGTAAGAGAAGCATAGGTCTCCTGGGAAAATGAAAGGATTAAATATGGCATCTAGGTGACAAATACACAAGTATATAATCACAAAAGACCATGGTGCCACGAAAAGTATGAGCAGAGGTGACTAATGTGCAGTGCTGGGGATAAGGTATCTGCAGCATTTCTATCCAGGCTGAAAACGGGAAGAGACACATACTGAGATGTCATGGCACAAAGACCTGGACAACAGATGGGACAGTTTGCCTGCCAGTATGATGAATAAGGACAGTATGTAGAAATGTTTAATCTGTCACTTACTGAGGAGCATAGTAACAGGGAAAAGTCAAACCTTCATTAACCACTGTTGGGAGACGTTAGGGATCCTCTGAAAATTGGTAAATAAAGGGAAATGTTAAACATTTATCTTGTGCCTCTGCCTAACCAATTAACTGGTAAAGGGAAATAACTTTTCATAGAAATACCTAGGAGGGAGGGCATGATCAGAATAGCATCTCCTGCAAGCACTTCCTGAATCAGTGGATCGAAACAATATGGTCAACATCGGTCATCTTCACAAACTAGAGGCGGCCAGTGTGCTCCACTGTGTGGGAAGATGTATGAACTTTGTAGCATTTTCAAAAATATGAACGTGAATCTCATTAACACCTCTAAACACCTATTCCCAGGAAACATGTGAGACGGACAGATATGTTGAACCGAGTGTGAAGATGCAGGTGGAGTAGGGGAGATTCAGATTGTGGGAAAATGACTAGCGTTGGTGGTATCAGTGGTGTGCATGGAATACGTAATACCAGCAACCTAAAACAGTACCTAGTACTCTGCAGTCTGTGTCCCTGGCGGCCATCACTAGCATCTATGTTATTAAAACAGCAAGAAAAGTGTCCTTGTACTACCTAGCTACAAGGAAGCCATACAGCTAAATACGAGCCTCTGTGAGTTGCCACATTTCCATATTTAATTCCGGAGGAAGTGAAAAGGAGGGAAGAAAGGATAGTTTTCTGGTTACTGGATGGATACTCGGCTTGTACCTCATGCTTGTTTTCTGTTCCAGGATCCCATCCGTCCCACGTCTGCTTAGGCTCCTCCACCGTGACAGGTCCCAGGCTTTCATTATTTTTGATGACCTTGGCAATTTTGAGGCATACTGGTCAGGCATTTTGTATAATGTCTCTCAATTGGGATCCTTCTGATGTTTTATTTATTCTGGTTAGTCTAGAGCCATGTGTTTGGGGGAAGGAGAGCACAGCACACAAAAACCCCCACTCGTGTCACACTATGCCATGATCTCACCCTATCAACCCAGTTTGTCACTGCTAACGATGGCTGACCGTCTCTCTGAGGGAGTCTGCCAACTTTCTCTGCTAGGAGCTGAATCTCACCACTTCCCTTCTGTTCACTGTTCACTTAAGGAGGTCCGTGTGTGCAGCCATGTGGTGGGAACAGGAAAGTGATGCTTCTCCTCCCTGGGAAGAGGATTGTTGCACAAGTTATTTAGATTTCCTTGGGACTTTCCTTCTTATAATCATGTATTTATTTATTTATTTATTTATTTATTCAATCAATCATTCATGAGTATGTGAATTGGTGGATGTAATACAGGTATCCTAGGGCAGGGCACCAAAATCTGCTGATGTCCCAGTAAGTGATGAAAACAAAGCAACTTCCTTTTGGATTCATTTACTGAGCTCCTTGTGCATTCCATCTGTCTATTGTTGGTGGTTACTCTTCTGTCACTGCTGTGTGTGTCTGTGTCTGTTGCCTATGAATTGTTTGCCCTCAACAAAGAACTTTGCTCTGTACTGCTGAACAGCACAGAAAGCATGGTATACTACAGAAATGAGGGACTCCTTGACGAAATCTCAAATGAAGTCTGACTAGGGAAGGAATTTCTTTACTGACCCTGATTAGTGTTCTACATTATGAACAGTTATAACCACATGTTGCTTTCAACATCTCTGATGGGTGTGTGTTATGTTTAAGCTTGCTTTCAACCTGTTAGTTGCTTCCAGTATATTATCACAACACACATACACACACAAAATTCTAGGTCAGGAGTATAGAAGACTATATAATGTAAGATTAAAGCTATGCATTTAGCTTACCTTGTAAAAGCTGATTGCATGAAAAACTCTAAGGCCTAGTAAGTTTGGTAACCCTGTTCTCATAGGATGAGCTACATTTAAACAGGCTGAGTACACAGTACGGTGGCAGGCTCAGTACATAGTCTTAAATGACCTCAAGTTATGTTATTACCATGTCTGTAATGTCCAGCACAAGTTGAGTCTTTTGGAGTCAGGAGGTATTCATAAAAGTATGTCACCATGAGGATGGACTCAATTTGTTTTATGCATTCTTTGACTTTTTAAATGTAAAAAAATATACTCACTTTTACAAGAATACGTTTAGATTGTTCTCTTTGTCATACTATAAAATACTAATGCACATGTGTGTGTGTGTGTGTATTTGTGTGTGCGTGTACATACTCAACAGTGTGTATGCATGTGGAGGCTTGACGTAGACATGAAGTGTCTTTCCTCTATTGATTTCCACCTTACTTTTTGCGGCAAGCAGGGAGAAATTGTGAAAAAGTTTGAATGCTATACCAAAGACTTACAGCTTAGTAATTCCACAATAGGGGCCAATGTGACCAACTTTAATCAGGTCAGTGTCATGAGAAAGCAGACGACATGCTCCTCTGCAGGAGCATCTTGGTGTGGACTCTTTGCTTCTCTTGGTTTCCTCTGCCAACTTCCAATGGGTTACTCCAACATCCACAATACATGAAATAAGTCCCACCAGCCCATGGCATTTACAGAATACTCAGAACTAACCCAGAAAGTACTGTGAACCAACTGTTTAATGGCCACACATTCCTCTTCTTTCTCTATGTAGGCACCAGTGCAATGTGACCTTTCTATGTCCCTTGAAACAGGGGTATGGCCCATTTGCTTTGGCTAATAAGGCAGCAGCAAACTCAAGTAAAGATTCAAAAAACACCTCTAGAGGTTGGACTTTCATGTCTCTAGGGGGACTGTCCCCCAAAGAAAGATGTCTAGGCTCACCTACTTAAGGATGAAAGAATACATGGAAATTTTCAATCAGCATCAGTGTGAGACATGTGAGGCTGTTGGACCAGTCACCATAGACAGTCCATCAGATAACCTTGACCTCAGAAGGGATCCCAGGTGAGACCAGCAGAAGACCTACTTAGCTGAGCCCACCCAGGTGACCCATCACAGAGACATAAACAGGAGCCCTCACAGCTTTAGAATCTTCTGTTACACTGCAACATATGGCTGATGCAACTATTGGGATGGCTCATTGTGCTGTCCCTAGTCCACACCAATATAGAATAAGTCCTTGGGAGGATGAGAATAGAGCCCTACCCACTGAGAACTCAAAAAGCTACACTCACTGTTTTAACATACTATGACCTAATCTTTACAACTAAATAAATGTTTGTCTTGCTTTCTGGTTCTTTCTCTCTCTCTCTCTCTCTCTCTCTCTCTCTCTCTCTCTCTCTCTCTCTCTCTCTCTGGCATTTCTTCTCTTGCTCTTTCTCTTCCTCTCTTCCTCTTCTCTTATGTTACAGAAAATTTCACTTTGGGGCTATTTTGTCTCTACATGTATCCTCTCTGCTTGGGGAAGACCCGGAATGTTGACATTCCCTCTGTCCTGTGGACACCCGAGCAGCTCTTCAGATGTAGCCCCATCACTTCTGCTTTTCGATTTCTTAAAGGGATCCCTTCGCTGGGAAAGAAGAGCTATCTTCAGATTTCTTACTGTCTTCTATAGTTTTGTCCTGAGTTTTATATACAGTCTTTATTATAATAATTTCCTGAAATGACAGAAATCACTTAGAGAAATTTCCACCCCCGTCTAACTTTCATGTAATAGAGATTGATAACGTGAAAAGAACATCAGAATTCCCTGGCAGGTACCTACTCACGGAGCCACGTGTTCACTGGTTATCTCTTCAGTGTCATGCCTAAGTATGTCTTCACTCAGGATCTGCTCCATCCACCCCCGTATCTTTTATGTGATTTCATTTTGGTTATAGAGATTGAATTCTGGGAATCCTTATTCACATCAAGTGTATGGTATGTCTCTGAGCTATACTCTCACACCTCAAAAAAATGTAACTTTGAGGAAAGCTTTCATGGTATGTGGTTCTTTGTCATTTATGACTGTAGTCACTGAGAGTTTCTCTACCCTCAACTCTGTGCTGGTCTGTGAGGATACACAATCTGCCTTCAAAAGATCAATATAAAAACATAAACAATATTTATTCAATGCACTATGCACTAAATATTATATGCATACTACACACACACACACACACACACACACACACACACACACACACACACACACACAGTGGACATTGTCAGAGTGAGGTGCCCATGTGTTTGTGAAGAACAAGCTTGGATTAAGTGTGTGTTACAAGTCAGAGCTAGGGTGAGAAGTGTGTGGAGTGTGAATGGGATGCTGGAGTCTGGAGCATGGTGAGCAGAGGCAGGTGTATGCAGAAAAAATGGGGAGCAAGACAGAGCATACTGGAGCAGAGGACAAAGGGAGAGTGCCAAGCCAGTGGTCAGAACCCCAGAGTTCCATGCAGGGGAGCAAGCAATGCTGCACCTTCTCATACACAGTCTGCCTCTGAGAGCTTCTAAGCAAAGGAAGACTGCTGTAGTGGAGGACTGCTGTAGCGGAGGACTGCTGTAGCGGAGGACTGCTGTAGTGGAGGACTGCTGTAGCGGAGGACTGCTGTAGTGGAGGACTGCTGTAGTGGAGGACTGCTGTAGTGGAGGACGGCAGTAGTGGAGGACTGCAGTAGTGGAGGACTGCTGTAGTGGAGGACTGCTGTAGTGGAGGACTGCAGTAGTGGAGGACTGCTGTAGCGGAGGACTGCTGTAGTGGAGGACTGCTGTAGCGGAGGACTGCTGTAGTGGAGGACTGCTGTAGCGGAGGACTGCTGTAGTGGAGGACTGCTGTAGTGGAGGACTGCTGTAGTGGAGGACTGCTGTAGTGGAGGACTGCTGTAGTGGAGGACTGCTGTAGTGGAGGGCTGCAGTAGTTGAGGAACATGTGCTTGACTGCAAGAGGCAAGGAGACATCCTGGGAAGTTGGTGCCTCTGTTTGTCTCAAAGAGAACAAGGAAATTAATTAGGATAGTGAGAGCTGAGAAAAAAAGATGTAAGTGAAGAAAGATTTGGGGATCAGCAATTTGTAATTTGATTTTCTGGGGTGAGTCACATCAGGATCCCATTGAGGTGGATGCACTGTTAGGGAAACTGAAGACATGAGCTTTCCCTAGCAGTATGGGAGTAGCTCAGAGGTGTGGCTCCTTGAGGTGTCTCATGTCTAATGAGTTGGTAAGAAGCCTGGGCCTGTTCTCTTTGTCTGTGTTACAACCTCAGCTACCACCTATCCACTGAGTTAGTTCTCCTCAGTCTTACTGTCCCAGCGATCGATCTTCTTGCCTTGGCCTCCCAAGCACTGGAATTACTGGTGTTGGCCACCATGTTTACCTGTAACTTTACTAATATTTAAATAACTAAGATGCAGACTCACAGCTAGAGATGACCTCATGTACAACATAACCATTATTAATCTTACTTTCTGGGCACTTAGCATCAAGTTAAGCGGAAAGAAAATGTCTCATGATATTCTTTTCATGTAAAAAGTAAGAAAAGGGATGCAATGTAAGGGCTCACAACTAATTGGTGTGGGAAACAAGGGAGGAGCCAGGAGTGACTGCCAAGGCTCTGGCTTTGGTGAGAGATTGATGGAAGACATGATCAGAGCCATGTGAAGAGGAGCAGGCAACCATCCGTGGTGGAGGATACAACTAGGCTGCAAAACCGTGGCAGCTGTTGGCTTGGTGTGGTGAAAAAAACATGGTTGGATCTGTCTAGCTGGGATGCTTGTCTTGGCTCTATTTCCCCTTACCAGTGTTTATGTAGAAGAAAGGAGTCTTCTAGGTATAACTAAAATGACATATTTTTTTTTTATGAATTTGTTGGCTTACAGCAAGGGGTAGACAATTTTGTGGATGCTCTAAA
The DNA here is from genome assembly GCF_011762505.2 of Arvicanthis niloticus. Lineage (NCBI taxonomy): Eukaryota > Metazoa > Chordata > Mammalia > Rodentia > Muridae > Arvicanthis > Arvicanthis niloticus. The sequence continues at coordinate 72,841,007 of NC_047665.1, read as the reverse complement.
TATTGTGGGGATAATAAAGACCCCCGGTCACAAGGGGGTGTTTTGGGGGGAGGCAGAAAGTCTGTCTTGAGGGTGAGATATCCTTCATCACAGGTTACTGTTTTCTGAGTCTTCCAAGGAAAGCAATTCTTCATGAGGTCAGAAAGGTGTTTTGCTTTGTTTTGGAAGGGCTGCCTTAATTAAATAAAATGCAGAAACTGCTTGCTGAGTTAGAACCCCTGTGGCTGTATGAGTGCCTGGGAGTCTTCAAACATCTTTTAAAAAACATTCGTTGAGTTTGGAGAGATGGCTCAGCAGTTAAGAGCACTGAACACTTTTAGAGGACCTGGGTTCAATTCCCAGCACCCACACAGCAGCTCATAACTAACTACCTGTAATTCTAGTTTCAGGGAATCCCTCACACAGACACAACAACAGTGCTCAAGAACAGTAAAAATGAAAATAAAATCATTTGCTGATGCTTCTGAGGGATGTAGATTCCTGTCCTTTGCACAGTGGAGTCCTCACCAACCGCGTGTTCAATATCATAGTCCCTTTAACTGACACTTTGACTATAGAAGCCCATGCTAACCACAAAATTCACCAGTGGACTTGGTACTTATAAGATCAGTTACTGCTAGTTAATACTTTGTCCATTTCACTTCAATCTTAAGACTTTGTGTCACGGATTATGTAGGTCTTTCCTGTTCCTAAAAAAAGAAAGCGACGGCATTGGTCCTGCCCATTGTTTTGCTGGTGGTTCTCCCCATCCTGTCTGCTGGAGCAGAGTCCCTCCCCATTACCACAAGTCTGAAATTCAAGTATTGCCAAAGCAGTAGGTTTTGTGGACATGTTGAAAGCAAATGTGAGAGCCAGCTTGAAACACCTGCCACATCACTGGCAGAGCTGGACCAAGCTTACAACAGAAAGAGAAAACACTGCAGGATGATGTCAGATGTTGTTCCAAAGAAAGAGACTTACTCTCAAAGCATGACAGAAAGTCTATGGGGAAACCAGAATATTCTCTGCTATCTTACAGGTTCACTGTGAAACTGGACGTGCGGCAAGGACAGTTTGCCAATGGTGTGCTCATTCTAAGGGCTGCACTGGACCAGGCTTAACCTATCAGTCTCACAAGAGAGATGAGCTTCTTTTCTGTTTGTTTTCTCAAGGAAAAGCTCTGACTAAGCCTCATCGTCATGCTATTTATTACTTACTCTAAAAATTTTATTGTAGGGTATATTAAACACAAATAAGCATATAGAAATTGTATATTGAAATCCTCACTCATCACTGCCCAGATGAAACCATTATTGCCCAAATACAACTTTATATGTGTGATGTATACCTGTAAACATGTTCATATGGTGTGTGCACTTATCCCACTACCAAATGAGAAGCCTTCCTCACTGAAAGCCAGGATAAATGGACGATGCCATTTAAGTACAGACCTTGTCAAAAAACTATACTTCCTGTAAGAAGTCATTGGCCATGTCTTCTTTTATGTCACCCTGACTCTTTGTTGTATGTGAAAGACACAGAGACTTTTTACTGAACTACTTGTCTCCCTTGCTGGCAATGGTAGTCTCAAAGATCACTCACATTACAGTCATTCATATTTACACATTTCTATCTCTAAATACTTCCACATGAATTATTTACTGAGCTAAAGAAAAGTATTCTTCCCCTCTCATACCTGATAATTTTGGAAGATGGAATTTACCTTTGGAATTTTGATTATCAAATTCTTATGTAAATAAACACAAGAGTAACAACTCTATAAGCCATATGGTCCTTACAGGGAATAAAGATTCAGGCAGTGCCTGGTAGCATTCCTTCTAGGCTCTGCCCAACAGTTACCTGGCAACAGCCAGGTAGGCCTGGCTTGCTATAAAAGGGGCTGTTTGGCCCCTCCTCACTCGCCCCTTCTCTTCCTTGTTGACTGTTCTCTCCCTGACCCCTCTTTTCCTCTCTCCCCTTCCCCTCCCCCTTCTCTCAACATGTTCCTGGCTAGCCTCCTTTCTCATTCTCTCTCTCTCTCTCTCTCTCTCTCTCTCTCTCTCTCTCTCTCTCTCTCTCTCTTGTTCCCTGTCTTTCTCTTCCTCCACTCCCTTCTCATAAACTCCATTCTATACTGAACCTATCATATGGCTGGTCCCTCAGGAGGAAGGGATGCTCGGCATGGGCCAGCTGAGGCATCCCTCCCACCACACCATACTTGGCTCTACAAAACATATCCTTGGCTCTTTTCATAAAACACATTTGGTGCCATGAGTCAGATTTACAAACTCGCAGGTTATGTGAGTTCATTTCCTCACCATCACATGAATTTTCCAGCCATTGGATTGCTAGAACTCTTCATCCAAGCACTGGTGAATCGCTAAGTTTCTTATTCACAGCCTTATTGTAGGACCTCTACCTCTCTCTCTCACCTCAAATTGATTTTCTTTCTTGCCTCCTCTCTCATGGACTGCTGAAGAAATCCTAAGCCTGGGTAAACTCGCTCCCTTGGGCTCTGAGCCCCAAAGCTCTGGTGCTGGTCCCACTGCTTATCCACTAGTTTCTGTGGGATGACCTGGTAAATCTAGCCTGTCTGCTTGTTTCATTCTAGTTATTAATTTAACCTCGGGATGCCATGGTAAGATTAATAACTCCCTCATTCTAGGTATTGATTTATCCTCAGGACATTGCAAGTGATAAGATTAATAACTCCTATTCTTACCCAAAAAGGGAAGGTCTTCACTGATTCTGACAGCTCCATACACTGCTGTCATTAATTTACAATGTACTCTCTTTGCTAGAAATATTCTAAAACAAATAATTTAAACCAAACACAGATGATTGTCTAACTCAGATAGGCTTAATAGATACTGGCTCTCAATCTTGTCAGAAATCTGCTAAATGTAACATTAAATGTTTAAGCTCATTATGACATACAGAGACTCCCAAAGCCTAACAGTGACCCCCACTAAGGTCTCCAAGAAGATATAGACATAGAGACAAAACTGCCTGGATTGTGGTATGATAACCACTGAGAAACACTGCTCCATTCCCTTGCCTGCTGCCAGGGCTTGGCCTACCCTGTGGACAAACAGAAGATACCCAGAGAGTTAAATGTCTCATATTGCCTAAGTCAAAGTGAGTCATTTTCTCCAACATTCCTACTCCAGAGGAAAAAGCTTCTCATCTTCTGGGCCTGATGGTCAGACTGACTCTGCCCAAGTTACAAATATAAGTTTCCTTTGGTTGTCTTTTAACTACAGACTTAAGGTGTTTCTCATCTATATGATCAACTATCATATTCACACGGTCAAGGTTTTGAGTTTCCTTCAATTGTCTTTTAAACATAAACTTACAGGTGCTTCTCGTTTGTTGGAGATTGGTTCTAATGCTTTTTATTCAATCAGGAATCTGCATGTCCAGATGCCAAAGGTCCTTGTCTCCAATTGTTTTTTGATCAATCAATAAAGATACCAATGGCCAATGACTGGACACAGGACAGGACACTTAGAATTCTGTCTAGAAAAAGGCCCTTCTTGCTCCTTCTGCTCCATTAAAGGTTTTTGTCTTTCCTAACCTCACCAGCAGGCGGTTGGTTATGGGAGAGATCCATAAAGGCAGGCAGGAAGAAGGAGCTTCAGAGGAGCACTGGCATGGTTGAGATGCTCTGTAAGGCTGTTGCTGTAGTTAGAAAAGGCAGAGGCTGCTGCTGCTGCTGCTGCTGCTGCTGCTGCTGCTGCTGCTGCTGCTGCTGCATGTGGCTCTCCAACAGTGACAGGGATAAAAGGATCCTGGAACAAGAGGGCAGTGTTGGCTTTTCTCCATCAGAAGCAAGTGCTGTTAACAATCAGTACTGTTATTGTAGGGGGTAAGAGCTGGTTCCCAAAAATATACCTACAATTGTCCCGTGCATAGTCCTGGTTGTTGTTATTGTCATTCATCCAACAGGTCTTTCCTTATGTTGGAAAGAAATACAGAAATTAAATCTCCACCAGAGGATTCCAGAACTGCAAAGAATTTGTTCAACATCCCCCTCCAAACGAGACCCCAAAACTGCACACAAGCAGTGGAGAACAAACTTAGTCAGTTGTATACGATCACATAAGTATGTGTGAACATACATTGTAGGTAATTTCACCTGGAAGTTTCAACTTATAGGGGAAGAGTGAGCTTAGCTGACGAACAAGCAACACATTTTTGATTTTTAGGAAAAAGGATTGGTGGACAGAAGCAACATTACAAGGTACAGGTTCAACTCTCCAGTACTGGAAAGAAAGAAAAATAGGGGAAAATGGGAATAAAGGAGAAAGAAGGGTAGGAGAATAGGGGGGAGGATGGAGGAAGTGGGGTAGGAGAGGGAAAGGAAAGCTGTAGCAATTGAAACAGTAATATATAAATGTCTGCAGATGGTTTTAGTTTTACCTTCTGTAAAGTCTTTACATACTCTGTCACGGAAAACAGAGATATTTATGTAAAACTCTTTAGACTTCAGTGGCGTCGTCTCAATTTTAAGAAACCACAGTATTTAAGGAAATAAACTAAGACATAATTCCAGAAAGCAAATAATCTGTGAAGAATATAGATGGTGAGGAAGCTCAGGACTGATTTTTCTAACCAACTCATGGTAGGCACATTCTAACAGAAAGCCGGGAGGGCACCTGCAGACACAGGAGGCAGGAGACAGGGGCAGCTGTTCTCTACTCAAGAGTTTGGTCACCTTGGTTTTCCCAAACAAAAATGTGACCAGAGGGTTTTGACTCTTACAAATGACTTGGTTAGGAAGGAGAGTTTGCCAGATATTTCCAACCCAGCGACACAGGACAGTAAATGGGAATCAACAATTCATAAAACTTTCCTGATTTTTCTCTTAAAATATTAATAAGTCAGTTTGCCCCTGATTTGTTTGATTGGCACAAGTCAATATTTTTTTTTTAACCAAGATTTTTGCCAGAATTCTGTCACTGTGATTTCTTGTCCCAATTTTGTGTATGTCTCACAAGGAGCAGAGTGACCAATAAATTTGATCAATGAAATTGGATTTAAAACAAGTGTTAAAAGGTTTTTCTACCCCCCCCCGCCCCCACCATGAACATTTTCTCCCACTGTAACAGAGTCTCAATTTGTCCCAAGTCACATTATGGAGCATCACAAGTCACATGGTCATGTGCCACTAACATCACAGCTGTTACATTACCAACAAACCTCCTACATGCTACTGGCACACGGTCAAGTCCTGGCTCCATGATGTGACTAGGGACAAGTGACTTACTCCCTGGGCTTCACCTGCCCATACATAATATCAGCCATAATCAACCTGTGTCACAGAATTGCTATGGAACATGACAAGACATGCCTGAGGAAGAGCTACCTAAGGGCCACCTGGCTTAATGCCCTCCTCCTTGTTTCTTCTACCTGCTGGCATGCCTGTGTCTATTCTGACATGGTTTAATTTGAGCCCTAATTCAGACAGCTCTCTTGTTGGTTCTTAAGCTTCACTTGCTCTGTGTTTAGTCACCCTACAAAGACGAGAGCCACCCTACAAAGTTGAGGGTATAGGCCTTGCATTTCTTCTGGAAGTGACTGTACTTTCTTTCGTAATTAAAAAGCAACTCATGAAACAGGCACAGTTTCCGCTGGATGCAGGTGGCTGTCCTCCAGCAGGTCTGTTTTCCCATTGGCCCTTCGTCATTGTGAGCACACCAGATCATGGCTGCTAGAATAAGTGTGGTACTCCAGTTGACTTAACTGCCAGGGATACAGTTTTCTCTCTGTGTTATTGATGCAGGCTATGAATGCAGGGACACTTTGGGTGACTTGCAAAGACAATCCCGTTAAACCTGCCAGGAGAGAAGCAGGAATTCTAGCAGGATCTCAGATGTTTTAGTTCCTCCCAACTTCCAAGCCAGCAACCCGGCAATTCTCGGAATGTCAGACTCTGGGCTTTCACCTTATTAAACTAGAATTTCACGTTAGTTATCTCTTGGCTCGGGGCAGGGGGGCAGGGGAGGGATGCTTCCTAGCAAAATTCTAAGATGTAATTTAAGAGCCACCAGAAGTATTTATTGGCCAACATTAAGACAATGGCTTGTGCCTCTCCCCTGGGAGCCTGTACTCACACTGGGTGTGCCTTACTTTCCCCTACTCTGTCTTGAGGAGCACACGACATGGGTATCCTTTTCTTAAGCCTGTATCAATAGGCTTAATAAAGTCTCCAACTGTTCTTCATTAGAAACTGGCATTTTCTGTGATTCTCAATGTCAAAGCCACAAATTCTGGTCTGGCTTCAGCCAAGGTCACTGATGGTCAGTTCAGGCTCTCAAGAAGTGGTAGTGTTGAGTGTCTCCATACCCTCACCGCTGGCAATATTAGTGTATTCTAACTATTGGGCAGTGCAGTGGAGGTGTGCCTTAAACTCTCTGGATTCACTTGTCAGGTTGACAAGGCTGGTGTAGAGGCAGCAGGCTAGCAAATGGAGACGCAGGGCCTCAGCCAGGATTGCACTGCAGACATGGACCCTTGGCCCTTGCTTCTGCAATGCACTTTCTGTCTCGTGGTTGGGCAATGAAGAGGAAGGTCAAAGGTGTCCCAAATTGCATGCAGCTTGAGGAAAAGTCAGTTCAGGTAAGTGGGGAATAGCAGGGGATTTCCCTGGGGCTCTGACTGGTCAGAGAGTTGCATAGTGGGACTAAGACTGGCTGCCTCCAATAACTGAGGCCTGATATATATGGCAAATGGTGTGAGGTCCCCAAGGGTAGATAATGGGGCTTCCCCAGTAAAAGACAGTACCTCCAAATGACTGAATGGGGAAAAAGAGACAGAGAGGTACATCTGGGACTTGGGGGGGGGGATATGAAGCCTTGGGTTTGTAGTTAAGTGGCTGCCAACCATGCAACCACATTGCTTCCCATTTGATTGTAATTTTGTGGTGTTACTCTTAAAGCCCTGGAATGAAAGCATAAAATTTCTTTTTACATTTTGTATACTTTGGGCATTTTTTGAGATGATGTAACTTGATTTCTTTAAGCATATTTCCTACTTATGAATTCAGGGTTTTATGAAAAATATTTATTTTTATTATAGTTTTTTAAGTTTTTTTTCTGCTTCTATGTATCATGTGGTGCTTGGGGAGGCCAGGGGAGGACTTTGGATCCCTTGGAACTAGAGCTACCATGTAGATGTAGATGCTGGAAAGTGAATGTGTGTCCTCTGGACAAGCAGCCAGTGCTCTTAACTGCTGAGCCATGTTTCCAACCACTGAAAGTGGTTATTTTAAAAATAAATATCAATAGTAAACACTTTGACTGTCTGGTACATTGTTTTCCTCTGGATGCTTATGATGTGTGAAGCAGGCAAACTGCCCAGAAGAAATTCATCTGTTTAAGCTGGACATGTATCATTTGCTCCTGCCCTTGTCAGATTCCTTTCTTGCAGTGCAGGTTGGTTGCCTCAAATTTGACTGACCTTGGGTGTGAGGTCTTCCTCTGTAGTGGTGACTATTTAAACCGTGTGATACTCCTCGTGGGTCCTGTATGTGTTGCGCCTACCCAAGAGCTCTCTGGATTTACAAATGAAAGACGTGCGCGCACGCGCACACACACGCACACACAGGCATAGGCACACGCACACGCACACGCACACACACCAGCTAATTTTGACATACCTTGACTAGCTCAATGGCAGGGCACTTCTAAATCTCCCTGCGGCTAGCACACACTTCTCTCCAGTATGCCTAGCTTAACACCTTCTAAATCTATAATTTATCTTTGCTGTCCTGTTACCTTCTGGGCATCCCCTGCCCCAATAGAGTCTCTTTCCATTTACATTGTTGGATGATTTTTCTCCTGCATCTCTTAAATCTGTTCTCTCCTCCTCTGAGTCATGGTGACTCTTTTCTCTTCTCTCTCTCTCTCTCTCTCTCTCTCTCTCTCTCTCTCTCTCATTCCTTGCCCTTGCAATCTAAAAGTCTCACCCCCCATCTCCCTGCCCAGCCATTGGCTGTATGGCAATTCTTTATTACCAACTGAAGACAGGTGGATCTCAGCATCTGGAAGTGGGGCTTTGTGGAGCCACGTTAAGACAAAGCATTAGAACCAATTCCCAACATTCCTCTTTTGTGTTTGGAATCAGCTCCAATAGTCATTTGGCTTCTAAACTTGGTCTGCATGTTTGATATGCCAGGTCTGCTTGGGGAAGGGACTTGGGTATACTAACCCATATGCCCACAGCCCTGTACTGTCTTGGGTTGGCCAATAGCTGGGCAGAAGAGACATAGGTGGGGTTTAGGTTTCCTTGGCTTGGGAGTTGGAGAGGAAAACCACAAAAAAAGAGAAGAAGTAAATGGATTAGGTGAGTCATAAAAGCATAGCCACGAGGGCTGGCCAATTGGAGTTAAGAGCAGCCCAGATAAGTAATAAATTGTAAGCAATAACTCGGAGTTATCAATAGGAAAGTAGATTTTAATAATATGGAGGGTAGGCATTTGCCCAGCTTCTGTGCTGTTTAAGGCTTCTTGTAAATATAAAGGCTGTCTGTATTTTTTTATCTGGGAACTAAATGTCTAAGGCAGGGTAGAAACCCTGGGTTGGGATTGAATAATTTCTACAACACCGTGCTCTGCATTTTAGCACATCTGCATCCTCAGGAAGGGACCCATGAAACCTGCTTACTTCTTCCGTGGCAGTCAGCCCAGACCACCCAAGATAAGCAGGATACCTACCCTGCATCACCAATGGTTCCTAGTGAAGCCACACCCATGAACAGACACACCCATGAGCAGGTGCTCCTCTGAATGCAAGTGTATTAGTCACTGTTCTCATCCCACTGACCGAGGGAGAGAGGGTTTAGTTTGGACCACAGGTAAATGAATGCTGTTAGTCCGTAACAGTATTGGAGGCAGCCACAGACTGGGCCCTCGGAACTGAGCAGGGGGCAAGAAAAGAGGAGGGAAGTCCCAAGATGGATTTTCTCTTCTTCCTTTTCCCTACAGTCTGGGGTGCTGGGCACCCAATTCCCTCTGTTCAGTTAAACCCTTCTGGAAGCATTCTCACAGACAGTCCTTAGGGTTTGGGGGTGGGGTTGCCTTACTAACATCTTCAGTGGTTTCCAATCAAAGGGCGATCATTAAACTAATCCTCAAGGGATCTAGGAAATTTTAATTTCAGATATTAATCCCAAAGGCTCATAACTGCTGGGCAGAGAACAGCAGTCAAAATGAATTGCTTAAACCTATTAAACAAAACAAAACAAACAAAAACAAACCACCTCAAACTGCAAACATTGAATTTGCATACCACAAATTTACAAAAGTGAATTTAGTAAATCTCTGGAGGCTGGAGGGACTGCGGAAGTCATCTAGGAAAAAAGTATTTATTGGCATGAATATTTACACTATAAATCCAAAACATAAGTCATACATTGAAGAGGGTTTTAGGAGTATAAATTTGAATGTGATGTATCCTAAAGAATTGCCCACATGTTACCTATAAGGACACTGGTCTAATTTTCTCCAGATTTTACCTGTGAACCTTTATGAAGTCACACTATTATTATTTAAAGATGGCTGATTTTGTAGTTTCAGCCTTCATTATTTTCTTTAGAATGCAGTCTAAATCTTATCTTCCTTGTCCTTGCCTGCCACCTAGTGTTATAAATGGACAACTACAAGTAAGAAAGGAATACTTTCCTTAGCTGAAGTGTGAGCCAGTTTAGGCAAGGCACTTGTAAAACAAGGTAGATGGTGTCCTCTGCTGAAATTTAAGGGAGAATTCTTTAATTACGGTCTTCTGCATGGCACCCTCGGACATGCATGTACTTAGAATCAGATGCATTATGGGAAGAAACATGCTCAGTAGCAAAAAGATTGTAAACTTAATTCTGCCCATCAAAATAGACAACTATACAAATTCCCTAAGTAATCTCAACACCATAAAGAAGCCATGGGCAATAACTCAGTCCTTGAGTACTGTCACTACTGTGGCCCACGCCACTTTTAATAGTGTTTCTGATCAGCACTGCCAGTTTGCTTTTGAATAAAGTTTCTCTGCTACTTTGCAGCCTGTGTGTGCTTTTATTTCAATTCCTTGAACAAGATACAAAAAACCTGGAAATACACCATCCAGTCACAAGCCACAGGAAACAGTATCTTCTCAGTTCTGAGGTTTCTCTAATGTGAACTATTTTCTTCAACTGTTGTCTCTACTTCCCTGTCAGACTAACCTGGCAACATACAGGTCATAGAGAAAAGGTGGAGATATTTGTAACAATGGCAGGACAGCGGTGGGGAAATGCCCCAAAGCAGTGAGCTAGAAACCCTATCAAAAAAGAGTGAGGTGGAGAGAGCAAGAGAGGGATACAATCAAGGCTGACCACTGCCACCAAATGCACTCACAAATACAGAGACATGCACACACACACACACACACACACACACACAAACATGCAAACACAAACACATGCATGCACACACATACATGCACACCTACACACACGGACACACACACCCATACACACATGAATGCACATATACACATGCACAAACACACGCACACATGTAGGCATGCACACACATGTACCCAAACACAGACACACATGCACACACACTAATGTATGCTCATATGAGCTTGCATGTATTCACAACACACACAGGTACTCATGCATACATACAAATGAATATATATATATATATATATATACACAAACACACATACACACATGCACACACATGTACACAAGAATGTACACTCACATAGGCATGCATGAGCACACAAAAAAGAACATGCACACACATGTGCACACGCATACATGCACACACATGTAGTCACATGCATGCACACAGAAGTACCCATGCACAACCACAGGCACACACACAAACTCACACATGCACACACATGTACACATGCACACATGCACATACTCTCACATGCACTCACACACATGATCAGAAATGCACATACACAGGCACACACATGTACATGCCTCAACACTCATACACAAGCACACACACATACAAACACAGACACATACATCCCCCCACTCACACATCTGCACACTAACAGACAATTGTGCACATATATGCTCACACATGCAGCCACACACATGCATGTGCACACATACATGCAAAGGCATACACAGATCATGCACATACTCACACACACGTGCATGCACACATACACTCATAATCTCACACCCACACATGAAAACACAGACACACACACACTCACACACATGCATACACACACAGAGCCACACACACATAGAGCCACACATACAGTCACACACACATGCACATGTACCCACACACAAAGACATGCAAAGAACATGCATACACTCACACACACGTACACACTAATACACATGCATGAACACATATGTACTCACACAAGCATACACTCATGTACACGTATGCACATGTACACATACCTATACATACTCACACACATTCATATGCACACACATGCAGTCTTTCACACTCACTCATGCACACACACATGCACACATGCACAGTCACACACATGTGCATGCACATACACACAGGCATATGCATATATAGATGCACACAAATGTACATGCATGCACACACACATGCACATATGCTCCCATATGTACAGACACACACACATGAATACACACATGCACAACACACATGCAGAAGCACACACACAGTGGATAAATGATGATCAACTGTTGCCAAATCTATGCAGGTTCAAGGTTTACTGTCTTGCTCTTACTTACTTACTCTGGGGGAAGTACTTGCTATGTTGTAGTCATTGTGTGGAGCTGATTGCCATGTCAGGAAGTTATTCAAATAACCCATGAAAAGAACCATGAGATATGTATCCAGGAGCTTGTGTCCACAGTCCTGTGAGTGTGTTGTCTCAAAAGCAGTTCTGTGAGCCCCAGTGGAGCTTCAGATGACTCCAAACCCAATTCAGCATGTGAGAAGTTGTCATTTGGAACCTTCTAGACTCCTAATCTTCAGTAGATAGGTGTTGGTATGTACATATGCTGTTTCCTGTTGCTATGATCTGAGTGATTTATGAGTGGCAACTCCAAAGAATACAGTGGGTGGTTGTGGTTTGAATGAGAATGGCTCCAATAGGCTCATAGGTTTGAGTCCAGTTTGTGGAACTGTTTGGGAAGGATCAGGAGGTGTGACCTTGTCAGAGGAGTTGTCTCACGAGGGGCCAGCTTTGATATTTCAAAAGCCTCTGTTATTTCTTACCCCCCACCCCTCCCTGTCCTGTGGATCTGATGTAAACTCTCAGCTGTAGTGCATTGCTTGCCTGCCTGGTGCCATGTTTCCTGCCATTATGATCATGGGTTCTAACTAACCACCTGAACCATGAGTTCCAATTTTTCTTTCCTCCTATAAGTTACCTTGCTCATGGCATCTTATTAAAGCACGTAAGGTGGATTCTATTGTTACTTGGTTTAAGGGTGTTAAATCTGAAATTCACGGCCTTCCACTTGCCTAAGTTCATGTGGGTGAAGGGAGAGCAGAGTCTCACATCACACTACTTCACATGAGTGTGCAATTTCACTCTTCATCTCTGTGTGAGGATGGCTGGCAGGTGGGATGACAGGCCCTTGAATGAGGAAGCTCATTGTCTCAGATGGAGACAGAGCTGTTGAATAACAGAACTTCTTTAGAAACAAAACCCATACTTGGTTTCATCCAAATTCATATCCCAGGGACTGGAATGCCCAACTGCCCAGCTCCTCAAGATGACATCAGGCAAAAAAAAAAAAATCTACAAGCTGTCCACTGCAGTGAGCCCACACTTTCCCTTTGGCAGGAAGTAAAGCTAAGCTCTCCGGCAGAATTTCTCGCTAGGTTCGTTATGTTTGCTTGCAGTAACCAAGGATTTGGATTCTTGATGATGCAATATTTCCTGTTGCCTCTTTCTTCACTATGTGTGTATGTGGCAGAGAGATTAAGTTATTTTGCCTCATCGTCTGACTTACTTCTCTGACCCGAATGTTTCTGCAACATTCACCCAGGGGGTTAAAAAGCGACCTAGCTGGAACCATCTTTGTAAGCTAATCACCCCCTTCGTTTTGTTGAACTTTATGTGCCTCATGACAGTCAGTGGCTTGTAATCAGGGGAGAGCTGGACAGCAATTTCCTCATTCTCCCCAGTAGTCTGGGCTCAGCTGGAGACCACTGTACCGTGGCAACTTCCATTTCAATGACATTATTTCTAATAAATGACTACCCCGCAGTTTATGGGGTGTTTCTGGCCCTGCCTCAGCATAGCCAGCAGGAGTTGGGGGCAGGGCTATTTCCTGTCCTCTACCCAGCGGTTTCTGCTTCACTGTGAAAGATCACAGGAGTATTTGATGTTGGTTCTTGGAATGGCAATCAGTTAATTAAAATCACCGAGAGTCTGAACAAATTGAACATAAGCCACACATCATTGGCAGTAGGCTGGAGACAGAAAGTCAGGCCCAAAGGAGCCCTCAGCAGGGCAGGGACCAGGAAATGTCTCTTCTTAGCCAAGCTCTCCATCTTCAGTAATAACAAATGGCAGCAGGGTCGGAGGAGGTAGAAGTGGCAATGCAATGGCCATTCGTCTTTGCCTTGTAGTGTCATATCCCTGATTCTCCCACCAGCAAAGCTCTTAACCTAAAGAGGGATAGAATTCTCATTTTACTCTCACCCTTCTCTCTATGAGTGAAAATGTAGTGGGAGAAGTAAGACAAGAGAGGAGGGAAGAGGGTCTGACATCACAGCACGTAACAATGGTCACCCAGAATGGAGAAAGCTCAAAGCTTGTGCCAAGAGTGGGGTCCAGCATGATGTTTAGATGAAAAGGCATGCTTGCCAAGTCTCACTTCATGGAGCCTCTTCTTTCAGTGGTCTTGCCTTTGGCTTCAACCTGAGATTAGAGCATAACCAGCCTGGGGTAATAACATTATAAACAACAGCAAATCAGAATTTGCTCTCTGCTCACCAAGACCACTCATGTCAAGGTATTTACATAGCTACGGGGCTGCCAATAGGAAGTCTTCCAGATGCAGGGCAGATGATGAAGATATTGTCCAGTTGTTTTTGCATTGAGGAGATGAATGAAGTTACATTCCCTCTCTGTTGCTGGGCACCAAACAAGCCTGTCAAGGCTTTGTGAATACCAGTTTGTAGCTTCCATTAGTAAAAATGTTGAGTGATGAAGTAGCTTCTAGAGAAAGCCTGGACCTTCATGGAAGTAATCTGAGATCTTTCCTATAAATTACAAAATGTTTTCCAATGTGCCTATTGGCTAGTTTACTGTGCTTGAATATCTTTACACACATTCAAATTGTTGATTATAATTGGCCGCGGAGACTAATTACATATGATCTGTAAGCCAAAACACTTCCATATGCACGGATTAAGGCTGTACCAAGACCACATCTTCTGGAGTTCAAGGATAAAAGTATTGACAGATCGATCTGAAAATTCAGCTATAGCACAGCAGGTGAACCTTGAGTCTTACAGCCACCGATTTGGGGGTAGAAGACATGTCACTGTCAAAGTCAACTGTACTCTGAATGGCTTTGTATTTCATTCCTATTTAGATCACATTCTTTAGTGATAGAAGATCCCAAGTCCCAAGTTCATCTTTTTAACGTGGGTTCTGGGGATTCAAACTCAGGATATGACTGGTGGACAAGCACGGTACATCACAAGCTATCTTAGTAGTCCTGCAGGTATGAATATGAAATAAGATCACTACTGTAGAACTAAGAGATATCTTCTGTGTGGTTCACCAGTTTTTCTCCATCCATGTTTACAGGGAAGAGGTCCCAGGAGGGATGGGGACAGGAGATTGTCCACAGGCACATAGCTTGCCTGAGAGAGAGGGAAAGTGACACTGCCAGTCCTCATTTGCACTCGCTCTCAGTCTGTCCCTCTTTGCTGTTTCCTTCCCTTTCCTCTGTAAATGGCAACACATTTCTTTCTCCCATTGAAGATATGTAAATAAGCATCCACAGCACACTGAAACCAGGTCCCCGCTGCCTCTGTGTGCCTCTGTGTGCCTCTGTGTGCCTCTGTGGCCACCAGAACTCTTCTCTTCTCTCCATTTCTAAGAAATCGATCTCTACTGGGCTTACCCAGTATGTCTTCCACTCTATCTCCATGTCAGTGAGCTGCTTCCTGTTCCACGTTGTACATTTCTGTTTTCCTGGTGACACGACAGTTCTCTTACTTTATACTCATGGCTTTTTTGGTACCACCCTGCTCTGTTTCTGCCCCTTGTTCCCAAGTCTGCCCTCTGCCCTCTGCCCTCTGCCCTCTGAGAGCATTCTTGTTGAAATGCCTGAATTCCACAGCACATAGCTCTTTACGTTTATTCTCTGCGCCCCAACTCCACCCAAGCCATGTCTTCTGAATTACAGTTAACTACAATGCAGTCACGGTAACAAACTACATTTTGGACCCCGCTGATGAGCCTCACATCTGAGTATCCAACCTTGGGGGAAGGGATCTTCACGTGAAGGTACTTAAGGACATTTTGTTTGAACATATCAATATCCAGAATGCAACTCACACTGAACGCTGGCCTCATGGGCCACTCATCTTCATATCTCATACACTCTACAACAGTATATCAGCACGACTTGCTTGGAACACTGGTGGGGAATGAGCATTTGGAGCTGCAGGGATAAGAACATCTGAGTCATTCAAGGGCTAGAAGTTGGGACGTTGACCATCAGTAATTCTAGCAAACCCATGAAGACATGCAATGTCAAGGCATGGCTCTAACACTGCTCAACCCTGAGCTCATTTAATCCCTCCAATTACCCTGTGAAATGGCAAGCATCTTCCTGGTCTGCTTTCCCAGGGACACTGCCTGGTCCTGCTGAAGCCTGAACAACACAACACTAGGTAGTCTGGCTCCAGAGGCGGGAATCTTACCACTTTTAAAATACTTCCTCCATTTAAAAACAAAACAAAACACTAAAGGGACAAATGTGTCTTGAGACATGTTTATTTGGTGGATTTCTATGATGGCATCTGACCTTCTGCCTTTTCTAGAGCAGAATTTCAATCAATGCTTGTTGAATCTTATGGAGATTGTAATGGATACTGGTAGATTAATATGTCTATTACAATAAACTTATTTTCCCTTTGCTCAGAACTTTCTGGAAGCGAAATGCCTTTCCCAAATAAATACCTCAAGGCAGTGATGGGCTGGGGAAAGCTCCCTAGAATCCAGGGATGTCTTCCTGCAGTAGAAGTGGCCCATGGCTGATCAAATACAGATGCAAATCCCACACTCTGACTTCAGCCACAGCCACCGAGCTTCTTGTGTTAGCTATGGGTTCATCTTTCTGCTGAACTCTCTGGTGTGTGATTCACTAGCTCTCATTTGCATTCATACCACATGGGTTTTGTACAAGTAGCTATCTTCCCTCATGAGAGCTCCAGGTCCCAGCTGATGGGCGATTACCAACAGTCCCTCAGTATGTTGCTTAGTTTTGTTTCTTTATTGTTTGTTTGGTCAGTTGGTTTTTGTTAGCTTGGCACAAGCTATAGTCATCTGGGAAAGGTAACTTCAACTAAGAAAAGCTTTAACTAGAACCTCAACTAACTCCATCATAGGTAAGTTGATAGGGATTCCCTTGATTAATAATTGATGTGGCTGTGCCCCCTCTGGGCAGTTGGTCCTGGACTATATCAAAAGGAAAAAAAATCCACCAGCGCAAGCCATGAAAAGCAAGCCAGTAAGGATAGTTCCTCCAGGGTCTGCTTCAGTGGTTCCTAACCCCAGCTTTCTGCCTTAGCTCCCTCAATGATAGACTGTAACCTGGAAGTGTAAGGCACAGATCTTCTCCCTCCTAGTTGCTTGCAATCATCGGTTTAACCACAGTCACAGAGCACAGCAAAGCCAGGCGCTCGCTAATACCGCTCTTATTGCTCATACTGGCTCTGCATTTCTTTGTAAGCTCAGTAGCTTCAGACAGGCTATCCAACTTCTCCAAAGCTTCATATGGAGCAAGCACATGAAATAAGGGTGCCTCTGGTAGGTTTCTTTCATAACAGGGTCATTTGTGAACAATCTTCAGTAAAAGGACGTTTCTGGGTTTTTGGTTTTTGTTTTTTCATGAACAAATGTAGGGAAAAAAGCTTAAAAGTTTGGACTAAAATATTCTTAAAAACACCTGTTTTGGTGTTTTTATGGACTAGTCTGTAAGTTAGTCCAGCTTGCCCTGTTCCAATTTAAACTGGATTATATTGTTCTGTGACTTTTCCTGGGGCAGCAAAGAACAGCTCTAGGGGCTGAGGAGATGACTTGGTGGCTAAAAGTGCTTGCTGCTCCTACAGAGGACCCAGCATTCATGTCAGGAGGCTCATAATGATCTGTAACTCCAGCTCCAGGGAATCCAGCACCTCTGGGCTACACAGGCACCTGCATTCACGTGTTCATAGTGTGCACATGCCCACAGGCGCACACACACAAACAACACTTAATTAAAAATAAGAATAAATCTTTAAAAGAAACAATTTCACTAAAGTCCAAGTGGTGAGCGGATGAGTTTCTTGAGGTCACTTACAGAAGTGTGGACCCCCCACAGCAGTAATATTACTAAAAAGCCCACCCCACCTGGATGATAACCCAGAAAAGCCGAATTCCAGAACTTACTGCATGCCATGTAGGCAGCTTAATGAGTCAGGAAAGTCACCTTTTCCTCAGCAGTCCTTACTGGCACTGCATATATAACCTTACAGAAGGCTGTGAATCTTGTAAATTGCAGAGACTTTCTGAAACTTGTGTGTTAATTCCTGAATCTTTGAAATGTTTCCATATGGAGGTTATTGCTGTATAACAATGACATATATTTTGAATTTTGTAGTTTTCCATTCCCATGTGAGTGTCGTGGAAAACAGTTAAATTTTATTTAAACTCCCCTACCTGCATCTAAATGAAGTGAAGTTACCTTTCCATCCCTCTCCTGCTCTTGCAGTGATGGGATTCTTTAGCTTCCAAATGGTAATAGTGTCCTTAATGAAATGTACCCTTCTGCTCTGGACGTAAACCTCTAGAAAACATGTTTCTTCTTAGTATTTAAATTGCAAACAACGCTTAGAACATATAATATATAAAACTATTTTAGTCTTTTGTTAAGTGAAGACTTGTTTTTTGTCAGTCTTTTTAAAAAGGGGCATAAATGACTAGCAAAGATAGAAATGTGTAATTTCGGGTCCTTCATCAACAAGAATGCTCCGGTATGAACAAATCAGAGGGTCTTCTCTGGTTCTTACTCCTAAATTCTTGCTCCTGAAATTTCCCAGACTCTCCCTTTTCTGGACTTGAAATTCAATGGGATGGTTATGTTTGAATGTGACCTGTCTCCTGTAGGCTCGTGATGGATTGTTGTCTCCAACAGTGATGCTATTTTGCTAGGTTCTGGAAAGTTTAGGCTATAGATCTGAGCTGAATTGGGTCAACAGGGGCATGTTCTTGGGGGCTGCAATTTATCCATCAGGGCTTTTTCTCCCTTAAGTCTTCCTTCTCACCGTTCAATTTATTCACCTGCTTACTTGTGTGTGGGAGTGTGTGGGATACACATCTATACGTGTTCATGTGTGGTGGTGCGTGTACAAGTGTGCACTTGTTGTGAAGTCTAGCAGTCATTCTCAGCCACTCTCCACCTTATGTTTTGAGACAAGATCTCTCACTGAACCTGGAGCTCACCGATTCAGAAGACAAACTGGTCAGTAAGCCCCAGGGAGCCTCAGACCTCTGACTTCCCAGTGCTGAGATGTGGACAATGGAGGATCCAAACTCAGATCCCCTTGCTTGTGTGACAAGTACTTATGACTGAACCATCTCCAAAGACACCTCTTTTTTCTTCTTTTGTTGTCTCTTTTTCATCCTCCTCTTTTCCTGTTTCCCATGAGATGAGCTGTCTTGTTCTACTGATGCTGTCTGCCATAATATTCTTCTTCACCAGGGCCCATGGCAAGGAAGCCGGCTGTCCATAAACTGAAACCATGAGCTTAAATAAATCACCTCTTTCCAAAAATAGTTTCTTTCAGGTAGGTGTCACAGAGAAGAAATATCTAATGTAAATCAGACCATGAGAGGAAGAATTGGGTGCTGTTTCTCAAGAGCTGTCAGTCCTTCATCTTTCTGTATGTATGTATATTGCAGACACAGGGAGGTGCGCATGTGCATAACAAGTTGTCCACACAACAGCTGAATGCAAAGTTGTTTGAATACTATTCCTGTCTCCTCCTGCCTTGGTCATTTAATGTCAGGCAAAGGGAGGGAAGAGTGGACTCCCTTTGGCTGGGAGCACCTAGTGTTCTCCCCTGCATCACAAGACTCTCCAAGTCCTCTAGTCATGAACATTTCTTCTTCCAGAAGCCTAGTGTACTTTTATCATACATCTCAGCATCAGATCATACCCTTGTGACATCTGCTGGATTTCTGGGCGAAGCCACATGGCTATTCACCTCAGTTAGACTCAACAGGGCATTAAAAAGAGATGATGGCCAGATGGGCTGGATACTTTTATCATCACTGTGACAAAGCACCTGACAGAAATAACTTAAAGGAAGAAAAGTTTACTTGGGCTTGCTCTTTCTGAGGACTCAGTTTACTTCTGGCTACTCCTAGGGACACAGATAGAGCTTGGTGGCAGGGCTGTGTAGTGGGATAGCTGGTGCAGAAAGAAGTGGGTGTAGAGAACATGAACACAAAGTAGGGATATGCAACCCTCAAGGCACCAGCTTATTATCTTCTTCCTCCAACTGGACTCTACCTTCTAAAGTCCCCAGAACCCCGACAAATAGCTTTGTCAACTGGGGACCAAGCATTTAACACAAGATCCTGGACAGGACATTTATTACTGAAAGCAAATCACTAAATACCCTGATGACTGGTAAAAACAAACAAAACAAAAAGCCCACCACCACCACCACCACCAACAACAACAACAACAAACCCAACAAAAACTCCTGTGTTCTCCATGCTGCCTGCCACCCTCTGCCAAGTAGGGCAATGTGACATTCTGCTAAGTCCAACACATGTATGTCTGTTCCATGTGCATTCCTGTGTGCTTTCAGTTTGCAGATTACTTGAAAGCTTTCCCTGGTGGCAATCTGTCACCTTAGTAATAAGAACCTGCAATGTGTCATGGAACTGAGGCGGATGCCCTCTGTGCAGGGGTAAGAGAAGCAGACCTCTCAAAGATCTGTGAGTTCTGAGACAGGCACAGAGTGTGAATGCATAGCTATTTCTAGAATAAATACATCCCAGGGCCTCCAGAGTGCACAGAGGGTCGAAGACCTTATTTTATTGGAATGTCAATCTATTTCATTTTTTATCACACTTGGCGTTTCTCTGAGCTAATTTCCTCCATGAAGTGTGGAGCTGCTGTGATTTGTGTGGACAGAGGGCCCCTAAACTTCAGGGTGCATAGTCTGCAGAGCCATTTTTGGAGGCGGCCTGGCCTGCCAGGGCTTAGCATGTTAGGTTTGGCATGGAAGCTGCAAACATTCATATGACGTGGAAAGCAAATGTTTTCACTCTTCCATGAGAGGCATAAATCCTCAGTGTGACCTGGTTTCGCTGGGAAATGTCTTTTTGGCTCAGTTTTCTGGTCCTGTCTCTCCATATCTGAGCCAGTTAGTTTCATGGCAGCAGCTGCAGGCAGACACTGTGCTTTAAAGGGCACTTTCTAAGTAAATCAATGAGCTTCAAGGCACTTGTGTGGACCCACAGGAAGACGGGCATTCACTTCCCTACCATGCTTCGGGTAAAGGGAAAGAGAACCTCTCCTATGTCCAAGTGACCCATCCAGGACCTGTAGACTACCTTTTAATCCTTTGAATTATCGTGCTTTTAAATTTTTGGAGCAGAGCACTGTCATTGGATAAGTGTACGGCAAAAATACAATACCAAATCAAGGCAGGGCTCATTTCTATATGAGCACATATCTTTTGCAAGTGTTGTGAATTCTCCCTTTCCCCTTTAATGATTTTAAAATGTATAATCTATTTCCATATACCATGGCTGCCCTACTGTGTTACAGAATGCCAGACTATTTTTTCTTCTAGCTAGGTTTTGGAGACCGGCCTCTGGTCTCTCACCCTCTCCACTGTCTCTTCCTCCTGGTCCTCAGAGTCTTCTAGTTTATTCTCTGCATCCAGATGACCAGCTTTGACACCTTCCTTGCAGCCATTACAGATGTGTGTGGCCAGCCCTCCTTCTTTTGAGCTGTAGATCTGAGATGCAGAGTCTACCTAGGAGCAAACGGAAGGGTGGAGCAATGGAAGAAGTGTACACAACGGATTGTTATCCAGCCACGGAGAAGAATAGAATCCTGTTACTGACAGCAAAAGCAATGGAACTTGAGGATATAATATTGTGGCAATTTGTATGAAAATGGTCTCCATAGACTCACAGGGAGTGGCATTATTGGAGGTGTGGCCTTGTTTGAGGAAGTGTGTCCACAGTCTCTTCCTGCTGCCTGCCAATCTAGATGTAAAACTCTCAACTACCACCTTTGGCACCATGTTTGCCTGCATGCTACCATGCTTCCCACCATGATGGTAGTGGACTAATGCTCTGAACTGTAAGCCAGCCCCAATGACATGTTTTCTTTTGTAAGAGTTGCCTTGGTCATGGTGTCTCTTCATAGCAATAAACCCAAACTAACACATAAGTTGAGTGAAGGATCCAGGGCACAGAAAGGCAGTGCTCTCTCACTGGGCTTGGGTGGCTAGGGACAGCGCGGGGTAAGTAAAGATTGGCTAGGTTTGGTCAGTGTGCACTGTGCATATATAATAACACCACACTGAAACCCATTAGTACATGCAATCAATATGTATTAATAGTTTTTTTAAATGAGCACCGTGTCCTCTAGGTATGTTTCACAGTGTTCTGAGTATAAATGTGCAAATGTTTACATAAGAAATACATGGAAGACTGGAGAGAAGGTGAAGCAGCCACTACACTGGTTTCTCTTCTAGAGGACCAGGGTTCAGTTCCTAACACCCATATGGTAGCTCACCACCATCTGTAACTTCAGTTCCAAGGGATCTGACACAATCCTCTGGCATTGGTGGAGACTAGGCACACAAGTGATACACATACATATATATGTAACCAAAACATGTAAATTAAAAATACATGTAAAATAAAAATAAATCATAAAAAAAGTACTGTCTTATACAGGATGATGCATTAAGATACAAGAGATACACATCTCTAGGCATCCGAGACTAATGCAGTGAGCGGCTCCCTCTGACCCCCCACTCTCTGTGTGCTCTTGCTGCAGGCATGGAGATGGTGAAAGTGCACTGGATCACCAAGTTGCCTCATAGAAGACAGTTGTCTTGCCAAGTGGCTGGCACATGCACCGTGTTTTGTGTAGAAGAGATTGGTTCTAGGTATACACCAAGCTCCTTAGACCTAGGAAGTAATTGTTACAGCAGCAGAGTCTATAAGCAGAGGGGCGTGTTGTTGAATAGTGTTAGTGATTGAGAGTCTCCCTGGAAAAAGCAGGTCAAGGTGAATGAACCATGAGCACAAAGGAAGCAAAACCCACACTCTGACTGCAGAGAGCAGAATTCGGCCATCTTCCCTGGACACTTTCTGAGACAGTCCCGCACAGACCTGGCTACTCTGTCTCCTCACTCTCTTTTCTTGGCATGGTGCCTCGGCCATTTTATGGTTTATTTTACTGGCATTACATATTTAAGTGTCCTGATTTCTCATAGGTTTGTGATTTCCTGGAAGATATAAATTAAGTTTTGCTATTTAGGTTGCACCCTCCACATTTGGCAAGGAGCCTGGCTCAGTGTAAACTAAAAGAAATAGCTTTCTTTCTCAATAGTGGAGAACTCAAGCCTTCCTCTGCTCTTGCTTTCTTTGGTCCCTAGCCTCCCAACAGGGAGGAGCTTGTCATTCTTTCCTTTTCTCTGTGCTGCTTCTGATGCTATACACACACACACACACACACACACACACACACACACGCACACACATATATACACAATTCTATTGTGTGACAGGGACCTGGTCAGTATCAGATACCACATTTACCCTTCAGAATCTCAAAGTCTGGTAGGGAAGACAGACAAAACAACAACAACAACAACAACAACAACAACAACAACAACAACAACAACGTATGGCATGGTCTGCCTGAGCACCGTACTGCATGCCTGCACTCCCAGCACTCACAAGATAGCCAGAAACACACACACACACACACACAATTTTTTAAAAGTTATTTTATGTGTATGGGTGATTTGCCTTCAAGTATGTTTGTGCATCATGTTTGTCCCTGGTGTCTAATGATGCTAGGAATGGGTGTTAAGCCCCACGACACTGGAGTTACAGACAGTCATAGGCTGCCATGTGCATCCTCCAGAAGAGTAGTCAGTGCTCCTGACCACTGAGTCATCTCTCCAACCCACAAAAATTATAAGAAGTCCAGAGGACTGGGCCCTTGTATAACAAGGGAGCTGGATTCTTGAAAACCCCTGGTAACCAACAGAAGCCCAGAGGATTTTTTTTTCACTTGTGTTTCTATGCTGGGGAGGGAACCCCAAGGCTCTGGACAAGCCAGGGATACACACAGGCACTACCCTGCATCCTCAGTGTCTTCATCTTGCTTCATCAGTGTTTTCATCTTGCTGTATAGCCCAGGCTGGCCTGCAACTTAAGACCGCCCTGTCTCAGCAATCTGAGGGTTGAGGCTACAGGTATTCACTACATTACACGGTTCAGTGACCCAGTGTGGCCCAGAGTCAGCTCTGTCCCCACGGGTGCTACTGGATGGACAGTTCTCATGGTTATTTTTCAAACAAGGGTTTTCCTAAGAACCATGTTCCTGCAGCTCCTTATAGAAATCTCCTATGACTAATGAATCATTAAGGAAATTATCATTTTTTAAAAATTCGTAAGTAGGAGAAAAGAAAGCAAAGCTGGGGTTGCTGCATTTTTTTTTTTTTAAACAGTTGATGGTTTCCAATATTCATGCAAAACCCAACTATTGTGGAAAAATCTTTTCTCTTCCAGACAGGGAGAATTAAAAGCCTTAGTCCAGGCTCCAACTACGCTCACCAATCCAACCCTACTGTAGTTCTCAAGAAAAAAAGATTGTAAGTGTTAGCGTTAATACTAAGCTTCTATAGTAGAAAAATTCCTAGTATTTTTTTTTTTATGTGAGCAATTAACCACTTACTGGTTTCTAGGACTCCATTTTAGCATGGGGCTGGGGCTTGAGAATCTTTTCCTGTTTTGTATAAAAAGGAATATGACAGATTCAGCAGCCAGGAGAAACCTGAAGTTTTGTGTTTGTAAGGGACTCTCTGACTGTGTATACCCTGTCCCCTGAGCAGCAGAAAGCCCTGGTAACTTGTTGTCATCCTCCAGTGGTCTTAGGACAGATCCTGAGCCTCCCTGGAACCTCAAGGTAAGTGTTCAGCTCCCTCCCTCCCTCCCCAACTGTGTGTGTATGTGTAGATCAGGGGACAACCATTTTCACCTTTGACCTTGTCTTGTCATGGTCTTTCTTGCTGTTTCTGCCCATGTGTGATATAGCCAGGCCAGTTGCCCCACGAGTTTCCAGCCAAACTCTTTGTGTTGCTGTCTCACCTGTCAGTGTGCTAGGATTACAGGTGTGCACCATTGTATCTGGTCTTTTTATGAGTTCTGGGAGCCTGACCTGTTAGGCTTGGGTGGCCAGCACCTTTACCGCCAGCATCTCCCAGCCGTTAACTCACCCTCTGTAAAATGTCTCTTTCCTTCAGTCCTCTTCCCATCCACGCACTACTCAGTCTCATTTCTTAAAGTTGGAGCCTCAAAAGAGGGGATCTTGGAGGAGAGGGAGGAGGTAAGGTGAGGGGAAGGACTGGGAGGAGAGGAAGGAGGGGAAGCTGTGCTTGGGATATAAAGCAAATTAATTAGTTAATTTTTTAAAAGTCAGAGCATCCAAACTTGGTGTTCCATACCCCCTAGAGTCTCAAGTTGACATCTAAAATTTACCATTATAAAACAAAATAGTCACAAAGTATCAGCCTCTACCTTACTATAAATATTATCATTGACAAATAAAGCTTCCTTGGTTCTCTTTACATTCAGATTCTAAAATATAACCCCATAGCTTTATGCTGCCTAGAATTACTCACTAAACATAAACATTCCTTAAAAAAATAAAACTTTTATTTTGAATAACTTCATTGTTTTCTAACCTAAATGTCATCCTAGTGTATTTTTTTCTAGAAAGTTTTACAATTGGTAACCCACTCAATCTTGTTTCTCTATAACACATATAGACATAAAATAAATAAACTTTTGTGTGTGTGTGGTGAGATGTCTTGAGAAGACGTGATGCAGTGCCTCTGCTTATTAGGGTGTCCTCCACCTGATATCTTAAATATTCTGATGCTCACTTTTGAGACTAGGCCAATGTGTATGCACGTAGTTTGAAACAGGGGGTGCAGGGTCTGCTCTGGTACACCTGGAGCACAGTGACTCTGAAGGGAGCAGCGAAGGGAACAGTCACTCAGGAGGTCTTAGAGTCACAGAGAGACTGAGAATATACCATAGATTTTTTTAATAATTGATTTTTATTTTATGTGCATTGGTGTTTTACCTGTATGTGCATCTGTATAAAGTGTCTTATCTGCATGTATGTCTGTGTGAGGGTGTTGAGTCCCCTGGAAATGGAGTTACAGATGGTTGTGAGCTGCCATGTGTTGTGGTGCACCACACATGTGAAAAGGTCAGAGGACAACTTGTGGGAGTTGGATTTCTCCTTCTACTATGTAGATTCCAGTAATAGAACTCGGGTCATCAAGCTTTTCTTTCCCCTCTCTCCCCACTTCCCCTCTCCCCTCTTCCCCTTCCCCTTTCCCCCTCCCCTCTCCCCTCTCTCCCTCTCCTGTCTTCGTTCTTCTAGGGGACAGCTATTTGAAAGCTGTAATTTCAAATAATTTGTCAGAAGCAACATTGAGGCTTGTGGGCAGCAGGAAGCTGTCTTACCCAAGACTGATTTGATGGTGGTGGTGTGCATAATGGCTCTTGATGGCCACCAGTGGAACCAGTACATATTTCACACCTAGAACCTCAGCTGTGTTTTAACTCAGTCTTAGGACAGATATAGGTTTAGTCTGTGACTATGAAAGGATTCTGTCTGTCTGTCAGTCCCAACTCAGTGAAGACAATTATCAAATGGTCTAGCTGATGCAGACATTTGTGTGAATGTGGTCTCATTTGTTTCATGTAAATATGAGATAATTTATGGCAATATGCCATCTTTTCATCTCAAAGGACTAAAGGCAAAATAGTATATGGGAAGTTATTAGTTATCAATAAGATAGTGGCCTAGGCTGTTGTTCCAAAGCTACTTGAGCATACCTTGAGTACACAATGAGTTTGAATAGTTTATTCTGAATCACAGAAACTATTAGGTAAATATTATTTTGTAAATGCTGTGTAGGATTCAGCTAAGTAACAGCTTTAAGAATCTAAATCTAAGCTGACAAGATGGTTTTGCAGGGTGAAGGTAGTTGCAGTCAAGTCTAGTGACCTAAGTTCAAACCCTAGACCTACAAAGTAGAATACAGCATCAATTCTTGTAATTCTGCCTCTGACCTCTACCTGTGCACCATGGTACATGCACTGTACCTCAAACACACACACACACACACACACACACACACACACACACACACACACACCAAAAAATAAAAACACAATTAAATATTTTGTACATTTATTTATTTGTTTGTTTGCTTGCTTGTTTTGACACAGAGTTTCATTCTGTGTCCCTGGCTGGCCTGGAATTCTCTATGTGGATCAAGCTGGCCTTGAACTCTAAAATTGCTCATGCTTGTCTCCCAAGTTCTGGTGTTAAAGGCTTGTGTCACCACACCCTACAGAAATGTAATTACAAAGTTTAAAAAAAAAAAACCAAGTGGTGATGGCACACACCTTAAATCCCAACACTTGGGAGGCAGAGGTCGGTAGATGTCTGTGAGTTCAAAGCCAGTTCAGTTTACAGAGGGAGTTCCAGGACAGCCAGAGCTACATAAAGAAACTTTGTAATTTAAAATAATGAAGAGAATTACTACCACACTATTTCTTTCCAACATGTTATATTTCTGAAACAGGCCTTTCTTCATTTTGTTTAGGGGGACACTTATTGATCATCTCACTGCCTTCTAAATGATTAACATCGACTGTATTAACTGTCAAATAACAATGAGTCTTGTACACTGGCTACCAGGTTGCTAAAAGGCCAATATGTATTATCCAAAATATGCCTTTCTAAACAAAGTGTCATATGTAAAGATGATAGGGAAGGTGTCTTAGTCCATTTAGGTTGCAAGGACAAAATGCTTTAAACTAGATTTTATAAATGAGATACTTTATTGCCACAGTTTGGATGCTGGGAAGCCCAGGGTCATGAGGCTGGCGGATTCAGTCCAGTGAGCCCTCCCTCCTCCTGGACCTGCACCTGTGTGTCCTTGTGTGAAAAAAAAAAATGTCCAGGGGCTAATGAGCTCCTCCATCACTTTGTAGGAGTAGGAATCTCACTCAGAAGGGAGGATCCGAGGCTTTATTCCCCACCCCACCCCATCCTCTCCTCTTGAAAGTACTTTGGAAAATTATGTTTCAAAATATCAAATTTCGGAGGCCATCTTCCGACCATAACTCATTGAAAAGGCAAATTTTACTCTCATCCTTGCCTTCCCCTTCTGTTTGAAGAGCATCTCCTTCCTCCACTCTCCGGCAACAGCTATCTCTAGTCACCACTACTCCCTTCAAGCTGTGACTTAGCTGAGCTGAGCTTCAAGGTCCACCAATTCGTCATTGAAGTCACAGCTTCAGTGCCTCTCCTTTTTCTTTTCCTCCAAAGACTAAGGAACCCAGAGGGCTTCAGTAGAGACAGCATTTATGGCGATGTGTAAGACCATGGCTGGGATGTATATGCTCGCTGTTGACACACACATGCTGTCCGCTGTGGAATTAACAGTGTTTCCACTAGGGACATTATGTTAAGGCAGAGCAGTGCTGTTTAACATAGCTGACATGTTAAGTGTACCTGGTGTATTTACTATCACATTAGAATCTCAAGAAACATTAAAATGGGAGTGCCAGGCAACCACATATCAAGAAAAACACACATTGATTTTGTGTGTCCATATAAACTTGCACAGGATGGAGTGCGGTGCTGTGGAAAATCTCGACTTAGGATATGAAAGCCCCAGCTTTGAGCTCTGTCTCCCACAGGCTAGCTAACCTTGGGCAAGTCACTTTGTATCTCTGATTCTTTGTCTTTAATATGATAGTAGAGGGTCCCTAAGGTCACACTAACTTGAATGACTTTTGGGAAAAAGAACTGATAAAATACTGCTTGTGAGGCTGGCAAGGTAACCCAGCACCGAAGACCTGTGTTTGATTCCTAGAACCTACATGGTGGAAGGAGAGACTGGCTCCAGCACGTTTTCCTCTGACCTTCATATGTACACTACGGCATGTATACATGCATATACAAAGCATGTGCACACAAACACATGACCTATGCACATACAAAATTGGCCAATAAAAGGTAATAATAAAAATTTAAATAAAGGTGTTTGTTTTAAAAGGTACAATAAAACTTTCTAGAATTTCAGCTTTCTAAGATTTTAACCTGTTGGCTTTTAGTCTGAGATTCTTAATAAGTAATTGACACTTGGCATTTGTTCACCAAGACTGCATAGTAAAGTTCTACCAGCTAAGAAGACTGAGCAGCAGAAATGTGTCAGAATTCTGAAACTAGCTGCCTGAGATCAGAATGGGATGTGGTTACTGCCTATCTACTGCTGTCTTCTGGTATTTCCTGCAGTCTACTGGCTGATACTTCCTGGCTCACAGAAGCATCACCCAGGTGGTACTTATTCTTATCATATGTGCCTTATCGTTTCCCACTTGATTTTTTTTTTAATTTAAGTATGTGTCTCTGTGTGTCTGTCTGTGTAAGGGTGACAGAAGCAGGGATAACAGGGGCAGGGGTGACAAGACAGGGCAGCAGCCATAACGTAAGTATATTAACCAGCAAGAGGTGGGCAAAAAAACAAAAACAAAACAAAGAAAAAGAGAAAAACCCCCCATAACATTTCCTTTGGACTTCTCTATATTTGGTCTGTGCAGGACGGTACCACCTACTCTGGGTTGGGAAGGGGCTCTCCTCTTTAGTTAATTGTTCGAGGAAGTATCCTTATGGATCCACCAATTGGCAAGCATCCTAGTTGATTCTTGATACAATTATGTTGACAACCAAAATTGACCATCATACCACCACCCAGTCACTGGGCCCTGTCTTAGTTTCCAGTTTTAAAACTGAAGATGTCTCAGTATAGATGCTCAGCTGTCAGAAACAGAATTTGTATCCTAAGTGGCTGAGGTGCAGAAAATGAGCAGGTCTTTGTAGTTACACTTCCAGTCCACTGGGGAGAAGGAACTATAGCCTCCCACAGACCTTCAAAACATTAGTAATGTCACACACTATCCAGCTGGTCACAACCTGTAGGTCACAACCTCACTGGGGTCGCATGCCAGATATCCTGAATATCAGATATTTATATTACGATTCATAATAACAACAAAATTACAGTTATGAAGTAACAATAAAAATAGTTTTATGGTTGAGGGTCAGCACATGAGAAAATGTATTAAAGGGTCCTCCATTAGGAAAGTTGAGAAGCACTGCTGCAGACCCTGTTCCATCCCAATGTGATCTGTCTCCAGCAAGATGTACATTGCGCTTGGATTCTCCAGGGCAGCAGTGTTTGCAGATAGCCCAGGCATTTGGGACATGGGGTTAGAGTATTCACACACAGATTAATGCCCCCTCGTGAAGGTGAGTTGCTAATCACTGTTGTGGGGCTGGACTGGTTCCCACAGACTGGATTATTAGAATGTTTCCCCTCTTTTCCTTCTGCTTTCTGTGATAAATTAAACCTGCATGAAGCCCGCATGCATCAGAACTGGGCAGATGACATCACCATGCTCCCGGCTTTTCAATCTGCAGGACCAGGAGTTAAATGAACCTCTTAAAGAAAATCCTTGAGTTTCAGGCATGTTGTCATAGTAACAGAAAGCAAACAGATCTGAAACTAAAAAACCTACCAGACTCCCTAACTCAGGAACAATATTTCAGTGGGAGCCCTGTGCCATGAACTTCCTGTTTGGAGGCTGTGTTCCTTAATTCCATGTTCCATGGCAGCAGTTGCTGCTGGTTTTCTTTGGGGTACCACCTCCCTGTTTCATGTGATTGGTGTGTCTGTAGTGAGGACACACACATCTCTCCTATGTCAGTACATGGACCCAGTACTGAGAGCTGTCTCTTGATTCACATATGGCAGAACACCAGCTGGCACCACGGCTGCACAGAACCTCATCTTAAAGCAGAATGAAGCACCAGTTCCCAAGAACTTCCATTACTTCCTGTAAAGTTTTCAGCCTTTGCTTTGTTTTGTGGAAATAGATTTCTCAAACGTAAATAATTTCTCCCTGAAAAGAAGGCACAGTGAGTCTTGAGCAGAGCAGGAAGACCTATCATCCCAGAGCTGCTGTGCAGAGCAGGGGTGTCCCATTGATCAGAACATCTTGTACTCCTCCTCACTACAGAGGGACTCATATAACCGACATTATCTAATGGACAAGGATATAGATTTTTGTCTTAATCTTGTATCACATTGCTGATGGTACATACTTCCTCCTGCCCCACCTCAGTCACTTAAATTACCTTCTCTTCACATGGCAGAAAATACCTGATAAATAAGTTTGAATTTCTTGCTGGCTTACCAGTTTCATGAGAGTGGAGAGTACATCTGCCATAGTAGCCCAGTGTGCTACAAACCTCTGCTCTTCCAACAGGGAAATGACAACAGACCAAAGTAACAATTCTACCAAAGCCTAACTCAACATATCAGAGTTTACTGGGGTTACTCACAGGAGTATGGTGAGGAGTTACTTACAGGAACAGGAAGGACTCAAAGGGGTCTGTGCCACTGAAATACCTATTCCAACCTGGGTGACAGCTCATGAAAGTTTCTGTACAACTTGAAGGCAGCTCAACAGGTGGGAGAATCCTCCAGACAGTACTTCTGGTAAGAGTCTCCTCCCCTACCCCTGCAGTTAATTACTAGTTCATAACTTTGGTGAGGGGTCTGTGCATCCTGCTAGTTTCAGGAACTTCCTGAGACTTATGAAATTTACCATTCCTTTCTGGGAAGAATGTTTTAACAAAACTTTTTGAGCATTAAAGAGTCTTCCAGAGGGTAGAATGATGAAATTGTTACCTGATTTAAATAGATAGGAAGGAAATGTTGTTATGAGGAAGACCCACATACCAACAACAACAAAAAGAGTAGAAGATAGTATTGAAGCTATTATTGAAAACATTGTGTAACCAGAGAAACCAAAGAAGGGGTTCATCTGGAAAAGCCCACAGTAAAAGAAGAAATAGCCATGCAACTCCTTATGCTGTCACAGCAGCTCATACCCTGGTGGGGTTTTGATAGCAGGACAGTTAGGGCAGTTTGAGAAGCAGAGAGTATCTTTTTCCTTGGGGCTTAACTATCTACAATGTTGCTTACTGACTGTCTCAAAAAGCCTCCCTGAAACTCCTATATCACTGCATTTCTGATAGAAAATGGGAAAGACATTAGTCTCTGATAAAAACTAATGAGGAACCAAACCTGACATCAATAAAATTGCTAGACTTCAAGAAAAGCTCACAATTTGAACTATTCTTCCAAAAGTTTAAAAAAAAAATACTCCTTAACAAAAGTTAATTAAAGGAAAGTGTATCTTTTACATACTATCTAACTTCGTGTTTTAGAAGCAAAACACCTATAGAGTTACAGTTTGGTTTTCTGGGGTTTTTAAAAAAATTCTTTAACTATTTTTTAAGCCAAAAGTTTTTCAAAGACCTAATCTTCAAGGTAGTGATATTCACATGTAACCAACTATACACCTAGTATTACATATAACACATGATATGTAAGCTTGCTGTGGTTTGGGTCTGAAGTGACCCTCACAAGGCTCACCTACTACAGCTTAGCTCCCAGCTGGTAGGGGTCAATCACTAAGAGGGACTGACCCATTGGGTCAGTTTGCTGATGGAGCATTATTGGAAGGCAGCAGAGAATAAGAAGGAAGAAAGTCACTGTAAGCCCTGGAAGCAGGTCCTGAAAAGATATCCATTGTTCCAGCTCTTGCTTTCCCTCTTTGTATCTTTTTGCTTCTGGTCAGCACAGGATGAAGAGCTTTCTCGCACCATAATGTTCTGTCTCATTACAGACTCAGAAACACAGAACCTAGTTGAAACCTTTGAAACAGTGAACTGAAATAAATTTTTCATTCTTTTTTGTCTTTTTGGGCAATTTGTCACAGCAGTGGAAAAATAGTTAACATAACCTTGCACAACTACATTGTATATATAATAACATATATAAACACATACACAGAGAGACTTATATATAGTCAGCCCTTAGGTCTGAAGTGAATTGGTTCCAGGACTCCTACAGAATCTCAGGATACCAAAATCCATCCACGCTAAATACCCCTGATATAAAACGGTAGGACTTTCATTTAGTTTATGCAAAACCTCCTAACAACACTAAGTGTTGTCTGCTTTAGGGAACCATTTGCTGTTAGTTTTCTTGTAGTTCTTTATGCATGCTGGGCAAGCACTAGACTATGATGTTACTACTGCAGCCTTGGTTTACAAACAATGGACAGAGAAAAGCACATGTTCACTGATAATAAAGTTTGGGTTTTGGTATTTTCATTCTGATGCTGTTTGAGTCTATGGTAGTGGAACTGCATGTGTTTGGGAAATTTGTCCTGCTCATCCACAGTCCCAACAGTAGCAGTTGCAAGTGAGATCTTGGTGAAGCAGCCTCGAAGTCCTGGGGAGTTCTTTCTAACTGAATGAGAAAAAGTACTAGCAAGCTTAACTTAAGCTCCTCCATCTGAGAAAGCAGACAT
This sequence comes from Arvicanthis niloticus, assembly GCF_011762505.2. Lineage (NCBI taxonomy): Eukaryota > Metazoa > Chordata > Mammalia > Rodentia > Muridae > Arvicanthis > Arvicanthis niloticus. The sequence goes on along the minus strand of NC_047665.1, from coordinate 72,808,038 downwards.
GCACCCAAGTCAGTCAAGGCAATAGCTTACAGGTGAAAGACTACTGGGATGTCGGCAAAAACAACCCACAATTCTACCTTTTCCTCAGAAAATCCTGCTTTTGGGATGTTTCCTCAGCTGAATCATATTCCACTCTCACTGTAACCTAAATTCTCTTTCTTTTGGAACCTAGTCATGAAAGAGTGCATACCATGTTCTGGTTGTGCTGTAGGCACTCCTAAGACCCTGGGAACACTGAGTACTGAAGACATGGCTTTGCTGCCTGGTGCTTACCTTTGTACAGGGGTGGGTGTGAGAATGTGGCCTCACTGTGGAAAGCATGGTAAATGCCAAGGCTGAGCAAGCGCAGGGAGCTCCTTCCCTTTGTTTATATTGACTCTCATCTCACCACATCTGTCTTCATTTTCCTTCTGTAGCTGTGATAGAACAGCCTGGCAACAAGCAACTTAAGTAGACAGAACTTTTCTGGCTTACAGTTCTATGAGGGTTACAGTTTTCCACAATGGGGTAACAGGTGAATAAAGGGGACCAAAGAGTCAGGAAACTGGCCAACCACATTTGATGTACATATAGGAAGCAGAAAAAGAGAACAGGAAGTGAGGCAAGACTCTAAAACTCCAAAGGCAACTTCTGGTGACGGTGACTAATTTCCTTCAGCAAGGCTCTACCTCCTAAAGGTTCCTAATCCTATAGGGGGCGTTTCATATTCAAGTTACGATATTCTGTTTCATCCCCCCACCCCACCCCACCCCCATGTTACTTAGCCCTTAGGAAGTAAATGGGTGAAACTTTGCCGCAGGCTGAAATGACGTAGCCATCTCACTCTATTGTGACTAATAAACCTTTGCAGCTTCCCTGCCTTCCCAGGTTGTGGGAGGAGACTTCCTGTGCCACAGGGTACTTTCAGAAGCACAGACAACTGTTACATTCAAAAGCAAGGCCTGGGGTTACATTGTGACACACCACTGGCAAGTCCACTGCTTCCTGTAAAAGCATTTGCTGTCTGGAATTGTGAGTGTGGAGTCAGGATGAGGTTAAAATGCCCCCAGGGGATCTCCTTCAAGATTCCCTCTAGCAATCCAGTTTTGTTATGGAAACAAGTTCCTTTCAGGTCAGAGAAACTGAAAGTGGCCTGAGGCTTCAGCTTCTTCCTGGAGCTGTTTTTCACCATCCAATGGTTCACACTGACCCCTTCTCTTCCAGCTCTTTGAACCCCGCGCATGTGGTTCTTGCTGCCACCTTCTCAATTGGTGGAGCTCTGCTCTCAGGCCGAATATCATTTCTAAGATATGAGATGGCACCGTGTACCTCCAGGGAGTAGCAGGGGCCGCTTGGCCAGCCCACCCAGGAGGAATAGTTTCTGAATGGTGAGTTGGCAGTTGATTCTGTTCATTAAAATGTTAACTCCAATGAGCTTTGCCTGAATCTGCCAAGAGTGATTATAATGACCACCATACAAACGGCTTAAGAATTAATTTCATGGCGTCTGTTTTTGATACTAAGCATTTTAAATATTAATATGTGTTCCATAAGCTGGTCTCCGTGTTGGTGACTTCCTGGGCCCTTAATTTTGCTGAGCAGGAACAGCCCTCCTGGGACTGGTTGCTATGCCACGGGGACAATGGGATTCCTCACACAGTGGTGGCGTAGGATTTAGTACGAATTTTCCCAGATGGAGTACTAACCTTGACTCTTGCATCCTGGGAGCTTCTAAAAATTAAATTACTCCACAGCTTGACACAATAGGACATAATTAAATTCTTTCATAGCCAGCCTAGGACAGGGCCATGAGGTCTGCAATGTGAATGCACAGAAGCATGCTTATCTGACAGAGAAAAGCTCATTTCCTGCAGTCGAATGTAAGTCTCTTTCCAAAACTGTGCTTCTCGGGCATGTTAGTTGCCTCAGAATCAAATTAAGCTTATCTTGACATTCTTGACGTGGAGAGCAGAGTCAAATGGGCTCTGTAGCGTAAGGCTGGGTTTATGGAATTTGCCATCTCTTCCCGACTTCTTTTTTATTGGTGTATATTGATGTATTGGCTTTTATGGACATTTTCACATCCCCCTACACACACACACACACACACACACACACACACACACACACACACAGAGCTCTCATGATAACATTTAACTGTGTTCTCCAAATCTCAGCATTGCCTTCTCTCTCTTCCTTGTTAGTACTTCATCCCCTCTGCTACTTTCCCTTCACTTGTTCTTTCATGACATTATACAGACAAGAGTTTATGTGTCTATCTGACTCCTAGATCCACAGGTTAGAGAAAATGTATTTGTCTCTCACAGTCTCATGACTTCATTTGTTAATATGATACTTTTCATTTTTAGCCATTTCACTGAAGACAAAATGACTTTGTTCTTTATGACTGAATACAATTTCATTGTGTGTGCGCATGCGCACATGTGCATGTGTACATGTAGCAGGTGTGTGTGTAGATGCATACATCTCATGTTTTTTAACTGTTCCTCTGTTGATGGCTACCTAGATTGGTTCCATGACTTAACTATTGTGAACAGTGCAGCAATAACATTGATGTGCAAAAATCTCTGTGACATGTTGACTTATGCCTCTTGGAAAGTACCCAGGAGTTGGGTATCCTGGGGTCAAGTGGTCCATTTATTTTTAGTTGTTGTTATTTGTTTGTTTTAGAACTTCCCTACTGATTTCTATAGAGGTGAGCTAAGTTACACCCCCAGCAGTGTATAAACAGTCCCTCATCCCCAAATCCTTGCTAGTATATTTGTGATCTTAGTGACTGGCATTCTGACTGGAGTAAGTCGTAAGTTCTTTCACTTATGATCTTCTTGCTTCAGACTATAGAGTGTGCGGATTACAGGCATATGTCATTACAACTGGTTTCTAACAAATTCTTTTGAAAGACAATTAAGCTGTTTCTGTGTAGGCACAGGCCTTGTGTGCCTTAGACTTGACAGGATGGTGGTCATCTCAATTCTGTCCTGCTATTTAACTTACTCAGGAAGATGGTTCTGATTTCTCTTATTGACCATTGATTATTGCTTCCAGCTTCTGAGAACATGCTTCTTCTTAAAAACAATAATAAAAATTAACCACATCACATATTATGAAGTTAATAGCATCTGATGAAAAAATTCATAATTAGCATGGATTTTTAGGATACTTTATAAAGCTTCTGCTCTTCTCTAGGTCTTTTCAATTGTTTATTATTATCATGGTCACCAGTATGTCTGCATGCATGATGTGCATGTATGTGTACACCGCAGTGCACATGGGAAAGTCACTGGGCAGTTTGGAGAGCTGATAACTCTTTATAGTTGGGGATCGATCCCAGGTCCCTGTGACCTGCCTCAGTTATCTTAGCAGCCCCTTCTCTCTAGGTCTTTGATCAAAAAAAAATCTGAGGTAGGAACTTTGGAAAAGGCTTAGTAGATTAGTGCTCAGCCTGCTCTTGCAAAGGGCCCGAGTTCAGTTCCTAGCACCTATGTCACAGGGCGCATGGCAGCCAACAACTCTAGCTCCAGGATGCCCTCTGCTGGCTTCTACAGGCATTGTGCTACTGTGCACAAACCTACATGTGGGAACACATAGAAACATATGATTTTAAAATGTAAATACAATCTTTTAAAAATTGGAGGTAGTAGATTAAAGGCAAGTACTTACTAGCTTAACAATTCTGGCCTAGGTCAACAGGATGGGGATGTCAGAGGAAATCAGCTGACTTCCTGGCTTGCTCGGAAGGCACACACCCTTCGAGGAGAAGATGAGTTCAAGTCCCAAGCAGAGGAGTTTTCTTTTCTTTCTCTAAAAGCCCATGGGTCCTCTGGAGCTTGTGGGTGGCATTGTTAGTAGGATGTGTGTTATCTCTGTGCAAATGATTCATCTCCGGCGTGGGTGGTCCCTGAAGACCCTCTAGAAGAGTCTCAATTGTTCTGAAGCTTCCCTAATACTGCCAGGGTTCTCCTGGGGCCTATTAGGGGTTTACTCTCTCAGTCACTGGGAACCAAATCCTCATTACCAAGGTGAACCCAGGGTTAGGTTGCTCTGGTTGCTTCTCAACAGCAGGGGAAAAGATTTTCAAATGTAGACCTCACGGCCAGCTTCTGGAAGGCTATCACTTTTCTTTGGAGCCAAGTTACAAAGAAACCAGTAGCTGGTCCAACAAGGGTTCCGATCACTGACAGGGAGGTGAAGGGAAAGAGCCAGCAACTTCTGCCTCTGTCATCTGAGTGCTTACATGGCTATGTCAGGCACAGGCTCTTCTTCCTTCCACAGTCATAAAAGCACACAGCCTTCCCTTGGTGTAGGGGCCACCTATGTGGGACCAGAGGCACATTTGCTCTGGAGGTCTGCTTATGTTTGGAAGCCTGCCCTGTGTGTGGTTACTGCAGTTCTCAGGGCACAGGAGGACCCATGCCAGATGTGAAAGCCTGGTCCTTTTTCCAGTAAGGTCAAGGGTGAGTGGTCCAAGCTAACAGAGACTCCAGGGTTAGAAGGTACAGATCTTGATGGACCTCCTTTCTGATGTCTGTCTTCTAACACATAGGTGTTTGCAACTTCAAACACCACTCATTATATCAAACAAGCCACCGCCATCACTAATCCCAGCTTCCTGTTTTGAAGCTTGTACTTTAATAATGGATCCTCTGTAATCCGTTTGTTTGACCAAGGAACATAACTCTGCCATGTGGCTCCCTAAGTGGAAAGATAAAATTCGAATGCTCAGGACCTGTCAGTATTTGTGGGTAAGTATGCATCTTTCACATTGGTGTAAATGCAATTATTAAGTAAGTTATCGGAAAAGAGTCTGCCATCAAATATGGATCCAAGAAGACAGAAAACTATTCTAGGATAGGAGAGAACTTCTGGATATGTCTTGGCTGGCCATGAGCTTGAGAACACATTTATCTGAGGCGTTGGCTTCTACAGATCAGCTGGGAGCCAGCTGTGGCTAAGTGGGAAATGGAGCATTTGGGGAGAAGGGATAAATTAGTCTTGGCACTACACCTTGAGTTTCTCTACCCAGGTATAGAAAGTCTCAGTGAAAGAGCCAAAGACTACAAAGAGTAGAACTGGGTAACATCAAACGTTGAAAATGCAGAAGGGTCTATAATAACCCCTGGCCTTTTATCTGCTGCTTTTCCATTTCCTGTGACCTGGCAAAAGTAACTTCTAGAAGGGCGAGTTTACTTTGAGTCAAAGTTTGGGGCCATTGAGTCCATCAAGAGAAAAAAGGCATGGCAAGAGGAACATGAGGCAGCTAGTCATGCTGTCTCTGCAGCAGGAAGCAGAGAAAAGGAGTACTGGGCTCAACTCACTTTTTTCCTTTTCCAATCCCATGGGGCAGTGACACCCACATTCAGGAGGGTCTCCTCTCCTCAGTTAAACATCTCTGGAAACTCCTCCAAGACATGCCCAGAGATGGTTATCCTGGGTAATTCTGAATCCAGTCTCATTGACAGTGAAGTGAACTGTGGCAGCTATCAGCCATTTTCCAGGCTTTTTATTATTCAGCATAGTCCATAGCATTGCTGGCCCATTTACTGACCTGTTTGCTCTTAATCTTAATGGGATAAGAAATGGCTGGACAGAGACCCTGGGATAGACAGACATTTGCAGATGATATTAGAAGCTGCTTGAATGATCAGTAAGGATTTAGATTATTATCTAGAATCTTTATCAAGCTACCATTCCTGTGCATCCAGGGGCATAGAGAATACAGGGCAAGTGTCATAGAGATGCCAAAAATCTTTACATCACTGGTCTTTGAGAAATAGTGGAAGCTGACCTAAGAGGGACTAAAGGTGGTCCTTGTACTGTGTTTTGGTTTCACCAATTTTCTATTGCTCTCAGTGGATCTGCAAGGAACTTCGGGACCAATGTAGGGTAAATCAGCATGAAGAATCGTTTACCTACTCAACGTTTAGAGTATAAAACAACAGAGAAGTCAATTATATTCACCTTCATTTTATGTCCTAGTTTGCTAGCTGGGGATGGTATTTGGGAAAGTCTGCACACTTCGGTGAGTGGGCCTTGCTGGAAGAAGTAGGCCACTGGGGATGCAGCTTTGAAAGTTATAAACTATCAGGGTCCCTTCTCTCTGTGCTTCTTGTCTGCCATGAGATAATGAAGCTTCTTCACCACACACTCCTACAATCATGACACAAGAAGCCAAACTGAGGATTGAGCTCTCTGAACCCAGGAACCAACCTCCCTTAAGTTGTTTCCATGTGATATTTTGTTATAGAGGAGAGAAAGGTAACTAACAGAAACTAAAGTCTCTCTCTTAGAATGTAAATTCATTCCAGAGCCTACAGTCTAAGGTTACCATGATCAATAATCCATGAACTTCCTGTCCTGAGATTATGGTGATAGTCTTATGATACTCTCCCACAGCAAGCAGTAAGCTGTCTGTTTTGCATTTTACTACCACAGGCATGGCAAACCCAGACAGAGACAGTGCAGGTCTGCTGGTGGTGTGAGCCTAAAGGGGTCAGCTCTGGGAGGCTGGTGTCACCTCAGAAATGCAGCAGTCCCATCTCTGGCCCTAATTGCCACTATCTGTTGCAGTGTGCAGAGGAAGGTGTGGACAGGAAACTAAATCCAACATCAGGAACTCAGGTTCTTAGCCAGTGGCTTTGGCACCAAGGCAGAAGGCTGTCTTTGCAATGGTCTACTCTAGACCAGAGACTCCTTTAGATGGAGTTGACTTTCCTGTTGGACAGTCTGCACATGTTGGAGTTTCCTTTCCTGATTTGGAGTTGGTAACAGGAAATATCATGCCCAGGTTTAATTCCAATGGAATCTTGCTCTATCTATGACTGGGAAGACTCCTAATTTAAATCATTATTGTCTTTTGGAATTGAATTTTGAGATATGGCCACTCCATATCCCAGGGAGATCCCTCCTGAGTTCTAGGATTATAGGGCATGTCACCACAGCCAGATCATTGCCTTCAGATCTGCCCAAGTTTGTACATTATTTGGAATCAGATAAAAACTGAAGTCTCACAGTTCCAGAAAGATCCAGCAAGTTCTTTAGCCTATGTCTAATGGTTGTACTGAGACTCTTGGTCCTCTCACCAAGATGGCAGTTTAGCTATTGCACCCATTTTGCATACTGGGCCAGACCCCACTTGGTTTCCAGGCACCCCTAGCCCACTCCCTCACCAGAGAAATGCTGTATCTATACCACACAGCAAACCAATCTACCAGGCTCTCCCAGCCTCTTCGGAAGGCCATGTGTCTCTTTTGCAAGGACAATCCAGCTTGTCTGACTTCAGAGGCACTGGCATAGGACAGTTGAGCCATTCTTGATTCAAGAGGGGAGAGGACACTTCCTTTTCATTCCTGTGCAGGCTGTGGCAAGGACTGAATGTCAAATAGATTTTTCTGGGGCCCATCAATGGACAGCAACAATCATTTAAAAATAATATTTCAGTTAGCACTTGTGATGCTGGTGCTGCTGCTGTCTGGAGATGATCTGTGAGTACACTCCTCAGAAGTACAGGAACTTTCTCTGAAATTAGCTCCACCCACTGGGGCAGAGCTGGGAAACACAATAAGTAGAAAAAATAGAACCAATTTCCTATACCTTTTCCCTTCTATCCTTCTCTCCCTCCCTCCTTTCATCCCTCCCTCCCTCCCTTTATTCATCTCCCTCCTTCAGCTTCCTGAATTCTACATCTTACCCACGTGTGTGTATACTGAAGCTTTGGTGTCGTGTAATACCAGAAAGGAATAAAGTATCTGTTGAGTAATTCATTGGGTGCGTGTTTCTACATGGCAGGCATGTTTAGTTCTTTTCATCCTAAAGGTGACACTGTGGGGCAGGTGCTTTTCCTTTAGAGTTAATGGTACTGCACTATACAGACTGCTATTGTAATGTAGAGAGGAAAGATATGCCCATCATTAAACAAGAAGTGAATGGATCCAGGCTTTGACTGAGGGCTCTGCTTCTAGAGTGTGCTGCTCCTCCCACAAGGCTGGCTAACCGAGAGGAAGATGTGGGAACTCCCTGGTTTTACTGGATATTTTCTAGATGGATGCAGGGGCATAGGGTTTGACTTGATTACAAATTGGCAACATATACACCATATAATGACATGAAAAAAAAATGAGAACTTTGACGGGGGGGGGGGGGAAGTGGGAAGGTACAGAACCAGGGTCACACTTGCTCAGTGTGTGCTTTTTTACCTCAGCTAAAAAGGGAGGCCTGGGACACAAGGAAGGCAAGGGAAAGGACACTGGCAGGGCAGGGCAGGGCAGGGCAGGGCAGGACAGGCAGTCTACAACAGCTGCTTGGTATTTAACTTCTAGTGTAAATTTGTGAATGTGCATTGTGCCTGAGAGTTATGCTAATACATACACACAGAAAACAAAAAACAAAAACAAAACTGGACTGTATGATGCACCATCCTGTATAATCACTAAGGGTTGTCCTTACAATCAGTGAGCAGTAGGCCACCTGATTAGCGAAGCCATCTAACTCTGAGTGATCTTCCCCTGCAGACTTCACAAGCACACATGCCAGGGATCACCCAGCATGCCCATTCCCCAATTCTGTTTCCTGTGAAAGGCATCAGGGACAGAACTCATATTTTTAGGGACCAAATATGTACTTAGACCTAAGAGGAGTGGTCCTGTCTTTTAATGAAGACTTGTGTAAACTCTGTCCTCTGAGTATTCTTAAGAAGTATTGTTTGACTTGGGAAGGATTTATAAAGTAGGGTGAGTGCCCTTGTTGTCTATTAAATAAATGGGAAAGTGTTGTGGTGGTTATAAAGTACGGCAAGATTGGTTCAGAATAATGGGAGGTGATGGTTTTGCAAAAACTGCTGGATGCTGGGAGGCTAAGGTCTGGGTTCTTTTTGCTGTTGTGGGTAGAGATGCCAGGGAGCTGACCCTAGGATGGGCACAGCTCATGCTGACTCAGGAATGTAGAGTCACTCACTTCAGGCATTCTCTCTGTTCCTGGATTCACCATTCACAGTTGGGAAACATCTTGTAAATACAAGTACCCAAGGTCTCATTCCAAGTCTCCTGTTGATACTGATGTTGCAAAACAACAACAGCAACAGAACCTATCTCATCATGAGGTCAAGTCACAACGGCCCTGCACCTACATAACTGCTATTAGAAAATGACCAATATTGACATCCTGCCAGAGGAGATTGAGGGCCCTAAGGAAAGGGGGAGGAGACAAACACTCTCCTCCACATCTGAGGTCTAGGTATATAGCCTTAGCTGCAGAACAGTGTGGGTCACAGTGATGTGCACATGCTTCAAAGACAAAGAGACCCAAGGGTCTCAGTTCTAGTCTGCCCCACGTTGTCTTTAAGACTTTCCCGTGCTCCTCAGTGCCTACAGCCCTTAACTCCTCCTAAATTTTCAGTGAATTACACAATAGTCACAGATGGAGAAACGACTGAAAAGTACTCTCTTAATAAACTAATTACTATCATCATTTAAAAAATAGTTAGACTTGATCCAGTCGGATAGCTCAGTGGGTAAAGGGACTTCCACTCGGCTCGACTGCTTAAGTTTGATCCTCAGTATCCACATAGCAGAAGTAGAGAGAGGTATGCCATTTGTTGTCCTCTGACCTTCACCAATGTGCTTGGGCATGTGTGCCCCCCATAAACAAAAATGTCAAACAAACAAACATAAATAAATAAATAAATTTAACAGTGATTGGTGACACTATCAGTCTGTCACTGTCTCACAACTCCCAGACCTTCAGGCAGCTTTAATGTTCCAATTTCCAATTGCAGAAATGCTGGCTCAAATACCTCAGTTTCTCCAATTGCCTTTCCATAATGGGAGGCCTGAATAGATTCATGACCAACAGAGTGCAAAATCTATTATGAGCCCAAATAAGAAAACTGTTTATGTGGCTGTATTGAAATGGAGGTCACATAGCTGAAATCCAAGAGAGGGAGAGGAAGTGCCCTGTACTTCAGATGTAGCCTGTTCTGTGCTATCTCAGTCTGCTCTTCCACAGACAAGCCTGACAGTTTCCCAGGGGAAAATCTAAAAGACCGTTCCTTCGAAGGACACATTCAGGATGACTGGGCTAAATCAACAGACTGAGAAATATTGATGTGTAAATCAGAGAGAAGCCGTTGGGCTGTGAGGTCCGTGTTTGGTTTAGGTTGCTTTAGACTTGGAAATGAGAAAGCTGACACTGTGTGCAGTACTCCCCATAAGCGTGGGAAACCTTGAGATTCAGACAGCCCAGGACCTGCAAATATTTGGGTTAGTTTTTTTCCACACACTGATAAGTTCTCGATTTAATTCCTTCCCAGACCTACTACACTATGTTTTTATTCTGCACTTTGTTCTAAGTGCCTATTAAATATAACACACACAGACACAGTCACACACACACATGCACACACCATTGACAACAGCCTAACTGTTGCTTATGTAATTAATAGAAACCAAATGTCTCAGTAGCTAGGCACTCCACGCTGCATGCTTTCCTTTCTCCCACTGATTCGAGATTCTCTCTCCATGAGTTCATTTTCTTTTCTGTTCCCTCTATCCCAGGCTGCAAATGTCTACAGTCTAAAGGTCTTTTGTCAGTCACACTTAAAGACATCGGTCTCCTTGAGAGTGAACTTGCCTGCCTTGTTTCATTATTTGCATGGCATTCCTCACAGATGGGGACCTTGACCTCCTGAAATTCCTCTTAAAGATTAGATAGCAAACTCAGCAGTCCACAGGAGAGTTAACCGACAGCTTCAGTACACACAGTAAGACCTCCAGAGGGGTCAGATTATTAACTCAAGGGAAAATGTGGATCCAATGGTCAGACAGGATGTAACTCACATTCTACTCTGCTCTGGCGCTGAGGATGCTGAGTCCTAAAGAGGGAGTAGCCCAGGATTTGGTTCATAGGATGCCTTTGCTTTTTTTTTTTTTTTTTTTTTTTTTTTTTAAAGTATATGAGATTTTAGGAGTTCTGCTTTCTCTTGCTCTGACCTGCCCTTTCTTTTATTTCTTCCCTCTTTGACTGTCTTTTACCAATATAGCGTTAGGCTTTTCCATACATTTCAAGTGTGCCGTAGCTCCTCAGTAAGACAGTTCGAAGTTGCCATGTGACTTTTCCTGAGGAGACATAAATAAATGTATGTTCGATTCCCTGATGATGGCCTTAAAACTTGATACATCTAAGTTTGGCTTGGAGAACCAGTGAGCTTATTGGTGTTACTTACAGGAACATGCAGGGTTACTTACAGGAGCCTGGGTGACATAAAGCCAGTTCATGGTGGGGAAAAAAACCTCTTACTCCAACATGGGTTATTACTCTCAAAAGTGGCACTAAAGAATTTGCACTGGCAGGTAACCTTCTATTTCTGTATGTGCTAGCATTCCTCAAGACCACATGTAGCTAGCTGTAGAACTGAAGGGAACTGCAATCTCAGGTGAGTGTCTCAGGCACCACCAAGACCCCACACCCTGCTGTGTTTTCTGCTTCATTGCCTGACTGTAGGGAAAAGGCTGTTTCTAGGTAATCGGGGCAACTGCTTCATGATGGCTGATGGTTCAGCCAGACCTAGAGGAGAGCAGTCATACTCCAACAGAAGTCAATTTGGTTTCTTGTGTCTGTAAGAGGTCTGTAGACTTTGCAAGCCTACATGTGGGTAAGTCTAGCCTAAAATTCATATTTGGTGTGAAAATTGGCTAACAAATGTGGTGTTTTGTACTGGGATAGAGTCTTTATGTTTCAAACTCTTCTGAAAAATCTGAATTTTATCAAAGAGTCTCTGAGCAGCACAGTCTTGACCACTAGGATTTCTCTCCTGGTCCTTTGGTCTGTTGCTCAAGCCTTGGTGGTTTCTGTGACCTTCCCTCCCATCCAGGTTTAGAACACTGTGTTTAGTGTGATAGGACGTTTCTGAGGATCCATCCGGTGTCACTGTCTCTTCTTGTCTTGTTCTTGTTCAAACAGCTAACAAGTCACTGGTTAGATGCCTGGGCATGTGATTACGATCTATACGCTTAGAAGTGAAGGTGACAGAGCTTCACTGAGATGTGGCTTCCTGTCACATGGTTTCCTATTATATAACCTAGACAGATGTTGTATGATTCTGATAGATTTATATCAGTCAGTAATTTGTGACCCCAAACTCCTTTTTTGATGAAAGTCAGAAATGTGGTGAAGCTATTCTGTTTAAATACAATTAGCATTCATAGGAAATTCATAAAAATTTTAAAAAATATTAAATAACTGCATTTTTAATAAAGATTTTAAAATTAATTTGTGGTTAATGCACAAAAATGTCTAATTTTCAAACATATGTCATTGTACTTACTTGTTGGCCCTTCGGTGCGTGCCCCAAACCCCTTCCCCAAGCTCTGCTTATGCTTTCATGTCTATATGTTACGTGACCTTTTTTTCCCTCCATCCTCTTCCCTTTCTCATGTCCTAAACTAACATACTCTCTCTCTCAAATCCAGATTACATATATGAAAAAAACACGCGTGCTTGTCCTAAATATGGTTTATTTTGCTTAACATGATGGTCTCCACTTCCATCTATTTCCCTGCAAATGACAGGATCTCATTTTCCATTACAGCTGAATAAAAGTCTGTGTCTAAGTAGATACCATGTAGTCTTTACTTTTTGCAATTTGTTTATTTTTTTATATTAGCACGTGAATGTTTATTATGCATTTTTATCACCATTTGCTTTGTGGATCCCCTCTTCTACTCTTATCCCCACCTTTCTGCCCCTTTATATCTTCCGTCCCCAGCCATCTCCTTTGGTTTCACGACACATGTGCCACACACTTGCTTTGCCATTCATCCATCTGTGAACATGTGGGCTGGTTGCACAAGCTTGGTTATTTCCAATGATGCAGCAAGCATGGTGGGGAGCTCGCGTGTGTTCATTTTCTGAGTTAGACATTTGAGAACCTGAGACTGAACAGGAACTACTTCAGGAGCACCCTGTTCAGATGTCCAGAGTGACACCATGCTTAGTTCACTGCTTAGCCCAGTCACTGCTGCCCTCCTATTCAGGCCTTTTCTAACCCCAGAACTTAGTCTCACATGAGACAGTGCCTATAAACTGTCACATTATCTCCTCAGTGCTGGCCCCTGACCTGATTAGGGTGGGCCTTTCCTAGAATTCTCTCAAATTTTTGGTCTTAAAAGACATTTCTGAAAGTATAGAGGCAAGAAAAGAAATTCAACTTCTCTTCCACAAACTCTAAAAGCAGCCAAACTTAGGTTCTGGCTCAAAGCTACTGTGTCAATAGCAATCACAGTAGCAACATGAAATCCTTCAGGGTAGTGGAAAGGTGCCGTGGATGCCCTCTCGGTTGTGACTGAGACTGGGAGGCTCTCAGGCTGAGTCTCAGTACTGTAAAAATGTTTATATGTAAAAGTTGAGCCCAGTTCTTCCTCCCAGCCCTGTGCTCCCAGAAATATGACTCAAAATATGTTTACAAATACCTTGGCCACATAGCTAGGCTCTTCTCTGACTAGATATAACTTAAAATATTCCGTTTATTTTAATCTACATTCTGCCATGTGACTGGTTACCTGTGCTCAGGTGCCATGCATCTGTCTCCTCACGTATTCCTGGGCAGATCTCCCGTCTTGCTCTATCCCAGAATTCTTTCTCCCCTTGGATGTCCCACCTCCCATTTCCTGCTTAAACCATAGACCATAGGATTTTTTAATTGACAGGTGATGCATCAACACAATACATAAGATACTCTCTCTACACTTATGAGCTAAGTGGGGATGTTAAATAAGACACCCTAAGACTCAGACCAAAGTCATGAGACAGCATTACTACTATTTGCAGATCACCTGAGATCTAAGGAGTTCAATTAGTGTCCATGCTGGACGAGGTGTGAACTGAGGACTGCCTGTCCCAGCAGGCTGTAAAAGTCACTGATGGAAGAGACAGGTTCCCAAAGGTGGAAAGGGCAGCCCAAGTCATATAGATTCTAGATTTCTCATTCCTTACCTGTTACTGCTCCAGCTATGCTGTGCTAAGTGCCATCAACATTTTGGATCATTAAACTTTGAAGAGCATATAAAACCATCTGTTGAGCCTAGCCCAGATGGGGAGAGAATCAGAATGTATCCTGGAGTCAGCTCTCCTATGCAACAGGTCACTGAGTGTGGTCCTACTGCTTCCCAGCAGCCTGGCTTGTCAAGATGGTGCCCAACCCTGTTTACCAAAACAGGCACAGGGGACTTTAAAGCACTCACATCTATTTTGGATTAGGAACTAAGGGCTTCTGAGGGTGGGGCCCAGATTAAGTGTTTGTGGAACCCTAGGAAGCTGCATGTTAACCACATCCTAGCCTTGTACCTGAGCCAGCTGCCTAAGAATGGTCCACAGGAAGTGCACTTGATGCCCTTAGCCCAGGGTTACATAGAGGAACCTCAACGTTTAGGGGATACTCTGCCAAATTAGGAATTTTAAATTTAGAACCAACTGATGGCGTCTCTGGAGTGAGAGAGAGACCATAGGATCCCTTAGAGTCTAAGGCTTAGACTAAGTTTCAAGTGTCCCAGATGAGCATGCTTTTCTACAGACTGAGGGGCATGGCTTTCTTTGGCTTCCCACGGGTTTCTAAGACATGGGTTGGAGTTTACATAAGCCACTGGGGCACACCTTTAATCCCAGCACTTGGGAGGCAGAGGCAGGCGGATTTCTGAGTTCGAGGCCAGCCTGGTCTACAGAGTGAGTTCCAGGACAGCCAGGGCTATACAGAGAAACCCTGTCTAAACAAACAAACAAACAAAAACAAACAAAAATTACATAAGCCAATGTATTGATTACTCCAAGAGCAGCTGGGGAATAGAGTTGAGAATATGAGCGTTGGACAAGATGAAGGCAAATGACAAGGGCCTGGGGCTATTAGAAGCCTTGTTGTTGGGGCCACTAGCCCACAGGTTAGAGTTAAGAGATCTGTGACTCTGCTGATGGCTCAGTTGTCTGGGTTTTGTTTCTTGCAGTGCTGAACACAGAGCCTTAGGTATGCTTAGCCAAGTGCTGTCCCACCAAACTACAATCGTAGCCCCAAAATGGAATGTTTTTAAAAAAAGCTTCCTTCCTACGTGACTGTCCTGAGCAGCTGTGGTGAACATCACTTGTTTGACATGTTCTTAGTCTGCAGGTGAGGCTGAGTCCCCAGTTTTGTGTCCCCAGTTGGCTCTGCCTCTTCTACAGTGGAAGCTGTTTACTGTGTACTGTGCATAACCTGGGACCTGAACTTCTCTCAGGCTCCTAAGTGGCCCACCATGCTATCTTCTGTTTCTCAGTAAAACCCTCTCTTCACCCCTCTTTCTGCCCCCTCCCCGTTCTTTCTTTCTTCCTTCCCTGTTTCCTTCCTTCCCTCATCTCCTTTTCTTTATTGCTCAGAAAGATCTCAAATATGCTTAATCTCCACCTTGGTTATCTTACTAGGGCTTGCACGAGGCTCAGGTTTCAGTAACTCACTTAAGTAGGTTCTGTAGTGGCAGCATTTGGAATCACCGATTTCACACACACACACACACACACACACACACACACACACACTCTTCAAGAAAGTCTGGAATGAACAAAATATCAGAATTTTAAAATAAAACAAAACCCACTTCCATTCAGACCCACTATAGGATATAGATCGTGACTTTATTTGAGATTTTGTTCCTTGTGTAATTTTTTACTTTAGTTTACTTCATTAAATACTGCATGAAAATAGCTTATTAAAATGTGCAAATCTTGGAGACAAAGGATTCACATGTAGCTTATGCACATCCTCCTGTCTGCTGTAAGTTAGTTCTCACATCTTGCAGTGTCCATTACAGTGTAAGGACAATGCAAATGTCTGCTAGGCTAATAGAGTTTAGGAAACAATAAAACCTTAAAATTCTGAACGTGCTCAGTGTAGTTACATTTTTCCTCCAAATATCTTTTCATCTGGCTGGTTGAATGTGAGGATATAGGGCTTGTGGGTATGAAGGCTGGTTTATACGTTTATTATAAAACTAAATAAGAATTTTGCTTTCTTATTGGCTACTTATAAAATCTTTAAGTCATCTTTACTCATTTTTTCCAGAGACAGAGAGAGAGAGAGAGAGAGAGAGAGAGAGAGAGAGAGAGAGAGAGAGAGAGAATATTGTGGACCAGGCCTTGAACTTCCTGTGTACCTGTCAATGCTGTCTTTGAACTCTGAACCTCCTACTTGCACCCACAAGCAGACCATGACACCCAGCCTTTAATTCAGCTTCTTAAAAAGAAGGTGTAACTATAAACAACCAAGATGATTGAGAGGGAAAAAAAGGGCAGGCTGTTTAATCAGAGAGAAGAGCTACATGAGGAAAGCTGGCCTGAGGAGGGCCTTTGGGACACAGCGACTGTGTACACCCAAGTTGTTTGTGAGGCAGAAATCTAAACCTCCCACTGATGTCCCAAAGTCCTCGTGGGGGGCAGTTGAGTCTGCTTTTGTGTTGTACAAGAGAGAGGAAGGGATGCATTTTCTGCTGATGACAACAGTAGCAAGAAATAAGTGATATTTCATAATAAATCAACTGAATCCCAGAGTACAGTGTGGGACCACAGCTCTGCGGGCCTCAGAAGTCACCCAGAAACTGGAGAGTTTGGACAGAGAGCATCAATAGACCACACTCTTGCCATGTGCACAGTCTACCAAGGCTCCAAAGTCAAGGGGACATTCTGTCATGAACTGAACTCTGCAAAGCTCTGAGCCTCTGGCCTCAGAGACAAGCAAGGAGGAAAGGCCGGTGTAAGCCTCAGGTATCTGCCTTTGGGGCCTGTGGTATGAAGTGCATTATGGAAGACACATATGGAGGAGGCCTGTTTGCCTCATGGTGAGCAAGAAGCAAGAAAGGGGTCAAGAAGAGGCCAGTGTCCAAATATCCCTACAGAGGGCCTGCCCCCAGTGATATCATTTTCTCCCAGTGATGTAACTTCCTCCCGGTGATGTAACTTCCTCCCAGTGATGTAATTTCCTTCCAGTGATGTAACTTTCTCCCATTAGCTCTTTCTCCCGAAAATTCCATCATTTTCCCAAAGTGCCACAGACTGGTGACCAAGCCTTGAATACACTGGACTTTGTGTGACGCTATAGATCAGTGAGTGGTTCTCAACCTTCCTAATGCTTCGGCCACACTTATAAAGTTCCTTATGTTGTGGCGACCCCCAACCATAGCATTATTTTTGTTCTTCATAAATATACTTCATAACTGTAGTTAATTTTGCTACTGTATTGGATCGTAATGTAAATACATGATGTGCAGCATATCTGATATGTGACCCCTATGACCTTTCCTCCATGGGTCGGGCACAGCCCACAGGTTCAGAATTGTAGCTCTAAAGCTAAGCTACTTACGGCATTAAGTAAGACTTTCCTCTTTATACGATGAATAGCTCAGATACTTCGCTATGTTGTTACAGTGTTAGAGGGATGAGTCACCCAAAAGGCTGTGTTTGCTGCTTCAAGGACAGAATCTATACCTGCTCTAAAAGGCCCAGTGGCCACTGCTAGTGTGTGAGACCCTCATATATCTGTCTGAATGAGCAATAACACCTCTAACTTTGTGACTTACAAGTCTAGGCATTCTTGTGCACATTGCTGCCCAAGTATTTCTTGTTTCCTCACTATTAAGAAAAATGATTTATTTATACTTGGAAGACAGAGCAGCTGACAGTAATCATGTCCTTTAAACATGTTACAGGGACAAAAATGCACTTTCTTCAGCTCACTGTTTACTGCTGTCTCAAATGCCTATGTTTAGAAAAATTATAAGGTGGAGGTTTTCATTTACTAGTGATACAATTTCTGTTAATCACACACAAAACAACCAAACAAAAACCCCAATGCATGAAGTTTGTTTTCCCACAGGTAGGAGATTATACTGATTCCAGGCACCAAAAGCCTAATCATGGCATCTCTTCAGTAAATTATTTATAAATACACAGCTTGTCGACTCTGCCAGAACTGATTTTAGTATTTTAAATTTACTTATTTTGTGTAAGTGTTTTTCCTACATATATGTGCACCAGATGCATGTCTCACACCAGATGCATGGTTGAAAATGCCCAGCACCAATCTCTGGCCTGTACATACTTGTGTACACTTATATGGGCACACTCATTTAGATGTGCACACACACACACACACAAAACCACACACACACACACAAAACCACACACACTGAATTGACTTCAGAATTGAGAAAATGTTCACACCTCAGAGTCCTACTCCTTAGGAAGCTTGGTTTCCCAACGAACTAGGCTAGTTGTCAGCATCTTTGGGGCAGTGTCCCAGCAACTGTCAGGAAGAAAGCTGGCCAACCACAGTTCTAACACTGCCCCACATAGCCCAAGGGACTTTGTGCCTTGGCTCCCCTCCTATTCCCTTCAAATGTGGGTAACCTGAGTGCTGTTGAAAGCATCCCCAGGGGAGGCTGCTGAGAAGCACCCTGATAGTCTTCCAGCTGCCCAGAGGAGCTCCAAGTCTGCAGAAAAAAAACTCATCACCCTACACTCCCACCAACTCCTCTCTAGCTCAGCACAGGGCTGCACACTGTGTGAGCATTCTTCCTCATTTCCATTTACTCCACCCCTGCTCCCTTTTAAAATTTTAAGCCTCTGGCAGCCACTGAAATGTCTCCGGGGCAAAAACTAGCTTTGAGTTGAAAATGGCAATTGTTAACAATCTCCCTAAATCTCCCCTTTCTCTAGTGTTGCTTCAGGGAACTGACGTGCATAGGACCCTGTTCTCTGACCTTAATTCAGGCCCCTGTCCTTTCCCATCTCCACTCTCTTCCTCCCCGCACCAGCTTCTGCAAATTAATGTGCTGGTGCTGATGGGTGACAGCGGAATGAGGCTGTGCCTCTTCCCAGCTTCTCTGTCATCCCAGCCTGCTAATTTCAAAGCAGCCACTTCTCTCCATTCCATATGTGCCTGAGCCCGAGTGGCCTGGCTTCCCCAAGAGGTCAAAAGTGCAGCCTAGGGGCTCAGGACTGGAGCCCAGCCCTGTCCTGACAGGCAAAGAGCCCCATGCCTCTCTGGTGGTTTTGTCCGGCATCCTCCTTCCCCAGCCCAGTCTTCCTCTGCAAAGATAAGGCTTTCTTCTAGCTCCCACCCCTTCCCTGCTTTCTTTTCCTTTCATTCCAGACTGAAGCAGCCCTTTGTGAAGGGGGGTATGGGGTTTTTGCACAAATATTTAATCTTTTCCAATCTGCCCTTTTGCACAGCCTGTCAGCTCCAAACTGCTCTGTTTGCTTTAGCCCGTAACAGGATACTGTTTTGAAAGGCAATGCAGAAGTCAGGTTACTTCTGAATCTGGCCTTTATTTTTGCATGAATGCTTTTCAAGGTAACTATAGATTTAGATTTTCCTTCCTTACCAAGGATTGCGCTGCCAGTGTGGATGTGGTAGCAGCAGCTAGGAAAATCTAGCCACAGGGTTGGTTTTATTTAGTTGTTTGTTTATTCCCTATAGCTTGGAAATTACAGTTACAGAGATCTCTTTAAATAAACCCAACCACAATTTCATATGGCTCTCTTTCTGTCAGGATTTGCTTCTTTTTCCTCTGGAAGTGAGTCAGTCATTCATTATTTCATGAAGAATGTGGTCGAACCTGAGAAGTGTTTGCAGAGTCTGTGAGAAGTCACCTGCTAGAACACACTGGAGAAGGGAAAGCCAGTGGGTAGGGCTGCAGCAGTAACCATGTTCAAATCTTCATTGTGTCATGTGCGCTGGCTATTGTGCAGTCCCCCGCTTTTCCATACTCTGGATGGCACTCATCACTCCCACTGGGCAAGAAAGATGCAGGCCCACGGTACCTCATCTGTGCAAACAGCTAGTCATGCAGCTGGCTTGGGCACTTTCTTCAGAGCTCTTTGCCCTGTTTGATACACTGGCTTTGGTCTATGACCAGGGACAGTGAAACTGAGATTATTTTTCCATTACAGTATCAATCAATGGCAGATAACAGATTGCTATCTTAATTGCTTGAGACTCATCAACATCATCCTTCTAACCTCCTTCAAACTTACCCCAAAGAAGCTCTTGATGCTCTCTAAAGCCATGGGATGACAAGGCCGTAAAAATACACTGAAGACTTTGGATAAAGTTTGGAGCAGAGTAAACAATGGGGAAAAAGCATATTTTGCAGGATTTGGCTCAGAATCCAAGGTCTGAAAATGCTATTCGTTAAGTCAAAGTTATAACTGCAGAGGAAAGAGAAAATGAACGATGGGAAATCCTGAGAAGTCTAGGGCTCTCCCATGTGAATATTTTGGGAGACATTTCTGTGGCAGGACTCTTGTGGTGCAGTAAGCAAAAAAGAAGGGTACAACATAAAATACATGGGGTAGCGAAAGGAGGAGGAAAACCAACAAAATATTAATTGTAGCTATTAAATGATGAGAGTTCACCTTTGTAGTTTTAGAAAGTATTTTTCTTCACAATCCATGATAAATACAGATTTCCAATATAATCAGAGATTAACTGGTAAGGTGGGGGAGAGCTGAGACAATGCCACAGCCTGGTATACAGTGCCTTAGGAGCGAGGAACCTGTTGGTCAAAAGCATGCCCTCTGTAGCAGGCTAATGAAAGAATGCTTTCTCTGGCCCCCAGTGGACCAGTTAGCTTGTGAGTCAGCCAGAGTCCTGCCAGTGGGGCAAACACCTGGGACAAATGAGGACAACATTTAGTTCAAGATTTCAGGGTCATGAGCTCTCTGCAGTGAACCAGAGCCTTGTGGTAGAGAGATGGTAGCCAAGAAGCAGAAGGAGAGGAAAGAATAGGCCTCAATATCCATTCAAAGGCACACCCCCAGCAATGTGCTTTCTCAATGAAGGCTCCACCTTCTA
The DNA here is from genome assembly GCF_011762505.2 of Arvicanthis niloticus. NCBI lineage: Eukaryota > Metazoa > Chordata > Mammalia > Rodentia > Muridae > Arvicanthis > Arvicanthis niloticus. The sequence goes on along the minus strand of NC_047665.1, from coordinate 72,787,178 downwards.
AACTTTTTAAGAAATTTCTTTTTTTGTGCATTTTTTGTGTGTACACAGGCAATGTTTGTACAGGCAGATGTGACTATGCACTTGTACATACAAGTACCAGAAGACATCAGGTGTCCTCTCACTTGCTGCTTTATTTTCTTTAAACATGGTCTCTCACTGAAACTAGAACTAAGTTGATGGCCAGCAAGCTCCAGAAATCCTGCTGCCTTCTCTCCCATAGTGCTGAGTGTGTTCTAGGGATATGAACTCACATCCTTACACTTGCACACAAAGTATTCTTACCTGATGAGCTAGGCCTCACCTTCTGATGTTCCTAACACTTTCAATAGCACTGTCAACCGGGAGGCAACCATTCAACACAAGAACCTTCAGAGAACATTCCAAATTTAAAGTGTACAGAATAGCTTCTTTCCTTTTCTCTGTTGATCTCATAGGAGGATAAGCTTAGATAGATGTGTTACACTGTGAGGGTGGGGAGACGTTCACACAGTTTGTATCTGAGTGACTGGCAGGAAATGAGGCATGCCTTACCCAACACCGAAGTTCTTACAAGCAACATCTTGAAAACAAAAGTGTAATAAATGCAAGATGCTGCTTCTCATTTGCCCTTCTGTCATTCCAGGTGTTCAGCAGAACCAAACAGTGGCAAAGTTTTCACGACCAACTATTTCATAGTTCTGCAAAGGGGACTATGAAAAACCCAGGAAGGGAAAGGTATGACCCAGGCATTAAAGAGTCTACAGACTAGATAGGAATACCAGCACTGGCTAATATGAGCTCAGAGGAAAGATCTCTGAGGGACAGAGGAGAGGGAAGCCTCATGCAGGCTGGACTGAGCTCTAATTAGCTGCAGCAAAGGAGCAAAGTTTTTCAACCTAAGCAAGAACCAGTGTCAATCATCTCTAGAGGGGAAATGGCATGCTAGACGCAAGAGATGTCAAGGAAGATGGCAGAGGGGTTCAGAAAGTCTTAGGGCCACAAGAGATCAAGCTGAGATGCAAAGGTCAGAGATGTTAGAGAAGGGGGATTCTCAAGAACTAGTCTTCAAGGGAAAAAGAAGTATCCTCAAAATGCACCCGTAATATCAACCGTCAGCTCAATGCATATGGTAGCCCTGCTCACAAAGTGGCTGGTCCTGAGGAAAATAAGGAGAAAGTCATTCTGGATGCCAGAAAAACCACATGCAGTGATAGAAACGGGTTGCTGCTTCAAGACTCTTTTGTCAAATAAAGATAGGCTAAGAATAGAAGTAATCATTTCCTCTTGCATTTCTGAATTGCAGAAAATTATATTTTGATCCTAAATTAGTATTTGTAGAAGTATTGAATAAATAAAACATTTTGGAGGAAAATAGTAACATTGTATGTTTGGAATTTTTATGAGTTTTACAGAGAGAGAGAGAGAGAAACGGAGAGAGAGACAGAGAGAGAGAGAGAGACAGAGAGAGAGAGAGAGAGAGAGAGAGAGAGAGAGAGAGATCGATCTTGAACTTTGGGGATGTTTTTCCCTAGACATTGGGTGGCTGGCGCCAGGTCTGTGCCAACCAAGCTCCCGCATTAACTTGGTGCCATGGGTTTTAATGAAGTAGGAGCCCCATGAAGAATGAGGCCTGCAGGACAGATGGATGACTGGACCACAACAGTGAAAAATACATATTTATGGGCTGCCACTGGCACAGGTTATTAATTTAGAGGACCTTAAGGGATTCTGCTTTTTTTTTTTTTTTTTCAGTTTTTCTTAAGTCGTCTTGTAGAATTATTTTTCAATTGTTAAATCATTTTCAAAAGGGTTTTCTCCCATGGCTTATGATGCTTGTTAAATTGTGACAATACTGGTGTGTATTCTTTGACAAATAGCTGTCATGATTTTTAAAGATTAAAGATGCAAGTTAAGCTAGTGGGTACGAAGTGAGCCACAAAATTGGGCAATGGGCACACACACACACACACACACACACACACAAAACAAAAACAAAAAACGAAAAACAAAAAACCATTGAAGGGTTTTGGATGAGTTGGAACAGTATTCTTCAACCCGGGGACTTAGTCCTCCTGGAAGCTTATTGGTGTGTAACACATTTCTCCAACAATCCTCAGTTTTGTACAGTCTACATTCAGCTTGCACTCAACAATAGCTACCACTTTCACTTCACTTTTAGAACAAAACAGCTTCAACCAAGTGTGGCCCAGTGGGACAGAAAGATGTGTACAGGAAACCGGACAAGAACCCTGGGGCAGTGCCATCCTGCTCTGTACATCAGTAGAGGGGGCCATCTCTATATCCAGCAGAGCCATCCTGGAAATATTTCTGGGAGTTGATGTCTTCAGGCCAGTGCATGATGGATCAACTCCTTTCTGGTGGTCATCATGGTCCCGGCCAAGCTGATCGAATCTGCATGTGTTGAGATGAAGGCGCTTTGACATTGTATAATGTGAGGACAAGAGGGTGCTGAAATGTCAGGGTTATATAGGAATGGGAAGCTGGGAAAAGGCAAGCTCATGAGCCTTAGACATTTAGAGTAGGGGGCAGAGTGAGAAAAGCTGGGAGGAGCCAGGGACTCTGAAATAGGTATTACAGGGAGAGCCTGGAAGCCAGCATGCACTTTGGATGCTAATAGCCACACAGATAGCCATTTGCTCTGAGTTTCTTTTGAACCCGACAGTCAAGTGGAATTCGGTAGGTTTAATTCAAGTGGCTGTCGTAGATGTTGGTGACAAGAACCATGATTTCATCTTTTTGTCCCACCAGAGTTGCCATCAGGACGCTACCCAGGATACAGGAGTGTCCTCTTCAGCAATGTTGATCTGAGAAGTGTTCCCTGGCCAGAAAGAATGGCCATAGTCATTGGGGATGTAGGAATTGTCAAACTGGTCAGCAGCCTTCGTAAGGTTCCTTAACAGTGCTGAGTTTGACCTTCAAAAGTCTCATTTTTGAGCAAATAGACACAACACGTCTGCATCCTTGGGAATCTTTACAACAAAGGAGAAACGTTTATTCTCTCCAGTCCTTAGACATAATGAAGATGATTTCCCAAGTACTAACACCATCATGTTATTATGACATCATTGAACTCAGGTCAGAGAGACGTGAAGACAATATAAAGGGAAATATTTACTTTCTTAAAATACAGCTTGGATTCCCTCTCCAATTTTGAGAAGGGATACTGTGAGGGAAAGGGAGACTCATTACAAATCTGAGGAGCCATGGCAAAGCACCCTTACACCTGCTGCAGATCAGGAAACCTCACATCCTCTCTTCCACTCAGACACATCTTTGTTCTCACAGTTCTTCTTCCAGCCTTGCCTGAGGAGAAGATAAAAATGGGGGCAGCGGAAGGAAGTGCACCAACCAAATGACTCTAGCTGTAACCTCCCAGGGGGTACTCTCCGGTAACCCAACTCTGACATCCAAAGTTGCCACTCTTCTGTCTCATTTATGCCTTCTGTCCTTCCACCATCACCCTGTTTTCTCCTAGTCACTGTTTGCCTCACCGACAAGCAAACTACTTTGGTAAGGATGGATCCCTGAGCTGACAGTTCTGACCTACCAAATGGACAGCCTGACCAGCAGTATTCATTAGACATACAGCTGAAAGAAGTGTGCTCACACATGGATCCTGCTCTGTCCTAGGCGAAGTTTCTGCCGAGTTCATTCACAGACTGGAACATTCCATGCTCACTGCTCTTTCTTATTGATCTCCACCAAATATTGCTGTAGTCTCATTGTCATGAATTCAGAGCAAAGCCTTTTCCCATACTTGTTTGTACTGTGTTCCTCTGGACCCCCACCTCTCTCATGGGATGAGTATCAACACACCCATGCCTCTTGTTTGGACCACTCTACAGATAGCAGTTTTTCATGTCCACGCAAGCCACGATGAGCAGACACAAGGTAGGTCTAACATCACTGCCTACGCACGCCAGCCCCGTCTCCCAAGGACACACTTACCAATAGTTCATCCCTTGTGTCTCTTTAACAATTTTCTTGGCACAGAGAATGGCATCTGTGAGGTCATCAGTGATCAAGGCTGTAAAGAAAGGAGATGTGAGGGTCAGCGGGGGCGTCAGCCATCTGGGGGTCCTTACACCAGAGCGTCCTTATGTCAGAGTCTCCCTCTGCTGTTTTCTGGAGGGACTTGGGAGATCTGTGACTTTCCCTACAGAAAAACATGAATTTCATCACCAACAATACATCTTTGGTTTTCAGGGCTGTCCTCACTGTGGCCTACCTGAGGAGGGAATGGTGGATACTACTTGCCTAGAAATGGTCTCCAAACCTCGCTGATGTAAACATGAGAGAAAAAGTCAAACATCAAACAAACAAAAAAGAAAAACCATGTTGAGGTTTGGTCTTTTGTTATCTATTGTAGTGCTGAGTGTGGGCCCCCAAGACCTGGTTGTCCCAGAGATGAGAGAGCACACCTTGGCCCCAGGTTATTTCTGATTGGCAAAGAAGGATGCCAACAGCCAATAGCTGGGCAGAAGAGTTATAGGTGGCATCTAGGCTTCCTGGGCTTAGTGCCCTGAGAGGGACCACAGGGAAAATAATGTGCAGCAGGAGGAAAAAGAAGCCACCATGGGTTAAGAGTTATAAAAATGTGTCCCTGAGGGCTGGCCAATTGGAGTTTAAGTGCAGAACAGATGAAACACAGTAAATAGTAATAACTGGTGTTATCAATAGGAAAGGCGATAGTAACGGCATAGAGGCCAGGTATCTGCCCAGCTCTTGCTCTGTTTAAAGCTTATTGTAAACATAAAGGCTCTGTGTGTGTGTGTGTGTGTGTGTGTGTGTGTGTGTGTGTGTGTGTGTGTGTGTATGTGTTTGTGTGTGTTTTTAATCTGGGAACTAAATGATCAAAGGCAGGGTAGAAACCCCAGGTCAGGATTAAAAAGTTTCTACAACAGAAAAGTCTAATATTCGTACTCTCTCATCTCTGGGACAACTAGATCTTGGGGGCCCACACTTAGCACTACAAAAGATAGCAAAAGACCAAACCTCAACACTTTTCTTTTTGTTGTTTTCTTCTTTGTTTGTTTAATGTTTGACTTTTTCTCTCATGTTTACATCAAGGAGGTTTGGAACCCATAGCAAGGTGGGTTCTCCAGGTACAGATTTGAGGAAAGAATGGTGATTGCAGGGGGTGCAGGGGGGAGAGGGGGCAGAGGAGATGAGGGGGCAGGGGGACACAAGGGGGCAGAGGGGTGGGAGGGAGTGGGGGGTTGTTGATCATAGTACAAATGTCCAGATGCAAAATGCAAGGGTTCTGGAGAGCCAGGTCACAGCATAATGATTATGTAGTTTATACCATACACCATACACCATACATCACACACACACACACCACCTCCCCCACCCACAATACACTCTCAGTCAACATATGCACCACATACTCCATACACACACATATACACACCATATACAAACCATTCCTGTACCACACCCCTATTCATATCATATATATCACACACATACACATACCCAGTAACCATGGATGTGCCTCTAGTATGATTGTAGAAATCACTTCATATTATATATAGATATGAAAACACAACATTGTATACATTCTTTAGAGAGAGATTTTGTGAATTATACTTAAATTAAGGCTGGAAAAGATAACACAGTAAATTTAACACTAAATACATGTGAGACCTCAGCTTCTCAGTTGTCTTAGATTTCAGGTGCTTTGCCATCTGGTGGATTCCCCATCCTGTGGCACACAAGGTCCCATCTTTACACAAAGACTATAGGATGGCTTTAGAAAAAAGATTGTGAACTTGCCAGTGTCTTAATGAGGCTTAGCTCAGCTGTTGCCATCCATGCTTTGACACCATTGCTGTACAGCCTAACATTTTACAATAGAAATGCATTATTCTGTCAGAAAAAAAAAAATAACCAGAAGTAAGAAACATTGGCTTAAAATGTCACATTTTAATAAAACATCATAATAAGGCGTTGTTTGTAAATTTACTAGAAGTGGATTTTTTTTTTCTGCAGTGTGCTGGCTTAGTTTTAATAATATTACTTTTCTTAGAAGATTATGGTTGTGACATTTTCTTCAAGCAGATTTATTCAAAATGTGGCTTATTTTGATTTAAAACAAACTACCATTTAACAAGGAAAAAAAAAAAAAAAAAAAAACCCTGAGACTGGAATGATCTGGAGGCAGGAGCAGCTGAAGCAGGGTGTACAGACCATTGCTTTCAGTTTACTGTCACCAAAAGAAGCAGAGCTTTCCAGCTTGTAAGTCTTGTTTCTAGAAACACACATATCTCCAACAGCTATTCATTGCCTTCAGTTAATTCAGTTAACATAACATTTACTGTGTCAGGCACACAGTAAGAATCTGTATGAAAATACCAATTAATACTCAGAACATTCGTTTTAGTGGGTATCATCATAGTCTCTATAAACTGAGCCCATGTGGCCTTGATGATGTCCCAAGAGGTTGGGAAGGGAACATTACACACTGTGGGGAAGAACCTGCCACGTTCCATTCTTCTGTGTAGGAGTACATCCTATGTATGTGTCTTAAGACAAGAGTTGATCTTGAAAGGCAGTTTGAGCCCTGAGCAGGGCTCACTCACAGCAGGATCAGGTGATTTGGATTAGAGAAGAAGGCGACATGGGGGAAGTTGTTTGTCAGCTTGGCTAGAGAGTTTCAAAAGCGCTACTTAGAGCTGAGTGTGATGGCACATGCCTGTGATTCTAGCTACAGGCAATTACAGGCAAGAAGGTTTTGAGTTCAAGGCCAGCCCCAGCTATAATTATGAGCCCAGTCTGGATGACAGAAAACCAATATTATTTATAAACTAAATAAATAAAAAATAAAATAAAATAGAGTCTCTTGGAAATGACTGGACTAATTTAGTGTTTAGGAAGCCTGGGGCTGAGAAATAAGGAACCAGATACAGAGCAAAGCATCTGAAAGAGAGAAATCACCACATAGGGGCAGCAGAGGGGCAGAAATTGGGAGAAGCAGCAGGCTTTTAGAAAGATTCATGCCAATAATTGTTTCTGCTCAATTTACTCTAAATAGACAATTCTGTCTAGCCAAACAAGAATAGGAACAGTTCTTCAGGAAGCGTATGTAGAGGGATCGTTTACTCTACATTCTACAACAGAAAACTGCAGCAGTTGGTACTCAGAGAATTGCTTGCTTCCAGTTAGAGCATGTTCAAGTACCCAGGCCTCCTCCTGCCTCCCAAATAATCACACCAGGGTCCTGGTTTACATCTCTTTCTCTTCTCTGAAGTAACAATGACCAACTTAGATGCTAATCCAATGAAGACTAAGATCAGCACACATGGTATACACTCTATGGAGACACCAGCAATCACTTTCTTTCCCGTAGCCATCTCTCATTAGCAAAGCCTATGTTTTGAAAGAAAATAAAGATTGCCTTATATGAGAAAAGTCATAAATGATATGCTTATTTGTGCATGCAGTATACACATATATGCATGTATATATATTTGTGTTTGTGTTTACTTTATATATGTAAATATTTACTTAGTCCATCTTCTGGTGCGCTAACAAAATGAATGCCAAGGACTAGATATTTTATAAATAAATTTAGTTTAGAGCATGTTGCTGGGGTCTGCTGGCTGAGAGGACATGAGAGGACCTGACCTGGAAGACAGAGCATGCATGCTCACTCAGGCCTTCCTACCTGTCCTATACAATCACTAATGCCAAGATAGAGTCCTGATCCTTCCACCCTCATTTAACCTAAACTGCTTTCTAAATACCCCACTTCCAATACCAGTCACATGAATTTCAAGGTTGATTCTAAAATATAGACAGGGAGGGGGAATGCAGTTAAATGACAGCAAGTACTTAAAAATAGTTCTGTCTGAGTAGTTTGAAGAAGGGTGGGATTTTTAGAAATAGAGTTTTGAAATGAAAGACAGTGTATAATTTCTGAAGTGGCATGAAATATATATATATATATATATATATATATATATATATATATATATATCTTGTGAAGATACCCAATGCCAGTCTATAGTGTACATGCATGTAATGCCATGTATTTTGTGCAGATACCTAATGTCAACTGGTTTATAGGGTTTCACAACAATGTGGCTACTTCTATATAGTACAAACAGAAAAACATTCTTCCTAATTACTGCTTTCCTGCCCAAGGCTGAGGTAGAGCAGTCACTGAAAGCTGATTTAAGGTGTAAAGCCAGCATCCTGTTTTCTATTTTAAAGCCAGCTCTAGGAGCCTGCATTTGCTGAGCAAGCCCTCTAGCACTAGGCCACAACCCCAGTCCCCATCTTATGGTGATGTGGAGACAAATAGGAACATTCTTTAGTACTAAGCACCAGCCACCCAGACTTTAGCTCCCGACACTAGGATTGGCTTGCGTTTCCTGAGACATCCTCAATTGACACTGAACAGTAATAAGTGAATAAAGTGCAAATCAAGCCGAGCACATCTGTGGGAGCAGGAACAATTTTCCTTCCTGCTGCCAAGAGCTGAAAACAGGAAAAACCCTGGACACCTGATGGTACAAAATCTTTAAGAGATAAAATGGAGGTTTGGAGCCCCATAGTTGCCAGGACATTTTGCTCAGAGAAGACTAGGTCAGTGAAAACTGAGATATCAGAATTCCTGGAGCAAGAACTTGTGGAGAGTGTCTGAGAGGCAACCGGCTTACACCTCAATCTAGGTGAGCTAAGGGTCTGGCTCCCTGGACCAGGGAGGAACAAATGCCCTGGAGCTGGACACCTACAGGGCTCAGCAGGTTGGGAGACTTACCTATTTTGGCTACTCAGGAGGAAGAGACCTCAGTGACCATCAAGGGCACCAAGAAAGTCATGTTTTGATAGAGGATGAACTAGCCGCACATAACATAGTTTAGAACTGTAATGGAATTTAAAGGTGAACTCAGTTACTTGTCAAAATTCAATTCTCCTGACAGGAACAACAAACCAGACACTCACTAAGGTGCTATTTAAACAAACTGTCTAGTAGCCAAGAAAATCCATTATGTGTACAAGGAGGTGCCAATACATAACTCATAATAAAGATAAAAATCATCAATGGAAAGAGAAAAATGTGGTATAAGATGGAGTCTAAAAGAATTTCCTACCAAGAGAGAAAAGGAGGTATGGGACTGGGTTTAATAGACGAAACACTTCAGGAAAAATAAAAAGATCAGAGATTTTGAACACCGAATTTGATGAATCAATGGGAATTGCTAAAATAGACCCCAGAAAATGAAGAACTTGGTAAGTGAAGAGAGAACATTGAGTGCATAAGGCCTGTCTAAGTCAGAATCTAGAAGGAGAAGCATGCTGAAGAACTGAAAATTTTCCTTGTCATCTAGAATTGCATATATAGAGAGAGACATAATATTTTCTACACATATTTTCAGTTTTGAGGCATGTTATTCCTGTATGTGTTCTATGTGCCCTTTATTTATACACAAAATTTCTCAAGAATGAAGATGAATTAGAATCACTTTCAGACAGAGAAAGCTGGCCGGGCTGGTTAGGAGCCTCCACCACCGGAAGAGAAACAGTTGAAGGGATCGGTTGAGAATGCATGACCCTTAGCCTGCTGCCCAGAGGACGCTGTCCAGGGGATGAAGAGTGCTGAAGGCGGGCATGTGCGCCACCCAGAGAAAGCTGCCTCCTCATTATAACGTGGCCTGCCAGCTAACTAACTACTTAAAGTGAAAAATAATGAAATTCATAATGAGGTGCACAGATGGCTAAGGTGAAAGACACGGGCACACAGCCCTGAGACACAACGCTAGAAAGCAGGGATCCCACTTAAGCTACAGATAACTACTAAAAATAAAATAGGCCGTGGGTGCCAAAACAACCATCACAAAAACTAAAAAGATATTTAGTTAATTCAAAAGGTAACAGGAGACATGGATCACAGAACAAGGGGCGAACCAGACAACAAGTAGCAAGGGGTCTAAGTCAGGGTCCGGCAAGCATCAGACATCATGCTGTGTGTATGTGTGCATGCGTGTATGTGTTCATGTGTGTACACATGTACATATATACATACATGCCTGTGCTGCACGGAAGTTGACATCAGGGGTCTTCTGTCACTTATTTTTTGAGAACTTTTTTTTTTTTCTTATTGAAACTGTCACCCACTGATTGCCTAGACTGATGGCCATACAAGGTCCCAGGATCCTCTTTTCTTCCCTGAGATCATACCCATTGTGCCAGGGTTTTTATGTTGGTTGTGGGGATCCGAATTCAGACGTTCGTATTGCATAGCAAGCGCTTGGCTGACTAATTCCATGCTGCCCCGCACTCTCTTGTTTTTAAATAAAGTCTTATTGGGGAAACAGCCATGCCTAGTCATTTACATATTTTTCGTGGCTGTTTTCACACTACATCATGGTTTAGTAACTGCAACTGAAACCATATGGCCCAAAAAGCCTAAATAAAATATTTACTGTGTGCCCTTCAGGAAAGCAGTTACTAACCTCGGTCTTGTCAATACAAAGCAGTGATTGCCAGAAAGGACAGAAAAGCTATAGAATCTCTCTCTTTTAGCACCAGAACATAGATGAATTAAAAGTAAAAGGATAGAGGGAAAGTGGCCATGCGGACACTTCCCAGACGAAGCTGGGGCTACTATCAGGCTATTCTCCTGTGTCTGCGTAAAAGATGGTACCCTGGTTAAGGGGAGGCACATACTCTAGTGAGAGCAGGACTAGCCTATTGAGAAGACCTCCATCATCAATAAGCATGTACCTATTAACAGAGCTTCAGAAACTCATATATTAGAAAGAAGAAACAAAACTACAAGAGCCGATAATTTAAGAATATCTTACTCACTCTTAACAGAACTAAGACAAGACAGAAGAGTTAGCCATTTGTAACTACAGAGCACCCAAGCTTTTTTTAAATGCTTGTTTGCCATGGAGACAAACTGTGCTTGAGAGCAAAGATCAATTGTTAAGGCTGTAAATCCTATATTCCCTAGGCCATACTGAGGATTGCGTTGGCTTTTCTCCTTTGCTGAGTTCCTGGTTACTGGATTCATGCTGCCTTTATTTTCCTGATTTGTGTGTTGGGCCACATCATGTGAGGGTATGTCTTAGTATTTTCAATTGTTAATTCTGTGCCCACAAAGAGCTAAATGCTGGCAGGATCCTGGTATTGTTATTTCTGTGGCCCATCTCCAGCACCATATTTAAAAACACGCATCTTTCCTCACTAGACTAGAGGCAATTTAGAATTGTATCTGGTTGGTTGTAATAAAGACCTGATGGCTAATAGCTAGACAGAAAGTGGAGGGCAGAACTTTTGAGAGAGGGAGGGATGCTGGGAGAAGAAATGAGACATGGGAGATTTGCCAGTGGACACAGCGGTGAATAATCAGACCAGAGCAGATTAGAGAGGTAGAACTAGCCACATGGCAGGACACAGTGCCAGGATTGGTTGCGTTAAGCTAGACAGCTGAGAAACTGCCCTGGCTAAAAGGCCTAAGCTTTAAAATATTAAACTGCTTCTGTGTCACTATTTATACCACTGGTGGGTCTGAGAAAGTCCTGCTATGTTTGTGTCTTTGCTTTTCTTGCTTTCATTTATCCTCCTGGTGAAAAACTTCCTCTAAAAGTTGTTGTGGACAGCACTGGTGCTGTTTGTACTCTGATGCTAATTCAGCTTCTCCAAGAGGACTTCCTGGGGTGAGGAGTCAATCCTGTACTCAGGACTTCATGTTACCCTTCTAATGAATAAAGAAACCAATCACTGGGTGAGTAGGTGGGACTTCCAGGTCAGAGAGAGGAAGAGAAGCGGCAGAAGAAAGAAACGTTTTTTGTTTGTTTGTTTTTTTGTTTTTGTTTTGTTTTGTTTTGACAGGGACAGTGGGAGGACAAGATGTGCTACAAGTGACTCCTGGTCACTTTAATATAGCTTACAAGATTAGGAATTTTGAAGCATGGGGTTGGCATGGTAGTGACCTGCCAGTGGGAACTTATCGAGCTGGGTGGAGAGATTTTGGAGCTCGGAGTCAGAGTCTCCATGAGATGAGAACAGGCCGGCCATGCCCGCCGGTGACTGGCCAGCCAGCCCACCGGGGTCTGCCAGGGTAGAGTGAATTGCATTTTAAAAATATTTCCTGCAACAAAGAGTGTTTTGAAAAAATTATATGGAGGCCATGCTGGAATCTTCCTTCATTTCTATATTCACCATGCTCTGTAAACCGATAAGCAGAGCCACAGAGAAGCCACCAATGGACTTCCATGTCCTCTGACTTCCCATGGTTTAAGTCAGGGAGAAAAGCAGTAAGTAGGGGAGGAGGGAGGATGGTGAGTCTGAGATTATTTCCCTCTAGATTTTTCTCTAGGTCACTTGACATAGCTCTGTCCCCAAAGAAGTGTCATGTTTCCTCCACAGATTCTTCAGTGAGAAACTGGTCACGGCTGCCCTGTGTTATGCATGCTGCTGGAGAAGAGTAATCTGAACCTCATTTTGTAATCTATAATAATGACCACCCTGACAAGAAATGCTCACCAGTGAAATAGGGGAATGAATGTTGTGGAAAACCCAACCACTTTCTGATAGGATCTAAAGCCTGCTCCATAGATGAAACCCATACCTGGCACTGTTGACATGGCTGAGAATGTATGATTGGATATGTCATTGGCCCTAGGGAGAACTCAACACTATTATTGTGCCAAATGGACACAGTATGAAAATGCTAAACCTAAAGGCTTGTTGCTATACTCAGAGATCACAATATCACTTGGCCCTCATCAGAGAAGCTTTCTTTTGAAGCAGATGGCAATTTATATCGGGACCCTCAACTGGTGAACAAGAATAGATGAGAAACTATCGTGCTCAGTCCCCAGTGGGATATCCATACCTCTCCCTGAAAGTCTTGGCATATTTACAGAAGAAGGGTCAGAAGGTCTGAAAGAGCCAGAGGTGATGAATAACTTCAAGGGGACCCTTTTCCAGACACAACAGGACAGACACATATGGACTACTTATAGAGGTTGTGACAGCATACATAAGCCTGTTCAAGCTCAAGTCAGAAAGAATTCCAGCATGGAAGGTGGAGGTGGGCACGGATGTCACTATGAGCTGAGCAATTACTGGCATTTGATATCTGCTAGGAGAGTCCATTTTCTTTAATGGTGTGACTTCTGGTAGGTCAACCATACTCTAGACCCTGCTTCTCAGACTAGTTGGTCAACATATACTAGACTCATTGAGAAGAGAGAGAGAGAGAGAGAGAGAGAGAGAGAGAGAGAAGAACAGAGGGAGAGGGTTGAGGGGTTGAGTATGCACGGAAGGGCGGTTGAAGGATGGAGTTGGGGTACAGGGAGTACTATGATCAAAATAAACTATGGTATTGTCAAAGAATTAATAAAATCATCATTTTTTTCAGTAATTATAAACTTACCACCACTGAGGACTCACTCTCACTACAGTCACCACAGTGATGCTTAGGTGGTGTCCCCTTCTTGAAAACCACTCCTTAGTCCAGCCACCACTCACCCCTCAAACAACAGTTTCCAGCCTTTCCTGACATGTTTGCTATGGTTCTTTAGTTTCCTTTTCTTCCCCATAAGAAGAATATCTCAGTATTACCCTGCCCCTAAACATTTCCATGTGTAGTTCTTTGTTTTTGCTATTTTCTTTGCCTAGAATAATTCTTGTCTCTGGATTCTCAAATCCTGTATGTCTTCCACATCCCAGGTTAGAGGTTTTCATAAAACCTTTCTTTCTTTCTTTCTTTCTTTCTTTCTTTCTTTTTTTTTTTTTTTTTTTTTTTTTTTTTTTTTTTTTTTTTTTTTTTTTTTTTTTGATAGAACTAGGAACTAACCTTAGGGTTTCCAACATGCTAGGCTAGTACTATATAACAGACTCCCAGCCCTGGAATTTCTTAAAATATCACTTTTCTCTGGAGCCCATCAATCGATGCCTGTCCTGCCCAGCCACTGACTTAGCTTTCATATGAGCACACACTTTCTTATTCACTGGTAAGGCTTGGTGAAGCAGAACATGCCTGTTATGTTTTATCACTTTCTGATTTCCATATTGGCCATACATATGTCCCTTAATAACAGAAGCGAAGGAGCAGGAAGTGAATCCTAGTTGAATTTCTACTCTTTAAGAAATGGAAATTGAGCCCATTTGTCTTAATCCACTCAAGGAAACAGTCCCGTGCTCAAAGAAGATCAATTCTAGTATGCCCTTGACAAAGAATGCTTTCTGTTTCTGCTGAAAACTGGAATGTTTCAATCCACGAAAAGACCTAGGTCAATCCTTCAGTCCTGTCTTCATAGAGAGCTTACTAAAACCCACCCTCGCAGGAATTTGTGCACATACACCACAGAAAAAGCTATCCTGGAGCAGACTTCCTTGTGAATATGACCTCTGAGTTTTAAGACAGATACAGGTGTCTGTCTTTTGATCTACATTCTTATCTTTGCACCTGAAGCTTGTCAGAATCTGGGAAATCAGAAACAGTACCTGAGCAGGCAACATGGCAGTGATTCTTCTGATGCTTTTTTGCATTTCTGCACCATGTGAAGCTGTTTATCTGGAAAATGCCATAGTCAGTGCTCCCATCCTCCAGGACATTCTCAGCTGTAGTGTTGTAGTGGCTCTCATAGTATGCCATGCAGAGCCCTACATGGGGAAAAGAAGAACTTTGTCTCAGCCTGCTCTATGAGGCGAAGCTATTTATACATGCTATCCAGTGGCTTCCTCCCAGCAGACCTTGGGGCAGGATGCACAAATGAGAAATATCGTCAGGATACAGAGATGTGTACAGGAGCAGGGTGCCACACCAGAACCTGCACAGTAGCCAGTAGCTGAGACTCATCAGGAGGAGGAAGCCTAGCCTACTCCACACACTGGGATGGGTGGCATCGTTCTTCTTTTCTCTCCCTGGGGTCATGAGCACAGGTCTGTAGCAATGACAAACCAAGGGCTATGGGAAGATGAGGAATGGGTCAGAGTGTGCAGTTTGGGAGAACATAGGAAAAGCTAGCAGCCATCTCTGGTAGGGGTAGAGTTGGTCAAGCTGGAGACCGCCAGGTGGAAACACAGAGGGGACCTACAGCACCTCAGAGCAGACACCAACTCTCAAAAGTGCATTGAGGCTGGAGGCTTGGGAGGAATCTCACAGTTTCCAAGGGTAAATCCCCCGTAATTGTCCAGGCCAGCCTTTGCAAAGATTTTTGCCAGTTTACATCGAGTGTAGATTTTGGATTCTGCGACTATGCTGAAGCTGATAATTAGGGCGAAGACACCAACAGCCTTCATCCCGAAGCCCCGTTGGAAGCAGAGCCTGCCAAAGATCAGGAGAGCAGTCAGACATTGATTCACCCCCCAGAGCGCCAGTCATAAGTAAGAATTTCAAAAATATAGTAATCTTGGTTGTGGGCATCCCTGCCTTAGGACTTTCTGATTGTGGGCTCCCTGACCTGAGTAGTTCCTGTCCATTTTCAGACATTCTGAACCTCCATCAGGGAAAAAGAAGAAAACCACTCAGACATAGTACACAGGGCAGGAATAAGACTATAGGCCCTTGCTACTGAGTCTGTAGAGTCAAACAGAAATGAACCCTCCCTCGCTGACATCCAGAGGGAAATCATGGTATTTCCAGATTTTCACCTTAACTCTCTCTATTGAAGAAAAAAGAAGAACATGTGGAGGGAGATGGTCCCTACATATGCATTCAGAATGATCATATTGCAACCAGAGATGAGACATAGGAGGGCCTATGGAGACATAGAACGCCTGGTTTGGTGAAAGGTCTATTTTCTCTTATTCTCTTAGTTTGATGCTTTTCCAGATGGAGGGGTGTTGCTTCAGACATATCAGTTTCTTATCTGACACTGTAAATGGATGGATTTTGTTTGTTTGGTTGGTTGGTTGATTTTTGAGGGGTTACCTCAGTATTACTCCAGTTGAGGCATGCTTGGCTTGGTAAATTAAAGTGGAGAGCGGACAGTGGGTCACATGAGTGGGAAATGTTGGGAGATGAGGAACAGGGACAACAAAGGAACCTGAGATAACAGGTTATGTAAAGGGGGCGGTGAAGCGAGATTTGCCCTTCTTGCTGGTAACTGGCTTCCAACAAGATCTCCCATATGAGTAATACCTTCTTCAAACAGCACTGCTTTGATGGACTGAGGCTGGTGTGAGGTTTTTGATACCTACTTGGGACAGTGACTCAAGGTTTGTTCAGTTTTTGTCTATTGTTGTTTTCTGCACCTATGCAGAACTATGCTGCTAGTTATTCCCATAGAGCTAGATTCCCCAGTTGAGAGGTAAGATTGAAAACCAGGCTCTGTGTGCAAGCATGGACTGGTAGAGAACCACAGAGGGGCTTTCAGTTTCTAAGCAGTGGAGCAACTAGGTGCTGGTGAAGAATAAGGCTTGCAAACCAGATGTAGTTTTCCAAGTAAGGTTTTACTGGAACCCTGGTCTGCCCATATGGTGATATATTGTGCATGACTGTTTCCACAGTGCATTGTCAGGCCCAAGAAACCATGCCAGAGTGTGGAGGGCACCAGCTCTACAATACTATCTGTTTCTTCATAGGAAATGTGTTGGTCTGTGGCTTTACATCAGGTACAGAAAGGCAGATAAATGATGTGCCAGATGCAGAGCCTACAAAATGAGTCAGGTTTCATCCATTGCATCAGAGTCTGCTTGGAGACAGATCAAGACAAGAGCCACAGCAATGGCAGCCCCAAGCATACTGTTTGGCGATGCTGAAGGCTTGCCCTTGCTGGGCTGGTCAAACAGCTGAGGCTCTGCTCTTATAGAGAAGGCAGATTCCCAGGGCTGGCGGTAGACATTTTCTTAGGTGATCGGTGGGAGGAAATTGGTTCTACTTACTCAGTTAATGAGGGGTAGTTCCCAGGACCTTTCTGAATTCCTTGAAGCCATTTCTGATTCTCACAAGGCACAAGTGATCCTTCAGGACTTCTCCCTAGAGCCTTGGCAAAGAAAGAATTCTTATGTCCTTTGTTTCCAGCTGCCTGGAGGTTCTAGAACCCCGAAGTTCTGAACAGTCTTGTCGGTTGTCTGATCCATTAGACAGCTTGGCCAGGGTCTCTCTTGCAAGTGAGATCACCTCTCTAAAGTTTAGAACTTCATTCCAACCCCCATAACTAAGTGGACATGAATCTTAAATTCCAAGTACAGGTTCCTACACTTCCATGCTTTACCAACTATCAATATATATCTATATCTACCTCTATTTCTATCTCTATCTCTATTTCCATCTCTATTTCTATCTCTATATCATCTATCTATTTCTCTATATGTATATCATGTTTCAAAAGATAGAGGTTAAATTGACATTGAAAACTTTAACAACATAAAATGTATTTGCTTTAAGCAAACTGCTATTAATAAGACCAGGATAATTCAAGTAGAACTTAATAGCATCCAAAAATCAGGAATAAAAGTTACAAAAGTGCAAAGAACTCCCAGGCCTAATAAAATACTTGTAATGTGGTTAACATCCGTGGTCGTTTGAATATGATTGGCCAGGCAGAGGTCTTGTTGGAGCAAGTGTGGCCTTGTTGGAGAAAGTATGTCACTGTGGGAGTGGGCTTTGAGACCCTTTTCCTAGCTGCCTAGAAGACAGTCTTCTAGTTACCTTCAGATGAAGACGTAGAATTCTCAGCTTCCTCTCAGTACCATGTCTGCCTGCATGCTGACATGCTTCCGGCTATGATACTAGACTAAACCTCTGAATTTGTAAACCAGCCCCAATTAAATGTTTGCTTTTATAAGAGTTGCCTTGGTCATGGTGTCTCTTCACAGCAATGAAAATGCTGACTAAAACAGAAGATGATACTAGGAGTTGGATATTGCTGTGATCGGCCTGCCCATGCTTTAGTTTGGAAGAATGTGGATTTGGAGACTTGGGATTTGGGAAGCAGTGGAATGCTTTAAGTGGGGATTCATGGACCATCCTGAAAGACATGAGTGCTAAGGATTTCTCTCTGCAGTCCTGACTGTCCCAGAGCCTGGTCATGAAAATCCCAGCCGTAGTGGTACACACCTTTAATCCTAGGAGATAGAGGCAAGCTGATCTTTGAGCTCAAGGCCAGCCTGATACATAGCAAGTACAAAGTAGATAAAAGCTTAGGTCCAGATGTGGTGGTACAGGACTTTAATTCCAGAACTCTGGAGACAGAGGCATGCAGATCTCTGGGTACAAGGTTGGTTAACAGAACAAGTTCCAGGACAGCCAAGCTTAGGAAGTAAAGGATGTAATAGAATAAGGGGCCCATGTTCCAGACCTAGCAAGCAGCAGAACTCGACAGTTTCAGCCACGTAACTCTGGCTTTAGAGTCAAGAATAGAAGGGGTTTCTGGGACAATTAATGCTGGTTAGCTGGAGCTAAGAAATTAGTAATGATTATAAGAGACCAGCATCACTGAGGTGAAGTCTTCTGGGAATTTTCTGAGAGATACAAAGAAGCTGAGTTCCAGAGATAACCAAAATTGTACCTCAGCTGCAGCTAGACTTGGTAATGTGTAAGAATTACTCAGGTGGTACTGGTTTCGAAGGCATGAAGGGGTCATGAAAAGCAGGAGAGAAAAGTTATTGGTGAAGGCTTAGTTGCAGTTGATAGCCCAAGACTGAAGGGGTCATGTAAAGAAGTTGAGGTGTACCATCATGAAGGGAACCTATGAAAGGCTATTAGTGAAGCCTAATTTCAGCAGAAGACTCTAGCATATTGGAAATGCCAGTACCATATGATGACCACCAAGAGCAGCAGCAGCAGTGGAGTGGAGTCAACTAGAGACTAAAGTGCGGCAGAGGGTAGAGATGGAGAAGTAATGCCAGCCCTTTGGAGGAGCCCAGATCATGTGTAGTTCCCAGACATTGAAACAAGAAGTTGAGAAGTTGAAGTTGCTCAAGACCCCAAGATGTTAGAGGTACCAGACATGGATACCTGCAGAGGAAAGCTATTAACAGGGAGTAGAACCAGCCCACGAAAAAGAAGTTTGTTGCAGTCAACAAAGATGAAAGAAGTTGGAGATCTGAAGAGCACTTTGACATCAGACATGGGGATGCTGAGTGTGGAGTTAGCACAGGTGATTTTTGCCCTTGTTTTGGTCCAGTATTTCCTCAGTATGATATTTTGGAATGGTAACATATCTCCTTTGATGTTTAGAAGTATTTAATCTGTGTTTTTATTTTGATTTTATAGGGAATTACAATTAAGAGATTGTATGAATCTCAAAAGACACTGAATTTTGGTCTTTAAAACACTGTTCAGACTGTGATATATTACGGAGACTTTTGAAGTTGGACTAAATGTTTTATGCATCAATGATACGTTTAGGCATGGCCCCCATAGACTCATGTGTTTGAACAAGACTGTGGGGACCAGGAAGTGGAACATAGTGGTTTGAATATGCTTGGCCCAGGCAGTGGCTTTGTGGAAGTATGTCACTGAGGGGGTGGGCTATTAGACTCTCCTAGTTGCCTAGAAAACAGCCTTCTCCTATCTGCCTTCAGTTCAAGATGTAGAACTCTCAGCTCCTCTCCAGCACCATGTCGGCCTGCATGCTACCATGCATCCAGCTATGAAGATACTGAACTAAACCTCTCAATCTGTACGCAAGCCCCAACTAAATGTTTGCCTTTATAAGAGTTGCCTTGGTTACGGTTTCTCTTCCTAGCAATGGAAACCCTAAATAAGGAAATATCCTTTTATTGTTACTAAAAACATTAGTGTGACCCTAGAGACCTAGTTTCAAGCTCATTTATCTCCAGGCTTCAATGGGACAGTACATCAAGTTAATTTTAATGGAGATATGCAAGTCTAGTTAGAAGGGTATTGCTAGTTGCACTTAATCACTACATTTTCTTAAATCTCATCTGCCAAAAATGCAGATATTGTGCCCAAATTTACTTTTAAGTCTGCATAATACAACACTGTTCAGAGCTAGTTTAACAGATGCAGTTCATCTCTGTGTATACTGGAGCTGTTTCTTTCTTCTAATACAAACATACTATAATTAATAATCTCATACATATGCTTTTTTAAAAAAAATTCTAGGAATGTCTGTAAGATAAATTCCTGGGAATGGAATTGCTGAGTTTTTATGATCTTATAATCTATTAGCAGATTGCCTTCTATATGATTCACGCCAGGAGGCAGGGCTCCTTCCCCGTTGCCTTCCTTGCACACTGACAATCAAATACAGGAGTTGCCAGTATGCAGTAAAATAAAGTTCTCAGTGGAGCCTCATCTTTTAAGTTGCTTGAGCATCTTTTTGTTTGTGGATTCTGTTCATGGATGCTCTGAGACGTGTGTGTGTGTGTGACAAGAGAAGAAGTGGAGGCTCATTCTCCATCCTCCTTCAGAATTCTTCAAGCCAGATTTTACCAGTCAGTGAGACCACAGAACAGCTGAAGAATCTTTTTATTTTTTCTAAAATACAAGCTTAACATCTTTGTAGACAATGGGGGAATATACAAAAGCCATTCATATTTTTTATATATCGTATAATTCACTCTTCTACTGCTATGCAATAGTACACCATGACTAACTCAATTTATAGAATTTGTTCTTATTTACAGTTCTAGAGGGTTAGGATCCATAGGGCAGCAAGCTAATGGTGCAAACGAGGATTGTCGCAAATGGTGACTGAGGCTGGAGGCTGAGAGCTCACCTCTCACATTGCAAGCAGGAAGCAGAAAAAGTCAATAGGCATATGGCTTTTGAAACCTCCCTGATATGCTTCTTCCACTAAGGCCACACCCCCTACCATACCCAATAGCACAAAATAGAGATTACATATTCAAATGACTGAGACTATGGGGGACATTCTTATTCAAACCACCCAGATGCATCAACTGTAAAAAACAGAATTATAAAAAACACCATTTACAATAGCCATAAAAAGTGGAGTATTTAAATTAAATCTAATAAAGTGAGTGCAAGGTTTATGTACTGTTGAAGAATTAAAGAAAATCTAAATGAATAGAAATGACAAACCAGTCTTATGCACCCTATATTAAGATTTGACTTTCGTATTTAGTAGAGTCTGAGATAAAATTCCATAAAGTTGCTTTGGAAATATCAGTCAGAGTATCCTAAAACATACTTGAGAGGAAAGATCACTGTGATGGTTAAAAACATCCTGAAAAGGCGATGAAATGAAAAGGCCCACAGTGGCTGACTGTAAAATTACACAAAGCTGCTTCCCTCAAGGTGGGGTCCCTAGCGAGCAGACCAGTGGTCAGTGGAAGAGCATCCAGAGCCCATTAGAAGAGCACAGACAGCCATGGCTGAATATTGATGGAGACAGAGATGTAATTAGATGAGAGGATGGTCATTTTAACAGCACTGGGACAATGATAGACACCAGCAACAGTAACAGAAGGCCTGGAGGAGAAGTGCCTGACACTCCACGCAAGGCTTAACTCATAGCTGGTTAATGACCTCCTTGTAAAGAGTAAAACTGTAAACCTTCTGTCAGTTAACACCAAGAATCTTCAGAATTTTGTGCTTTGGGATTTTATACCTAAAATTTCATTTCTAAGCCCAGTTCATAAAATAATTAAAAATGATTATAAGCTGGATCTGGGCAAATCAAAACTTTAGCTTTTCGAAAAATGCTGTTAAGAAAATGAAAAGACCAGCCACAGTTTGTGAAAAATATCTACGTACCACATGTCTGATAGAAGCCTTGCACATATATGTATATGTGTATGTGTTATGTATATGTATACACGTGTGAGTATATATATGTATGTATTTCAACAATAAGAGCAAACAAACCAATTAAAAAATGAACAACACTGACAACTGTGGCATCTTTATCACACCCCCTCCCCAAAAGGCTCAGAGACCATCATGAAAGGTGAAGTGGGAAGTAAGGGGAGACTAAAGTGGAGTTGTCCTCTGGACTCCAGGGTTCCTCTACCCTCATGAACTCACAGCAGCTATGGCTGTCTGCTCAGGACCTGCACAAGATCAAGCCATCAACATTTCAAAATGGAGTGGAGGAGGGGCTCTTGAGATTTCTCCCCTTACTAAAGAACCACTGATAGTTGATGGCTTCTGGGGAAAAGTCAGCAGGGGTGTGGCCCCTCATGGATTGACTGTGCTTCAGTAGATGACCCTACATCCTTGAATCCACAGAAAGCCCAGTTACACTTGGCGAATTGTTACTTTTCTTTTTTAAAAGGGAAGATACAAGGTTGGGAAGGAATGGCTAGGTGGAGATGCATCTAGGAGGAGTTTAAGGAGGATGTGGGGGCTAATATAATCAACATAAATTATGTGTATGCATGCATATAAAAGTTTCAAAGAATGAAGAAAATATGTTTATATTTTTCTTTGGGAAAAAAATGAGCAAAACCATCTGAAATGGGCATCAGAGAAATGCAGATGGCAAGGCATTTCAGAGGATGGCTCCTGTCATCTGTTGCTAAGACAATTTTAAATCTATAATTACTCTTTCCTTCAGTTTAAGCTGGAATTCTGACAACAAACTGGTGGTAGCCAATAAAGCCAAGGAGGAGAAGGAACATTTATTCCTTGCTGGCAAAATGTAGCACGACTCGCCCCATTTGGAAAGTGGCTGGGCAGTTCCTTGCCAGCTTAGACACAGGCTTATGGTACAAACCAAACCACCCTAACATACTTATTCAAGGGAATGAAAAAATTGTGCTCATACAAAAACAAGTTAAGCAAGGTTTATAGCATAGCTTTATGGGTCATCAAAAGGATCAAGAGCAGCAAAGACGTCTTTGATCTGGGAAAGGTAGTCATGAGCCTTTGTACATCTTACTGTGGATAGTAGCACTGTTCAAGGGTCCAACCCTCAAGACCACACATGATTCAGATGCGTTTTGCCTAGTGAAGGCAAAGTAGTCCAAAGGATATGAAAAGGCAAAACCATGGGTCTAGGAACCAGGTAGTTGTGGTCAGTGATCAGGGGAGGTTTGGTGATGGAGGGTCAGTCAGCCAGAGGAATCTCAAGTCATTGGAGTTATTCTCTGTAGTAGCAGGATAGTGCACACCTGACTTCATGAATGAGTCAAAACTCATAAAACCACACAGCACTAAGAGTCAGTGTCTGTGTGTGAGTGAAGAAAAAACAACCAGAATGTGAGGGCTTCCCGAGATGACTTCAAGTGCAACAAGAACTTGTTACAAAGGTGTGTTGACCTTCCCAGGGAGATGTAGGAATAGCTACTAATAGAACCGAGAAAACATGTTTGTTTCTTCCCCGTTGTTTAAGTCTAAAGAAAGGATCTGTACAAAAATACTGAGCTCTGGTTGATGATTTTGTTTCTTAGATAGAAGGGTTCACATGTCTGGTGTAAGGACCAGGGAGGGCTCAGTTAGTGATGTGCTTGTGGCAAAGTGCTAGGATCCAAGTTTGTATGCTCAGTGCCTATCCAAAAAGCTGGGCACTGTGGCATATGCCTATCATCCTGGCACTGGGAAGATGCTTTCAGGATTATCCAGAGTTTGCTAGATAGCTCAGTCAACACTTCAAAAAAAAATTAGATAGTAACTAAGAAGAAACTTGCTGACCTCTGGCCTCCACATACATACACATGCAGTGACACACACATGCATGAGCACACACACACATACACATACACACTTAAAACTGTATATAAACTAGGGTTGAACAAATGCATCAATAGATTATAGTTAATGGGGGGCAGATTTCACACTGACAGGGTAGTTATACAGAAACAAAAGAATAAATCTAATAATGGTGAATGTGAGTGAGTATCAGTCCTTTATCCATTACCTACCTGTTATCTCCTCTCGGGATGTATGCATCCATCAGTCCACATACATTTATTCTTGTCTTCTCAGAGGACCTAGTGACACTTCTATTGCAATGAACATTCCCATCGCCCAGAATCCGCATCCAGTCTTATTCTCCAAGCAAAGGAACCAGAACTCATTGGAAAATTGGCTGAGTTCCCCCCACCCCCCACCCCCCACCCCACCCCCAAGGAAGGAAAAAAAAAAAACCAAGATGGGGCTGAGCCTGGATCATCTTGTTAGTGTAAGAAAATAAGGAAGTATTTAAAAGAGAAAAAAAAAAACCAAGGGTGTGGAGTGCTTGAACCATATCAAAGGGGCAGTGAAGCCAAACTAAATAAACTCCTCGGGGCCAGAACTGACACAGTTTGAGCAACGAAATAAACAGGCATGCTGTGATATTGTAATGAGCAAGAAGGAAATGACTACTGCTGGGTGCGTGTGAGTGAGGGACAGAGTAAATGTCACAAGGAGAATGTTACATAGAAAATTTTAAATGATCTTCATGGATTATTGTTGAGCTCCAGGAAATGGAGCTTAATTCCCCTCTCTTCCAGTAGGGGCTGGGCTTAATCCCAGTTTCCAATAGACAAGGAAAAGCAACAAGGCTAACTTTGTGGTGAAGAAGTCTGACAGACTCCACTTCAGCCACGGGACTAGGGTTGACCTCATCAGTAATGGGCCACTGTGGTTTTGTTCCCCCAATGCGATAGCCCCAGTATGATACAAAAAAGTTGTTGAGAACACCAAACCAAGTACAACCTGTGAACTACCCAGCCAGTACCTCTGGAACTTGTCAAGTTATGACAAGTGACCCAGGGAAACACTCACAGACAAGGCAAGTCATCAGCTATGGTGACTACATCCAGCTAGTGTTCCCGGAAAGCCGGGGATCTTAGGGCTGGTGCAGAGAAGGCTGTGGTCAGGCCTCCGCACCCACTCTGGTTTCTTAGTTCTAACGGGCATGCTGTGGTAATATGAGACACTTCGTGAGCAAAGCCTGGGGAAACCACAGTGGGCCTGTGGGCCTCTGTGCCTCTGGGCACATTTTCTGTAGGTCTAAACTGAATTGAAAGCAAGTTAAAGGGTCTGATGATTACTATACTGTGCCATTGTGAACCACCAATCACAGAAAAGCTTGGCAACTGTGACATGTTTGACTATTGTAAAAATGAGTAACTCGTTCCCATTGACAATCATTTTAGTTATTCACCAATAAGAAATTCAGTAAACAAGTGACATGAATATTTTTTTAAAGCTTATTCCTCGTGGAAAGTCATTGTAAAAACTCTGTTATTTAAGAATTTTCTTTCTAGAAAATCAGTCACAAGAGATGGAGTCTGCTGGGATGCTTAGGGTTCCTGGCATGTGCCTTGAGGACTTTGGGCCTCTGGCTCCTGCATATCCCTATTGCCTCTTGGCTGAGATGAGTCGTTTCATTCTGCCACATATTCCCAGAGTGCTTTGCTACTACCGCCCCAAAGCTACAAGAACAACTGATCATGAATTGGCACCTCCAAACCTGTAAGCTGAAACCAACATTTTCTCTTTATAATTTAATTAACTCAGAGATGTCATTATGGTGCTGGAAAGCTTACAAGCACTACTTCTCAGACAGTTAAGCTTGGATGTGAAGTCCGAACATTGTAATTTTATATAATAGCCTGTACCTTCTATTCTGAGATACACTGCCATATATTGGCACAAACAAAAAGAAATGAATAGGTACATTATTCTTAATCTACTTATTTGGGAGCCGTAAAAATAAGACAAGGACACACTAGCCAAATAGCGTGAATATAAGCACTCAAGATGCCAAACTGACTTAGGCTTTGGTCCACAGGGGACAACCAATGCAGCCCAACACAGCCTTAGCCATTGTATGATCCTGAGGCATTTTCACACTCAGTGCCATGTACCCTCTGTCACCTAATCCCAGATCTCCATTGCCTCCCTTCCTCTCCCCTCCCCTCCCCTCCCCTCCCCTCCCCTCCCCTCCCCTCCCCTCCCCCTCCCCTCCCCTCTGAAAGCAGCTCTTCCCATCCTTTCCCAAGCCCTGGTAACCACTTATATTTTGCCTGCTTGGATTTGCTTATTCTAGACTCTTTCTTAAATGGGCCCACAATGCTTTTTTTAGTGGTGGTTTCTCCAAGCACTGTCTGAAGAACACCTATAAAGCATGCTTTAGTGAAGTTTCCTTGGTCTTGGTCTTCTGAAGAGAGTATCTGTAAGAATATGGGTGCTGACATGCTTCCCATGTGCCAGCGGTGCCACCAGGGAGTAAAACTTATTTTGTTTTACTGTCTTCCTTATTCTATCTTCTAGTAACATGGATGGTGTGTCTGGCCTCCCTGCTGGGCTCAGTTAGGCAGCTTGACAAGGAAACCTACAGCAGAGTGTTCTTAGGCTGTCTTAGTAAGTGACCTCTTCTGAGAGAATTGCAATACAACTATCCCACGCATCCACAGAGACCCTGCCATGTGTACCTCCTGGTCACTCACATCTTTGGTAAAAAAAACAAAAAACAAAAAACAAAAAAAAAAACAGTACCATATTTGCATATAACCTGTGCATCTGCTTCTAAATACTTTAGATTATCTTTGGGTTCTCTGCAGTAGCCTGTGGGATAGATGCTGTGGAAACAGTTATCCCATGTCATTGACAAAATGATGACAAGTGAGAAGCCCACACAGTCTCGGATGCAAGTCTTTTGCATTTTAACATTTTCAGCCTGAGGCTGAACTCATGGATATGGAATCAGCAGATATTGGACTGGTTGTCTTGACTGGACGTATTGACACAATGTCCAAGGCACGTTCATTTTTCAAATTATGTTTCTCAGAGACTAAAGGCCTCATAGAGGTGCCTCAAGACTATACTCCCTACTCAACAACAGAGACGTGAGCCATCTTGTGGAGTGAGCAAACCCATTCTTATCCCCAGGGTAATATGGGAAGTAGTAGAAGCTTGAAAACTGGGGCTTCAGATAGGGCTTGGTTTGAATTATGCTTAAAAACTAAGAGAAGGTATCTTACCCTAAGTCATGGAACTGCTGGTTGTAAGATTTACTTATTGTTATTTTTGAGACACTGTGTAGCCTAGGGTGCCCTAGAACACATCTCCTTCTCAGGCTGGCCTTGAACTAATGATCCTCCAGTCCCTGCCTTACCTTAAGGGTTATAGACATGTGCTACCAAGAGCCCTGTGGGAATCAGTGGGTCACTTCGATGACTAAATAGCTAAGTCTGGGAATACTGCATAGAAATACAGAGATCTTTACACAGCACTCATGGTCAGGGAGGCTCACTGGTGGGAAACCCTGAGTCAGGTGCTCGGCAAAGGCCCCTGACTGACTGACTGACTGACTGACTTACCCAGTACCAGACAGATGAACAGAGCACATGGAAGCCTCATAAAATAACCAGAGATTGATTTGTAGTAAATCACAACTCATTTCTGTGTCACAGTGTTTTCTACTTTCTTCTATGGTTACCCTGCTTCTGCCTCTGCTATTTTGGAGACAGTAAGCTACAATTGCCATGTAAGCTCATTGCAAAAACTCCAAACACAGATGAGAGAGCAATTTTACCACAGCAAAGAATTGTTGTCTTCTAGATGTTTCTAAAAGTGGCTACTTTTAGGTTGGGATTCTCTACTTGTCAGTTAACATACCTATATGTCTTAACATTATGGTTTGGATTTGTGTAGGATTCTGATCTGTGAATTTCTTGAGGTTGTGTGTGGGGCAGTGGACTGTGCCACCAGACAGAAAACTTGGGAAGGTCAAGCAGATTCAGAAACCCCGGTAATTCTCATATCTGAGAATGTTAGGTGTTTAATCTATTTCAGACGAGGTTCCTGGTCCAGAGGCCTGCTCACTCTAGTGGTCCAGAGGCCTGCTCACTCTAGGGTGTCTAGGAAGTGAAGTTGGGAAGGGTCCTGATGTACCCTGAAAAGTATGGACAATTACCTAGCTTCCTTCCTTTAGGTCTCGAGCACCTTTAAAAGTGCTGACACTAACAGTAGTGTCACAAGCTGGAGATAAAGCCTCCAGCATATTGGTTAACTGACATTCAAAGTCCAAGCTGTAGGAAGTTTCCTGAATTTCTTTTGTTTGATCTGGAAAAATGTAATAATGGTAGAGCCTTCTTTAATGGGGGGAATGCACGTATGCAGTTAGAAAAACGCCAGGCATGAAAGAAGAAAGAAACACATGTTGGTTATCATCATTAATAGAGATCAGTCCTCTGGCTGTTACTACCATCATGGTGAAAAGCAAGTCTTAGGGAGGGGAGACTTGTAGGCTTGTCAGTTATTGTGATGAAGAACTATGAAGCCGTTCAAGATGGAGACCCACTCCTCAGTGATCTCTGGGATATGTCCTAGTTAAATGCTTCTCAGAGAGAAAGGGTGATTGGAGGCTGTTTGTATGCACTCGGGCAGTGACCTAACTCCTATTACCAAGCCTGCTGAGCTAAGTCAGCAGGTCTGCCTGCTGGCTGAGTTCTGCTCTGCCTGTAGGTGGATGGTTGCACCTGACTCAAATCCTTCATGTGAGTCCTTTGTGCCACAGTCATCTGGTTCTGGGCGTTTTGGATTTTTCTGATACTTGTGGTATTTGGTACATGCAAACTGAGTCATCTCTAGGGTCCCAAACACTTAGGAATTCTTCGTACACAGAGCTCAGGACAGTGGGATAGCATCCATTACTTCATGAATGAAATACTAAGTTGCTAGCATGTGTACTGTACCACAGACTTCTTCAGTTGTGTATGCTGTACTTATGGAGTGTGTGTGTGTGTGTGTGTGTGTGTGTGTATTCAGTCCTGCCCATGCTCCTCCCTGCCCTAAATGCCTAGCCCTTGGTAAACTTCTTTATTTTGCCAATATCTTCGTAACCCTTCCCCATTTTTATTCTCCCATGTCAGCATGTCACATTACTGCCATTTTCATTTTTTTTTCTTACTCCAAGATAAATGCAGAAAGAGCTTGCTTGCCCTGTGGCTGAACTCTGCACAGCTTCTCGAAAGGAAAATGTCTGTGTGGCATGACTTTTTCCATCACTCAATCCAACTGTGCACTCCCAGAATAGGAAAAGTCAGAAAATTAGCAGACACACCAGGGCTAGCTTCTAATACGATGGAATGAAACTGCCAGTCAACCACTCTGGTCCTGGGCATGGTATCTCCAGGGGGAATCCCTGCTAACACTTCTCCTAGCAAGTGGAACTGAAGTTCTGAGGGAATAAGCCAAGGGTCTCCAATTCCATTTCTGTCATTTATTGATTACATCTGAGGTTTGGAATAATTTGTAAGCATGTTCTTAAAATTCCAGCTAGTGTTTCTCTCTTTCCTCCATGTCGCCAGGTTCCAAGAGTGAGAACCAGTGGGTGAGGCTGTATAGTGACATTTTAAATTGTACAGTTTAGATTAAAAGGGGAAAATCACAATAACTAATCTCGATTCTTGAAGTTTATGAATTAAAAAAAACTAGTTATAAACAAATAAGGAAACCATGAAAAGGAAATTTTATTTTTTCAAGCAGGAGGAAGCCCCCAAATGTTGTTGGTTTTCAGATTATAATGTACTTTGATTTTCAGATTATAAATCTGGATCCCAGAGGGTCATCTTGCTACATTTTAATATGTAGTTCAAAGCTTGGCTCTAAAAGATACTCAGCAAGCATGTTTAAATGAATGTTTGTGATCAAGTGATTTATTCTAAGGGGCCACTAGCAGAGCTTGGTAATACTCCCCTCTTATCTCAGCATCTTAGCTGGAGGATCATAAATTTCAGGCCAACTTAAACTACATAGAGATATTAGAGTTAACCTGTACTACATAGCTAAATTCTGTCTAAAAATGAGGTTGGGGTAGGGTGGGGCTAGCTTGCCTAGGAAGCAGGAAGCTCTGGGTTTGATCTCCAGCATTATATAAAACTAGACCTGCTGGCGCATGCCTATAATCCTAGTTTTGGGGGCGTATAGGGGTGGGAGTGTGGGGAGGACTCAGGAGCTCAAGGCCGTTCTTAGCTATAAAGCAAGTTTGTGGTCAGTGTGGACTATGGAATACTGTATCAGAAAGGAAGGAGAGAGAGGGAGGGAGGGAGAAGAAAGGAAAACAAGGGGCTCTCAGTAGGTGGCAGCCTCCTGCCGATGGGACTTGTCAGCATTATACTGAGTTAATAGCAAATGAACAATAAGCTTCCAATTAACTTGGGGTAGCAGCCTCGCACAGAGCAGCCCCTATCTAAGTACAGTGTGACAAGGCCAGTTGTCACATCTCTTCCTGGAGATAGCAAGTCATCTAATACAGCCCACAATTGTAAAGTTCTGCTCTTGCCCAACAGCCTTCTAACAAATTAACTGGGATGTGTACTTGTGTTCTGGCTAGGATCTTGATGAAGGGCTGTTTGTCTCACTTAGACAATGTTGCTATGTCTTTTGCAGTCTCTAGGGGGTAAAGTTCTGCTATGACTACAGTCAAAGTCCCCTTGCTTCTTGCTCAAGAGCCTGGTCTTTGCTGTTACTTTGTTTCAACAGCATTGATCTGGTTTCCTATGGCCCCCATCTCATCAGCCCCTCACCCTATAGGTCCGACTCCACTGTGCATGCTGTGGACTTTGACACATTCTAACTTTTTTTTTTTTTTTTGGTCAAATGAGAACACTGAGTTTTCACAGCAGAGTTCATGCCACTCATGGAGCTGCATGAGGAAAATCCAAGCTCTAAGACTGCATGGAAATTACACTCGCCAACCCAGATGTGGTAATAATATTTGATATTAACTCAAGAGAGCATTCCACGGATGTTAAAAGTTGTGGGCACTTCCAGGGGGTGATTATTTCTAATTTCATTTGGGAGTTTGGGAAAACCCTTGTCTCTTCAGATTTTTCCTTTGGCTGGCAACAAGGTTTGGGGAACATTTGAATCTCCTGTCTCCATTTTTTCCCCTCCAAGATCCATTTCTTTTCCTGGCTATTTCCAACTTCACTAACCAGAGGGATAAAACAAGTAAGGAAGGAGCCTAGCCTTCTTCCTTGTCCTTTTTGTTTTTCAAGGCTGCTGTTGTGGAAAAATTCCAGGGAGATCTTAAAAGAGTTGCTAAACAGAGGTTTGAGGTTTCTGTGCCCCTTGAGAAAGCATGAACTTGGGTTTCATTTAAAAGAGCATCTGCTAGCTGGCTTTGGGATTCTTACAGGGCCATTTGGCTATCCTTTGACTGGGGAAATCTTGCCCTCTATGGTACTGTTTGTTCTATAATACTGGGGAGTCAGTGCAGAATCCCAAGCCCGCTAGCAAAGTCATGCACCACTGGACTACCTCCCAGGTCTTAAAATGTTTCTTTGTGGTGCATGCGTGCGTGCATGTGAAAAGGGGCATGTTATGTGTTATGTATGTGAGTGGTACACAAATCCAAGTGTATGGGGTGTGCATCTTTGTGCACTCACACTCATAGGGAAGTCAGAGGAGGAGGATGTGTGCCTTCTGCCATCCCTCTCCAACTTATTATCTCTGTGTCTCCCACTCTGTCTGTCTCTGTCTGTCTTCTCTCCCCACCCCCACCCATCTGAACTAGAAGCCTCCCGTTCTGGGTACACTGGCTGGTCAGCAAGCTTCCAAGATCCACCTCTTGGTACCCTCCAGCACTGGGGTTGTCAGCACACTCAGCCATGCCTGGCTTCAGTCTCTAAACTTTTCTTTTGAGACTGTCTCTAAGGTACACAGCTGACCTAGAGCTCAGCTTTAGTCCAGACAGGCCTTGAGCCTATCATCAGGCCTGCTCCACCAGGCCTGACTTGTCCTTTACATTTTGAAAATATGGTTCTTTATAATGGGAAAATGTGCCATTACCTATTAAAAACAATGTACATCGTTTGATTTTTTTTTTCTCTCTGAAAGATATCCCCATGCTATTTCTGGAAGGCAGTAATCCCCACTTGTTATGGGTTTAGATGCATCTGTGGCGTCTTTTCCTGTGTTTGGAAACACACCACAGCCTGTGACCCTGCACACAGATGTGCAAAGTGAAACAAAACCTAAAGACCTGAAGTCAAGAGTTTCGAACTCTGTAGGACGCTTGAGCCTTTAGGAGCGTGAGGATGTTTCGAAACCCTGAAAATATTTGGTTTAGAAAAATCCAAGGGCTGAACTTGGGTTTAGACAACACCCTTCCTCCTGCCACAGCTCTGCCCAAAGGGTGCCCGAGAATCAGCTGCAGAGCCGGGCTGGCACCAGCTTGCTTTCCATAACCTCAGGGCAAGTGAAGAATAAAGGCTCTCGAATCTGCCCCAGAGATCTAAACGGAAAATCTAATGCCTCTTTGCCCTTGCCCCTTAGGAAAATATGCACAGTGCTCACTCATTGGCCCCAGGGAATATTCCTAACTTTGGAGACACAGTACAAGTGATGACTTTATTTTTAAATCTCTGAAATAAAATTTTAAGTTTCTACATAAGAAAAGCGATCCCATCATGAACACTTCACCTCTGCAGTGCTAAGACACTTCGTATCTGTGCATACTGAGTCTTTTCTTGTCCTGTATTTTTAAGGGCTTACATTATAACAAGACACCTCATCCTACACATACAATTAATTTACACCCGAAAGGCATGACATCAACATGAGTCTGCAACATTGGGGTTCTAGTTTGACGAGATGTGGTTTGTTTCGTGTCGTGGTGTGGATGGTATAGATGATGCGCCTGCATTTACCACTTGATCAGCTGTCCTGTGTCCAGAACTGAAATGAGGGAATCCCATCCAGTGTGTTTTTGTATTTGTGGGGGACAAAGTTCCAATAGCTTTCTTTTATGCCTGCCAGGGTATCTTAGAAAGTACATGTCTTTAAGAGTTAGAAGGGCTGGGAGCCAGAGACTTTAAATACCAGCTGGGAGCTTCATAGGGCCCCCGCTTCTTCCCTTCCCTCATAAAACTGCTATCTATGTCAATCTGTGTTTATTTTTCTCCTGCCTTTTAATTTGCTTAATGGACTTTGGCTGAAGATTTCCCTCAAGGTCTCAGGAAAGTCAAGTCTAGTAAACCTCTAAGGACCAAGCTGTCACAGCTGAGCACTTTGGGTGATTATTTTGTCTGACTTTCATCATGTTTGCTTCAGAAACAATGGCTGCAGAGTAGGCTGGACCATGTCCTGCTACTTAGGAACCTGGGAAAGCAGTGGACAGCATTAGGCTGCCTCTCCTCCCTCAGCTCTTCCCAGTCTTCCCAGCTACTACACCCCATGCCTTCCTCTCTCAGGATCCTGGTCTCTCTCCATTCACCTTCCCCCTCCTCACACTTTCTCAGAGATGTCAGTCTAAGTAAAATTTGAAGAAGAATTTTGTTGTTGTTTGTTAAAGAATTTATTCAGAACTGAATGATTTAATGGGACTGATCTGGGATACAAAAGGGATGAAGAGTTGTTTGTTAATTTATTCAGGGAGACAAGGAGACTGCCATGTGCAGAGGTGAACAGAGGAAGATTATATAAGTTGTTTTCAGACAATGATCCTCAGGCCTGAGGATTCATAGCGAGGGTGGCATCAGATCACCGTTGAATAGGAGGCTGCTAAGCCGATGTGCTAGCGGATATTGGCTTGTGGAGAGGCTGTGCTTTTTTGTTTGTGGCTCTGGGTTTCCTGATAGCTTATGTTTTCAGGTGATCCTCACCTGAGGGCCATCCCTCTATGACCTCCTGGACTCTGTGTTGCCACAGCTGACACAAGCTGTTCTATCTTTCCCCCAGAATTTTCCTTTGACATCCTGGGTGCTGTAAGAGTTAGCAGGACACAATTGGATTTATGGGCGGGGCCATTTCACCTGTGTGGACTATCACCTCAGAATCTGATGCAAACCATGGCTGACACACACACAAACTCCCCAGTGCTACAGGACCTCACCCCCAAAGCATTCATACCCACATGAAGCAGTCATACAGATGGTTGTGACAACTTCCAGCTTGGGGAATCCTGTTTCATTCCTATACCAAGCAGATTCTCTGAAACCGAATCCAGTTCCATTTTATCACTCATGGGACTGTTCACCAGCTGAGAGGTAAACCTGCTTGCCTGACCCACACCATCACCATCTTATCCTTTGGAAGACACACTTGAACAATGTGACACTCTGGAAGATCTCACCAACAGGCATGCAAAAGGCTAATGTCCTTGCTTCTCTCAAGCAGGCATACTTTGTTTTTCTTTTTTGGCAAATATTTGATGTTCTTATATCAATATTTTCTTTGAAATGGGTACATTTTGACCCAGTGCCAGGAATACTGTTTTGTGAGAAGAATAAGGGTTTTTTTTTTTTTTTTTAAATCTCAGATGTTTTCTTTCACATGTTTTATAGCAATAAACATTTCTGGAGCAACTCACTCTTTTGAAACATAATTTGAACAAGAAGTGGATAGAGGGTACATCTGCTTCATGCAGGCTTTAGACTCAAGTCTCTAGAGGAGGCCTCATAAACTGCTCACCATTTATGACGCACGCTTGACTAGAAAAGATGTGGGGCGAGTCGGGAAGACATTTGTTCTCCAAGACCAAGTATCCCTGAGTCTGGAGATGATTTATAATAACCTCAAAGCTGGTGTTCTTTTCTGAACAACAGAGACCTATCCCCAGGTTGACTCTTCTGGTGGGTAGCTTTCTGGATGTCTCACCAACCTCCTGTCCCTTAGCACCCACCTTAGCACTGCCCTCCAGGTTTGCTCTCTCTTCTGCACGATCAAGTTTGGTAACAGCTTATAGACTTAGTCCCTTCCAAATAAAGTATTAAATTTGAAAGAATTGTCTGTGGTTTAAGATTATGAGAGAAAAGTATAGTGAATTATTAGCTGAGACATCCAGCCCTGAGTACTGGACAGCTGCTAGAATCTAGGACTTTCTGTTGGCAGACGGTCATCATTAGACTAGTTAGACTATAGCCTGTAAGTCACTGTAATAAATGAATAAATAAATACATATCAATAAATTATATATATATATATGTACATATATATATATAATTTATATGAATGTATATGAGAGATTTAGATTCATTGTATAAGCTCTGTTTCTCTGGAGAACCTTGACTAATCCACCATTCTTTCTGGATCCTCTGAGGGGCCAGATGAGTAGGGTAACATTTGGTAGCAGTGAGTAGATTGGGTACAGCTGATGCAGTAAACCTGGTGTGTAAGGATAAAGATGCTCTGGGACACAGAAGATTGGTCCTAGGTTGACATATTGTGCCAACCTCAGTGCTGCTGAGCAAGATCTGACTATAAAGATCTGACTATAAAGATCTGAGAATAAAACTATGTCCAGGGGTATGTGGAGAAGAAGTAATACCATATATTCTTAATTCATATTCTCTTCTGATATAATTTTTATATCAGTTTTAAATACAGATTAATTAGCAAAAAAAGAAATTAAGAATTTATCTTTAACCACTTTGAGGACATGGTTCTTCTGGAATTATCAGTATCAGTGTAATCAAAGATATTATGAGGGTGTAAGTCATACAGAAAGTTCTAAATGTATTTGGAATTTTCCATTAAATTTTAAGAAGGTTTGAAAGGCTTTGAAGACAAATTCAGCAGGGAGCCTCTTCTGCTCAGTTCTTCCTTTTCTCAGGTGCATCTGAGCCTCCTCCTCCTCCTTCTGAAAAGAAGCCTTTCATTTTCTGGAAGCTGTTAGGAATAGCACTGTATGTAATAAGGACTGAGAACTTCTTCTGTGGGAAGCTGTGAGATTCCTGTATCCCCAGTGTTTATGAGGAAGGACTTAATAGTGTTCTCAGGCAGAAAAAAAAAATCACAATTTGCATTTTGGAAATATAATCAAAACAACCATAATGAGTCCCAGGACTAGGGACAAAGCAAGACACACATTAGTACATGCAGGCACACCTGAAAATGCTTGCATGCTTAATGACAAGGGATTTAGGATAAATAGTGTATCTGGCTGACTGTAGTAACTTGTAACTGCTCATGGTTGATCCTCCCTGTGGTGAACATGGGCAATCTCTGGCCATCTCTTTGCCCCTCAGCTAGGGCATGCTCCCCCTGCTACTGGCTGCTTTCAACAGAGTGGGCAGGCAACCTTGTCCTTGCTGCTCTGGAGAGATTTGCATATGTGTTTGTTCAACAGAGCTGTGGTGTATGGAACAGTTCAGTTGTTGAAGTGGGTGGCCACATATCCAGGTCGTGTCTAGAGGTGAGGGCTCATCCATTAGGCTGCCTGGGGGCTGATCCTTCCCTTCTTTTGTTAAAGTCCTTGTCTTCTAGTGATGTATCTTTCACAACTTTTCAAATGAATGCAAATTCCATGTGTGCAGTTTCAACTATACGGAAAGAAAATCCAACGGCCAAACTTTCCCCATCTCAGGGTTGTAGAGCTGTGGGTTCGTTCTGTAATGGGGTGAAAACAGTTCAGCTTGTGGTTGGGCACAGAAGCTCCTTTTGCTCTCAAGCCATCAAAGAAATGAGTCAGGGCCAAGTCAGCTTGCTTTGGCTATAGCAGGGCCCTGTGTAACCCAGAGACACTCTGTTTTTATCTGTAATTATAATAGATACAGGAACGCGTATATGGTGAACCAGTTGCCTATATTTTAAGGTTGGTGTAAGGATTTGACTCTCTATACTTTTGAGCAAGTTGATTAAACAGTTGTCCACTTGATGCCCTGTGGCTCACACCTGCAGAGCAGTGTGCTTTCAGAACAGTCTATGCCATTCAGCTGCCACCATTTTCAAATCTTGGTCTTTTCTAGGTCATCAATGGTTGGTGAAGTGAAGTTGGATCTTGCAAGGCTGAGGGACCTATAAACAGTGAGTTTCTTGGGGTCACTCTATGAAATCCCAGAGAGGCTCCTGACACCATTCATACTGTTACTTTCAACATTCTTCTTTCTATCATGATCTTTGCTTTAATTCTTGCAAGATTTCCACAGTGGTGTTACTCTTTCTTGAAATGAAACAGGAGAAGAGGGGTACATAGGGTGTGGGGTTTAAAATATGCTGATAGCGAAAGTGGAGTTTCCATGAGGCAGTCACTCTCTGCAGAAGTGTCAGGCAGAAGAGTTTCCCAGAAACACCTGTACTGTGTGGACAAGGAGGTAAAAGGTCACTATTATCTCATGGGCTTGGAACTCTTGTCAGTGACAATGATGAATTGCTCTCATGTCCATAAGGGCTCCCTGAAAATGAGCAGAGAGCAAGGGTTTGCCCTGGCCCCTAGTTCTGCTGCAGCCATCTTGCTCTAGCTGTCCTCTACTTCAGAACCTGAGTCAGACAGAGCCTCCTGGACCCCACTCTCATTTCCACAAATTTTACAGATGTGAAGCCTTGGGGGTCTATTTCCTACTACAACAACCACTGCCCCCAAGGGAAGAGAGCACTCAGTTTAGGAGTTCAGTACTTAAACACTGTGTAGCAATTTCTTCTGAATTGAAACATTCTATTATGGAAAGAAGTTCTTTGGAACTCAGGAAATAAACAACTCAGAAGTCTCAGGAAGAACCTGAAACCAGATCTAACTAGGCCCTGTTGCCTCGAGGCTCTGTACTCAGTGGAAACGGCTGAGGAGAGAAGACTGTGTAAGCAATCCCACTGCCTGCAGTTCACAGGGAGAGCTCCAGAGGCTCAGGTCTCATGAGGCATCACCCCGGTTGGGTGGGTTGCCAACCATACTTTGAGTCATGCTTTAAGTGGCTCTCATTTATGCTCCTGTACTTACCCCAATAAATTTATTGGTTCACCAACTTGTACTTTGATGGTTGAAGGGTCTCTAATCAACTTACAAACATGACTCTGTCTGGCCCTGCCTTTTTACCTGATTCCCTCTGCCTTGCTAAAAACTGTCAGATTACATTCTAAAGCTAGTACCCAAGATCTATTCCCTTATTTGGCCACTTCCTCTTCCTGAGGCTGGCTACAAGATCCAGCTGTCAAAAGTATTGAAGTCCAGCAATCAAAAGCCCCCTTTGCCTCACCTGAATTAACATGCCTAATTAAAATGAAATACTTCATTCTAACATGGGGTTTCCTCTTTTCCCTTTATAAACTGTCAGTTGCCTATGGGCTATGTCTCTTGCTTCTCTATCCAGAGGCACTCCTTTGTCCCCATCTGGGACATATACCCCCATACCTATTCCCTTGCTCCCTCCCCCTTTCCCTCATCCTCTATCTACTGTCTTTGTCCCTTATCCCTACCCTCAGTCCCTCTGGGGCAAATAGGTTTCCTTTGTGCTGAGAGCTTGTACTTAGGGGATTCTAAGCTGATACTGATCCTTTCAGTGATATCATTAACTTGGTCTGTCTTTGGTTCTCTGTCTGAGGTATGTTTGGTTGGAACCCCTGCTTGCCCCACACACTCTTAGAAACCTTGTCTGCTCTCCCTCCTTCAACACCACTCACAGGGAGAAAGTTCTGGGCTAACACATCATCACCCTTCACCTCCACATTCCCAGCAACCCACTAAAGAGAACCTACACAAGTGTACCTGGCCAGGGGTTCAGCTTTTGACCATGTATGGGCACAATCCCAGCTCCTAGCTACCATTATTACATCACCTTGTGCCTAAAA
Organism: Arvicanthis niloticus; assembly: GCF_011762505.2. Classification (NCBI taxonomy): domain Eukaryota; kingdom Metazoa; phylum Chordata; class Mammalia; order Rodentia; family Muridae; genus Arvicanthis; species Arvicanthis niloticus. The sequence continues at coordinate 72,748,834 of NC_047665.1, read as the reverse complement.
CCTCTAAAACCCCGTTGTGTTAGCCCAGGTGCGTAATTTCTGTGGCCCCATTCCTTGGGACCAGTGAATTCACTTGGGAGCAGCGTCTAATAAACCTGCATTATCTACTTTTAATCAGGTCTAATCTGGACTATATTGTGTCAGCTGAAAACCCATTATGATGAGAGTACAGTCCGCTCATGATGGCTCATTGTCATGTTCTCAGGCACGAAGAAGGTTCAGGGAAAACAGAGACTTTCAGTGTAATATAAATTCTTCTGGATCACAGATAGAGGCGTGGAGAGATGCAGATGTGAGCAAGCAGGCTGGATCAGGGCCTCATGGGGAGTGAGCAGTAGAAGATGAACAGGGGTGGGGGGAGTAGTTGCTCAAACAGTAGGAATGGCTCAACCTGGCACATCTCAGGCCCTCTATACCTCAAAGTAATAGGCAGGGAGGTAAACATGCCATTCATAGTTTGATATTTAAAAATTATTTGGGGTATGGAACCAAGGGCTCATACATGCTGGGTAAATGCTCTACCTAGAGATCACCATGAAGAAAATGACACCAAAGACAAGAAGGGTTTATTTTCCTGTGCTGACAAGTTTTTCCAATTTTGGGTCATGTTTAGTATAAAACCACTGGAATGTATTTTTAAATGGATAAAATATAATATATTTATAAATATAAATGTTCAAAGCAAAACCTGAGAAAGAAAAACAGTCTCACTTGAACTAGTCGAGTGGACTTCTTTTACATATTAATTTATTTAACATGACCTTTAAAGACTATTGACTCAAGTGAGGCAGGCTCCACTTCTTAGAAGCCCCGGCAGACAAGACAGACGTGTTTTCCAGCCTACAGGAACAACAGCAAACATCACAGGCTATGAATTCCAGTGTGGAATGCCCTCCCCCCAACACACACAAGTACACATACACACCACACACACACACCACACACAAGTACACATACACACCACACACACATACCACACACAAGCACACACACATGCCACATACACATACCACAGACACACACCACACATACCACACACATATCACACACACCACACACACACCACACACACCACATACACACACACACTGCACACACACCACACACACATACCACACACAAAACACACACATCACACACACAACACACACACAACACACACATCACACACACACACAACACATACAAGCACACACCCACAAAATTGGGATGGTCTTATAAATAACTATTCTTTTACAAATGATTTCTCCCCTTCCTATTCTTGCTTCTCATTCTTTCTCTCTTTGAACAGAGATCAGGGTTGCCTTCCTAAGCTTCCCTTTTCCCAGCCTCCTGAGCAGTATTCTTACAAGGACACAGCACATACTGGGGTGAAGGGCTCAATGGATGCTTCCCTTTGCCAGGGATAGAACTCAGTGCTTTACATATGCTAGGCTGTGTCCTGCCACTGGGCACTGACTTCTCACTGCAAGCTTGACAAAACTACGGGTCACCCCATATTATTTAACCAATGACTCTGTTGCCTGTAATATTAAAAAGTCAATCTAAGCTATTGGCTAGCTGGGGGCCCACTCTCACTAACCCTGGCTCCGCCACTGTTACATTTCCCTGGAGCTCAGTTGAGTTGCCGAGAAATGGAAAACACCAGACAATCTTAGTTTAAAATCAACAAATAACACAATCGCTGGACTTGGAATCTATCATCCTAAACTCATTAACTAGTCTATGTTAGAAATCTTTTGGTGGTGGATTGTGGTGAATTCTGGCCACCAGATCTAACAGTCCCAGCCTACATCTTGTCTGCTTCCCTCCCCATCCAAAGGGGCCTGTTACTTTCTCCTCATTCCCTCTTCCTCTCCTGGACCCGGAAGTCCCGCCTCCTCCTCTCTCAGTGATTGGCTTCTTGTCATCTTTACTACCTAATCAATCAATTAGGGAAAACTTCTGCTACATCATCAGTAATACTCCATTTTTATCTTCCCATTGTGTTTGACAGCAAAATGTTATGAACAAATGTTTCTATTTTTTTAATACTTTAATACCAGGATTGGTCAGTTTAGAGAGCTTTAGGGACTTAGTAAATGATTTTCTTATTCAGAACCTTCACTCATGACTATTCAGGAGATACAGATACTGTTAGAATCTAAGCATTCTATTCCAAATAGAGATTTTATAAAAAATGATTAACATAAAAATGTTATTCTGCTCACACATGTATAGTTTGTTCTCCTATCTTATCTTGTATAACAAGAGACTGGAAGTATGGGTTGATGTAATATTTTCTAAAAATTGTTAACTTCACAATCTAATGCAAATGTGTGTACACTCAGTAATCTGGAAACTGACTTAGCTTACATTTACAGTTAGTGATACAGAAGCTGACTTAAGCTACATTAGACAAACAGAGGTACCTTCTCTTACACATATAGACATATGTATAGACATAGTAGGCTGTTGACTATTCTGTGAGTTGGGGCTGAATACTTTGGATCCTCTAGACTAGAGGTTCTCAACCTATGGGTTGAGATCCCTTTGGGGGTCACATATCAGATATCCTGCATATCAGATATTTACATTCTGGTTAATAACAACAACATTCCAGTTTTGAAATAGCAATAAAATAATTTGGTGGTTAGGGGTCACTACAACCTGAGGAACTGTATTCAAAGGTCACAGTGTTAGGAAGGTTAAGAACCGTTGTTCTGGACCTTGTGTCTAAATCATAGTATAGATACCTCTGCTCTAGGCGTCACATTCTCATTCCAGCCACGAAGAAGCAAAATGCAACCCCTTATTCCTTCAGTGATGTGAGCATGGACTATCCTGTGAATGTCTGCCTTTGGGTCACACTCTGTCTTCAGGGAGCAAAACGGAGTACATAGTGTCTTTAACTTCTAGGGTCAAAATGATCTAGGAGGAACCGGTTCATAAATGGTGGCTGAGATAGCCATCCAACAGTGTCTTCACCCAGCAGCGCACTGCATGTAACTGCTCAAGCCTCCCACAATGCTCTGGGTTGCAGAGACATGGCTTTGGTGTTACCACACTGAATTCCTTCTTTACTTCAGGTCATTAATGTCAGCATCATGAGATTTGTACAGAAGGGTTAGTGTGAAAGATATATTAGGAAAGAAAACAACAGGACTACTATCCTATTTTTGGTGTATTACTCTGTAATTATTATCTGATTTGTGTGGGTTGTATGTTCTTTCTTCTATTTACTTGTATTTAAAGATAACACATAAAATCATAAGGTTTATCATGGATGACATTTTCATGATGCTTTTTTTTTTTAATCCATCCTCCTCTCCTACTCCCCTCCCGGTCATCTTTCTAGTCTCACGACAACGCATACACATTCACAAACACAGGAATCTGCGCACTCACATGTAGGATTTGCATAGGAGAGAAACTAACAATGTCTGCATTTTTTTCCTTTAACAGAGATATTTCCAGTTCCATCTATTTTCCCACAAGTGATACAATTTGATTCTCCTCTATGGCTGAGTAAAATCCCACAGCATGCATTTGCCACATTTTCTTTATCCATTCATCTGTGACAGACACCCAGGATGGCTCCTTCCTCGGCTCCTGTGGGTGGTACTGTAAGAAACAGGAATGAGCACGTACCTCTGTGCTCTGCTGACTGAGGTATGCACTTTGGGTACACACTCAGGAGTGTGCAGCTGGGTCAAGTGGTAGTTCTATTTTTAGTCTTTTGAGAAACAGCCACATTGATATTTTTCTATAGCGTCTCTATCAGTTTTACATTCTTAGCCAGCACTAAAGAAGCATTCCTCTTTCCCTTTATCCCTGACAGCACTGTCTTTGATTACATTTTTTTTTCCTCATGGTAGTCAGTTTGTCTGGGATGGGATGGAATTTTAAGACAGTTGAATCTGCATGTCTCTGAAGGACAAGCGCATTCAATACTTTTACACCTTCTCAAGTATCCTTTGGCCAATTGCATTTATTCTTCTGATGTCCCCCTTCATTTGTTAGCTCATTTATTGACTGGAAGATTTGTGGCTTACAATTTAAAAATCCTTGCAGATAATACAGCTTCCACGGCAAGAGGTTTTCCTACGCTTTGTTTGCTGTTGCTATTTGTTGTGCGCATGTTTGTTATTTGGTGAAGAGGTTGCAAGGTTGAAGGGCAGATATGAGAGGGTGGAGCAGTGAGTGAAACTGGGCTGCTTGATGTGAAACTCACAAAGAATCAATAAATGGTTTTTTAAAAACGAGTTGTTTCTTTTAAAAGAGATCACAAGATTGATAAACCCTACGAAGCAAAAGAAAGATGAAGACGACCAAAATCAACAAAATTGGAGATGGCGAAGACGGTGATACAACAGATTCTGATAAATTCCAGAGGATCGTTGGGAAGAGCCTTGAAAATGAAGACATTCTTTGACAAGTATGACCTGACCATAAACTAAGCCAAGAAAATATATATGTAAAATATATATATCATGACCAAATTTCAGAGCCCCAGGAGCAGTGTGGGAGGCTCCCCTCCCCCACTACCTAATCATTAACTATAAAGCATTTGATAAAAGCCAAAGAGCAACTCGTTACTCGGGTCCTAGTTTCTCTGATACTTGTTGAGGATTCCCACAGACCCGTCACTGGCTTCATGTTTCTTGGCCGCTGAGATGAAACAGTTACTCATCTCTCTTAATCCTTGTTCTGGGCACCATGCTCAGGTGTGTTATGTTGCAACAATTGTTCTTTTTCTCTTATGGTTTCTGCAACATGTGCCATGCTTATGAAGGCCTGGTTTTGTTTGCAGTGCTGGGTATAGACCCCAGGACCAAGTGTATTGGAAGACAAAGGCTGTGCCACAGAGCTAAGTCCCCAGCCCCTGACTGTCTTCTGATCAGTACACATGGATAAGATTATGGGGACATGTTATCTCTGGCCTCGTTGACTTTAAGTGAATATTTTTAACCAGACATAAGGTATTTCTAGCCTTTGCTTATCAAAGCTCAGACTCTGTGCCAGGTATGTGGTTTAGACAGTGGGCCCTACCTGATGGAGTGCCTTGCATTCTTGGGGGCTGGAGTGACTTCCCTCTAAGGACATGCTCCCAGAAGCATCCCTGCCCCATTTTGATCTATTTGCCAAGTTCCTGGGCTTGACACATTTCAAGAGATAATTCACGTGATCGCCAGCTTGTTTTGACTCTGTTTAAAATGTGCAATAAAACTTTACAGTATGATCAGCCATGACTGAGTGTTGTTTTTGAATTTCAAATTACTGAGGTTAACTGTGCTAATAATTGTCTTTGGAGCTATTTCACAAGCCAGTCACGGTGCCTCTCACCAGTATCTCTGAGCAAGGATGGTCATGCTTTCCCAGGGCCACTCCCTCTACTCCAGCTTCTGGGTCCTCAGTTCCAGCACCCAGAAGATACAACAGAGGGGTTTAATAGTCTCCTGTGATGCACAGTCAAACCCCAATAGAAATAAACCCCGATTTCAGGTAATCTCTTAGTCTGCTGGAGGCAACGGAGGAAGCATGGCTTTTTCTACACGCATCTGGTTGAATTAGGGTTTTCCAGGAGTATGTAAACATCTTTCTTTCTCCTCCTCACATGTCAGCTGTCATCCAATTGCCTTCTCCTCCTATTTTCTCATTAACCCTGTGGCGGGTGGGGTCAAAGAGACTGACCATAACTGCTAGAAAGTAATCTCCTTATTTTGACAAGTCTTACTTCTCTGTAAGTTTTATTTTCCATAAATGTTCATAATGTTTATCTCAGTGTGAGAGAGAGACAGAGAGAGAGAGACAGAGAGAGACAGAGAGAGAGAGAGAGAGAGAGAGCATGAGAGAGATGGGAGACAGGAGGTATGGAAGGAAGGATGAAGGAAGCAAAAGAGGGAGGGAAAGAATAGGGAGAGAGGGAGGTAGGGAGGGGGAGGGGGAGGGGAGAGAGGATGATAGGGATAGATCCCGGAGTTCACCTGACCTCTTTCATAAACTCTTTTGCTTATGGGAGACTTCTGTTGCATGTGTGAAACCTCCGGTTAAGTGTTTTTGTCATTATTATTATTATTATTATTATTATTATTATTATTATTATTATTATTGGAGATTTTACTTATTCTTATTTTATGCGTATTAGTGTTTTGCTTAATGTATGTCTTGGACACTGCATGGCTGCAGTACCACTGATGGCCAGATGGGGGCCTTTGATACTCAGGAGCTAGAGTTGCCATGTGGATGCTGGAAAGTGAACCAAGGTCCTTTGGAAGAGCGGCCTGTGTTCTTAAGCATGGACCCATCTTTCCAGCCCTTTTCTCTTTTTAAAAATGCTAAGACAAAGGACTCTCTTGCAAACCTGTAAGGGTGTTTGTCACTTTCCTAATAGATGACTTTGTAAGGCAGGGCAGCTCACATGAACAGTCATGGAAACAATGTGTCTGAAATCCTCAGCTAAGAAAGCTCTTGGCAACCATCAGGATGTCTGCACGCCTTCCTTAAACATCTACAGGGGAGTAGTGTCTGGGTTGCAGCCCCAGCAGGAAGAAGCCAAGGATGTCACTGTATGCGTGAGGTTCTTGTATTTAAGAGGTAAAGGCAGGGGCACTAGGACTTCAGAGTCATCCTTACCTAGGTGTCAGTTTGAGTTTAAGGCTAACCTAAGCTTGAGGCTTCATCTCAGAAAAACAAAACAAAACAAAAAAACCCAAACTTTTAAGTACACCTCCACCCTGTCTGAACCTCTCTGGAATCCAGGTATGGCTGTGGGGGGTGGGGTGGGGGCGCAGGTGTTGCTCTTGGTTTGCAGGCAGAGGAGGTTAAGCTTCTGTCTCTTGTGAGCATCTGTCACTGTGTCTCATGCTCCTTTCTGGAGGCAGTTTTAGTTATTTCCATATTTTGCTGTCAGTCCTCTATAAGAACTCCCCCTCTACCCAGACAAGCTTCAGTGTGCTCAAAGGACACAAATGACAGGGACTCTCATTACCAACAACCTTACGGGCTTCTCCTAAGATTGTGTAGATAAATGTGAGCGGAGGTAAAACATTCCTTGGGCTTGGTTTCCATCCATGGACATAGGGTCTGTTTTGCTTTTAAGATGTGTGTGTGTGTGTGTGTGTGTGTGTGTGTGTGTGTGTGTGTGCATGTGTGTATATACATAGAAGGAGGTCAGTTCTTTTCTTCTACCATGTAAATTTTGGAGATTGAACTCAGGTAGTCTGGCTTGGTGGCCAGTGCTTTGCTTTTTTTTTTTTTTTTTATCTGCTGAACTATCTCTCTGATCCCATGTGGTCTCTGAACTGATGAAAAATGGACCTAAATAAATAAATAAATAAATATTTCTTTTATTTTATCTCATCTAATATAATTGAGAACATCTTCAAGATCCCAGGTCACTGCAGCTGCTAGCCTTGAGTCCTCCCACCCCCCTTCATAAACCACAGGAAAGTGGACCCTGTTAGATGCAGCCCTCTGTTCCAGACCCCACTGTACTGCCTGAACTCCTGAGCTTGCCCCTTGTCTGCCTTTTTCTCCTCTGGAGAGCTAGTAGAAGTTTTAAGGGCTTTCCTGGGCCACAGTGACGCCATGCCCATTCCAGTCACCATGAGAAGAAAGAAAGGAAGGTCTTTGATAAAGGTGGAATCTGGACTAAATGGAGTGTCACAGAATGAGACTTCCCCAAGTGACATGAGGTGGTCCTTTATCTTTATAGCCTCAAATTCCACCTCCAAAATGCAGTAAATTTTGCCTCACTACTGATTAAAGGGTGAGTGTGGGATATTTTCTTTAAGCAGTGATCTTGAGTCCTATGATTCCGTTCTAATACTAGTCTCTTCAGGAAAGAAGCTCACGTTTGTTTACTGCAATTTTTGATCTGGAGCTCCTCAGATTCCCTTTTATCTATTGTCTTTGATGTTTATGTAAACACAAACACTTTTCAAGATTAAACAATATTATTCTTGCCTGTTACCCTTTTGGTTATTGGGTTAAAAAAATTATGGACAATGAGTACACCCGGTGCGTGAGTGTGGACACCATTTAAGCCATAGACACTTCTGCTTGGCATTCAGCAACAGAATGGAGCCACTGTTGGCAGAGGAGATGACTGCAAAGGGTTATCTGCACAGCCCATGTGTAAGCCGGGCAGTGAGGGTTTGTAATTAAGGACCTTCGCTGCTTTGGGGCATCTTTACTTAAGACAGTGTTTTAGATAGCATCATCAGGTATTAAAGCTTTGTCTATGTGCTGGGCCAGCAGATCAGAGCCCCAGGCTGTGAAATGGAGTTGAGAAAATGCAGGCTCTCGGGCTGGTGGTCTCCTAGAGCCAGGTTGGAGAGAATGTGTTCCCACCCCCATCCTGTGCTGTGGTCTGCTCAGGGCAGCCTGATGCTATCGGCATTCTTGTCAGAGTCTGTCTGGGTGATGGATGATTAATGAGCTGTAACTACAGCTATCTTTGACAAAAACCAGCAGTGGCTCCAAGGGTTGGACAGGCTAGGGGTACGGGAGGCTAAAGAGAGTTCATTATCTAGATTTTAGTCCTCAGAAAATTGCCCAAGCAGCGCTCTCCCATGCAGCCACCTCAGCCACATATATCAGAGCTTTTCGAACACAACGTGGATTTTAGCATGGGCAAATTTGTACACTTTAAAAGAGGGCATTTTTTCTCTTCCTCCTTCTCCTCTCCCCCTTCTTCATGTCTCTTTGCTCTTCGTCCTCCTCCTCTCTTTTTCCTTCCCCTTTCTACCTTCAGCTCCCTTCCCATTCAGGGTTTTCTAAGCCCAGTTACCCTTCTCTGGCATCCCCAGGCTAGTGTGCTGCGGTAGAACAGCGTGCACCTACAGTTTCCAGCACCGCTGTCAGCAACTGGGAAAGAAGAGAAGTGAGAACTTTGCTTTGAAGACGTTAATTGTCAGATTTATTCAGTTTTCAGGCTCCCCTGTTGCTGGCCTGGGCAGTTCCTAATTTGTCCCAGTGGCGAGCCAGTCCCTCTAATCAGATTGCAGCCCACTGCATGGCTATAGGTGCCGTGTTGAAATCCAAGCTGGTCATATTTCACTGCCAATGTGAGCAATTACATTAGCCTTTTAATATGTGCTTTTGTCCAGTCAACGGCTGCCGTAAAAGCTCTTGTGTTAGGAACCGGCTGTAAATAACCGGCTGCCTGAGTATTTAACCTGCTGTAATTTCTCCCCCAGCCACCACATAGACACGCAGTGACAAGTCCAAGAAATGTGCTGGCTGCACCCTCAGGTCAGTCTAAGGTTTGGCCATAGGGATGTCTATTTCCAATGACAACTCCAGGTGACTTCCCAGGCACCATTCTCTGCATTGCTGAACCGGTCAGCACCCCTGGCGCTGTGTTCAGACACATGCTTCTCCTTTCTATTTCAGGGGTTCAAATACTTCACAGCACTCACAGCGGCTGGTCCTTCATTATATGCAGAAAAGCCTGCCAAGCCTATACGATGGTGTGATTAGCTGCATGGGCTTTTTTTTTTGGAAAGCCTCACAGCCAACAGAACCAGGTCCCAGCATATACTGAGGAGAGCCAGGGACAGCGCTGAGACACTGTAGTGACCTTTGCACTCACCACGCAGCCAAATGCTTCTTATGCAGTGGCAGATGGGCTGAGGATCCCCCGAGGACACAGATTTTGCTCTTAGGATGGAAAAAGCAAAGCTGGACTTGAGTTCATCTCTGCTGTCTTTTAATCATCTGCCAGATCAATAAACAACGGCTCCTTGAGCCTGGATTCTTCAAGGCGATGTCTGTGAGAGTCTCTATGCGGTAGGAAGCCGGGCTGAGGCATGCCCAGGCTTGCAGTGGGCCATCCAGCTCCACTGGCAGAGCCCTGGGCTAGCTTGCCATTGAATGATCAAAGCCCCTAAGGGACACAACATGCCCGCTGGAACTGGAGGCATCTTAAATGTTCATTACAAAGCAAGTAAAGCAGGCTAGAGACACCCAGGGCCTTCCAGACAGGTCTGTCTTAGGTTTCTTTCTATGGTTGTGATAAAGACTTAGCAACTTGAAAAAGTAAGGGCTTATTCTGCTTACACATCCAATCACAGACCATTATCAAAGCAGGAACTATGGCAGAGACCATGGAGGACACTGCTTATTGACTTACTCTTTTGCTTTTAGTCCATGCTGGACCACTTGCCCAGGTGTGGTAGTACTGCCCCCAATGAGCTGGGCCTTCCCACATCAGTTGTTAATCAAGAAAATATCCTACAGACTTGCCTACAGGCCATCTGATAGAGGCATTTTTTTTTTCTATTGAAGTTCCTCATACCGGAGGACTCTAGCTTGTATCAACTGTTGAAACAAAATTAGCCCGAACAGGGTCCCTTCAGAGACAATATGGATGAAGTGAAGTGCCATGCCTTCATGGCAATACCATGACTCATGCCTGAGGTTCCCTGTGTCTTTGGGCATGCCACTTAAGGTGACTCTTCAGGCTCAGTTTGTTTATTCACAGAGCAGGGTTATTAATAATCTCTGGTAGCATGAAGGAGAGGCCTGAGTGAGACTGTCACCATCTGCCATGTTGGCAGTAGGTAATGGTAGTTGCTGACCTTCCCAACCAGCTCAATTCTTTTCATTGTTTTGCTAAAAGGGTTTTACTATGCAGTCTAGGCTGGCGTTGAACTCACCTGTAATTCGCCTGCCTTGGCCTACCAATTGTTGACATTACAGGTATGAATCATCAGATCGGGCTTCGAAAACATTTTTGAAAGCTACTTGAAGAGTCAGTGCTCAGCTGGGCCGTGCAGAGGGCAGACTTATCTGATCTGACCACTCCAGACCACCATTCTGCCAGTTCCTGAATTCTGAGATGTTTTGTTTCCCTCACTGCACTGGTGGGGAGAGAGAGAGAGAGAGAGAGAGAGAGAGAGAGAGAGAGAGAGAGAGAGAGAGAGAGCGCTACCTAAGCAGCTCACCTTTCTCAAAGTTTCCTACTCCAGTGGGAATCAAGACAGGAACTGTAAACTCTGTCAAAGTTGTTGCAACCCTGAAATTCAAAATAAAAACGCGGCTAAGACATAAAACAGAAGCAGTAAAGAACAATTAACTACCTTGCGTGATAGGTTTGTAATTTTCCATGTTGGTTATCTTTTAAATAGTTCCAGTGTTCCTGCTTTGCTGACAGCTGAAGGATGTGCTCAGTATATGTGTACCAGGTAATCCAGCTCTGATCCTGTCAATCATCCTACCCTTGCTTCCTCAGTTTACCTACTGCGCTGTAGGACGTGGGGTTAAGAGTTGGCTCACCGAGGGCCAGCTGTTCCCAAGAGCCCTGGTAGTGAAGAATGCTTTGAGTACGGAATTAGAATTTAGAAATTTTAGAATGTGAAGGGCTTATCATTCATCTGGTCCATGACTTTCTCCCTATGTAGCAGGTGCAAGTGAAGGAAGCAGGTGAGACCTGGAGGTGAGACCTGTAGAGGGCAGAGCACTGGCCTGGGGGCAGATGGAAGGAGTGCTCGAATCTACAAGACAGGTAAAAGGATAAGATGTCTGTGAAATTCTCTCATCAAAATGAAATAGATGGGACAGATCTGAGAGGAGCCGTTAGTGACAGGGTGAGGATGGGGAAATGCAGCCTAATCTGTCTACACTTCTTGGTAACCCCAGAGTCCTCAAATTCCCATTTGACCTCAGTGTTCCTTGAGTAGGTGCTACAAGGCCTGTCAACCCATCTCTTGGATTTGTTACTCATAAAATCAGGGCATTAATTCTCACATCTAATTTAAGGATAAAATGCAAGGATAGAAAGAAAGGAAGAAAGAAAGGAAGAAAGGAAGAAAGGAAGGCTCATTTGTAGGGGTTCCCAGGTTTCATGCTGCATGGCTCACAACTGCCTATAGCTCACCTCCAAGAGGTCCTATGTGGGTATGTGGGTATCTATATGCATGTGCAGGTTCATATACTACACACACACACACACACACACACACACACACACACCCTTTTTTAGTATTTTCAAATATCCTGTATGAACTCCAAAGTACAATGAGAATGCAAATTGTTTTGTGTTTGAAGTGAGGACATATTGATTAAATTGTGGTCAGTGTCTCTAACTGGGTCTGTCTGCTTCCTCAAATGAGATTTGTCCAGTGTGGGGCTTGATGACAATTCTCATCTCTGCAGCAGGCTTAGATCTTTTTTGAGGATGTGGGGACAGAGTTTGCGCTTGGATTCCGTTCAGTAGTGTAGCCAGCGTGGAAGGAAGGGCTAGGGAAGCTTGGCTGTTTGGAAACTGTTGGCAGTCTGGCAAAGGGATTCTCATGTTACTGTTGATTTCAGGGCATTTGAAGCTTGCAACCTGCTCTTTAACATTTGTCATGGACTCCAAAAGCTTGCTGAGAGGGGAAGGGGCAGACCCTCTCAGAGGATGGCTGAGCTGAGTCTGGAGGATGCCTGTGGCAGCCCTTCCTGCCATCATTCTGAAATCCAGGTGTATCCAGTGGTTGTGCTGAGTAACTTCTTATACAGGACTCCTGACCTGTATATCCTGGGCTTGATGTCCCAGTCTAGGGAATGGGCCCCCAAGTTCCTATCTGGTAGGATGGCTGACTGAACTGCATGAAGTCACAGCCACACACCCTGTCCCTTGAAAGCCTCTTGTAGCCCTGGTGCTCAGTCTGTGAAGAGGACAGACTGACCTGTCCACTGCCCTTAGGACACACAAGCTGGAGTGCAAATGCATGGGACTTTGAAGTTCATCTCCTCCTTTTCAGACTGCCACAGGCTTGTCCTCTCTCCCACCATCCTCTCAAAGGCTACTTTAACTTGCTGTGCAACTGGAACATGCCCAAAGCTTTACTCTCCTTTTTACTCGGGACTTCTTTGTTCTGTTAGGACTACAACATATCTTCTAAATTGGAGTGACAGTGAAGGGCACATCAGTGGTAAGGGAATGATGGCTGAGCACACATGTCACTATGCACAGCCCTGAGCATCCGTGGGACAACCCATGTGCGTCTGACATTTGCTCTGAATCCTTACACAGACAACTCTGACGTGGTACTTAGTCTCCCCCCCACCCCCACCCCCACCCCCACCCCTCCTGAGATCTGGTATGATGGGCAAGCAGCACTATGCCTGGCTCTGCTTACCTTTGTTTGTTTGCTTGCTTGTTTGTAGCGAGTATGTGAATGATGTGTATGTATGTTTGTATGTGCTTGCACATATGATGAATCTATGTGTGTATGTTAGTAAGGCATGCACATGTTGTGACATGCATGTGAAAATCAGAATACAACTTGTGTTGCTAGTCCTTGCCAATCATCTTGTTTGACACAGGACCCCTTATGGCTAGTCCCTGCATCTGCCAGGCTACCTGGCATGAAACCTTGATGGAATTCTGCTGTTCCCACCTCCCAAGTCTCTGCAGGAGTTCTGGGATCACAGTGGTGTGCTTGACCTGGATTCTAAGGGGAGGGTGGACTAAATGCAGGTTCTCATGCCTGCATGGCAAGTTCTTTCCCCACTGAGTCCTCTTTTTAACCTGTGCAACCCTCTCTGTTTTCAAACATCCAGGTAAAAAGGGGTTTCTACTGAAACCTCGCTATGACTCCAGATGGAAAGTCACAGATGAATGGCTTCTCTAATTAAAATCTACCTATTTAAGCTCATTAGCACAGGGGATTAAGCTCCTGCGGTGGCCTCAGGAAAGCTGCAGCACCTGAGGTTTCAGACAGATTCCCTTTATGCCTTGGCTTTGGTGAGGAGCCTACTTGGGGTCATGCATTTGGCAGCCTGGGTTCCCACTGACGTCAGTGGAAACCCCGTGGGCAGAAGGAAGGCGGCACTCTGCATACTCCCACACCCTTGATTCAAAACACGGGGCGGAGCATGAGCAGTGCCAAGCAAGAGGGTTTGATTGAGTTTTTGCAATTATGGCCTTTACTTTAACTAGTGAGACTGGTTGGCTCAATTTGAGTACTCGTTTTTTTTCATACGTGGAGTGAATTTGTTTAAAAAGATCAAATGTGAGCATATTTCAAATTAAAGAAGATATTTTACTGTACCATTTCTAGACCTCGGGAATATAAAACAGATAAACAGCAAACACTGACTTCCCAGGCTGGTGTACTGTATGGATCTGAAACAATGATATTTAAAACACGTGCAGGAGGGAGGGGTACATGATCTTGAGCAGTAGATGAGACAGTCACCTAGATTTACAATAGAAGGCCTCAGACACCCACATACATAGAAACAGAGGGAAATATGCGGTTTACAGAACAGCTTCCAGCCCATAACCAAACTTTTACTGTGGGCTGGTTATCTTTGCTGGTCTTCAAAGTAGCCCTGAGCCTTAGCGGGTCTGAGGTGAGAGAAGAAAGCTCCAGTTCTCCACATCAGACCTGCACAAGCGCCTGCCTATTTGTTTTGAAGCAAGTATGCTTGACTTAAAGCTTTCAGATGAGATTCCTTGGTGTCTTGCTGTCCCCCTGTGGCTTGGTAAAAGCTAAATGATTTTCCACTAAAGTTTCACAGTGAAGCCACGATAGCTAAGTCAGCGTTCGACTCGATGTTAAAGGCACAGGAATAGAAAACACTGCTTCTTCTACCATTGGAAGAAACTCTCCTTCCAGTAGTCCTGGTCTGGGGGCCATGCCTGCCATCACAACTTTATCCAGTGTGCAGCATGTTGATTCATGGGCTGTCTTCACTTCAGAAATACTGGTGGGCTGAAGGCCCAGATGTCTGCATTTGCTAGTGGTGGAATGTCTCAGGGCTTGGGGTGGGGTTCTGTGCTTCATGTGCTTCAAGAAGACAATGATGTCTTGGGTTCTGTGTGGTGAACTCTTGACCACTTACTCAGGACTGCTCTTACTGCAGTGAATGCACCCGTGCTGCTGCTTTGGCTCTCTCTGTTATGTCTAAACATCTTCCTCTGGTCAAGTTGTAAGCGCTTCGAGCCAGATTTCACGTTAGCCTGCTACTCCAGCACATAATTTTGATGTTATAGGTAACAACAACAACAAAAAAAACCTATAGGTTTAGAGCAACCTATAGTTTACTGTAAAGAAATAACCTTAGGGGGCTGGAGAGATGGCTTGGCAATTAAGAACACTGGCTGTTTTTAACCTGGGCTCAATGCCTAGCACCCGCATGGCAGCTCACGACTGTCTGTAATTCCAGTTCTAGGGGATCTGACACCCTCACACAGACATACATACATGCAGGCAGAGCAGCAATGTACATAAAATAAATAAATTATTAAGAAAAGAAATAAGTCTTAAAACATGCAACCTGAAACTGTTGATTTTTATAAATCATTCATTCATTTTATATCTTCAGTCAAAAGAGTGAATCAGCGATATCATGATGGATAGGGTTTTCCACCTATCCATGGCATATTGTTTTCAGAAGCTAGGTGCCAGAATCTGGAAAGAGACAACTGCAATAACGGAACAAATTAAAAATCACCACAGCCAGTATTTGAGTAGAGTCACCAAGGTGCAGTGATAGATGGGAAACACAGAGAGGGAAATGGGCAGGAGCAGCTTGTCTCCCCATAATGACGGAAACAGACTCAGACCATGTCTATAAAAAATAATAAGAGAAACATAAGAAGGTTCCTAGCAGTTTTGTTCCCTGAAGTCCTGAACCAGCAGAAGCCTCTAGCCTATCTGCAGCAGAATGGATCAAAGTTGGCTTCCCACACAGTCAAGTACCACTCTGTAAGTCAGCCTGCTGGCCCCAAATCAACATGAAAGGGGACACAAAGCCAAGAGAAAGGCACCAGCCTCACAAGAGTATGAAAGAAAGTTCCAGAAGAGCCGAAAGCATGTATCGTGACAGACGTTGGGAGGCTTTTTTCCCCTCTAGTATGACCTTGGTTGTCAGGAAGAAAGAGGACAATGACATTTAGCACGACTGGGCAAGTCTGTATTCTGATCTCAGTGTGTTTACTTGTGTAGAAACCTTTCCTGCACATTTAAGATTCCTGCCACACACATGTAACTCAAACTAGAAAAAAAATAAATCAAAGAGAAAGAAATCGCTGCTGTTTATTGAGTGCTTACTATGTGCCAGGCAAGTGCTAAGCACACAAGGCTTTAAAATATTAAGCAATTTACCACACTTTCCAGACTCTAGAAGCCAACTCAACTTACTCAGACTAAAACCCAGGCTCCAAGTCCCCACTCTCTACAGTCCTTGCTTGCCCTGCAGTCTGACAGTCTGACAGTCTGACAGCTCTGCCTTGTTGGACTGGGCCCAACCAGCCAGCCCATCCTCAGAGCTGAGCAGGTAGGTCTGGGAAGCAGCAGTGGCTTCGCTGGAAATGTCCGTTTGATAACAATATACCTCTGTTGCTGTATTAACAGAGCTGTTAAAACATTTCCCTCGTTGTTGCTTATGTCAGAGGCCTTTGCCAAGTCTCAGGGACAGTGGCCTGATTGTTGAAGAAAGGAACTTGCTGGGAGAACAGTGACTGCTGTTTTCAATAAAGCATGGAGGTAGGAACAGAAAACACATTATTTGTGAGATTCGTTCTCACTCTGACCGGACACTCTTTTGAGGGAAGGAAAAGCAGACACAAGAACACAGGCAGCCCTCCCACCTTCTAAACTCCTCAGCCCTAACTTCAATATTTTAGTTAAGCTTGTTAGAGGCTGGAGGCTTAGTTAATAAAACCATTGTTAACAATGACCAAATGGATATTCACTGTCTTAGTATTTATTAACTACAAGGTCAGGTATCAGAACCACTGTCCTGGACAGTCCCTGAGATGAGAGAAGAAAGAGCCTGTGGAGTCCTTACCTCTGCCTTCTGCCTTTTGTCTTCCTCATGTTGTCCCC
Organism: Arvicanthis niloticus; assembly: GCF_011762505.2. NCBI lineage: Eukaryota > Metazoa > Chordata > Mammalia > Rodentia > Muridae > Arvicanthis > Arvicanthis niloticus. The sequence continues at coordinate 72,732,026 of NC_047665.1, read as the reverse complement.
TTATCTTCAGGTCCGCCATCTTTGTACAGAATTTCTGCCATGTTGTTCTTGTTTAGGAGATTCTGAAGATTCCAACCAGGTCTACCATCAGACACTTATTTATAATCCTGGAACCAGACTGTACATGCAGGAGCACTGCCACCTCAGGCATGCCACCCAGCTCTGGGAGGTCCCTTAGGTTCTTCCAGTTCCAAATGCACACAGCATTACCTTTAGGGGACACTGGTAAGATGGTACTAGAAAACTAACTTGCCCAAAGGGGACCTCCTCACACCTAGGAAGCAGCTAAATAATGATGATAACAGCTAATTTATTAGGAAAAAATTAACACCTCTCTTCTCAGAAAACAAAATGTAAACACAGGACTCAGGGCCAGCTTCCTAATTATATATATATATATATATATATATATATATATATATATTTTTTTTTTTTTTTTTTAAACTGGGTATAAATTGGGTCTGTCACACTGGGCTTTAAACTGGGCCATGTGTCAAAGTCTACTAGATGTAGAATTTTTAAATTGGAGTCCTAATTGGAAACAAGGAATCGTTAATAAATGTGAACAGAATCCTAATTTTTCTAACTTCTTAATTGGTTCATGTTGGTAATCTACTCAGTTCTCTTTGGATGAGCACAAAAAAACGTGTGGGAAAGCCAGGCTGGGCTTCTATCACTTGGGCAGACATAAAGTGGAGGGCAGGAAGTGGTGCTCCTACTATCTTCCCTGCCTTCGAGGCAGCCATGCCAGCAACAGCCTCCTTAGCTGCTGGGAAACCTTAGGAGCTCCCTTTAGTATCCTTGAGGCTCTGCCATTCCACCTGTCCTGGTACAAACACTAATTTCCACCCCTGTTCCAGGTCAGTGCAGTCCTGTAGCAACATGATTTTACATCTGAGTTAGAAAACTTTGAAAATAAACAAACACAGCTTTGTTACATCTGGCGTGAGTAAAGCATCTCAGAATAAGGTCATCTGGCCAGAATTTAGAATTAGGAACAAATGACTTCCTTTCTTGGACTACTGTCTGCTTTTTCCTCTTCAGCCAGGAGGTGGCACTCACGAGTGAGGTGCTAGCTAAGGTGCAGGAATCAGGGAAAGCCAGGGTGCATGGCCGCAGCTGTGGTGTGCATCAGATAGGTGACAGATGGGGACAGGCATGGCAGGTGACACTCTTCGTTTTGAGAGAACTGTGGTTATGGTGGAGACTCTCTGTGAGGGTCGGCTTTGCTTAGATCTAACCATACAGCAAGCTTTGCAGGGGGCATATTTTTAGACCTGAAAGTCACATGGGGCTTATCTACAACTTTCTGTCCTGAGGTTTTTGTTATTTAAGCTTGCCCTTACAGGGTAACCAGTTCACCCTAGTGTCTCTGTGATGGATGTGATCCTGGCCTGCCCCAACACTCCCACTAGGCATGGTGCCTTTCACTCTGTTCTTGCCAGGCTCCTGTGGTCTGTCTTGCTGAACATGTCCTCATTCCCATCACTGTCTGCATGATCATGCCTGAAGAGAACCATTGTCCCAGCTGCATCCTCCTGACTGTACCGTGTGCTTGTAAATCCCCAGGAGAGTTTACGCGACAGATAGCATCCTGCCCTGTGTTAAAGAGTTGATGACTGGGGAGACCAAATGATACACAAGACTTAGACTTGCAAATAGATTTACTAGGAAGCCTTTGGATTTAACTGCTCTGAAAGCATTGCTTCTAGGGGCAGTGAAGATAAAAAGGAACCAACAGGAATATAGCACTACCTTTCATCTCTTCTGCCCTGGTCTAAATCATTTTGAGTGCTAGTTTGCCTTCAGGTGTGAGTGGCAACTGGTACCTACCAGATTATTGAGACTTGTCTAGGATCCCTGACTTTACCCACCGGCCTCCTCGCTCCAGCTGTGATACCCTCAAAATGCCCCAGATGCCCCTAGTGCCCCTTCAGGCCCTAGATGCAGACACCGTTTGTTTGTTTGTTTGTTTGTTTGTTTTGATCTCTAAAGCCAGGGTTAAGGACTATTTCCTGCTTTTAGGCAGCGGGGTGAGGCCATGTGACTTTGCCTCCAGCACTTCAAATTGATTCTGACTTTGCAATGACAGTAAGCACTGGGGAAGGATCACCTGTGACATGTCAGGACCAGAGCAAGAGGACCCAGCCGGCATATTCTGTTAATGGTTAGGGTCTGTTGGGCTGCCTTTCTTCCCATTGGATTATTTAGTGTTTCCCATTGGATTATCTAGTGTTTCCCCCCAAGTCCCCCTTCTTTTCTTTTCTCTTCTTCTGCATTCACTGGTTTTCTTTCTATCTCACTCTGGATAATTAAGTTTATTTCTAACTACATGAAGATGGTTTGCCATATAATCCAACCCAACACCTATGCCATATTTTTCATCTCAGATAACATGGAAGTTCTTTCCTCCGGGTCCCAGGCTCTCCTTTGCTGTAGTTGGGGTCGGCCAGAGCATGTCCACAAGAGCTAGCTAACCCAGAATTCATAGTCAGACATCAATGGGTTGTCTGAACATTTTTTTTTTCCAGCAGTATTTTCAAATTCCAAAGTTACACATGTCCAGGAAGCTCACTTGTAAGGAAAGAAAGCTTGGTCCTAACAGTCGGCCAGACCCACTGGCTATACGGGGTGAATACTGGGGTGTTATAAGGTGAGTGAGCAGGACCTACCAGCCTCTATCTTTTTCTACACATCAGTGTAACTGTCCCATTATTTGTAGCCAGATGGTAGGAAAGATATCAGCCCGGCCTCCTGTCTTCCTAATCGATGCTGGGGAAGCAGTGGGCTTAGACTGAGCAAGGGAGCAGCACTGAGCATGCGCGGGCTTTCCCTTCTCTGGAAGCTTCGTTGGTGTGGGGATTGCGTCTGCTGCTTCCAGCGCAGCCTTTCTGCCTACATATGGAGTTCAGAAACAAACCCAAATGAGAACCAAGCCAGCCAGGTATTTGCGCATGTGCCGACTCTTAGGTCGCCCAGAGCTGCTACTTGGCTCTTGGAGTTTGTGGAACATTCGTTTGCCAGGCTGCTAGATGGTCAGGAGCTAAAGTTGGCAGAAAAACTACTGTTTTCAGTGGTTTCTCTCTCCCCTGGGTTGCTTTTCTCTTAAAAATAAAGTTTTAAGCATAAGTCCTACATTTTGTGCCAAGCCACAGAGTTCAATTTAACATTTTGGGGTAGCTATTTTAATTTATTTTTACCTTGTATTCGTTAACGTGCAATCAGGAACACAGCACCAAGAACTGGAGTTTAGTCTATGGTGACGGTTGTGAATGTACAGAAGAAAAATCTTTTCTGAATCTTCCACAGAGCCAGCGCCTCCTTCGCTTTGCGGTGTATTTGTTTCCAAATGTTTCAGTTTCTCAAAACACGTTCAAGTTATCTCTTGGGATTCCCACCCGTTTGTTCATAAGCTAACGCTGGGAAAATGAAGAGATTTTTATTCCCTTGCTCTCTCTGACTGATAAAACTCTCAAACCTCCCTTGATCATGCTATCCACAAATAGACTATCAAAAAGAAAAGGGGGTTATTTCAAAAGAGGTTTTAAAAATATCACTTGAGGGTTAGTTTACCCAAAGAGAAGGCATTCTCTGAGAGTAATTACCAAGGGATCCATATGTGTGTTCCCAGGAGACCACAAAAGAGTCGCATCATAAGTTTTACAGACTCCCTTACACTCACAGGGCCAGACTGAGTCATTTGTAATGAGTTTCCATTTTGGACACTTTTCATGAGGAACTGGAAAAGCAAGCCCGGGGAGACAGCAAGTTGAAGAATGGCTCGGCACATGTCCTTGAGTGTGAAGAGGCTCAAAGGATGGCACACTAAGTGGACACTTATCACACAGTCTATGAATGGTGTCATCAGTCAGCTACAGATGGGAACTGACATGGTATTGGTGTGGGAAGACAGAAAGCAGCAAAGACTGTGCACCACATCCCTTCCTCAGTTTAACTTTGTAGGTACTACTCAGTATAGCGGCTGTGAGACCAGGGGCCGCTGCTTGCAGGTCCTAGACTCAATTTGTAACGAAGCCTGATGCTTGGTGTGCCTATGATCTTAGTGAACTACATGAGTGTTTTCCTCTTTGGTGAAAACTGGTTTTAGGGAAGGCTTTGTGGGCCTTCCTTGGCCACCAAGTGTCTGCAAAGTGCTGGACAATGGTCCTGGTACAGAGCCCCATGACAGACAACCCTCCTTATCTCACACAGATAGCTTCCTGAGCTCTCTGGTGTGGAGACCTGGTCCTCTTGGAGTTCTGTTCTCCGAGAGTTCTTTCAAAAGTACAAAAATTAAAACCGTGGGGATGATGGGGTAGAAGCATTCACAGCTCAAGGACCCACAGACCCAAAGCTTCCCAGGGAGCACTGTGGCAGTCATCAAGACACACAAGGATGGAGACTCAACTCAGCTCTCCAGGAGGATTGATGCCTTTACATGCCACTCTGATGAGAACAGTCTAGTATTGAAATATAACAAGGAGGCCTTGGAAATAGGAAGAGAGGAGCTCACTGAGGCTGGGGAGACCCAATGTTAAAAAGAGACATAAAGTGTCTTCCCCAGGCCTCTGCTGCAATCAGCCAGCAGTTTTTCTGGAGCGGTGAATAGAATTTACGAAGCACACCAGTGACCCATCTGCCTTTGATCTGTTTCTCCACTGCTAAATTTGTACACTCCCTTTCTTCTTCTTTGCTCTTTCCCTTTCTTCCTTTTGAGTTTGAATTTCTTCTTAATTTAACCCTTTAGTTTAATTACAATACGCAATGTGCTTTATGGTGAATCTGGAAAGAATCCAGATTAGATACACTCACAGGACTGGGACTCCCCACATCCCAATCCCATATCCCTGTTATGGGTGCATTTCTCATTTAACCTAGGATTTTGGCATTTTACACGAAGGCAGTCTACTAAATACAGTCCATGGTTGTAGTTTGGAATTCTTAATAATATATTTTATCTAACTTAGTGTAAACAAAATATTACACACTCACCATGCAATTGATAGAGGTTTAAGAATTCTTAATGCAAAACCGGAAATCTGAAATTGTTACAGGCATTATGCAACCAGTAGAAAATACCATACCACAAAACTCTGTTTTTATACACAAAGGTTAAAATTTGGTATAATATTGCCTTGAGGCTACAAAGGAAGATTAAGTGTATATGAAACACAAATAAATTTCATGTTTAGACTTGACTCTGTCCTCTAATATGTCATTCTATGCACTTAAAAATGACATTTGTGAAGCTGAAGAGATGGCTTAGTTGGTAAGAGCACTGATTGCTCTTCCAGAAGACCAGGGTTTGATTCCCAACACCCACAAGGCAGCTTGCAATGGTCTGTAACTCCAGTTCCAGGCGATCTGACACCCTCTTCTGGCCTCTGTGATCACCAGGGATCCAAGTGGTACATATATTCAGGCAAAGCACTCATATGCATTAAATGAGTCTTCAAAACCTGTGTGTGTGTGTGTGTGTGTGTGTGTGTGTGTGTGTGTGTGTGTGTGTGTGTTTGCACATGTCAGGAAATGTGTGGAGGTCCGAGGACAACCTGCAAGTATCAGCTTTCTCTCTCCACCATGCACGTTCCAGGGATTGAGCTCCGGTCATCGAGTGTGACGTGGAGCAGTCCCATTCACTTGTATTAAAATGACTTGTGAGAACACATTAACTTTGTATCATGGCATTATACTCATGACACATTTAACATTCCTTGACAGTGAATATTTGATGTTTGCTGTGTATGCTACCCTTGTAGCTCCTTCCGGCGGCTGGTGTCTACTGCTGACCAGCAGCTGCAGGGGAGTGAAGGAAGGCAGAGGCTAAGTGCAGATTACACCATGGCACTCTTTAGACAAGACAGGAGCGGGTTGCCATGGCACCTAGTAGTATGCAGATTATTTTTAGTACACACTTTATTTTTTAGCTTCCTTCTGCAGTATTCCTTATCTCCAGAAGGTGTTTTTGTTTTTGAGTTTCCTAAATGTGTCTCTGGATATTTTGGACATGAGACAGTGGTACAGATAGCACCAGAGGTGAAGATTCCCAGTCTGCACCCCAGGCGCTGGCTGCTGCTATGTCCAGTGTCATTTATCTCCAGTGCCAGATGCCCTGGGGACTGAGAGGAGTCTCAGGAATTCTTGGAGGCCCAGCACATGGGATCTGTTGGAAAGGGTCTAGATCTGCAGAAACTCCGCCCCTTGTTGATTAAGGTGGTTAGGCCCAGAGACTTTGCAAGACCTCAGAGCCAGGCTATGTGAGTTAGACTGCCAAACCTTCAGAGGGTTAGTTTTTTTTTATTTTTTTTATTTTTTATTTTCTACTGTAAGGACAGTCATCAGTGCAGTGCCTTCTTTATGTGACAGCTCCAGCTACCATGTGACCTCATGTGGACCTAGCAGCAACCAGAGGTTAGCATCACAATTAGGTCGGAGGTTCCAGGGTCTGTGTCTTAGGGCCCCTTTGAGGATGAATAAGAAGGACAAACTAATTCATTGGCATTGTCCCTGGCAAGAGAGCAGGCTGGAAATCAATGCCAGTTGTTTTCACTGCTGACCATAGCACTTCTCTTACATGAGGCAGCAGATAGTGTATATGTCTTCTCTGCACCACGTATTGCAGATGATCCTGGCAACGCAATATGTTCTCTTAACATATTTTTTCAGCATGGCTATGATAAGACTTGGCTTGTAAAACTATATGGGTCAAGAGAGTTCTGTCTTCAGCTCCAGCTCTAAGCTTCTCTGTGGATCTAAATCCTATCCCTGCCAAGCACTTTCCTGGAAGGAGAACATGTGGATGAGTCAACAGCCAGGCTCATGGCAGACTCTGGACCAGCCAGCAGACCCCCTCTGCCTCCTCACTTCATGCCTCCACCCCAGATCACAGGCTGCAAGTTCATCTCTTGGACCTCTCACAGCCCCCGGGTTAACTCTGTAAGCCTCTCCTGGGAGCTCAGTCAGAACAAAGCTGAGGCTTTCCAAATGGAGATGGATGAGCCACCTTCTGCCCTTGAGAGCTTTTGTAGATAAGGAATCATAGTGCTATGGGAGCCTGGGGACAAAATGTAGCAGAACTTGAGAAAGCAACTGTCTGCTCTGGTTTTCTCCAAGTCCCCAGAGGGGAAACAGCAGCCCAGGATCACACTCCTGCTCTGTTGGAGTCTTTGAAGAACTGGCAGAGAGGCTTCCCTTGAGACTCAGGAGCTGTGGACACTAAACACAGTGAGTGGAGTGGAGGAGGGAACCAAGCTGAGCATCAGAACATGCGTTGTGATGAGAAAGCTCCACACAGCCCACTGGGTTTGAGCATCTGGCCTCCTCTGGCCTCTTTGTTTGGGAAGGTTGTGGGACATTTGGGACAGGGGGCCTAGCTGGCAGACGGAGGCCTTGGTGCTTAGGATCCCTACCCACTTTGAACCTGAGTTCTTCATCCCTATCCCCTGAATATTAGGAAGCTGCTCGAACTCCCACCAACACTACAGAGTACCTATCTGCCATGGTGGGCAGTCTCCCTTCAAACCACAAACCTATGATGCTCCCTCACCTCAGGCTACTTCAGTCTTGTATTTTATCATGAGAACATGTACACACACACACACACATGCACACACACACACACACACACACACACACAACTAATACATTGACATATGAACACATATGAGACATTTCCAGCGGATACTGGAGAGTCTTGGAGACTTTGACAGACTCACAGATGTTGTTATGTTGTCCTGGGGTAGCAATATAACATGGTATGGGTGATACTCTCGAGGTACAACTGATGCCCATGAGTTTTCTTCCATGGTGCATAGGAGAAATGAGGACAGTCCCTTCAGCAAAAGCAGACAACCTAAAAAAATGAAAATAAAAATAAAAATAAAAACCTTCCACGTAGGGTTATTTGCAGCACCGGACCTTTTCCTGACTCCTGGCCTGGTAATTTGTTCCCCTGTTGTTGCCATGGAAGCTGGTGAAGTCAGCGGCATAAAGGTGCATTTAAAAAAGCAAAACAAAATGAAGGAAATGCCACAGAAGTGACAACATGCAGCGTAAGATTGCCAAAGCAGGTTCTAAAATTGACTTGGTTACTGTGGCTTATTGGCCACATAGAGCATTTTAGCATTTTATTTCTTGACCATAGTTTGGGTTTGAGGATAGACCCAGTAATGAAGACTCCAGGTTGGAGGCAAAGTGGCAGCACTTGAGATTTAGCTGGGCATTGCCACCACTGCCAGACTGCTGGGCACACATACTGCAGGGCAGCTGGAGCGAAGGTTACCCGGCTGTCATTGGGCTGCAATGCACACTCCACTGCTGATTAGCAATTCAACTCAGAGACTCAACAAACTGTTTATGGCCCCCAGACTCAGCTCCTTCTTAGCAGAGTGAGCAGGGACCCTAACTTCAGTTGTTGGTCAAAAACTTAGGGACAGAGATTAGATATGTGTTGGGTCCTAACTCTGTCATTTGTAATGGGATGGGTCCTGAGGCCTCTCCTCTCTCTTCCTCTCATTGTTGGGCATAAGTGTTCCAGTTGCACAGGACAGCAGACATACTCAAGGGACTGCACATGCCACATGCAAGCACACACACACACATACACACACACACATGGCTTAGACATATGTGGGTGTTCAGCACGTTACCCTGGGCATGTGTCCTTACATTCCTCTCTTCTGCTTCCTGCCTATGCTCTGTCCTGGTGTGACTGACCCCTCAGGTACCTGCTAAGCTGGTATTCCCTGGTCCCGCTCCTCATTGCATAGCTAGGAGTCCTTCATCCATCCTCGCCATCCGCTAAGGATTCAGAGGACATCAGTGACAAGTTGCAAAGCTGCAGGGATAGATATGACCAGCTGCTGTGGTGTGGTATGGTGTGGTGTGGTGTGTGGTGTGGTGTGTGGTGTGGTGTGTGGTGTGGCGTGGCGTGGCGTGGCGTGGTGTGGGCTGTGTCCAGGTTTAACGGGTGATTTCTTCCTGCTGGCTAGGAAATCTGAAAAAATTGTGTCACACTACAGTTGTTGAAAAATATTCTACCAACCTCTCCCACCTCCCTAAAAAATAAAGAAAAAAAAAAAAGCTTGTTATGGAGTTGAGGAGAAATACCTGGAAACATTTATTCTAAAACAATTGGCCCCATGTGCTGAGAATTATTTTGAAGATCCCAAGCTAGGTAAGACTTAGCAATATACTTTTTTTGTTGTTGTTATCCGAATCAGTAGAAGACTTACTAGCTTCTGTTAGGTATTGTAGTACTGCCGAGCATGCCTGGAATACTACACCAGGAAGCCCTGTATTCTTGCAATGAGGAGCATGTTTGTGTTGGGTGCCTTGAGAACCAGCATCCTCAAGACCAAAATGAATGGGAAACTCTCAGCCTCTCTTGCTGGTGAATTTTAAGGGCTACTCTAAGTCTTAACTCAGTCTTGTAGGTGATTCTTCCACAGACTGTCCTATGACCTCCAAAATGGACATCATCATTCCTTAAGCCCAGGCCCTTCACATCTTCTCTGACATGAAGCCAAAGACATCCCTAAGTTTCTTTTGAAACTGGTGGGTGACATCGACCCTCACAGTGCTGGAATGTACATCTCAGCTGCTTGGCAGAGCAAAGATGATGGAACAAAATTCAAAGCTGGCAGTTTCCAGGTACAGGGAGCCTATCTTGCATCCCAAGGATGCATGCCCTGCCATAGGAACTGGGGAGATGGCTCAGCAGTTAAGGGCATGGGCAGTTTGTCCAAAAGTCCTGAGTTCAGTTCCCAGCAACCAGAGGGTGGCTCATAACTATATATAATTGGGCACAATTCCCTCTTCTGGCACACAGGAATGCATATAGACAGAACACTCATACACACACACACACACACACACACACACACACACACACACACACACATATATATATATATATATATATATATATATATATATATATATAATCTAAAAAATTTTTCTGCCATCAAAGTTTAGTACTTCTATTCCCCAAGTCAGGATGTACATGTGCTCATGAAAGCATGTAAACAGTATGGAAAGATGCGTTTCTAAAGTGCCTAGCTTTCTGCTGAGACCCTATTGATAACTAGAGTCAACAGGTTGACTTTCCTTGCATACTTTTAAAATGTACATGCATTGGGCCTGGAGAGATGGTTCAGTGGGTGAGAGATAGTGCTGTGTCACAGAGGACCTGGGGTTGTTTCCCAGCACCCACATGGGCAGCTCCCAGCTGTTGGTAACTAGATCTCCAGGAACTCTGATGCTTCTGACCTGTGATCCTGCTCTCATGTGCATACATCCCCACACAGACACACACTTAGAAATTAAGCATGCAAATTGAGCCTTTAAACTGCAGCTGTACAGCTAACAAGGTGACTTTTTGCATATTCTCTTTTGTATTTTTTTTGTTACTATGGAAACATTAATTTAACAGCACATTATTTTTCGTGAATTCCCAGCATTCCTTTCTTCTTTCTCTGACTGATGCTTTCTCCAGGTTGCTTCCAGACTTTTCTTCAAATATTGCTATGATTGATGAATACCATTCTAAATACATTCCTGTGATTTTTCTCAGGTCATAGGGCAACATGCTGACACTCATTGTCAAATTACCCCCTAGAAATGTCTACTTTCACCAGGCAGGGGTCCAAGGAACAGGTAGAAGCTGCTTTTCTTCAGACCCCTAGTTTCTCATCTGGATCATCCTTCTCGTATATAACTCAGAAGCCCAGCACAAATTGCTGGACTCAATATAAAAAAAAATAATTGTACCATGTATAAAGATACACAGGTCCTCAGCAAAGATGGTAAGATACTGGGAAACATGATCCAGGTATAAACACCGAGCCAAAGAGGAAGGGAGGGGTTTCCTGTTAGCTTGGTTGAACTATCACTTAGAAATTAGTTCCTCTGAAGATCAAAACTTCAGCATTTACTAACACATGAGCAATGTTACTTGAAAGGCCACTTCTGGGATGTACTATATGATCTTCAATAGCCTAGTTAGTTTTTCATAACGTGATTTCCAGCTACTATAAACAGTTGGCATGTTAGATAATACTGGAAAATTCTTTTAAGATGCTTAATAATAGTAAAAAATCCATATTTTAGAAAGAAGAGAATTTAGTCAATAAATGAGTGGTCTAATGACAAAAGGTGGAGTCTTAAAATGAGATGGGCTCAAACATGCTATTTTTAACCTACAAACACAGAGATTTTAAACAAGAAATTCTATGTGTGCATGCCTGTGCGTGCGTGCGTGTGTGTGTGTGTGTGTGTGTGCATATGTGTCTGTGTGTGCATGTGTATATCTGTATGTGTGTGCCTTTGTTTGTGTGTATATGTGTCTGTGTGTCTGTGTCTATGTGTGTGCACGTGTGTCTTTGTACACTTGTGTGTGTGTGTGAGTTCATGTGTCTGTGTGTGTACATGTTTGTGTGTGTGCACTCGCATGTGTCTGTGTGTGAACATGTGTCTGTGTGTGTGTGTGTGTGTGTGTGTGTGCACGCGCGTGCATGTGCATGCACCATGACACTCATTTGGAGTGCAGAAAACTATTTAGAAGCTGGCTGTCTCCCATCTTGTTTTTGAGACTATCTCTGTTGTTGCTTCTACTCTACTGAGTGCAGTAGGCTAACTGGCTGGCAAGCTTCAGAGACATTCTGTCTTCTTCCCATCTTGCTGGAGGAAAGCCAGGATTACAGATGTTCCCCATGAATCTAGATGGGTTATGGGGTTTGAGTTAGGGTAATCAGACTTGCTCAGCAAAGCCTTTCACTGCTTGGCTATCTCTCCAGCCCCTAGAATAGAGAACTTTTGATGACAGTAGTCAAAGAGCACCCAGGATTTAAGTTTTAACTTCTCAATTCATGGATTCCAGAAAAATGTGAAAGGATGACGCCCTGTTTCCCTGCCTGGGGAAACCTTTAGCTTTAGATAAGAATAAAAACTCTGTAGGCACAGGGTTTGGGATCTTCTTTTAGGGACAAAACAGCTAGACTGAGTATACTCTTTTAGAGCCTGAGTATATTCAAACAGAGGATGCTTTTGTGTCCCCTGGAAGAGGAATGAGGAGGGTGGAGGGGCATGTCCCTTCTAATAAAATGTTCTCCAAATTGCTGGATGTGGCAGCAATGTCCCTGAATGCAGACGATTCCTGAGCATGTCATGATCCCCACATGCTAGCACCTCTCTGTGAGCAACCTGCCTCGTGACAACAAGCCTGCAGGATGACAGTCTGTCCTCTTTAGGCAGATGCACAGAAGGAGGTTGCTCTGTAGATTCTGACTTTATCAGGAGATGGTAAGTGAGCTGGAGGTCACATCAATGTTTCCAAAGCCCGTGTCCTTCACACTTCCTTGGTATAGACAAGGCTAGGCAGAAGGAGCCTGGTGGAACCTTGATTTTTACAGTGGAGTCACTTGGTGCCAGACTCTCCTGCCCTTTATGACCACCCCAGGCCCTTCTCCTCACAATTGCTCCTTCTTTACCTATCTAGGAGTGCATTATAGAGGCCAGGAGTAAGTAGAGTGAAGTGTCTTCGCACTTAACAGGTGTTGCTTCATATCTTACTGTGCATTCGGCAAGTGTAGTGTTCTGGAGTCCATATCTCCTCAGTTTGAGGGCCAAACACATGCAAATAAGTGTGTTATTATTGCAAGTGGACTTGAGCTGACAAGACAGGCATTCACCATGCAGTGCTAACATTCTGAACAATCTTTCAGCATTCAAGCTGAATCTTTCTAGAGCATATGCAGACCAAGTCTGAACTTCATCCAGCAGGGACAGACAATGGATGGCAAGCTCAGTCTTAACCATCTCCTTTGGGTAGTAGCCATAGATGAGAATCAAAAGGACCAATCTAGGGGCAAAAAGACGCATGTGACAGGCTTTGCAAAAATGGGATCTCAAGAGAGCTGCATGATGGCGGACTGTCATTGTAGCTGCACCATCTAGCCGAAATGAATTAATAAGCTCCCCTGCAAAAGGCAATACATTCAGAGACATTGTACCAGGACTTGAGACAGACCATATAGAGCAGTAGTTCTCAGCCTTCCTAATACTGCAAACCTTTAATGCAGTCCTCATGTTGTGATGACCCCCAACCGTAGAATTATTTTCATTGATACTTCCTAACTGGAATTTTGCTACTATCATGAATTGTAATGTAAATAAATATCTGCTATCCAGGATATCTTATATATGACCTCTATGAAAGGGTCTTTCTGACCCCCCCAACAGGTGTTGTGACCCACAGGGTGAGAACCACTGATATAGAGTTAGCATTCAAATCCAGCCTGCTAATCAATACCAAAAGAAAGAGACCACAAGGAAACTGTGTATATATGAGTCTGAAGCTCAAGGGGGTAGGAGTCAGAGTGATGACGCTCATCAAGGAGAATAAGAGGAGCAAAGGGCAAACCCCAGACAATCTGTTCAGACAGAGACATGGGGAGAAAAGTGATCCATAGAGAAGCCAGATTCTTTTGGTAGATGAGAAATGGCTTCACAAGTTCCAGAGGAATGTTGCCCTTTATCTAATACCAGAAATCCCCCTATTGTCCAGGTTGAGCTCACTCTGGCTATGTAGACTGCCTTTTGGAGTTTGGAAAACTGGAGTTTTCTTTGGCCCTGATACCCACAGGGTTGGGGAGGACTGGGCTACAGGGTCTGGGGGAGTTGCTCAGTTTTGAATGGGAAAGGCAAACCAGTTAAATATTTCTTAACTATGAGTATACCAAGAGTAGGTGTGAATGAATTTGTCAATAGAGAGCCAGAAGCCAAGGGCACTCACACTCAGGGACCTCAGTTTTCCCCTCAAAGTGAGAGGTCTAGCTAGGGTGAAGGGAGAGAGGGTGACCTCAGACATAGCACCAGTACCTCAGTCTACAGCTGCGCTCTCCCAGACCCATTGAAGAGAACTGCGGCTCAAGAGACTTGAGGTCCTTCAGAGCTAGGTGAAGATGTGCCAGCGGGCTGCGGTGCTGTGTGCTCTACAGTATAGCCCAGGGACTGTGGTCCTTTCGATTGTGCCAATCGTCACAGTGGGGAGTGGCTTAGCTTCCTTCTGAGGCTGGGGCACAGAAAGCACTGAGGAGCAAAACCATTCAGAATCCTAGTGAATAAATACCCTTGTGTCAGGAAAAAGACTAAAGAGGGCAATGCAGGGCCCCTTCCCCCAAAGAGGTCAGGACGACGGTGTGCTAAGAGTGTAAGGAGTGAGTCACATGGCCTTTTGGGTTGTGTTCTTCATGCTGGTCAGACAGAGCTAAAACATTTTTGTAGGATGCTGGAATTAAAGGGTAAAAGAAAGTCTAAAACTTTCATCATTTGCCTTCTTAGAGAGCGGCATTAGAGGACATCCCTTGTCTCCTTCACGAAGCTCCAGTGTCTCCCAGTCCTGAGGAATCTCCACCCTACTGGCAGACTTCTAAAGAACAATGTGGTGAAATTATATTAAGGAGTTCAAAAAAGAAAAGGAGAAAGAGACAGATTCATTTCTTTTTTTTTTTCCCCTTCAAATCTCTCCCAGAGCTGCCAATTGGACATGCCACTCTGGAGCACCCCGAGGCACTTCAGAAAACCATTAAGCGTTTTTTGATGTCCTGGGTTTAAGGCTGATTGTGTTTCTCCCAGATCCAGCTTAGCCTACTCTGAGGCTGGCATAGCTTGTCTTGTTTCCTGGTCTACACGTCTGTGCACACAAATCCATGTAAATATGTGGTAGACATCTATCCATTCCACATGGAGTTAACTTTCATCCTGTAAAATCATTGGAAAGCTCTAAGGGGATGGCTATCATTCAAGTTTAGTTTCCATGCAAATGCATGCTGGTAATGAGGGATGGGAAAGAAGACCAGGTTTCTGCCATAGCTCTTGGGTTTTGTGACTCGGTGGCTTTGGTGGGCAGACTCTTAACATCTAGAAGATTTGGAAATGCATTCAGGGTCACAGTGCTTGCAGCCCCTCACAAGAGTTCCATTCAGTGCACTCCGAGGTGTTGTGTCTCAGATAGGGGTGGGGTGGGGAGTTGGGTAGTGGGGACTGGAGGGATGCAGACCAGGGATAGAGAAGACCATTTGCTGACTACTCGGAGAGCTCTAAGCCTTGCTTCTTGTTGCTCTGATTATGGGGTGGAAAGTCCACATCTTTTGAGAAGTGTGTTATTAGTGCTTGGAGTTGCACTTCGACCTCTGTTCCCCCATGATATTAAAACTATGAAGAATATGATTCTAATGAATAAACAAAGAATGAGAACAAAGTTGTCTGTCTGCAGTGGTACTGCAAGAACTCCTCAGAGAAAGCCAACATCCCTTGCATTTGGTCCAGGGTCAGGGCATAAAGCAATCATTACACAGTCCTAAAGCTGTGGATTCTTTCATCTTCTGTATGCTACCTCTGTTCTCTACTACTAAAGGGACAGAGTAGGGATTTAGCCTCCTAATTGTGTTTAGAACAATCAAACATGAATAAATTCGTAAACCTTATTTACTTTTTCCTTTGGGTCTGTGTGTGGGTCTTATTCCGTAGTCCTGGCTGGTGTAGGACATATGACCCTCTTACCTGAGGATCCAAAGCACTGGGATCAGAGGCATGCTTCACCTTACCCAGCTTCTTGAGCCTCTTAATGAGCACAATTATCTAACATGATATTGCTGGGGTTTTTTTTGTTTTGCCTTTTTTTTTTTTTTTTTTTTTTTTTTTTTGGTTTTCCTTGGTCCACTTGGAGTGAGCAGGTCTGCCTCCTGCTCAGCCACTTGGCTTGCTGTTCAGGAAGCAGGGAACTCATTTCTTCATGTGACCTGAAGATTCCATAAGAAGTGGTTCCAGTAAGCCAGTTAGGGTACCAGGTCAGCTTTAGCATCGACCTTCCATTCTCAGATGTGTTCCTGTAACAGATATGTTTTGAGGAGCTGCTGTACGTGATGGAGGCAAAAGACAGGAGTTTCCCCACTGGCTCTGCCTCACCTCCCAGATCCTCCTTTTCAATGGTGAAGTTTACATGCACCCAGCCTTCATCTTCATATATGAGGAGCCCATATGCAAAGGTTGGGCAAGTCCTTGACCTTCTAGGAGCTCACATTGGTAAAGTGACTTAGTTTCCTGACAGTTTTTCACTCCCCTCTTCTGTACAGGGGAAAGAAATTCTTTGTCATCTGTTTGACCACCAATGCAATCTTGCTTCATCTTTCCAAACCTTTATGCCTTCTAGCACATCTCTATGAGAGTGAAGAAGGTCCTTAAGGAAGTCGGTAACTTAACCTTTGCTCTCAACTCACCAAGATACATGTCTGGCTCTGATGACTAAGTTAGGATTTGGAAGCAAAATGTTCATTTTTGAAGACAGCCCTAAAATGACTCATTATTAGATTAAGCTGATTCTAATTAGATCGGCCATCTCTTGACATAAAGAAGGAAAATCTATTTCTTTAAAAAAAAAAATGTGGCAATTTCTAAGAAACTGGCCTCATAATCCTAAATTAAAAGCAGGTTTCCACACACTGGACTCATGCCCCCTTGAGCCTTTGGTATTACATTTGGACTATTTGGTTAGTTAAATAATGGTAACAAAAGAAGGCAGAATAGATTATGTTAAATAAAGAGAAATTTAAGAGAGTAATTATGGTATTAAGCTGGGCCAGGAGGTGAAGGTTGTAAGTAATAAGATCATTGCTGCTCAAACAAAGTGCTATGTCTGCATCTGGCGTGGTCCTTCCTGGAGAACGGGAGGTTGTCTTCCATTCCTCTAGCTTGAGAAGAGGGAAGTCGAAAGAGAGTATTGGGTGAGACTTTTACAGGTTCTAAAATATCTTGTGTGAAGTTCCTGAGCTTCTTGTTTGAGTGAAGGTGTTAGAGTCTATGAAACTGAATATCATAGCCAGCAATCCAGGTGTGGGAGGTGTGTGCAGGTAGTAAGTTCATTTTCTGTGAATCCTATAAACTACCTGTGTCTACCCTGACTAACCACAGGATGTTGGAGAGAGAAAAAAAATATATAAAAGAGAAGCTTTGAGCCAATGAGTCCTAGGAACTTTTTCATTTTATGTGAAAACCACCAAAAAAAAAATTAGAACTTTAAAAAAAATTGTATTTATTCACTTTACACCTCAATATTCCTTTCTCTTCCCAGTACCCCTCACACAGGTCCTCCACTTCTCTTCCCAGTACCCCTCACACAGGTCCTCCCCTTTTCTTCCCAGTATCCCTCATACAGGTCCTCCCCACGTTACTCCTTCCCTTCTCCTCTGAGAAGGGGAAATTCCCCTTGGGCATCACCCTTCCCCCACCCAAACCTCAATGCCCCCCTCCACCAGCACTTCAAGTCACTGTAGGACTAGGTATGTCCTCTCCCACTGAGGCCAAACAAGGAGGCCCAGTTAGGGCAAGAGGATCCACAGTCAGGTAACAGAGTCAAGGACAACCCTGGCTCCAGTTGTTTGGGGACCTGCACAAAAACCAAGCTGCTCATCTGCTACATATGTGTGTATTTGGGGGGGTATGTTCAGCCCATACTCACTCTTTGGTTGGTGGATCAGTTTCTGGTGGGTCCCAAGGGTCAAGGTTGACTCTGTTGGTCTTTCTGTGGAGTCCCTGTCCTTTTTGAGTCCCTCAATCCTTCCCCTAACTCATCCACAGACTCCCTGAGCTTCATCTATTGTTTGGCTGTGGGTCTCTGGGTCTGTCTCTATTGGATGCTGGGTGGAGCTGCTCAGAGGATAGTTATCCTAGGCTCCTGTTTGCAAGCCTAACATTTAATAGTGTCAGGGATTGATTCTTACTCATGGGATGTGTCTCAATTTTGGGCAGCCATTGTTTGGCCATTCTCTCTGTCTCTTTATCTTTGTCCCTGCAGATCTTGTAGCTAGGACACATTTTGGTTTGAAGGTTTTGTGGTTGCATTGCTGTCCTTATCTCTTCACTGGCCACAGGAAGTGGCCACTCAGTGTCTGTATCCCCCACTGCTAGGAGTCTCAGCTAGAGTCACCCCCATAGACACCCTGGTGTCATTCCCACCCTTGTCCCAAGTCTCTGGCCTGTCCTAGAGATATCCCCACCCACCTCTCTCCCCTTCTATTTCCCCATCCCCTTCCCCTCCCCTCTCCTGACCAGTTGTCTTCCTCCAACCACCTTCAAAACCATACAATAAAAAAGGGAGAGCATCGTCAACAAATGGTCCTAGTTTAGTTTAACTGGGTGCCTGCATGCTGAGGAGTACAAATAGATCCATATTTATCACCATGAATAAAACTCAAGTCCAAGTGGATCAAAGACAATGTAAAACCAGATACACTAAATGAAAGAACAGAAAGTAAGGAATAGCCTTGAACTCATTTGGTACAGGAAGACAACTTCCTGAACAGAACATGAATGGCTCATTCAAAGGTTAATAAATGAGACATCATGAAGCTAAAAATATTCTGTCAGTCAAAGGATCTGTCAATAAGACAAAATGACAGCCTACAGATTGGGAAAAGATCCTCACCAACCCTATATCTGACAGAGGGCTAATATCCAAAATTTGTAAAGAACTCAGTAAGTTAGACACTACTAGCAACACAAACAACCCAATCAAAAAATGGGGTACAGAGCTAATCAGAGAATTTTCAACAAAGAAATCTCTAATGGCATAGAAACACTTAAAGAAATATTCAAAATTTTTAGCCACCAGTGAAATGCAAATCAAAATGACTGAGATTTCTTTTATCTTATACCTGTCAAAATATCTAAGATCAAAACCTCAAGAGATAGCACATGCTGTTGAGGATAGGAAACGCTCTTCCATTGCTTGTTGGAGTGTAAGCTTGTATAACAACTTTGGAAATCAATTTGGCTGTTTCTCAGAACAACAACAACAACAACAACAACAATAACAACAACAATACAAATAGTAATACCTCATGACCCAGCTATACCACTCCTGGACATATACCCAAAAGATGCTTTACCATACTACAAGGACACTTCCTCAATTATGTCAGTAGGAGCTTTATTCTTAATAGTCAGAAACTGAAAACAACCAAGGTGTTCCTCAATTGAAGAACGGATAAAGAAAATGTGGCTTATTTACATAATGAAATATTACTCAGCTATTAAAAACAAGGACATCATGAATTTTGCAAGAAAATTGATGGAACTAGAAAATATCATCCTGAATGAGTTAACCCAGACCCAAAAGGACATTCATGGAATGTATTTACTTATAAGAGGATTTTAGCCATAATATACTGGATATCCATGCTATACTCCACAAACACAAAGAACACAAATAATAAGGAGGGTCCAAGGGACAATGGTTGAATCTTTCCCAGAAAGAGAAGTAAAATAAAATCAACAACAAACAAACAAAAACCAGGACATTTTTAGCAACTTCTAGTGTGAATAAAATGGATGCCCACTGGAGAGCTCCTATGAGCCAAACTGCAGGTTAGAAGAGACCAGAATGAGACAGCAGTGGTAGAGTTGGGGATGGGTAAATTCTGCTTACTTTACTCACATCTTATAGTTGAATGTTATTTTCTAGTCCTCCATCTCAAGGAGGCTCCTGCCTCCAGTCTTCATGTTTGCACAGCCAGTGACCTTAAGTGCAGAGCCATCTCTCCAGCTCCTTCACTTGCCAATTTTATATGGTAGTATCATCCCAGAAGGTACTGGAAGGATGGAGAAAAAGTGGCCTCTGAATGAACAAAGTCAAGATCAAATAACTGTTATTGGATGGTTTTGTTTGTATAGGAGTCTCTAAGTGAGATTATCAGAGAGAAGATGGGTCAGGAAAGTTTCCTTGTCAGGATGGAAGGGTTCTTGTTGCCTTAATATGGAAAGAGTTTGATAGCACCCAATGTACATGTGATGAAATTACACACACACACACACACACACACACACACACACACACACACACAGAGACACAGACAGACAGACAGACAGACAGACAGACAGAGGCAAGCATAGCAAGCATGAAAATACTGGTGAGATTAAAAATAAACTTTTGATTGTGAACTATGGGTTTGTAAATTAATCTGTGGAGAGGCTTGGGGAAGAGTACATAGGAACTTTCTATGACTGTAGCTCCTCATGCACCTAAAATTATCTCAAAGAACTTAAAACTCAGGAGTATAACATAGCTCGACTATTGCAGTTTTGTGTTATCTTTATTAATTACCCAATTTTAGTCACTGGTGCCTCTTTATTTGTTCCTCTTCCCAATGTGGCTACATTGAACAAGTCTCCTTTGTGTGCATGTGTGTGCGTGTGTTTCATTGCTACTTGTCTATTTAATTGATCTGTCAAGCACAAGTGGTTGGCCAAGCTTTGCCTTTGAGAGTTGCCAAGGCCCAGGTTCTGATTCCAACAACTTGAGTAGCAGCAAAGCAGAGGAGAAGAAATACTGAGTTAAGGAAAGTGGTGTTTTAAGGTAGAGGATACCGGAACACAGTTGTAATCTCAAGGAAAAACCCAGAAGAGAAACAAAGATATGACAAGCCACACCTTTCCATTAATGCCAAAGGCAGTACATGTCACCCTATCTCAAGCCCCTTCTTTCAGGTGCTTCAGCTCCTCTTCCAAACCCTCAGCCTTCCCAGTCCCTGGGGTCACAGGTCCAATGTCTTTTCCCCTTCATAGTCTGACATCTTCATTTTGCTTTTTTCACAGGTCATGGACATTTGTACACAGTCTTGCTAAGTGACCTCTGGTCTCTGCACACAACAACACTCCAGCCCTCTTCAGCCAAAACTCTGCCAGCTTTCTCAGGACATGGAGAGATGTTCTTTTTCATCTCCAGTAAAGATGACATGGGAACAGCAAAGCCAGCAGATCCATGGGAACAGCAAATCCAGCAGATCCATCCTTTACACTTAAAGCCATGTCTGTGTCCATTTTTGCAGCTAACTTTCCCGCATATTATTCACTTTGCTATGGATGTTTCTCATGGTGCTAACTACTCTCACCAGTTACTAATAACTACATAGTATTTGAGCTCTAGACATGCCTCTGGAGACAAGGCTGTATGTTAGTCCATATTGTCTAAAACAGTAGCTATCCGGCTGGGCCTTGCCCTGGATGATCCATATTATAAACTTGTTCCCTTTTGAGTGAAATGCTGAGAGGCTCCATCTCCACTTGTTGGTCCTAGTAAGTAACTGCTGCCTCAGACCACAACACACACTGGAAGCTAACCTCATGCAAATAAACATGAACACATTAAACTAAGTTAGGTTCACATGGGAGTATCAGCAAACGCCATAAACTTATGCAACACACCAGCTTGAGGGCTGAGCAACACTCTCCCCCCCCCCCACTTACATCATATGAAGAAGGGCTCCCTGCTGAGGACAGTGGAATCCTCATCATCAGACCATCCAGTGCATCCTGGGAAAACTTCCAGTTCTGCCCCTGGATCTTCTGCTCAGCATTGTCTCCTGCCCAAGGGGCCCACTGTAATTGCTATTTGTCTGGACCCAGGCCTGCATCTTGGACATCATCTGTGCCTTGAACAGCACCGTGTGCCTGCTGGCTTCTAATAACATGTCTAATCACCCGGTAATACTCTGTATCTGTATCAACTCTGCTCTTGCCCTCAGTGAGACCTCTTGGAAGCCTGTAGCCTCTGATGCTGTTCTTAGCTGTTTTTGTGACCTATGTACCTTGGTGTGACCTGAGGCCTATGATCTAAACATTAAAAGTCGTGACTAAGATGGAAATAAAGGATCCTAATACAAGTTCCTAGAAGTAAGATATGGGAGATTAACAACCAAAAGATGATAAATACTCAAGAAAACATTATCAACAGATTATAAATTGTATGATGGTGAATTTATTTCTGTTTTGTTATCCCTGCTCTTAAATGTGTGCGTGATAAGAACAGTATTAATCAGTGACACATTTATTGAGTGCTTACTGTGCACAAGGCCCCATGCCAAAGACTTTCTGTTTTTTATCTTCTCTATTCCTCAGAAGAAACACTGTCCTTATTACTTTTATGCTCCTTCTCTGAATATAAATGCTGATATCAAGAGATTAAGCAACTAACTTGTTCAAATCCACACAGCTATGGAGTTAAGACATTGCATTAAAACTTGGACTATGTGGCCCAGAGTGAAATTGGGCAATACTGCGTGTAAAAATCCAGATACTGTTACAGAGGATCTAAGAAACAGCTTGGGAATTAGGAAGATACTGGTTGTCTCTCCCAAAGTGATGGGGTGACATTATCTTTTTAACCCTTTCTAGGAGCAAGGCCATTGTTAAATGTCAACCATCTGCATAGTAACCCTTTCAACTTGGCTAAAGTTCCAACCTTCCACTTAAAAACACATTTTGTCATATTAGCTTTCTATCTCTCTGCACACACACACACACACACACACACACACACACACGAGTGATGATTCTATACACACCTATGTGTACATATATACAGACATACATTACTTGTACACATACGTGCTTAAGCATTTCAAAGTAAACTGTAGCTATCACAGGGAAGCTTTCTTGACCTCATCAGCATGGGTCTCCTCAGAATAAGGACTCCTAGATAACTACACTATTACTACTTAAGAATTCAAGCATTAGCCACTATAATTATCTAGTCTCTACTGTGTGCTTAAAGCTTTTGTAAAATCTGAGGTGCATGCAAAGCAGCACATTGCTCTTATTTGCGGTGTTAGCCACTTCCGATCCCCATTGCCTGCAGCACTTCATAGAAACAGCTAACAGGAGAAACAACGTGATTTGGCTCACGTTTTCAGAGGGTTTGCAGTCTGTCATGGCAGTGGAAGTGTGTGCCAGAGAAGTCTTAGTGAGTCGACAGAGCACATCAGGAAATAAGAGTTGGTGCAACCTTCTGAGGCACTCACCCCTGGCAACCTGATTTCTCCCAATTGGGCCCAACCACCTAAAGATTTCATAGCCTTCCCAAGTAATGGCATCAGGTAGGGAAAAAAGCATGCAGACTATGAGACTCACTATGTATTGTGGATTATGCCTGGAACCTAAGTGCCTGGGAAGTTGAAATATGAGGGTTGCCATGAGTTCCAGGCCAGTCTGAGTTACAGGAAAATGTCCTAACAAAACTAAGCAAGGAAGCAAGCAAGCGCTATAAAACACTACTTTTTTTCTCTTTTTAAATTTTTTTACACCCTGACCTCAGTGTTCCCTCCCTCTTCTCCTCCCAGGTCTCTCCCATAACCCCTTCTGCTTCTCCCACCCCTCCACCTCACCCCCATCACCTACCCCTCCTTTTTTCTTCAGAGAAGGTCAGGCCTCCCATGGATATGAACCAGCCCTGGCATATCAGGTTACAGTAAGACTAGGCACCTCTCCTTATATTAAGTTTGGACAAGGCAACCCAGTAGGAGGAAAGGGTCCCAAAAGCAGACAAAAGAGACAGACACCCCCTGCCCCCACTGTTAGGAATCCCTCAAAAAGACCAAGTTACGCAACTGTAACATAGATGCAGAAGGCCTAGGTTAGTTGATTCTGTAGGCTTTCTTGTGGTGTCTGTGAAGGAGCACTCTGGCTCCTTAAGTTCCTCCTCCCCATCTTCAGCAGGATTCCCCGAGTTCTACCTAATGTTTGGCTGTGGATCTTTGTATCTATTTCAATTAGTTCCTGGATGAAGCCTCTCTGATGACATTGGGCTAAGCACAAACCTATCTCCGTAAAACAGAATATCCTTAGGAATCTTTTCATTACCTCACTCCCAAGTCATGCTTGGTTCTACTCCAGGTCTCTGGGTTATCCGGCCTCTGGGTCCCAGTTCTCCAGGCAGTTTCAGGGACAAGTTCCCTCTCAGGGCATGGGTCTCAAGAAGGACCAGTCATTGGTTGGCCATTCCCACCTTTACCCCAGCACATTTTGTAGGGAGGATAAGTTGTAGGTCAACAGTTTTGGGACTGGTTGGTGTCCCAATCCCTGCACTAGGTGGCTACAGATGCCCAGTTCAAGCTCCATGTCTCCTTTTGCTAGGAGTCTTAGCTAAGGTGACCCTTGTGGGTTTCTGGCAGTTTCCATTGAACTAAGTTTCTAGCTTGTCCCCAAGATGTCCCCAATTCCAGTTCTCTCTCCTAGTACTCTGTCCCTCCTTCCTCCCCCACTTGATCTTTCCTTCCCCCATTTCCACCAGAGAGGTCTATTCTATTTTCACTTCTCAGGGAGATTCATGTGTCCACACATGAGATCTCCTTGTTACTAAGCTTCTCTTGGTCTGTCTATTATAGCATGGTTATCCTGCACTTTACAGCTAATATCCACTTATAAGTGAGTACATACCATGTTTGTCTTTCTGAGTCTGGGTTACTTCATTCATCATGATTTTTTTTCTAGTTCTATCCACTTGCCTACCAATTTCATGATGTCATTATTTTTAAGAATGGAGTCACACTCCATTGTGTAGATACGCTACATTTTTTATATCCATTCTTCTATTGAGGGACATCTGGGTTGTTTCCACTTTCTAGCTATTATAAATAAAGCTGCTATGAACATAGTTGAGCAAATGTCCTTGTAATTCGATTGAGCATGTTTTGGGTAATAAATAACTGGGTCATGAGGTAGATCAATTACCAATTTTCTGAGCAACCACCATATTGATTTCCATAGGGGCTGTACAAGTTTGCACTCCCACCAGCAATGGAGGAGTGTTCCCCTTGTTCCACATCATCACAAGCATGTGCTGTCACTTGTGTTTTTGATCTTAGCCATTCTGACAGATGTAAGATGGAATTTCAAAGTTGGTCTGATTTGCATTTCTTATTTTCTCTATCTATGGTGATTGAAAGCTGTTCTGCGTGTAGTAGTCTGGTCTGGCATCTGTGGTCTCTTAGAGTCTGTAAGATAGCTGTCTGTGCTCTCAGTACTTTGAGAGTCTCTGTTGTGAAGTGATTCTTATAGGCCTGCCTTTATGATACTTGGCCTTTTTCCTTTGCAGCTTTTAATATAATTTTTTTTATTGTTCTGTACATTTAGTGATTTGATTATTATGTGCTGATCCAATCTATTTGGTGTTCTAAAAGCTTCGTGTACCTTTATAGGCATTCTCTTCTTTAAGTTAGGAAATTTTTCTTCTATGATTTTGTTGAAAATATTTTCTGGGCTTTTGAGCTGGTAACCTTCTTGTATTCCTATTAAGATTAAACATTTTTTGAGCAATGTATCAATTTTTTCTATTGTATCTTCTACATCCGAGACTCTCTTCTTTCTCCTGTATTCTGTTAGTGATGCTTGAGTCTGTAGTTTCTGTTCTCTTACCTAAGTTCTCCTCAATTGGTGTTTTCTTATTGTTTCTATTTCTATTTTCAGGTCTTGAACAGTTTTATTCATTTTCTTCACCTGTTTGTTTGTTTGTGTTTTTCTGGATTTCTTTAAGGAATTTATTCATTTCTTTTTGAGGGCCTCTCCCATAGTCATAAGATTGGGTTTAAAGTGCTTTTGTTGTGCTTCAGCTGTGTTGGATATCCAGGGCTTGCTATAGTGGGATAGCTGGACTCTGGTGGTGCCATATTGCCCTGGCTCTTGTTGATTGTGTTATAGCCTCTAATTATTTGGATTTGAGGTTATTATAGGTTTAGATACTGATTTCTGAGTTTATCTTTATTGGATGGAAGGGTTTTTTTTTTGTTGTTGTTGTTGTTGGGGTTTTTTTGTTGTTTTTTGTTTTCCTCTTTGCTTTGTTTCTCTTCTGGTCTTCTGGCCTGAGTGGCCTAGGCTTCTGGTGACCAGTGAATCTTCAGGTCCCAGTAGGCAACTCTGCTAGGGTTTTAAATGCCCATGTTGCTTCTGTGGTTCTGGGGTTCTGGGAGCTGGTATAGCCTCTGGGGTGGCAGGTACCAATATGGTTTCTGGGGGTTGTAGTACTAACAGAACCTCCATGAAAACAGCCAAGCCATGGAGTCAGAAAATCTGTATGTAAGCCTTCTAGTGTCTCTTACCAAGTAGAGAGTTTGACTCTCTCATTTGCTGCATAATAGAAACATCATCATCCCTTGCTCACCCCCTCCACAGAGGACAATGGTTTGCTCTGTGTGCAAATGGTGTCCATAAACCAAAGCCCAAAGCAGAGTTTGGTTCATCACGTGTGTTTGTGCTAAGAGGCAAACTAAGGAAAACTTCAAGAAAAGAGTTGTCAGAACGCTCAGCAACCTGAGCACTTCCTACAGAACACAGGAAGGCTGTCTCCAGTCCCCAGAACCACCGAGGGAACAGCCTCAGATGTCACATGTGGAGTACCTTGCTCTTCTCTGAGGGTTTGTGCTGTTTCACAGACAACGGCACAAAATCACTTCTAACAGGTTGTAAGAAAGTTCTGCCCATAAAAACAGTAATTGGTATAATCTAGTGTTATACATAATTATCCTAAAATATAAATATATATTACATACTTGTTCTTACAAGAAAGAACACTAGCTATTTTCCAGTTCTGACGCCATCTCAGCCTCTCTCTTTAGGTGACTCTGCTGGCCTCCAGCATCCACAGAGAAGCCAGTCCTTTCACTTATATCATGTCTGATCTCTGCATGACATAATCTGGGGCAGGAGGCAAGTTAGCAGATTTAAAACATACTTGTCTTAAAGGTGTTTGACCAATTTTCAGTTCCCTGGCAAAAGAATATGTCCTTGTAAAGCCGAAGTCCCATCTGCCAGCAGAACTGCTTGATCATATTCCAGAAGAACCCAGTTGGGTATCATTGACACAGTGGAGTCTACCGCCTCTGCTTCTCACTGCGGAACCTGAACTGAGTCACTAGAGCACTAGTCAAACCTCTTCCATGAACCTGGGAGAACCTATTTCAAAATGTTAATTATGATGGTTGTTTTACACACACACACACACACACACACACACACACACACACACACACACACACACCAACATTGATGCAAATCTTATACAAAGGTAGGAACAGTTGTGACTATTTTTTAATTTCACAGCAGAGCATATCAACCCTCTATGATGTTTTGTCTAGTACCCTATCAGTAATCTTGAGATATCGCTTGTCATATTCCACCTGGGCTGTTCCTACTCCAAGTGGCTGACACCCATGGCCTTGTACTCAGGATCCACCTACCTCATGGTGCCTTCTTCCTTCTCTCCCTCTCTCTCCTTTTGCCTTGTGGTCTCTGCCTCAGACCCCTAGCCCCAGCTACCTCTCTTCTGCCCAGCTACAGGCTGTAGGCATCTTTAAATTAAGGAGCAAGGTTTGTACCACAAAAGTTGGCATATGTAAGAATTCACTTGTCTTGAGGCAACCAGGCCTTGGGATACAGAATTTAGCATTACATTACACAGCAACAGACCAACCTTATAGAAACTCTTCAATAAACACAAGATAGTGTGTCGGGTAGCACTTGCTGTGTAACAAACTACCTGGAAATGCGGCCCAATTTAAACTACAGCTGTTATCCTTTTGCGGTTCACAATTCATTTGCTCAGTAGTGAGGATAGGGTGACTCTGAGTCACTCTTGAGTCTTACTAGGGCTCAGTCACACTGTGGGATTAGGTACAGTTTAGCTTGGTAGCTGGTAAGTGCCTGGTGTATGGCAGCTCCATTGGGGTGGCTTACCTTGGTTTTTGTGATCTTTCATTCCTCAGCTAGCCTAGACTAGTCTTATGGCCTGATCTTGAAACAAGTACACCCTCACTTCTGACTCATGGCATTCATTGTGGCATTAGGTTTGAATGAGGGCTTGATCAGACCATGCATGCCTACCCACAGTGCCTTCTTTCATATAGTTGCTCTCGAAGAAGTAGCAAGCCTCACCGCCAAGAACCAACCTGTTAATCTCTAACCCTCTAGTAAACTCTTCAGGTGCCTAGACTCCAGGAGAACAGCAGGTAGCATTCTCGTGTCCCTGAGGAAGTTTAGAGACTTCAGGTTGCCTGACTGTGAGACATCAGAGGGCTGAGGACATACTAGGTGCATCTTGAGAGTATGTGGTGTCCTCACTTCTCCCACATCCTCAGAGTTCCACCTTCCTTCCCAAGAATTCTTTATCTGCTGTGGATGCTCCTCAGCCGTGTGATGTGAATCCTCTCCTTCCTCTAAGACCTATAAAAAGGATCCTACTCTGTTCAATGGGCCTCAACTCTTACCAGAGCCCCCAACATGGTGCTGTGTGTGTGTGTGTGTGTGTGTGTGTGTGCGCGCGCGCGCGCGCGTGTGTGCATGCACGCACGCCTGCCCACCTACCTGACTGTCTGTCTGTCTGTTAATGGCCTTAACAACTTTGCTGATAAATCACTTACCTGAAAGGAAAATCTGTCTCAATATTCCCCTTGAACTCCAAAATATTTCATAAAGTCAGTCACTGGGGAGATAAAGGATGGAAAACATACTCCTTCCTCCCTTCCCCCTTCCTCCATTCCTCCCTTCCTTCTTCCCTCCCTTCCTTCCTTTCTTCCTTCCTTCCTCCATTCTCCCCTTCCTTCCTCCCTTCTTCCCTTCCTTTCTTCCTCCCTTCTTTCCTCCCTCCTTTCCTTCCTTCCTTCCTTCCTCCCTTCCTTCCTTTCTCCCTTCCTTCTTTCCTCCATTCCTTCCTACCTTCCTCCCTTCTTTCCTCCCTCCCTTCCTTCCTACCTTCCTCCCTTCTTTCCTCCCTCCCTCCCTTCCTTCCTCCCTCCCTTCCTTCCTTTTCTTCCTTCTTCCCTTCCTCCCTCCCTCCCTTCCTTCCTTTCTTCCTTCCTTCTTTCCTCCCTTCCTTCCTACCTTCCTCCCTTCTTTCCTCCATCCCTTCCTTCCTCCCTCCCTCCCTCTCTTTCTTCCTTCCTCCCTCCCTCCCTTCCTTCCTTCTTCCCTCCCTCTCTCCCTCCCTTTCCTCCTTCCTTCCTCCCTTCCTTCTTCCTTTTTTCCTTCTTTTGTCACTGTTTTTTTGAGACAGGGTTTCTCTGTGTAGACCAGGCTGCCCTTGAACTCATAGACATACGGTTGTCTCTGCCTCCTGAGTACTAGGATGTGCCACCACCCCTGGGCAGACTTAGTTTCTTAGTAGAAGAGGCTTCAAGAACTTACCTATGAGGAAACAAGACTCCACAATTTATATCAAGTAGTCACTCTTCATACCTCTCCCTTTAAATGTGGAGTTGGTGGTGACTCAGAGTGGTCACAAAGCACATGAGAGGTCACCCAGCACCCTGATCTTCATTTCTGGCTTTGGTCACAGATGTCTTGTATTTCTGTAGAAGAGGTCGTAGACTGTGGAAAACTTGCATGGTAAGGACCCCAGTAAGACTGCAATGAAACTTCAAAGTGAATTTTAAAAGTTTGAACATTTTAGTCTGAGCCACAAAGAATGGAGTGGTACATTAGTGCAGGGGAAAATGACATTCTCCTTTTGAGAAGAGCATTAAACAACAAACTAACACACTTTGAAGGGAGAACAGAAACTTAGTTTTTTTTTTTTAGGTTCTAGGACTGCTTTCTTGGAGATGGGTAGCAGCTA
The DNA here is from genome assembly GCF_011762505.2 of Arvicanthis niloticus. NCBI lineage: Eukaryota > Metazoa > Chordata > Mammalia > Rodentia > Muridae > Arvicanthis > Arvicanthis niloticus. The sequence continues at coordinate 72,702,592 of NC_047665.1, read as the reverse complement.
TCCTTCTCTCAGACAACAAGGGAGTTGGTGACATTGTGTCTCTAAAGTGGGGTCAGATGCTGCGACCCTCCTGGGACTCCATGACTGATGTCCCCAAGCTTTGCCTTCGTATGCATCCTTTGCCTCCTGCCGTCACATCTGATCAACCAGCCAGACTTGGATGATGGAACTTCTGGTTAATATAAAATAGCTTTTGTTCCTTAGTCCTGAAACTATAAGACAATATCAAGAAAGCAGAGAAAATCTTCTGTAGATTATTAATCAAGACACCTAGACATATCTATAGACTTTGGGACAATAGGGGGTTTACCCAGAAGCAATCAGAAAGAGAACTATCCCAAATGGATGAATTTGTTATTTTGAGACATGTAATAGGTGAATTTTATTTCCTTGTTTATGATTTTAGTGAGCCCAAAATTTCTACTACTAAAGTAACGTTTATGTAAACAAAGTGCTTCCACGTGATCCTGCTATGCTATCATGGTTTACAGACAGAGTGATCAAGTTCATAGAAGTGTCTACATGCCAACCTTATTCACAAGAGCTCAGTTACAGAATCTGCCTAGTCATTTAGGGCACGTCAGAGCTGACTGGATAGGAAGGTGTGGTACATACAATGAAGAATTTCAGTCATTAGGAAGGATGAAGTCCTGTCATTTTCAGGAAAATAGATAGAACTGGAGATCCCATGTTAGTTGCAATAAGCAGAGAGGCATGTTGAGTGTTTTCTTTCAGATGTGGAGCTCAGAAACAGAGTGGGAAAAGATGAACCGAAGGTTTAAGACGGGCTGCTATGGAAGGTAAAGGGGCATAGGGAGAGAAGAGAGAGAACAGACATGATGAACAGGGACACAGGCATGCATGGACATGTTACAGCAAAACCCGCTGATGTGTGTAATTAACACATGCTAATAAATAAAATCAAAACTACAGTATTTAAGTAAAAAGCAAAACCAAAAGAAAATCAGTTATTAGTGGAGCCAGATAGAGGGAGGCAAATTTGAAACGTTGAAAACCAGCCTGGGTCATGTGAGGCAGTGTAAGAAATCCCCTTTGTAAAGTATGTTCATTCTACCAGTTCGGTTCCTCTCTGGAATTTTGTTCTAGGGTGTAAGTTTAATGGCAAGAACCGAGCACTGTCCATCGTGGATGCTTAACACACTGGATGTTCAGACTCAACACCATGCTTAACACACTGGATGCTCAGACTCAGGACCATCCCTAACACACTGTATATGCATCTTTAACAATTTCAGAATGAGAAAGAGGATTACAATGTTTATCTCTTTTCTAGTGAACTGGGGCCACCCACAGAGGCAAGACCCAAAGGACAGTGTGGAGACACGGGGCTTGGCTTTTTGCTTCCTGCCACAATCCCAGTTGACCTAACTAGTATCAAGCAGGAAACTGTCCACAGACTATTCTCAAAGCGTCTGGCTGTAGGCTCAAATGTCATCTGGTTCTTGGTCTCACAGATTCATGGTACATCAAGAAAAGTCTTAAGAAACTCAGCTGGCAGGAATCTAAATATTAGGCCAGAACAAAGAAGTAATTTCAGACAGGAATCTAAATTTTAGACTAGAACAAGGAAGTAGGCTACAGGCAGGAAAATGACCTTGGGCTAGGATAGGGAAGTAGGCTCAGAAACTTTGGTCATCCTGATAAGCCTTTAGAAACAGTGATCATGGGAGTGTTCAAGTAATTGGGTTTAATGCCTTGCTTTTCCTTTGACTATTTGTGTTTATTGTATTGCTTGTTCCTTGACTATTTGCATCTATTGTATTGCTAGACTCTCAACCTACAACTGACTTTAATATAGGCATGTAATCGAAATGGTATAAAAGCATAAAGGAAGAGGGGGTATAGGATAGGGGGTTCTAAGGAAGGGAAATAGGGAAATGGGGAAAAGGGATGACATCTGTATTGTAAATAAATAAAATATCCAATAAAAAATAAATAATAAAAAAAGAAAAGAAGAAGAAGAAAAAGAAGAAGAAGAAGAAGAAGAAGAAGAAGAAGAAGAAGAAGAAGAAGAAGAAGAAGAAACTCAGCTGGTTTTCCAGGTGTTTAAAACTTCTACAAATATTTGATTGTAAACTATCAGGGAACATGGGTTGGACGTCCCCAGAGCATAAGTGGTTGGAGTTCCTGAAATGATACAGGCTCGGGGGTACACATCTCAGACACGCCAGGACTGCTCTGGACACCACTGACAGCTTAGTGAGTGAGGTCTACAGAGCACCCCAATCCTTTCCCATGCACTCCAGTGTCAGCACCCAGCCTCACAGGGATACAACTTCTTAGAGAGCCTCCTGAATACATCTCTAAGGGCCCTAGTGGCACCTGTCTGTTTCTGCCACTCAGTGTAAGCCCCTTTGGGAGTTTCTCTTGGTCCTGGCAGGAGTCTGTCAGCAACAGGGAAGGGAGGTGAGGTGTGGTCAGAGGAGCGAGGGCAGGAAGATGGAGCTGTGTGAGCTGAGTGATGGAAAGGCATGGGCTCAGCGAGCATCCAAAGTACCAAGAAGCTGAGCTTGCAGGGAGCAGTCTTAAGTGTCCTGATATGACATAGTCTGCTACAAGTGTTCCCTCCTGTTGACCACCTACCATCCCCTGTTCTGTCTAGCCTGTCTTCTGCAGCATTGCAAGAGCAATCCACTTCCTAACTTTCCCTCCATCTAGCTTCTGCTTTAATTCTCCCTGGGGCAAGTTGCTCATTCTTTTCCAAAGCAACCCAACTGGAAAACTCACTTATGTGGAAGAGAGGTCTAAGTTTCTGCGACTCTGGCCATGTGGCCTGCTGTCTGGTTCATGGAAGCAGGTTATATCCAACAGGGCACCTACCCGAAAGGCACTGGCTTTGCTGGGAATCTGACAACCTTGTTCTTTTTGCTTTTTAACTTACCTTCAAATTCTTAGAATTCATGTTAGCTTGCCTAGAAATCTCCCCCCAAACAGTAGCACCGAAGCTGACTGCTACTAATGAGGCAAAGAGTGTCCCTAAGACAGTACACATGATAATTTTAAAATCCCATTCTGGTTGCTTTGTTGAAAAAGAGAAAGCGTTGGTGGAGACAGGAGGTGGGGGCAGAGCTTCAGAATAGAATTTCAGGGTTTCAGCTCCAAAGCTATTCACTTTTGGCAGCAACTTTAGCAACAAATATGTCTTTGTAAGCCTATCCTTATATTGCAGCCTAAAAATAATGCACATGATTGTATGAAACTGAAGCATCAAAGAGGCAGTGAGCAGGTCTTGGAAAGCCTAAATACAAATCAACAAGTCTCATAGTCAGAACAGTCAATGGCAGCACAGAAATCAAAGGCCACTGGTGGCTCCTGACCAGAGCCTGGTCCTGGGCCGATGGCTACTCATAGAGCCTCTGGCTAGACCTGACCGAGCGAGCACCCAATTAGCTGATGAGTCTCATAGAGAAAAATAGCTTGCTAAGAATTTATTTCCTTTATTCAGTTAATGTGAAGGTGTGTGTGTGTGTGTGTGTGTGTGTGTGTGTGTGATGTGTTATATGTTGTATTTGACCTGAGATTTGAACATAAAAAGACACAGAATCCATAAAGTCCCTCTTATTGTATCAGGCTCTTGCATGCTTACACGGACATGACCTTGTATAGGCATCACCTCTACCAGCTGAGGCCGCAGTGCTCCCAGGTGACCTTCACTCACACACTACTTTGAAGCATGTCCCCTCCAGCTTTGATAGTGCTCCAGTACCCACGTACGCCTCCAAGCAGCAGAAACATGCGCTGTCACGTGAGGTGATGGCCAAAAGTTATTCCTGTGTAATTGAAGCTTTAGGTGGACTTGCCAGGTCGGGGGCTCTGACTGCAGACTGAAAGAGACAGACTTGCTCTGGCTCCTGCCAGGCTCCTCAGCTAGCTGGGCACTGCCTTTCTGCTGGCATTAAAACAGTTTGGAGGGAGTTATTCCTTCTCTGCTCCATACTTGGGAAGTGATGTGTGCTGAGTCTCAGGTACCACCCAGGGTGGTATTTCTAAAATCAGGGCTTGCAAAGGTGATTATGGTGTGAGGAAACGGACTGCAGCTGTAAAGTGGCAGCTCCCTCACTTGGCTGGGGAGAGCTCTGTTCACTTCCTGCAAGTCAGCTTTCCTGGTCCTTGTTTTCCCTGAGCGATGACCATTCCCTGGGCTAAGAAGCCATAGCCATAAAGATGAAAACTCTTTAAAATTAAGTGTTGCTTTAATCTTTCCAGACAGCCTAACACTCCCCTGCCCTGCCCCCCAACAGCTAAAAGATCTGCTCTGTTTAGATGTGAAAAAGAAATCTCACTGGCTCCCTTCGCATTCTTCTCATGGACAGAGAGCAGTGACGACGGGAGGGAGGATTCATTTCAAAGTGAAAGATGGAGCCCTTAACGGGTGTCACTTAATCTGTGATGGCACGGAGCAGACTCTTTAATGTTTACTGGATTCTGATGAGAGATAGGATGTCGGCCAGGGAATAGGAAGTGGAAATCGTGAGAACCAAGCGAGGGGGCCTTCTTGCCCAGGCCCTTGTGATGGTCCCTCCCTTAGACTCATCGTGGGAGTGATGAAAGCCGCCCTTGGGCTTTGAAGCTGGCCCTGGCCATGTCTCCCAGAAGCCTGAAAAGCAGGGACAAATGAATGACCTGGTTCTGACCCATCAAAGCCTCCATACACCAGACTCAAGTTTAAGACCCAGAACCCTGTGGACCAGGATCTATGCCTTTGCATAGGTGCTTACTCTACTTGGGCACGGGCAGCCGAAGATTTAGCTCTTCCTTCTAGGAAACAAGAGTTTTGGCCTAGAACCCTATGCCATCTCTAGTGAGACTGTGATTTTTAACTTCATTTATTCACTCATTCAATCACTCCTGGTGGATTCCTCTTTTATCACAGGGCTTTAATCCATCAGGTTTTTGATTTTTTGGGTTATTTGTTTGGATGGCTGGTTTGGTTTGATTTTTGATTTTTGATTTTTCTTTTTGCTTTCCTAATTATCAAATGATTCCCCACGCCACCCCCATTCTTTAGTATGACTTTCTGTGCATATAGCAAAACAAACAAACAAACAAAAAGCTATAATACCAACAACTCTGTGGCAAGTGAGGCAGTAAGATCACAAGTTCAAAGCCTCCCTGAGCTTCATAGTGAGTAGCAGGCCAGTCTGGGCTATGAGGTCTAACATTCTCAAAATGAATGAAGAAAAGACAAAGGTTGTTTGAGGGGAAGAGTCTGCCACACAAAGTTCAGGCCCTCCACTTTAGTGGTCATTAACTTAAAACTTACTTTTAACCTATTTCTGAACAAGTGGGTGACTTTAGTTGCGATCGGAAGGCTCAGGGCCAGGAGCACCGTGGGTGATAGCCGGAAGGAGGGAAGTGGATCCTAGATGTCAGGGTGGTCTTCAGGGCTGGAGGTCTTGGGCAATGCTAGAAGCGATAAAGCTACATACTACTCTAAAGGAGTTTCTGTGGCCAATTACGTTGATTTAGCTAATGGCACAGGCACCTTTTTCTGCACTTATTTCTAAACCTGAGAGGATAATATCATCTGCAAAGACCCATGGGCCTCATTTCTAGACAGGAAAAATCCCCCTCATTATCTTCTTAAATTATTTCCTGTAGGTTCCCCTCAAGTAAAAACCGCTAAGCTCTTGCCGATCCGGTTCCCACTGACACATGGGAGTGGTCTCTCACAGAAGGACACTCAAGGCCCTAGCATTTGGCAGAGAACAGATTCTGCTCAGGCCCACTGTAAGGAACATGGAACCCTTTGCCTTATAATTCTAAGAGGAAGTGGGTGAGCGTGCCCACACCCTGTGCCACAAAAGGCAAGCTGCACCTTGCCCTCTGGGATGGCCCCATGTTGCAACGTCTCTCCGGGGAGCTACTGAGTTCAATTCACCAGCCTTGCTAACAGCATCGATGCGGCAGCTTCAGGGACCCCGGGGTACATTCAGCCCGTTGCGCGTTCGCATTCGGTATTAATAGCATCTCAAGTTTCCCAAACAGTTTGTGAACATTAGCTTCCACATCCGTGAGTACTCTATGGGACACAGACGGGAAGGTCCACCTGATTGAAGAAACTGAGGCTCAGCTGCCAAAGTGGCTGACAGACTCACATGGCAAGAAGGGACCAGAAGAGCGGGGTAGAGGCCCACACTGCAGATCGCGGGCGGTTCTGTCCAGTACTCAGGGCGATGTTATCTGTAACTTCTCTTCTCTTCTTCTCACTTACGACACAGGGCTCCTCTTGTTACTTATTCATGTCCTCTTGCAAAGGGCCTTTCTCCCAAGGCCAGAATGTTACTTATGTTGGTTTCAAATTCTGGAGATGGTCCAGGGAAGGAAGAATCAGTGATGTTGTCAGGTCAGTCGGGAATGCCAAGCACTGGGCAGGAAACCATGAGAGAAGCCCAGGGTTAGGGGGTCTAGATGTCCCCAAACTGGCCTCAATATAAGCACAAGCTGTTCTGGCCATCTGCTTCCCAACTCTTTCTTTTTCTTCCTCCCACAGAGCTTTGCACCATAGTAGACCTTCAGTGCATTCTGGGGAATTCAGAGACCACCCAAGGTTAGCTGGGCCTGCTGGCTAGAAATCCAACACCAGAGACACCACGGGGCAAATACTCTGCCTGGCTGCGAGGCCTCCGAGTGGGCCTACAATGAGACACGGCACTCCTGTGACCATGCTTATTCCTTATGGCAGCGTTTGATGTCTATGCTGCTCTGTAGCTCGCATGTTAGTGTGATGCCAGGATGGGCTGTGGCCTTTGCCCAGTTGTGAGCAATGTACTTCTTTCCCGTTTTAAAAATTTGCTTTTCTTTGTGCGTGCATGCACACGAGCTGAGATTGCTCGTGTGCGGACACCAAAGGAGGCCAGCAGAGGATGAACAGAAGTTACATGCAGTTCTGTGTTTCCTGACATTGGTTTTGGGAATAGAACTCTGGTTCTCTAGTAAGACCAGGATATGTTCTTAGCCACTGAGCCATCTCTCCAACCCTGGCTTGTAGCTATTTATGTTTGAGGGGATAGGTGTGCTCATGGCTTCACTGTGATACCCAAAGATTTGAGGGCTGAGTTGACTCCTCTGTTCAGGTTAGTTTCACAACCAGAATTCTTCTTAGCTGAATGTGGTGGTACAAAGCTATCATCCTAGAACTTGGGAGACTGAGGCAGGAGGACCAGCCTAGGCAGCCTAGAGAGGCCCTGTCTGAAAAACTGAACTAAACTTGTAAAATAAGACAAAATGAACAGCCCCAACCGCACATTCTGCTTACAGGGTAGGAAGGTCCCTGGAGGAAAGAGCAAACCCCAGAGACACGAAGCTGGGGCTTCTCCGTTAGCCAATGTTTTTTATTTTTATTTTATTTTTATTTTTTTTAGACTTCAAGAAGCTTGAAGAGTTTGTTTTTACAAGCTCTCCACCATCATTTGTATACCAAGTCTCTTTGAAATATGTTTCTGTGATAAAAATCTAAAGAGCTACACTGTAATCAAAGTTAGATATTTGCAAATAACCTGAAATGTAAAACCAGACACAACCGCATTATTTACAATGTCTCCCAAAGCTGGGCTGCCTGGTGGCTTTCTGCCAGACTTGGGGAGAAGTTTCTATTGGCTGCTTTTTTCCTAAATATACTGGCGCAGATGGGTTACCGTATGTTACAAGTGTCCATACATGTGTGTGCTCTGTTCTGCGTTTTATCTTTTAAAATTGTATTCTTAGACTTCAAAGTGGTGGGGACTACATCTCACTCAATGCCTTCTACTTTCTGTTGCTTCTAACCATAATGCACAACCAGGGTTTATTTATTCTGCTTTCTTTCCAAGCAAGCAAGACAGAATCTCATGACTGGTATTTGGTGCACTGCAGAAGTCAAATCAGTCACATGTTGGCAATCCCTGAGCTGGGCTAGTTGGAGCAGAGCAGAGTGATTGAGCCTTCCATGGAAGCTAGGCAGAGGTGTGAGGCCACACGATGTACTTCTGCTTTGGGATGTCTTTCAGGGTAAGTGGGTAAGGATCTTCCAAGAGCTGGACCTGGCCTGCTTCCTAGGGGCCTTCTCTCAATCCTCGCTTATCCCTTCCTGCTGGGCACAGGGGACATTGAGATGCTGCCCTGATCACTCTGTGGGGGCTCATTTGCACTGCAGCCTGAGGTCAGCCTATGTTCAAGGGCCTGATCACAAAGAGCTTTCTTGGCACTGAGGAGAAAGAGAGAGTGTGCTACTGGTAAAATGTGGGCTGGCGGTGCAGCAGGAGTTGGTGGCTGTTAAAGAGAATGACACTCTGTCACCTTAGGCTGCTGTAGCTAATCTATAGACTGAGTGGCTTAAAAACAGAAAGTCCTTGAAGATGAAAGTCAGAGATCAGATTCTTTAGAGTCTTGATAAAAAAAAAAGGTGCGGAAGCAGGGGCAGAGAGAATGATGGGGGCGGGGCAGGAGCAGAGCAGGAGAGGGAGAGAGAGCTCGCTCATGAGACTCCTTTTTCTAAAATGTGAACATGAATGTTAAATGTGAACACTTCATCCTTCTAACACAGTCTACCCTTTATTACTTCCCAAAGGTCTCAAAGCCAGAGTCTGTGACAAAAAGAAATAATACATAGATTCCAGAACAGTGGCACAAGCGCACAGTCCTCAGCAGGGCAGTACCATGCGTATATCACTTTTTGCCAGCCAAATCCTACAGTCCCTAACAAAACAAGGACCAGGACATCGCCTTTGCAGAGTGTCCACATGCAGATAACTCCCCAGAGGTGGTGGGAGTGTAGGCTAGCCCAGGAGTTCCGTGCCTTCTGTAGATAGGCCTTCCCTCTCCTTCAGTGGCCTCTGAGTCACCTTCTGTGAATGACTTTTGTCTAAGAATTGGCTACACTGTTTCTAGTTCTTGCTATGTTGAAACTATGAACACAGTGTAGAAAAAAAGTATGCTAGCAGGAGAGTGGTTGATTCTGGAGAACAATTAGGGTAACAAAGGTAAATGTAGCTCTTACCCCTCATCAAAGAAGCTTCTCTTTACAATAAAGGGGGGCTATGACGGCAAACCACAACTGGGCATGGTGCAGAAATATGTGAAAAGGATCTTGGGAGACCAGCCTCAGTGGATACATCCACATCACAGCCCCTGCGTGTTCAGATCAGGGAACATCTTGAAAGAGGATATAGGAAGATTGTAAGAGCCATAATACCAAGAAGCATGCTGTGGTGAAACAATAAAAAAAAAAAAAAAAAACAAAAAAAAAAAACTCCTGCATCTGACCAATGGCAATGTAGATGTGACAATGTCGAAGGGAGGGAACTCTCAGAATCCCACCCTCAGCCAAAGAACTACAGGCAGCTAGTGACTGCTAAGAGAGCATGAATTAGCTTTTCCCTGGGATGAACCCCCATTACATAGGTGGTTATCTAATGTAAAGTGGTCATCCCTGAAACTATATACACACAAAAACTAAAAACAAACTCAGGAGGATGTATCTCTACATTTATAGGTATGTGTATATATATATTTTTTCTTTATTATACATACACACAATATACATATGTGTACATATACATGTGTATATAATATTCAATTATTGTGTATACATGTGCATATGTATATAATATTTGATTATTACACATACATATGTATATATGTATACATATATATACAGTTGTCAGTTCGGGAGTGAGGTGGAGGACATGTAGGAGTTGAAGAAGAAACAAACGGAGGTGTGGAAGTGATCTGCTTATATTTTAATTAAAACATTAAAATAAAATAATCAGGGTAAATGTTTTCTTCTAATTTTTATAGTCATGTTTCTTTTTTATAAACTAATTGTATGTAAAGATAAATCGGGGCCAACGAGGAGCTTAGTCGGTATAAAGCGCTTGCTGTCAAGCCTGAGTTTGAGTCCCCAAACCCACATGACGGAAGATAAGACTGAACTCCTACAAGTTCTCCTCTGATCTCCACACATGGACTACGCCACATGTACCCACACATACACACACACAAAACAATAAATAAACAAATGCGGAAATTTCTTAATAAATCGGTTTTCTTCATAAGTAAACTTTCTAAAAATATTTATTTTAAAAGTCTGGGCACAGCAGATGCCAGAAAGTCCTTGCTCTTTATGGCCTAATTAACTAAAATTTATACTTGAGTCAGGGGGATTGTGTTTCCCTGACACACCTCCACCTTCTAAAGCAAAGCACTCAGGGCTCTCACTCTGAGGCTACCCCCATTGGACTGCAGGTCCGAAGGGCTTTGGGGAGGCTCCTCAAGTGTGCAGAGCATTTGATTTCCTTATTTTGAATGCCTGAGTCCTCCTAAGTCTATACTCTGTGTGGTGCCCCTCACTGTCCTGCTTTGTCTCACCCCTACAACAGCCATGGGCTGTCAATGATGACTGGATGCTGTATTTGGATCTTAAATGTCCCCAAAGGCTCATATATATTCAAGGCTTGGTTCTCAGCCAGTGGCTCTGTTGGGAGGTAGTGAAACATTCAGGAGGTTGGGCCTAGCCAATTGAAAGTTTAGACATTGGGGGAAGGGGATTCTCCTTAAAGAGAATGTTAGAATCTGTCCTTTCTTCTCTCCATCTGCTTCTCAGCTCTGTGAATTGATCAGCTCTCTCTGCTGTGTGCTCCCACCATGATGTAAACAGGCCCAAAGCAACAAGGCTGAGTGGACATGCACTGGAGACATAAGCCAAAACAAGCCCTCCCTCCTGAGGTGTTTATCTCAGATGTTTGACACAAAACAGAAATCCAACAGCACATTTATCAACCATGTTTAGATCTCATGTGTTCTTCTGTGTTGTACAGTGTGGAAAGCTCCTCAGAGGCGCACCCTGACTCCGAGGACCAGCATCTTACAGAAGTATTCTGACCTCTAGGACCAGCATCTCACAGGAGCATCCTGACCCCTGGGACCATCTCACAGGAGAATTCTGACCCCTGGGACCATCTCACAGGAGAATTCTGACCCCTGAGAACATCTCACAGGAGAATCCTGACCCGTAGAACCATCTCACAGGAACATCCTGACCCCTAGGACCATCCATCTCACAGGAACATCCTGAACCCTGGGACCAGCATCTCACAGGAACATCCTGACCCCTAGGACCATCCATCTCACAGGAACATCCTGAACCCTGGGACTAGCATCTCACAGGAACATCCTGACCCCTAGGACCATCCATCTCACAGGAACATCCTGAATCCTGGGACCAGCATCTCACAGGAACATCCTGACCCCTAGGACCATCCATCTCACAGGAACATCCTGAACCCTGGGACCAGCATCTCACAGGAGCATCCTGACCCCTAGGACCATCTCAGAGGAACATTCTGACCTCTGGGACCATCTCACAGGAGAATCCTGATCCCTAGGACCATCTCACAGAAGAATCCTGACCCCTAGGACCATCTCACAGGAACATCCTGACCCCTAGGACCATCTCACAGGAACATCCTGACCCCTAGGACCATCTCAGAGGAGAATCCCAACCTCTGGGACCATCTCACAGGAGCATCCTGACCTCTGGGACCATCTCAGAGACTTGTATTCTCTTCCACCATTAAAATGTATAAGACTGAGGACACATATATCCCTAGTCTTCGTGGGTTTTGCCCACAGCTTAGGGAGACTGAGGAAAACTGATCCTAGGTGACAGTGTATCTCATTGTCAAGTGCCAGAAGGATGATGGCTCATCTGTCATCTCCACATTTTGCTAAGTGACATGGGAAGTTACAAGAAATTTCAACAGGGTCCTTATCAAAACAAAGCTTTCTGTTTCACTGATGAATTCAGAGCGCTAGAGATCTAGGTTTAGATTTGAATCTGTAAACATTTCCAATCAGTAAGGTAGAGAGAATGTGGTAGGTTATCTGGGTCTATACAAGAATTTGAGCAACACATCCAGGTATGTGCATGACTTCCAGTGCTCCAGAAACTCAAGGCCTGGGCTTCCATCTGTGTCTGGTCCACCAAGCAGGACTGACCTTCTGGGCTGGGGGCCAGTAAAGGTCAGCCTCTTTTGCCAGAAGAGTGAGGTGAGGAGGGAGAGGAATGGGTACGCCAGGCTATCATCAAATATGCCCTTCCTTCCAGAACTGGGTTGACATGCCATTTATTCAATACACTGTAAATCCAGGTCCATGACTCCTGGAGAAAGCCTGAGAAGCGCCTGGCCTTCAGGTTTGGCAGTGTGGGATGTGAATGAGGCTCCTTTGTTGGGTCAGTGGGGTCAAGCTTTCTTTGAGGTCTCAGCTTTTCTGCTAACTGCCCTTACCCTTTGGTGATTTCCCACCTAACCTTTCAAGGTTGCGGTTTATTGACCAGTGCTGCGAGGTTAAGCAAAATGATCTTTTAGTTTCCTTTCGGCTCTAATCTTTTGTTGTTCTAAGTAATCAGTGAGGCAAGCAGTTAACCAGTCAGGAGACCAGGTCGATGAGGGTCTGCCCAGGCATGACCTTGGTTTCCTCAACTGCAGGAGGTGCATATGTTCTGCGGGCATAAATGCATATGCATGCTAGCAGTACTGATTTTCAGACTTATTCCTATTTTCTCTGGTCTGGTGGTTTGCACACACCTCGGCTCTGGCACACATTGGCTGAGAAGGTGACTACTCCATGCTTTGAGAACAAGGAATGAGACTTATTTTTTTTTTCTGTTATCCAAAGGCCATAGGCCATTTTGCCTGATGCTAAACACAGTCAAAGAGAGAGAACTAGCCATAGAGAGGTACTTGTCTATGGGGCTACTCCCCTGGACAGCGAGGGGCCCGGGCTCTCGCTTCAGTGCCTGCAATGAATGCTCTACGCTCAGTCTGGTTACTTGGAACGGACTTTTATTTTTGCCCTCTTAGCCCCAGTGAGAAATGTAGGGAGCATTTATTAGTCATAGGCACAAGGGCTCTGGGTGGGTCAGCCAGAAGTCGAAACCTGAGGGAGCTGGTGCAGGTAAGGCCTGTGCAGTATGCTGGACCGGCATTAATTAGAAACACTGGTGCCCTTGACAGAGCCAGCTTGTATAAGCTGTTGAGGCCTGTGTTCACTTCATAAAGATGTTTTATATGGTATTCCTGGCAACAGCTGGACACTTTAAAAGAAAAATAAAAGAAACATTATTGGTGGCTTGCAAGGGTTGCGGGGGTGGGGGTGGGGTGGGGTGGGGGTGCTTTCTCTACCACTCAGGGGTCCAGACACTCTTCTTTCTGTGAGGCTGGGGATGGTCATAGGAGCTGCTTCTGCCTTGATGAGCTTTTAGGTAAGTGTGCAAGCTTTTCTAAACGTGGGCTTGCTGAGCTGGAAGGTAGAGGCAATAATATTTGTCACCTCACCACATCTTGGAATTACTTAAATGAAGCAGAGACCTTACTCTGACATCTGCCCTGGACTGATGAACACACAGGGCTCCTTGCTCTTTTAATCCTCTGGTTGGATCTTCAGGGTAACAATCCCAAGGTCAAAGCAGTGATTACCAAACTCCCTGAGAATATTTAGTGAAGTCTGGTGGACAGAAGTTCGAGACACTTCTTTACTCTTCTGCAGAACATCAGTGGTGTGGAGTCTGGGGAATTCTGGGTTGCATGGATGCTGGTCTCCTACACATGAAGCTTCCTCAAACTCACCTTCTAGCCAATCCTATCCATTTTGAGGAAAACAAGTAGCAGAGGCTCGAAATGATAAGCCAGAAAGAAAAGGGAGAGAGAAAGGACCTGCCATGAAGCCATGGAGAAGTGACCCAGGACAGTAGTTACAAAGTTTGTCTTTCAGCTTCAACTCTGCATCATGAAAGCTCCCCAGGAGACAAGTCTACTACCTTGTTTAAGAAAGAGGCGTCTCTAAAGATAATTAAGTGTATTTAAAAGTCTCAAAGAAGTGTCAGGCCCTGGAAGGGTATCCTGATTCTTGGGTTGTGGGTTTGGCCACACCCCCAGAACCCAGGCTCCTGACAGGAGGTCTGATCTCCATTCAAGCTGGCCCTTCAGTCACATAGGATGCAGGTAGAGGGTGTGATTAAAAGGTCTCCACCTCCAGAGATTAAAATATTAATGAGTTATCTAAAGGCCGTAGCTAATTAAGTTATTCCCTCCCCTTTTCCCCCTCCCTATAAAAGCCAAACTCCCCTGGCTTCGGGGGGGGGGGGGGGAAGCGTGAACCATCTACACCCATTCACTACACCATGAACAATAAAAGCTTTGGAAAACTCCTGGACTCCACTTGTCTCTTGTGCCTGCCCCCAGGTTCCCAGCCTTTGGAACCCTGAACCTTCCCGATGCAGCCACCGGCCTGCCTGCGGTGGCTGCGTGAATATGGGAACCTCCGCCGGCGGTGTGGGAAGCCAGCCCGCCCGGGACCACTCCACCGGCCCTCGAGACTCTCCCCCCACCCCCGCCACGCTAGTGTTTTTTTCTCACAAAGAAGTGAGGGGCAGACACAGAACACTGGAGTCTCACAGAGACAGAAACTGGAAAAGGAGCTTTCTTTCCAGGGCTGAAGGCACAAAACGCTGGTGTTCTTGAGCAGCAAAGTATATTTCTCTTAACCACTTGCTCCCGGCCAATAAGAGACGCTGGAGAGACAGCTGACACTGGGAGAGACACATCCGTTCCCCCATATCCCATTCCTGCTAAGTCCCCCCAAAGCAATACTGTGGCTCTGCCTGGCTATGGCAGCTTGTTCCAGTGACAGGGGTCATGTAAATAGCCCATTTGCATTCCTGGAGGTTGTCTCAACATCTAGCCTCTTCTCAGAGTAAGAATTTCAGTGCAGGAAGCTGTGCCCAGCACTAAATCTCAATCATTCTAATCATTTGGGCCCTCATCCCTTAGGGGATGGCTCCTATATTCCAGTTTCTGTCTTTATTGTGACCCCAGTATTCTGGATCTGCCCCTTCATTCCTTCTGCATACTCAATGGAGTTTCAATACGGTTGGTGAATCTTTGGAGCAATTTCCCTTTTAAACGAAGTGATGCTCATGGCTACTAGCTGGACCCTTACTGCTGCAAGGTGGCAGAGTCCTTTACAGAGCAAGGGCGACCAGGCTGGGCATGGAGTCTTACATGGCAGCTTCATGCTGGGTGTAAGAGCTTTGCTCCTTTTTTTTCCTTTGGGTTTGTAAATAATATTCTAATGAAGAAAGGCTGAGGGATGGAGACACCATGGACAGGTACACAGAAAGCTTCTAAGTTCTTGAGTCTAAAAGAGGACTCCCCTTGGTCTGCTCTGACCAGTAACATCTCATCTGGACTTCATGATTCAGCAGGATGGGGTACCCCAGAGTCACCTTTCAAAGGTGGTATCTATTTCCCACCGTGTTTGCCAATGGCTATTGTGTTTTCCCTCTATGAATCAAACGTGCTGGAAAAACAGCTTTGTGTACAGCATGAAGGCTTCTGTAGAACAAACAAATAAAACAAAACACAAAACAGAGTCAGTAGTAAAAAAGAATCCATTTGTCAGGTCTAGAAAGACAATAAGAATCGTTCCAACTTGGAGACAGATCACTTAGTTTATGGGAAGAAACCAGGAGATACCTATCTTTATTTTCAACTAAGTAAATATTTTAAAATATACATACTGTTGTATAAATTTCTCTGTTCCAGCTGCAAACAGTAGCTGCAAAACAGTCTAAACCATAACTGATGAATGGGGAAGAAAAAAAAAAGAAAGCTGCATTACTCCACTGTCGCATATGAATGGCTGCGAGTTACTGCTTTCACAGAACAAAAGGAAACTGTGACACTGCAGTTGTGAAAATGGGTCTGTTTCTTGAAGCCTAGGGCTAGTCTGGGATGGAAACTGTCACCTGCTTGTTTCTTGTTTTGTACAGACAACCACCAGAGACAATTCCCCTCAGGGTACCAGAGCTAGTACCCTTCTCCCTTGGACAACTCTCTTTATACCCGATGTTGTTCCTTTCGTTTTTCAAGAGTAGGAGGCCTTCTGCTGGGGATGTGCCCAGAAAATCCTAGCCATACAGAATGTATCTCATATAGATGCCAAAACACTCCAAAGTAGCCTCTCTGGGGGAGGGAGGGGAGGAGGGAGGGAGGGAGGGAGGGAGGGAGGGAGGGAGAGAGAGAGAGAGAGACTGACTTTGTGTTTACGTGCCAGTGTACATTGTCTTTGTGCTCTGTTTAAGCTGCTGTGGGTTTCTCTTGTCATTTCTTTTCCTTCCCAGAGCACCATCCCACAAGCTTTCTCAGAATCCCAGAATCCCACCAACATCACAGCTGCAGGTGAGGGTGTCCTCTTGTTGCCCAGATATTGTTTGTTTGAGATGATCTCTCTTGGTGTTGACTGCTCTTTTATTATCTCGCTGAGATAAATCCTATTGCCCAGGGGAAAACTTCTAGCTTATACCCCTCTGGGCAGAATGGAGACAGGAGTGACGGGGGACAGTCTCCACACTTCTATCAACTGGGAGAGAAGAAGCCACTATCTATAACCTAGAAAGTGGTCCTTAGGCAACACTGACTCTGGTCCATTGATCTAGCAGTCCCAGATTCCAGAACAGTGTGATACACACTAATTAAGGCATTAGTCTGTGGTACTTTATTATCACAGGCCAAAGAATTAGCACTGAGAGTCCTAGTGGCTGTATCATGGGATGCTGGGAACATAGTTCTTCCTGGATTGCCTATGTTTATCAGTCATTGGTACTTCTGCTTGCCATGAAGCACTTGGCACTCACCAGTAGACTTCTGTCAGTCTGTGGTCAATTGAGCAGTTACAGTAAAGCTGGAGATGGCTTCTCAGACATCTGGTAGCAGTTCTTCCCTCTCTGCACCAAGGACAGGAAGTGCAATGTGGTGGCTTTATGGGCTCTCCACTTGTCTCTCCTGAGGCCAGGTGCTGATTCATACTCTACACAGAAGGGCATGGTTGCTGGCATCGGGAACTGACTTTACAGTCAGGAACCTAGTCTGCTGTCTATTTGAGAAAGTTCACTCAGCGAGAAAGGAACATGTACTCTGACAAGGCCATTTACCCCATCATGAGTAAACTGAGGCACAAAGTGATCCAATGACTCCTGATGTGGATGGGTTTGAAATGGAAGTAGGAGGCCATGAGATGGCTCAGAGGGTGCCAAGCCAGATGACCTGAGTTCTCAGAAGCTACATGGTGGAAGGCAAAACTAACTTCCCCAAGTTGTCCCCTGACCTCTGCATGGAGACGATCCCCACCACAGTAAGTAGGGAAGTATGTGCCTCTTACACATTAAAGCTGACACTCAACCCTAGGATCCTTCTGTTCAGCTGTAATTCCTGCTTTTCTAGGCTACCTAAGTTCAGGAGTATCCTGGCAGCATGTTTCTGACAGGAGTAGAAACCTCAGAACAGATCAAGAGCTCTCCTGAGGCTTATGCTACCAGAGAGCCTCAGACTCCTGGTTTGTATTGTTGTGTGGGGATGGGGTCAAGTGTGAGGCAAGCAGTGCTGGAGGCTGTAAAGACTCCATCCTGATTGCCTGTAGCCAGAGCCCTGAGTAGAGAAGTAGGGGAGGGGGAGCCGGGCAGGGGCAGGTAGGGTGGAGGATAGGGGTGCTCATCTCGTTGGTCAGTCAGAGGGTAGAGGCAGTTGGAGTAACCACTTCCAGGGAAGGCAGTGCGCATGCTTAAGGAAGGGTTCCCCAGAGCAGATGCATGGAAGCTTAGATATGAGAGGGTCCTTGCAAACCATCTAACCTGGAGACACACAAACCTGACCACACAGTAGAATCAGCTGGGAGGATCAGGATCAGAACAACCTGCATACCCGTCATACACACGCGCACATAAATAAAAAATTAAAATCTCTTTAAAAAGAAAACAAATCTATGTGTGTACTTTCATTTAAAAAGTTTTTAATTTGGAGCTAGAGAAATGGTTCAGTGTTTAGGAATTCTGGGTGCTTCTCTAGAGGACCCAGGTTCAATTCCCAGCACCCACATGGCAGCTCACAATAGTCTGTAATACCAGTTCTATAGAATCTGTGGCACCAGGCATGCACATAGTGCATATATATTACCATACACATAAATAATTATTTTAAAGGTATTTTAATTTTATTTTATAAATAATTTTATGTTGCGTATGTATGTATGTGTGCATCTATACGTGGGTTTGTACATATGAGTATCTAGAGAGGCCAGATGAAGATGCTGGATCTCTTGGAGCTGTGGTTATAGACCATTGTGAGCCACCTAATATGGGTGCTGAAACAGCAGTCGGGCCTCTGCAAGAACAGTATGCTCTCTTAGCCACTGAGCCATCGTTCCAGGCTCCCTACCTCTGAAGCTTTCACTGTTGGTTACTCCTTATTGTCCTTTGAAGCCAATACTGATCTCTCCTTTCCTGGGAGAAAGAGACAGGGCCATTGTCCAGCTCTGGCCCCGGCCCCGGCCCCGGCCCCGCCCCCGGCCCCGGCCCCGGCCCCGGCCCCGGCCCCTGCCCCTGCCCCTGCCCCGGCCCCGGCCCCTGCCCCTGCCCCTGCCCCGGCCCCGGCCCCTGCCCCTGCCCCTGCTCCAGATCCAGATCCAGCTCGTGTGCTGGCTCCTCTAGAGTGAGGTTGTATTTCTCGGATGGTCCAGCTCAGGTGGAAGGCCAGCACAGCGGTGGGACAGCAGTAGGAAGATGTCTGAGAGCCAGGTGGGAGGAGGCCTGAGACCTGGATACAGTAGCTAAGAGCCCAGGCTATTCTGTTTCTCTTGCTTCCAGAAGATAGAAAGAAGAGGGGTCAGGGGTTTCTCAGCGTGCTCAGCAAACCGCTGCTGCTAAACTCCAGCCCAGGCCCAACTTGTACTCTACTTCTAGCTAACGGGTTTTCAATTTCACTTCCCTATTCTAATTTAAAGACATACACAATAAAGATAGTACAGCGGCCATTCATCATCTGTTTCAAGCCCTATGTTTGGTTCCATTGATCTGACTTTAAGGTTGTACAGTGGACATTACAGGGCGTTACCCAGACCCTCCTAGGGCTATTTTATCCTTCCCTCAATTGCTGGGACTTGTAACTGCTGAGGACTCACAGCTAAAATCTCAGCATAACCTTCAGCCCAAGGGAGCTGTATCCTCGAAGATTTCAGCCATTGGGGTAGCAGAGGGGAGGGGAAGGTCCAGGAGACCATAACATCAGGCCTTCATCTGCAACAGCTCTAATTGGCTAAAACCTCTTCTCCCACTCCTCTCTTCACTCTCCTCTCCTCCCCTCCCTCCTCCTCTCCTCTCCCCTTCCCTCCTCTCCCCTCCCTGCTTCCTGCTGATCAGCCAACACATCTATCTTTATTGTGTTGCCCAGCTTCTCTCCTGCTCTTGAGTCTCAGCTCTCTTTTATAGGCTCTGTGTTCTGAAGCCCTTTCCTCAATGAACCATGTTCAAGCAAAACTCCATCTTGGGCTTCTTTCCAGGCAGCCCAGGCTGTGACAAAGCAGCTAACCATCCTTCATGTGTGTTATGTTTAAGTCACCCTGTCTATGCTCCCTTGGTCCAGTTTTCTTAATCAGTTCATTTAAGTGATTTAGTTGGTTTACCATCAGTGCTGTTATTTAGAGAGTAAAGTTGCCTTTGGCTTCCATCTTTTCCTTCGGGCTCTTACCCTGACACTGATGGAATGGAGAGGTGTCTAAAAGGAGGCATTTGTACAGCTCTTTGGGACTAACATGGGCCAGCTCAGACTGATGGAATCCTTTATGTCTCATTAGCAAGCCAGGCCCCTCCCTCAGCAGCTCAAGGGGCCTAAGAGATTGCTGGTGAAATGCTGGTTCGGTACTCTTTGGCCACTCTGGACCTGATACTAAGAAACTTTACATTCCCATGTTGAGACTTCTGATTAGCTTTCCAGTCAGCCATCTTTGGCTACAGTCTGTTCATACCATGCATGTTCAGAGAGCAAGTTGCTCCTGAGAGATGTTTCTACGTGTCGAGAGGTATGAATGTGAGGGAGAAGATGTCCGAGCTGTGCATTCTCTGAGACTGCTCACATTCCACAGTTTATGTGCTCCCACCAGGACATGTTTTTGAAGAAAGTAATACTTGAGTAAATTGTCCTCTTGACGTAAACCTATAATTTAAAAATTATATATATTTAGAGAACAAGTCAAAACAGGAAGCACATTCCCAAAGTGGATGAAGGTATTTATGTGCTAAAATACCTCCACCATCATAGTAGACCTGTGTCACTAAATTTAAATAAGAAGAGTAGTGCAGGAAAAAAAGAAGGAAGGAGCCGCTCGCTCCTGCGCTGTTCGCTCCTGCGCTCTAGGCAGAGTGCATTGGTTCTGACTGGCAGCAGTTTTCTCTTTGTGGAAGACTGGATGCCCCTTATCCCCACAGAAACACATTGCAGGAGCAGAGTCTGGGTGGAGACAAGGCAAGAAACAGAGGGATGTAGGTTTTCCTGGGTGTTGTGGGATACGGGCAGGGGAAAAGTAAGGGACAAAACAAAAATTAATTTAAAATTCAGAGCTTCAAAGAGAAAGGGATACAAAACAAAATAAAGCAAAGGCTGCTGAGATTATAACCATAACAGCCATTCAACTAAGATGCATCTTGTCCAAAAGCATCTATGTATGTTCCCCTGGGGAAAGTATCCAGGTCTAAATCACTTAGAACCCATGCTCCTCGTTAATGACTTTTATTTATGAGTGATCGTATTGTGACCCTAGGCTGGGTTGGAACTCCCGGCCCTGCTGCCTCAGTTTCCTGTGTGGTAGGCTTGTAGGTATATGCTGACAAACTCAGTTACAAAATGTGTTAATATGCAAAAAAAAAAAAAAAAAAAAGTTAAATCCACTCTTAGAGACCAAAAGATCAGACAGAAATCGAAAAATCCTAAACCAACAAACAAAACTCAAACAATATCAAGCCATTGGTGGGTTGTCCTGGGAGATAATTGCCCCTGCTTTCAGGGGCCCCTGAGCCATATAACTTTGCCATTGGGCAGCAGAAAGAGAATCTCAAAGCAGAAGCTAGCGTGTGTGATCAGGGAGACATGAAGAAGATCAGTGGAGTTTTTCCAAGGTGGCAAACAAGGACAGACCACATGTTTGTCTTCCAGCAGCTGGGAAAGCAGCTTTTCCCAACTCTCCTGCCCTCTGTGGATCTGGCTGTCATTGTGGACATGTTAAATTTCAGTGAGGGAGACGAGTGCATTATCAAAAGGCACTTTGCGCCACATAGATTTGCTTCTTATTTATCTTTGTGTTATAAAGAGATAATCGATCCTGTCTGCCACACTCTTCTGCCTGACCTTGCATAGTCACCATGACAGAAGCCAACTGCCACGACCTGAGCTCTGCTGGGAAGAAGCCGCAGAGGAATTCATTGATCGAGTTACCAGCCACAGGCAGACACGTTATTAGGGGAGCCTTCCCCTAATAACGTGAGAGGAACCCAACCACTCAAGTGACCCTGGAAGTAGATCCCCACACAGGCGGGCCTTCAGGTAGAATGACAGCCTCAGCCAGTATCTCTACTACAGTTTATTACTAGACTTTGAGAACACTACTCACTAAGGAGATAGGGGTTTAGGATCCACAGAAAAGACAAGTAATGCCTACCGCATGCACACATGAGAGGCTTCTCAGCCATTTCATTGTTATTGAGACCAAGATAACAAAAGTCTGACTGGAGTTCCCACAGGTACTAGTTTACTCCCAGATGAAGAAAGACAGCAGCAATTTACTTGAAATGGCGCTAGCCAAACCCACAAGCCATCCGTAGCCTCCTTTATCGTCCTCCACATTCTTACTCTTCAACATTTTCACAGAGTAACAAGTGTTATTTCATGTGCCTGCATGTATACCTGTGCACTGAGAGAGTGTCTGGTGACCACAGAGGTCAGACCAAAGTGTCAGATCCCCCAGACTTTGAGTTACAGACAGTCGTGAGCTGTTGTGTGGGTGAAGGGAACTGAGCCTGGCTTCTCTGGAAGGGCTGGCAAGCGCTCTTCACTGCTGAGCCATCTCCATCCCCACGAGAACAGAATTCCTTCAGCAAGAGAACTTTATCTTCTCAGAAGAGTGAGATTGCAGGCACCCCATGTCATTCCCACAAAACGTGCTGCACACATGAAGGTGGGCAAACATTCAAGTAGACACACCAAATGGCTGTGCTCCCTGTTTGCCATGCTGACAATGACGTGGCACACACAATGGTTGTGCTCCCTGCTTGTCATGCTGACAGTGACGTGGCAAAGGTCTCATTCGTGAGAATCCTTTCCTCAATTAGTGGCATTTCAAGTGGGTTTCAGGGATAGATCCAACTCTCTCCACCGTGAGATGCAAGTATTGGACTCAGGTTCTCAGTCTTAATGGCAAACACCTTAACCGCCCAGCTATCTTGCCAACCCCAAAGCAGCTTCCTTAGTGTTATTTTCTTCTTATTCAGATAAATAGAAATAAATCAATTATAACTACAAGAGTATTTTCCCTCCTAATGATGTGCTTAGTCCAGCATTCTTTCCATGGAGCAATAATAGCGTTTTGTTCTACCATTTACATGACTGAATACAGTACTTGCATATGTGACTGCTTTATACTAACTAGACCATTTAGGAAACTCACTTAAAGAATCTAGTACTATAGAAAAAAGAAGAGGTTCTCACATTGTAAAATTCCAAGCTTCTAGTCTGTTGAGATGAAGTATGCTTTCTGAAAATCCTTTAAGTGTATCATAAAAGAAAGTATGGGCATCTTGATGGGACTCTCATAATTTGGTGACCACTGTCAGCAAGTGGCCTTTGGAAGAGCTCTGACACAGAGAGCTTCTGTGGAAAATCTGTGGTGGAGAAACTCCATGTACCGAGCGGTTGTTAAGTCAGGAAGAAGTAAGGCTGGCAATAGCAGAAAAAGAACCGTTTTATCTGTTGAGAAAAGATCAGCCAGCATAGCCATTGTCCAAGGCAAATGTAACTCTGTGTGTGAGCTCCATGCTCTGCATGAACTGAATGAACTGTGTAGTTACAGTTATTCATCACAGTACATGTGCTATGTAAATGCTACCATCATTATTGAATAGAGGGGACTGGAGATTAGAGAAACAGATTAAATTGGCTAAAGTCATCCAAACCAGTAAAGGATCAGGGTGAGAATCAACCTTGGGTAGTTCTAATTTTTAAAAATCGAGACACTTTGATTATGCTCCTGACTTCAAAAACAGTGAACTTCAGACCTTAGGTGCACAGTTCCCACCTGTGATAACGATACACACTACTTGTGATCAAAGGTCATGAGCCCAACCATTATGCTACAAATGTAGAAGGGAGAACGAGTGCAAAGATCAGATGGACATGAAGCCCCCCAAACAACACAGAGCTTGAGGAACATCAGGAGACCCTCTGTGTCGGTGCCCTTCTGGAATGCTTCTGAGAGAGAAGTCTAGTATGTGTTTAAATTGCTTTTTGGGGGAAAACATTAATGTTCCTTTGACTCTTAGGATCAAAGAAGGAAGAATAAACGTAGTGTGTGCCTGACCTGGTTTTTGGTTTCTGCACGGTTCTCTGCTGCAGGCAACCACATACCCCACCCCATTTTTATTGTGGTTGCACAGAAGGTCTGTCTACCTGCAGGTATTTATTTACTGTCTACTAAAAATCACATTGTGGCCATTTTCTCCTGCCAGTCTGTTGTGTTTACAGTGACTATCTTATATTTCCCATCATTCTTCAGTTGACTTTTCTCCCTGTAGTGTCTACTTTCCCTCATTAATCCTCCTAAACCCTGGGAGGTAAGAATGGGCATACAATTTCCTCTTTATTCTAAAATACTGTTTAGAGTTTTGCTTTGAAATTGCTTTTAGGGCTGCATGTTTGGCTCTCCTAAGTGAACCTGTAATAAACACTGCTGAATTCTCCCCAAATTACCTCCAAGAATTACCTGCTTATCTGGAAGTCCCATCAGTGTAATTTTAAGGGATTTTGTTTTGATTCGGCGGTTCCAAGACTTTGAACTTCTCTGCTTTAATTCTACAGTCTTTCCACAGGAAAGGCTTGAGAACGGGCACTCTGCAATGCTTTTCCTTGTAAATGCTGAAGACAGTGTTCTTGTTTCTACTCTGGTCCATGTGATCCCAGCTCCAAAGGAAGCTAGATCTCCAAGATTAGGCCAGTTTAGTCTGGAAAGGAGACTAGTTATGAGGGGATGTGATTGAAAGCTACTCACAGTCTGGAGCTTGGGAAAAAGAAACAATCCATGTTTGACCTTTCCAGAAACCCAAAGTCCATGAATTGAATGAAGCAGAGACTTAAACCTGATCTAGGAATTCCTTACACAGTCTTTAGAGATGGGAGCTGTTGTTAATACTGTGCTGCAGAGAAGAAAACAGAGATACAGGAAAGACCACAAACCTACATAGTTGTGTGTACATAGGGGGTTTGGGGGAGCTCTGGAAGTGGTGCTGCAATTAAGTTGTGTTCAGTTTGATCCCAGAGCTCACACTTAACCCTCAGCTAGGCCCCACTGTGGCATCTTTACTCTAAGGAGTTGCCACCATGAAGAGCTTTCAGTTAACACTGGCATCAGAAGAGTTTAGCAAGTCTCTCTGTTTGTCCGCTAGTTTCTACATGACACACCTTCATTTCCACAGCCAAGCCAAGCAACGATGCTGCCCAAGATGGTGCTTGGCACTGCTTTTCATAGGCTCACTTTCCTGGAGGTAACCTAGGACAGTGAAGGAGACACACTGGCAGGCTGGGTGTCCCAGTTAGTGTTTTGTCAGCTTGACACAAACTAGAGTCATTTGGGAAGAGGAACTCTCAATTGAAAAATGCTCCATAAAAATCTGACTGTGAACAAGTATATAGTATATTCCTTGATTGGTGATTGATGAGGGAGAGCCCAAATCACTGTGGGTGGTGCCATCCCTGGGCTGGAGGTCCTGGGTGGTTTAAGAAAGGCAGGTTGAGCCAGCCATAAAGAGAAAGCCAGTAAGAAGCTTACCCCCATGGCTTCTGCTTCAGTGCCTGCCTAGAGTTCCTTGCCCTGATTTCCCTGAATGATGAAATAAACCCTTTCCTCTTCAAAGCTGGTTTTAGTCAGCGCTTTATCACCACAACAGAAAGCAAACTGAGGCAATGGGTTTAGATTCTGCCTTTTGGTCTCTCTAAACCAGTTCTCGTTGAACCGTGGTGTTTTCTTGTGTTAAATGAAAATAGTAAGAAGAGATTTATCAGAGAATTAAGTAGATGATTGATTATAGGATGACTCTCCTAAACATGAGCTGTGTGAGTTGCTTTCTCGGGGAGAGGAGGATACTCCCATCTTCCAGGGCATCTTCTCAGAGAGAGAGAGAAGATGCCCCTATCTTCCAGGGCATCTTTAGGGAGACAGAAGAAAAGGATGATGATGTGAACACACAGGCAGGGGAGACAGGGATGTTGCATTTATTCTGATGAATGTATAACTAGTCGGGAGGGGCAATGATTGCCCCAGGTTCCTCTACATAATGATTTGTAGGCCACAGGAAGAAAATCATTATACCAACTTGGACATGCTTTCCCTATCTTTGCTGACAAGTGAATTAGATCCATTGACTGTCCACAGGAAAGAGTGAATCTGAAGTTGAAAGCAGTCAGCCAAGCAGGTGTCACATAGGTGGGTTCAGCTTCCTATACAAGCAAATGCAGCCAGGAGACACTGGGTCAAGACCATGGATTAGAATGTGCACCTTAGGAACATGTACAGTGGAGGTGATCTCAGACTTCCTGTTGATGTTCAATGGCCCTATGGCCACAGTCAGAACTGGAGGCATCAGAGTGTCCTGCAGCTTCACAGCTCCAAAGGAAGCCAGGTTCCCTTATCCTCCCCAGGTGCTTATGCTTTTGTCTACGCAGGCGGTGCTGACTGTAAAAGGTCAAAGGACACCACACATAATGCTCTGTGCACAGAAGACAAGACACACAGTTAAGATGAGTAAGATGACATAATGGTGTCTTATAATGACATAGGAGACTGCATCGCTCCTTACTGAACTCTTGTGCTGGGAATAAGGTAGTTACACAGCATGTTTTTGAACAGATAACTTCTCTTTAAGGAAGTAGCCAGGCACTAGGGCTCATAACTTTCCTTCCAGTTCTTCAAGAAACTGAAATAAGAGGATCATGAGTTCAAAGCCAGCCTGAACTATGTAGTAAGACTCTGTCTCAATAATAATAATAATAATAATAATAATAATAATAATAATAATAATATAAAAGAATGTGGTTAAGATGACATGAAGGAAGATAATAATGGGAAAGTTTATCCAGAGGGACTTCTGCCACCTAAGAGGACACCTGTGAAAGAGAAGTGGACCAAGTCTGGCAGCCAGCTGGCCATGAACAGCTTCCTCCATTGCATTTCCACATGACAGTTCCTGAGGGAACTGAACTCTCATGTTTGGGTTCCTTGTCTCATTAATAAAAGAATTTAAAGCTGGACCTATAATTGGGCCATTCATGTGTGAGAAAAAGAATATATTTTCAATAAAAGAAAAAGGTGAAAAAATAAAATAATTTAAAAATAGATTCAGAAAGGAAATTGGAGTGACAATATTATTAGTTTCAGAGAAAGAGAGAGAAGGAAAGAGAAACAGAGATGGAGACAAAGAAACAGAGGCAGAGAGACAGAAATGTGGAGAGAAACAGTGCAGGTAAGCAGAAAAATCCCACAGTTACTAGGAGGTGAGGACAGGTAGAAAAAAATCATAATTTTTAAGTTAGTGAGGAAGTCAGGAGATCAGAGAAATAGCAAGAAAGCTCAGGGTGTCAGGGTACTACGTCATGGATCTGAGTTGAGAAGACAGCTAGGTACACCACTTGTGTCCCATGGCAAAGAAATGCACTGGGAACACCTGGTTACAGATATAAATGAAGCAGCTTGTTAACAAAGGCAAAAGACTTCCAAGAGTGGGAAATGGCTGGGGAAATGGCTGAGAAGGGCCCCAAGCACACAGCTCTTATGGGGCCTTTATAGTCCCTGCCTCTGCTCTTCTTGTTTCTATTTCCCCCAACACACACATGAGGCTTCCTGAGACACAACACATGGCTTCCAGGCTTCCACTCCAGGGCATCTGGAACCCTGATCTGGATTCCTTGGGCACCTGTACACAGGCAGCATGTAGATACACATATTCACAAATAAAAATGAGACCAAATCTTTAAAATCCAACGGGAGTTAAGAGCTACAAGTTAGGTTTTCCATATATTTTATGTTTTAGAAAATACATCAGGAACTTTCTTAAATGAAGTTGTTTTTTTTTCTAGATATGTATAGATTTATATGCAGTTGTAAAGCAAACAAAGAAAAAGCATAAAGAGATTCCCACAGGAGTTAGTGTCTCAGTTCTTAGGATATTTGAATGATAACATCCTGCAAAACTATATCACAACCTTACAATCAGAACACGACTCAGCTGAAGTTCAAATTACTTCTGTCACCAGGAGGACTCCCTTCAGCCCTTCTATAGCCACGCCTCTTCCCTTCATCCTCTCTATAGCCACGCCTCTTCCCTTCTCCCCACCCTGCCTAGAATCCCTGCAACCATTCATCTGTGCTCCATTTCTATACTGTCATTTCAAAAACCTCAAGCTTGGCAGGTTCTAAGGCATCAGTTTTTGGTTCCATGTTGCTTACTAGGGGTTCATCCCAGTTGCTATGCGTGTTGATCATTCATTGTCTCTTATTATTGAATATAATATAGATGACTGAATAAGGCCTGGTTTGTTTAGCCATTTTCCCATGGAAAGATGTCTGAATATTTTCCAGTTGAAGTTCATCATTATGAAAGTTGCTATAATCAGTCAGACACATAACTCATTTCTTTAGACTTTACATGAGTGAAAAATAAACTTATTTAAGACATTGAATATTTTGGTTCATTAGTTAACAGCATTTCTATGTCCCCATCTTCTTATCTTATGTAACACCAAGCTTTTCCATATTAGTCACTACAATAATAATAGCTATAGGCTGAGAACATGGCAGACCTGGTCCCATCACTTGTCTGCCTTGAGGTGTTAGGGGTACAGGGTGATGCCCTCCTCACTTTGCCCCTTACCACCTGAGGCAATTGGGAGAACTGGCATTGAGTCATGAGAATGGGAGGGCTAGCCCTGTCCCCTCACTGGCTGTAGCACCTGGGAGAGCAGGCCCTGCACCTCACCTGGGCAATACAGTTAAGTTGGCCCTGATGGTGAGGGCACAGATAACTAGACCTGAGGGTGTGGTAGCGGGAGAGCAGACCCAGACCTGCAGCACTGGGAGAGTGGGTCCTGTACCTTGACTAGACTGGATGCAGGTGTGGTTGAACCTGCCCAAGGACATGAAGGCAGGAGAACTGACCCTGCCTCCTGCCATTGGAGACATTGGGTGGCTTAGCTTGAGCAGTGCTGGAGAGCTTGCCCTGGTGGTAAGGTAAGAAAGAACCAGCACACTGACTGGCTCAGCTACCACCTAGGCCCAGATCCAGGGCTCTGAGTTGCCTACCCCAAAATCTTTATCATTTGAGAGCAGTGGGATATGTCAAAGTGCCAGTCCTGCGGATCCCAAGCTACAGGATCAACTACAGGGCAACAACAACATAACTGGAAGGAGTCCCAGTGAGGATCCATCATTGATGGTGTCACAGAGCCAGCAACCTAAAACCAGACCAATGATTCATTGCAAGGAACATTTACAAGTGAAGTTGTGTGTACAGGCAGATATACTGTGGGGCACACTGTGACATACTACAGATTCCACAATGAGATTGATGTATTTCCATGCTTTGTTTTGTGTGTGCATGCATGTGTTTGTGTGTGTGTTATTTTTCAGGGGAGGTTGTAAGATTGAAGGGCAGATATGAGGATACGGGGAGATGATCAGGACTGGAATGCATGATGTGAAACTCACAAAGCATCAATAAAAAGTAAAAAAATAATAATAGCTATAAATGTGTGTGTGAGTGTGTGTGAGTGTGTGTGAGTGTGTGTGAGTGTGTTTAAAAGTGTGTGGTGTATGTGTGGTGTGTGAATGTGTGTGTGGTATGGGGGGGGAGGTACAGGTTAATGTGTGTGCATGTGTCTATGGAGGTCAGAGGACATCAGTGTTATACTTGAGCATCTATCATCTCTTATTCCAGATCACCTTGTGTTGTCGCACTGTAACTGGGATTGCAAACACCTGCCTCCCAGCTCAGATCTCTTGCTTGAGATGCCAGTAAGCCTTTTACTGACTGAGCCATCTTCCAAGACCCAGTAGCTAAAAATTCCTTAATACATTTTAGATGATGAGGCAGGAAAATAGGGGAAAAAGGGGAGGGGGGAACTCCAGAGATTAATATATGAAAGGCTGGCAGCTTTCGGTCTACCTGGGTTTCGTTCAACTAAGGGAGCATGCTCAGAAAAAAGCCTGCATTATACAAGTTGAGAGAGGAAGGTATTATGTTAATGATCCCTAAAAGATCACTACAGACCACATCTCAGCCAGCTCTCCTTTCTGGCCCTCTTGGAGCCAAGCCACAGGGGAGGAAGGCAGAGCCTTCCATAAAATATCAGCATCTCTGTAACAAGCCACAAGTCCTTGTACAACTCATTCTGAAAAAGGAGAGAGAACATTGCCTTCCGAAAACTCTATCAAATAGATCCTATGAGAAATAAGAGGTTTCCTACTCAAATAACTTCTCTGTTGTCTAGTCAAACATGGCAAATAAACCCCAGACAAAACTCTCAAAATCACAGCAAGCCCACGACAAGTTTTTAAAAGTAAGTTTCACTGACTAAATTAAGCTAGAATTAAAATAGGCAATAAAAATATGCCTGGAAGACAGAACTTACAAACATGCATTTTATAAAGTTGAAATAGAAACACAGAAGATTAATCTTTAGTTCTTTGCCTCTTTTGCTTTTTAAGAAAAGTTTGTGTGTGCATTCATTTTCTTGTTGGGGAAAACATAGGGCCTGTATGATGGTTAGTGTTCATTGTCAAAGTGACCATATCTAGAGTTACCTGGAATGTAGGCTTTTGAGCCTGGTGGGGGTTATCTTGATTATCTTAACTGAAGTGGGAAGACCTGCCCACTGTGGGGTTTGAAGTATGTAGAGGGAGCTGAGGGGCTAACTAGCAGCATGAATCGAGGCTCTCTGTGAGCATTGTTGTGAAATAACTGTTTCCCCTCCCCCACCCGCTAGCCTCTTGCTGCTGTGACTTCAGGCTATGATGGACTGGAACCCAAAACTATGATTTATGATGAAGCTTTTCTCCCCTAAGGGGCTGTTGGTAGAGACATTTTAGCACAACCAGATGAAGGGGGACTAAGATATCCTGTGACCAAATCACCTGCTCTTTCAGGGAGCCAGTTGGCTGACACAAGTCTGTTAGTTGGTTGGTCCTATTATCCTAGATGGAACAAAATTGTAATCTGCTGGAATTGAAGCCATCACTCTTAAAAAGGAAAAATCCACTATGTGATTACGTCTTTTAATTTTGAATTGATGGTTGATATTAGAATAAATGGCACCAGATTAGTCTAATACAAGACCTGGAAAAAAAATGTCTGCAGGAGATATTGCTGTGGAGACAGGGGTGATTAAAATACTGTCAGGACAGAGAAGGCAATCTAGGGCTTGAGCTAGGAGATGAAGAATTAAGAAGCTGACTCTATACACCACACATTCATCTTATACTCAGAAATCTTCTGGAAATAATGGTCATTCTTTTGCTGTGATTATCACATGAATATTTATAAGGGGAGATGTCTATTTTCAGTGTCATCAAAATGACAAAGTCACATCTTTACACTTCTGCCTTGCTTTGACTATGTTTGTTTTAATTTTGATGATTGCATGCTGTGCACAGAACCAGTTCTCTCAGGTGAAAAAGAGCCATGGTGACTGGCTGGGGCAGGCTTGCTCCTGAGGCAAACGGGTCATTTCATTTAAAACTGACTCAGTGCCTGGAACGATGAAGTCCACTTTGTGTTCATATTCTCGTGGTTGCCTTTCTGCTTCATGTATTTAAGGAGGTTATGGTGAAGTGAAAAAGAAAGGAGAGGCAAGGACAAGGAAAGAGATGGGAAAAGCAAAGGGAGGGGGAAAAGCAAAGGGAGGAGGAAAGCAGGTGAGGGGAGGATGGGGACCAGGGGGAACAATGGGAGCAGGGGGAGCAGGGAGAGCAGGGGAGGAGGAGCAGGGGAGAAGGGAAGAAAGGGGAGGAAGGGGAGGAGCGAGAGGAGGGGAGGAAGGGAAAGAGGTCGAGAAGGGGAGGAGGAGCAAAGGGAAGAGGGGAGGAAGGGGAGGAGGGGAGGAAAGGAAAGGGGAGGAGGGAGAGGAGGGGAGCAGGGGGAGGAGGGGAAGAGACCACTCACAGTTAATGTGATTACTACTCTGCTGGCACTGGTCCCACCATCTTGGCATTTATTTTCTATTTATGCCATAAGCTTTTTGTTCCTCTAGTCTCATTTTTCTGTTTTTCTTGGATAACCTGGATGTTTTTTGGTATTCTGTTGACTTTTGAATGATATCTCTGTGGTTGATCTTAAAATCATAATAAGCATATTTATATTCCCTCCACTTTTACATAGTATTTAATCCTTTCTGAAGAATGTCAGAGCCCTTCTCCTCGAGGCAGACAAATCATTCAAACTGACCACGATCAGCTTACCACTTCCACTCCCTACGCTTTTACTTTCATGTACGTTGTGGATGTAAAATTAGTTGCATACCCATGCATGCAATGGCTTTGATACTTTTTTCCTCTATTTTTTCTGTTGGCCTATGTTCCTTCCAATACTTCTGGGATTCCATTTGGCATTATTAATCTATTTTCCCTAGTGTAAGTCTAACGGAATAGTCTTTACCCTCAGGTGAGAAATCAAGGCACCGGGCATTTATCAGCCAGAGAGCCGCAGATGTAGGGAATCTGCCGTTCTTGACCTCTGAGGACAAAGGCTACTTGGTTGGTGAGGCACATGGGTGTTTAAGGATGTCTAGGATCACCATTTATTCTTTTGCAAATGGCTCAGCAGATAAAAGCATTTGCCACATAAGCCTGGCAATCAGAGTTAATCCAGAATTCCATAATGCAACTGGAATTGACTCTGAAAATTATACACGTTGTATACATGTATGTGCGATCGAGCATGTAAACCACAAGAAAATGACAACTACAACAATTAATGAATGTGTCGAGAGTTGTGGCCCTTTCTTCTAGAAGACTTTTCAACTTTAGGCACACTTAACCCTTAACTTCCTTGTACCTTATGTATCTACTTCCAAGAGTCTAAATTCTGGATGAAACGGGATTCTAGGTAACTGTCTCCCTCTTGCTCCGATGGGGCAGTTGCTGCTGGCTTGGCTGTCCTTTTCCTAGATTTTCTCTTTGCTCTCACTAAACGCTTAGCTGCTTCTACTGTTACTGTGTTCATCTGAATTCTTCTCCTTGAGGAAAGAACTGAAGCGCTGCTGATGCTGGAATCTCAGGAAACCGGACTCCTCATCGGGACCGATGGCGTTTCCCATGTGTTCTCACCGGACTCCTCATCGGGACCGATGGCGTTTCCCGTGTGTTCTCATGGCTTAGAATACATTTTTCTGAAGAGGGGAATAAACTTTTTTTAAAAATTCTTTTTACAAACGTATCAAGCTAAACAGAACCAAGACTTGATGATTTTAGAAACCCTCCCCCCCCCCCCATCCATATTTCTCTAAATGGCAATACACGCTGAAACTGAGAGACAGATTCTAAACACTTGGAGGAACACGGAAACAAGAAAGAGCCAGGAATGTGATTCCGAGTCTCTTACTAAAATCTCAAAAACTAGACAGTCAGAGTATCCAGCCACACAAAGGGCCACTTCAGGTGGTAAAGGGTGTGTCGCACAGTCCTTCTCCACCAAACCACAGTGCTGCGGAAAGTTAAATACGCCTCTCCCAGTTGTGTGAACAGAAGCCCAGAGCACGGAAGGACTTCTTTGTGGAAAAAAAAAATTGTCTAATGAAGTGACTCCCACCTCCACAGAAATTTACTGTACAACTCCATATTGGGGGAAAGATTTTCAAGAGAAATAATGCCAGTGTGGGCAAAAATGGACAGAGAGAAGAAAAAAATGAATAAGGTCATCCCAATTGGTAAAATCACTCAGTTCCAAGCATTTGCTAAATCTCATCTTTAAAAAACAGAGTGTTTCAGAGGGCGAGGAAAAAAGATTGCAGAAGGCAGATCCCAGAGCCACAGAGAATTATTCCAGTATTTGATGCCTAGCAAGGAGCTCAGTAAGTTTTCCCAGCTAGATTTTATCACTATAGACCCATCACTATGGTCCTCCATGATGACTATTGGGGACCAGTGCCCCGCCCCCATCTTTATGTCAGTCATTTTGTTTGTAGCTGTATGTTCTTAGTGCTTCCTCCCCGGCTGTGTTTAGAGAGTACAAGTCACTTTTATAGATGAATGCAGTCCAAAGGCAGTATTCTACTTCCATGCCACTGTGGGGTTTTTGTTTGTTTGTTTGTTTGTTTCTTTTTTCTTTTTTTTCTTTTTTGTTTTGTTTGTTTGTTTGTTTGTTTGTTTTGTTTTTGAGGGCAAGGAGAGGCCGAGGGAAAGTTTCACTGTAGAACAAGCAAGCCTTGAATTTGCTATGAAGGAGAGGATGATCTGAACATCTGAACTTCTGATACCCTGCCTCCACTCACAGAGTTCTGAGGTTATAGGCGTGAGCCTCCACCACCTGTACTGTTGCTGAAAACAGCAGCCACAGGTCCTGCTGCCTCCTGTTGACAAGTCCTCTGAGTTTTCTTCTGACTGCTTTTTAAACTTTTGAGCCTCATTGGTTTTATGCAATTTGGTTATAGTGTATTTTTCTGTCTTTTCCTCCTTTTTTTCTTTCCTCTTTTCCTTCCTTTCTTCCCTCCTTCCAATGATTTGAGACTGTTGAGTCCTGGATCTGTAATTTCCATCACATTTAAAAAATTCTTTGCTATTATTTTCTAAATGTTTCCTCTGGGCCTCCTCTCCTCCTCTTCATGAATCTCAATTACAAGGTCTTCTGTTAGGGCATTTCAGCTTCTTCACCACTCCCTGATTCCCTGTTTATTTTTCAACTATTTTATCTCTGTGTGTTTCATTTGGGATAATCGTATTGCATGCTCTTCTGTGACTTTTACCAGAGAGATCTGAAAAACAAACAAA
Source organism: Arvicanthis niloticus (assembly GCF_011762505.2). NCBI lineage: Eukaryota > Metazoa > Chordata > Mammalia > Rodentia > Muridae > Arvicanthis > Arvicanthis niloticus. The sequence goes on along the minus strand of NC_047665.1, from coordinate 72,668,467 downwards.
CAAAACAAACAAACAAACAAACAAACAAACAAAAAACCTCTATTCATCCTAAACAGGGCACTCGTGACAAGCCAAAGACAGTTCCACCCAAGCACAGCTTAGTGAACCAGTGATTTTACTGGGGTTGTATATGTGTGCAAGGCTGAAGAATCCTTATAGTAGTGTGCACAGTCAATGGCAGCTGCATCATCCAAAAAGGCTTGATTATCTCTGGGAGTCCTGCACCGTTTGCAGTCAACTCTGTTAGTTGATTGGTCTAAGTGTACTTTCTCCACAGATTATTATTGCTTATGTCACCTGGGCTAGCCGCCCTGTGGACACTGTAACCGTCAGGAACTTTTTGAGCCTCATAAATTTCATTTACTTCTTGGGCCTCTTATGTTTCATTCAATTTCTAAGTTTTATGAGCACCTCCCCATCCTTCCATTCCCAGCAAGAGTGTTTCAACTCAGAAGCAAAGCTACCCAAGAGCCCTCGAGTCTAACTAATCTTTCCTTTGACTGTGTCTAATCTGATATGCACACCACTCCCCGCACCTTCATCTCAAATATTACAGCTTTCCTCTCTAGAAGCATAATTCAGGTTTTACTTAAACATATACCTTCCTCAACACCATTTTCAAAGCTGTAATATATTTAATATGAAGTATTAATATGTTGTGCTGCCCATTAAAAATATTAGTATTTATCTCTGTAACTTCTGATGGAAAGCTTTGTCTCTGTGCTATATGCTGTTTCTCTATTTTTGTGTATGGCAAGTAATTAAAGCATTTAAAATATTTTAAAAATTAATTGTAGGCATATTATGTTGAGGGGCAATTGCTACAGAGGGCATAAGAGGCCATAATAGGTCACTGAATTCTCTGCAGCTAGAATATAGGTTGTTGTGAGCTGCCCCCAGTGGATGCTGGGAACCAAGCTCTGACCCTCAACAAGAGTGACACATGCTATTGACCACAGAGTCATTTTTCCAGCTCATGCTATGTAATTTTTATAGCATGGATTACATCTGCTATCCTGTTACCTCTAACCTTAACTCTGCTCTGTTCTAATGTTGATTTTGGAAACATTTTGAACTTTCTGGATTTCTAAATTTCATTATTTGTGGCTGACCACACTTAATTATTTCCCATCACTAAGGTCCAACTCTTCCAAGTTGCTATGGGCTGATTTGAAGACCCCACCCCCCACCCCTTCATTTCATGTGCTGAAATCCTAGTTTCTCTCTCTGACTGAGACTGAGTTGGAGGTAAGGCATTTTAAGGGGTAGTTAAGGGTTGAGTCTGCAGTTCTGATGTGATAGGATTGGTGTTCTTATAACAGACTAAGGCTCTAGAGATGTCTTCATCATGTGAGGGCACACTCAGGGGACTGTGCCAGGGAAAGAATCCCAATCAGAAGCCTTCATGCATAACTGTGAGAAAACATAGTTTTGTTGTTTGAGTAATATGCCATATGGTATTCTGTCATGAGAGGTTGGGTTCACTAATGCCTAGGTAATTTATAAGGTCGCCTTCACTGGATAGTGGGAAAAGCACCATTTTCTACTCTATGTGGATAGAAGCTGTCACTCTAATCTGCGGGTACAAGGGGTAACTCAAGGCCATCCTGGTTGGCACAGAGATCTGCCTGCTTCTGCCTCCCACTCGGTAGGATAAAAGAATGTGCCACCACACCCCGCTGGCACCCAGCTGGCTTTGGGGTTTTATTTTGTTGTGTTGTGTTTTCAAAAGCATACATCTAATAGTCTTGTTTTTCACTTGGTAGCCCACCGCGGCAATAAGAATTTAGAGAAAGTCAAGCCCATGGTAACAGAAAACACTCTTTAATAATGACTTTTTATATTCTTCAAAGTAGAACTTACAAATGTGTTCCTGCATAATTTATAATTTTGTGGCCAAATGGGAATGCACTGTGGTTAATGAAGACAACATATTAGACAAACACCTCTGTTAGCTGTGTCCCCCTGTTACGTGTGTCCTCACACTGACAGCGGGCAAACAAGAAATATGATTTTGTGTTTCTAAAAGGTGAGCGTTGGCACACCCATGACGGCTATTGACTTTTTGACAGGAGTATCTCTTTCGTCACGAGAGTGAGAGCTTTTTCTTGGATTTTATTTTGTCTGTGTGCTGGTGACCATTTTACTGTTCTTTAAAACAGTTTGAAAGAAGACAGGTAGGTAAGAATTACAGCTGCCCAGCTGCCCAGCTGCCCAGCTGCCCAGCAGTAGTAACAAAGCTGCTTTCATATTCTAAACACCTATGATGTGTCAGGCACACTGTGAGAGGACACTCATCTCAGTAGCTCACTGTACCGCTTAGTTGCAGTGGTCAACTTGAAACAACCTAGAATCACCTGGAACAGAGTTTTAATGAGGAATGCTTATATCAGGTCAGCCTGTAGGCGTATCTGTGAATGATGGTCTTGGTTGCTAATTTGTAGGAGAAAATGTAGGTGGCCAGATTACTTAGCATACTGTGTTTCTGAATAAGAAGCATAGCACTTCATGCTTCTGAGCATTCCCAGAAGTCAGAACACTGAATTATGAAGTCCATGAGTAGGTGGTAGAAGGCACTTTCAATGCCTCCTTTAGTGTGCTTTTTCTACACTGAGACTCTGGGGGTATGAGTGCTCGCTGTCCAATCTGAGGTAATGTGCTAACCAATCACAGTCGATAGGCTTCTGCTATATAACTTCTGCTCGCATACAATAAAGCAAACCCTGTATACTGGCGGGTTTTGTGTCTCAACTTGACACAAGCTGGAGTTATCACAGAGAAAGGAGCCTCTCTTGAGGAAATGCCTCCGTGAGATCCAGCTGTGAGGCATTTTCTTAATTAGTGATCAAGGGTGAGCAGGCCCACTGTGGGTGGTGCCATCCCTAGGCTCATAGTCTTGGGTTCTATAAGAAAGGAAGCTGAGCAACCCAGGGGAAGAAAGACAGTAACATTTCTCCATGGCTTGTGCATCAGCTTCTGCTTCCTGACTTCCTTTGGTGATGAACAGCGATGTGGAAGTGTAAGCTGAAAAAAACCCTTTCCTCCCCAACTTGCTTCTTGCTCATGGTGTTTTGTGTAGGAATAGAAACCCTGAGTCACCCTGTTTCCTGAAACCATCTCTGGAGTGGTTTATCTCAGTGACCTTTAACAACCCCCGGGTATTGCTCCCTTGTTAGGGGATGCTCTAGTGAGGATGGCATTAATTGATGTATGACATTCTAGCCTACTGTGGCAACACTATTCTCTAGGCAGAGGATCTCAAAGTGTTGGAGCATGGAGGACTTGCTGAGCAATCAGACAGCATGTATTTGTGTCTCATTGCTCTTGACTGTGGATGTAACATGACTCCTGCTTGTGCCCCTGCCTTGACTTCTTGTAGCGATGGACTGTGACCTGGAATTATTAGCCAAATAACCCCCCCCCCACGTTGCTTTTTGTTAGCATGCTTTTATCACAGCAACAGAAATGACTTCATCGTATCTGGTCAGCACATCTGTTTCCCTAGAAAGAAAGCTGCAAGCATCCGGAGATCCAGAGGTCTTATGGGTGCTTAACTCTAGACTCTACTTTCTGTGAGGCCATTTTCTTGCTGTCTCAGTGTTACCATACAGCCCTCGATGGCCTGGAACTCACAGAGGTCTACATGCTTGTGCCTCCCACCATTGAGATTAAAGGCATGCGCCACCATGACTGTTTTTAATGTTTTAATGTATTAGTTTTCAAAAGAATGCACTGATACTATCTAGATGACTCCCTTAAAATGGCACAGATTGCCGGCTTCCTACAGCCAACATGCTCCATCTATGGTCTTAACACTCACTCTCTGACTCCTTACTTTCACTGAGAAGGCTTGACAAGCCTTAGGAACTGTGGCTTCAGGACACTGGGCGAAGAAGGGCAAGTGTATGCTGATCGCAGTCGAGTCAGGAGGAGAGAGAGCCTGCTGGGTGAGCCCAAAACTTATAAAGCTTGGTGAGCAATGTGATTGTTGTCATGGCCTAAGGACACAAGTCCTGATCTTGTTCCCCTACATACAGCAAGGGCCAAAGACAAGAGCAAGGGCCAGCAAGCTCTTTAGACTATGCCCACTGGACTTTATTACAGGGGGTACAACATAGCTCTTGTCTTCTTCACACACTGTGAAGCCCCTGCCCTTAGGAGGAGTAAGTGAACAGCATCCTTAGCCTGTAGACCAAGCCACCTCCCTGAGCCCTGGCAAGACTGGCCCTGGCTAAAGCTTACGTCCCAGCTACTGAATAAAGGCTGAACATCACTTTGCCATAAAGGCTCAGCCCAGCCACAGGGCAGAGGAACTCCCAGGAACACCCTGTCCCCTGCCTTCTTCTGCCTTTGATCTCTACACAAAGAACTCAGGCCCATTATAAACCCGTTTATCCTCTAATGACAAGAATACAGACAAAAGTAATTACAGATGAACATCAAATGGCCCTGCCCAGCTCCCCAGCAAAACCCAAAGAGGGTCAGGGTGAGTCAGCCAGCTCTAGAAGCAAGAGTTAGCTGCAGGCATCTGGGGCGCCAATTTGTTAGATCCTGCATTTGGAGCACAATACCTCTGTGAAGACCTTCCCTGGCACCTCCAGGCCCTTCACTGGTTTCAAATCTCCCCTCTAGCAGTTTCTAAGAATTCCGCAGACTTCCAGCTCTCATTTCCGATGCTCCATGGGCTCCAGACTTCTGTTGTCTCCTTCTTTGAATATACCCCCAACCTAACCCCTTTATGTGCTAGTGAGAATTTCCCTCTTTAAAAACACCTGAGAGTCTAACTGTTGTGACTGTATGAGATTACAAACATTAATGAACATGTGTATCTTTCCTTAATGTCAGAATTAATTCACTAACAAGAAATTTAAAAGCTGCATTATTTTATTCGCAGTAATTTGCCAAGTAATCCCAATTTCTCTTGATCATATGTTAAAGCACACGGTTTCCTTTATTTAAATTGGTTGGTGATATCAATCCTTAAATCACATGTTGTTTCGGCCCGAACTGCCCCACGTTGGGAGCCAAAAAGGTTGAGAGCCGCTCTAGCCCCGTTTGAGGGCCAAAATGTTGCGGGGACCACTCTGTCAGTCTTGGACCCGCACTGCCAAAAGCCTTGGGGGCTAAGTTGTTAGAGCCTGCACTGCCCCAGGCTGCTCCAGTCCGCAGGTCGAGTTTCAGAAAGAGAGTGAGGATGGACTCGAAGAATGGAGACCAGACAGTGTGATTCAATCCCGTTTATTCTTCAGTCTCTCTTCTTCTCTCCAAGTCCCAAGTCTTGAATTCCTAGTCCCTAGTTCCTAGTCCCTAGTTCCTAGTGCCTCCAAGTTCCAAGTTCTTTCTCCAAGTGCTAAGTGCCTAATACCTAATAATAATTCTTCCGAGTTCTCTAGTCCAAGTGTCTTCTACCTAATGCCTAATTCCTACTCCAAGTTGTACTCCAAGTTGTACTCTCTAACCTAATTCCTAGTTCCAGTTGTACTGAACTCTTCTGTCTGCCTCTTGCCTTTTATATGTCTCACTTCTAAGCCACGCCTATAAGTCACACCTATAAGTCATGCCCTTAGGCCTTGTCTCTAATATTGATCTCTAAGTCACACCCTTAGGTCTTATCTCTAAATCACACCTTAAGTCACACCCTTAAGTCTCGGCTCTAAATCACAGCTTTAAGTCTCACACACCCAAGGGAAGATCCTGGGTATCTAAAACAAGATCTTATCAGAGTGTGCTCAGCTGTTGTAGGCTAATGTAATCAAATCTCTTGTCAGGGTATATGGTTCAAGATGGCTGCAAGGATGATAGCTGCCTTCTGTCAGCTCCCCACAACATGTTACACATCTCTTATTAAAGCTATCACCTACCCATCTGTCTCTATATGTGGACACACATAAGTTACAGAATAAGCATGAAAAGTTAAAGAGATTGCAACAGAGTCCAAGGAGCTTAGGAGTCAGATAACAAACTTTGTGGAGAAGGGAGAGGTCTTTTGGAAGCCTCACTGTAGGGCTGAGCTACAGAGTCAAGAGGGTGTTTGGGGAGATTGCTCAGTGGTTAAAGGTACTTGCTACCAAGCCTGACACCTGAGTTGGATCCCAGAACCCACATGGTGGAGGGAAAGAAACAACCCCATCAGGTTGTTCTCTGACTTCTACACATGTACGCACACATACAAACACACATACATATAAATAAAATATAACAAAATATTAAATGGCCAATGAGATGACTCAACTGGAATAGGTGTCTGCTGCCGTGTCTGATGATCTTTGTTTAATTCCTGGGACCCACACGGTGGAAAGAGAGAACCCACTTCAGCAAGTTGTCTCTTGACCACTGAGTGAGCCATGGAACACAGGGATGGATGGATAGATAGATGATAGGTAGGCAGTAGATAGATAGATAGATAGATAGATAGATAGATAGATAGATAGATGATAGGTAAACATTTTTTAGAAAGCAGCCAGAATGTCTTTGAAAGAAAGAGAGAAAGAGAGAAAAAGAGAGAGAAAGAAATGAAGAAAGAAAGAAAGAAAGAAAGAAAGAAAGAAGGAGCCTTGGATCTGTGTTGAGCTGCCCAGATGACATGCAGGACCTTGGAGCACACAGAGGCCCCAAGCACAACTGTGGAGTGCACAGTGACACTATGTACAACAGGGTCCAGATGAACAGAATGATGGATAGATATAATTCAAGTAGTCCATGTCAACGTAGAGATCCAGTTAAGCTTAAGTCCCTGAGATAGTTGGAGTTCTCTGGCTGTATGTCCTTGACTCCCCCTACCCCACTCTAGTGGTCAGATGAAAGGTTTCTGGTACCACCATAATGTCAGGTGTCTTCCTCTTTATGGTCCAGATGAAGGTGTTTCATCCTTTGCTTTGATTGGTGTGTTTGTAAGTTCTGTGCCTGTTCCTTTCTGATACCATTTTAATATGTCCATAGGTTCAGATTGGTTTCTGTTTACTTGATGGTCTTATAAGGCAGGGCCCTTTGTACATTTAGGAATGAATTACTTATCTACTTGTGGCTTTGAGTGGTCACAGGCAGATGGTGGTGTCTACATGCCCACCAATGAGCACTGCCTCTGTATTTGCACTCAAATGCTTCATGTAGAATGCAGTCTCTTGGGGCAAAGCATAGCCTTACCCTGGCACTGATGCCAGGCTCCAGCTCCAGTAATACAGCTGTGAATCAAAACAATGACCCAGATGGTGACAAACGGGGAAGGCAGTACCTAGCAAAAGACTTCAAACTGAGTGGATGATGTCATAAAAATTCATGTTCTAGAAAACACAGAGCAGTGGGGTCCTCAGACAGGGGCTGGCTGTCAGTGTGTGTGTGTGTGCAAGCATGCTGCTGAACTAAAGTGCTTGAACCTTCTTGGTGCAATGACTGTTTTGTAATTTGGACCTGTATGCTTGCTGGCTCAATGGAGTTTTACATTTAAGACTCAAAGAAGTATTGAAATTAGGAAGTTTCTTTTTCAAAATAGCCCAAGTCTATCATTTCCATGATTCTCCAGCTATTCGTTGATTTTTGTTTTGTTTTGTTTTGTTTTGTTTTTGTTGTTGTTCTTGTTCTTGTCGTTAGGAAAAAAAAAAAGTCCCCAAGGCTCCTCAGTTCATTGCCTGGAAACCTGAACTGAGGTGAAGAGCACAGGCACCAACTTCATTGCTCGGGGCAAGCCTCCAGCCACACCCACCCGAGTGGAGCCTGCTGGTCGCCAGAAGTCATTATACACTTAGCATTCTCATTAATTTTCTCCCCCAGAAGAGCCTCTGATGAATGTGAGGGTTGTGGGCTAAAACCATCTCAGCCTTTCCTGATAAAAGGTTCTGTGTTCAATTTTCTAAAAGTGTCCTTAGAGATTGCCCAGCTTCCTGCCTCTTCATAAGACTGAACTGAGCCTGCAAGGCCTTCAGAGAGGAAGAATTCAGTCCTTTTGGTATGGAAGCTTCCTGAAGAAGAGGCTCTGGGGACATTTCGGAGAGTTGGAACTTTTGAGAAGTTGCCCATGTAGATGGAATCATCATTATTTATTAGAAGCTGAAAAAACTCCAAGCCAACGTCCTGTCCGCTTGGCTTCTGCCTTGGCCTCCCTCCTGAGACTCTCATACAAGCTCCTATGTGTCCTGCTGAGCCCAAACCACAATGCCCTTTTTAGTTTTCTGTGATGGAGTCCACATGATCCTGGGATTACCTGCCTCAGCCAGTTTTCTGGGTTCCATCCTCAGAAACCACACTGACAGAGGGCATCGGATCTCTTAGATGTCCTGGCACGGATCTAGGGCTTTACCCAGTGAAGTGGGCTAGTTTTGAGTAGCCCACAGTTGGGATTACAAGACTTTGCAGCAGTGGCTTTTATTAAGCCATAGGGACTGAGGAGCATTTGTGCCTGCCTTCCAGTTTGACTGTTTTTCTGTCATGAGCTGTAAGAGGCTGTGAATGTGTCCAGTGTTGAAACAATGCTTTCTATGTGGGGCCTTTGCAAGGGAGGACTCTGAATCATAAATAAACTTGACTTCCTGTGTCCTGAGGTCCTGCTGTGTCCTGTGTCTCCACCATTGACTCAGCCACTCAAATGTCCAAGGCACCGGCTGTTGTTTTCAGCTTTGGCTTAGACATTTGCAAGTGGCACCTTGGGCTTCTGCTTATAGCTGTGCATGTTAACAGTGTTCACCATCTGCTTCACACCATTGGCTGCTAGTGACACTTCAAATAGCAGATGACCACTATAGGTAAACCTAGGGGCGCTGGACAGAGAGGAGAGGTCTAGAATCCCTGGACATTCTTAAATATCTCAATACATCCATCACACCACAGACCCTGAAGATACTTGGTTTTGGTTTTGATCCATCAGACACATGGGTAATGGTATTTTGGATGCTGGGGTATCACAGTTCTGGACATCACAGAGCAACGTAGACTCTAGACAGCCTATAGTAACTGGACTCCTGTACCTCAGTTACCTCAGTGTACCTCAGTAACAACTTGTATTCTATGCTGAATAAGAGTTGCTAGGTAGAGCAGGAAGCTCTGGCGAGGCCAGAAGCTGAGAGCTTCTTCAGACCAACTGATCAGTGAAAGGAAAAGCATGCCATGTTCAGCTTCCAACCCTAACACTATCTTGGGGCTTGACAAGCGATTCTCTGAGTGAAAAACTGGAGTTACTAGAAAGGTTATAATGAGGTATAGAGTGCTTTGTTTTCAAGAATCCCAGATACTATGAAGAAGGGAGAAGTGGGAAAATGATGGTGGTGGTGGTGGAGGTGGAGATGGTGGTGATGGTGGAGGTGGTGGGGGTGGGGATGGTTAACTGGGAAATGGCAAAAGTAGACAATATAGACAGAGAAGGCGGGAGGATGGATAAATAACACTAAGGATGTTTGAAAAGACTCTAGAGAAATATTTTATGTTTCCTTGTAAATACACATATAGTTTTAAGCACATTAAATACATACATAAATAATTTAAACAAAGTTACAGCACCTGGGGTGACAATGCTTTTCTCAAGAGCCACAGGGTGTCTAAGAAAACCTCTGCCAGTCGTGGAAAACTCCCCTTGAGTAGATGATGGGAGGAATAGAAGAGATTCCCAGGATATTATAGGTGACTGGCACAGCCTTGCTTGCCTCTTAGAACTTGAAGGTAAGACATTATTGCTAAAGTGGCCATACACTTCAGACATAGAATTTAAAGGAATCAGAACTGAACTGGAAGCCAATCTCTTAGGATTGGCTTTCATGGTATCTGAAGGTGTTGGGCAAGCTGCCAAGGGAGAAGCACAATCCACAGTCCAACCCAGTGGCAAAACCTACAAACTGAAACAATGGCTGACATGGCAAGACATTCCCACGGTGTAATAGTGGCACTTATATCCTGGACATAACCAATAGCCAGCTAGTTGGACTTAAGGCATGCTCACTAGTAGGGAATTCACGACGTGTAGTGTAAACCTAGTCACCTACACGTGGCTGATGAAGTCATAGACCCTAGAGAAGAACCTACCACTGTTACTTTTGTAAAGGGGTATAATGTTGATTGCATTCTAAGTGCTCACCCTTAAGCTCTCCACAGGTATGTGTTTACCACCCTTCATCAGAGAAGCTGCTTTTTGTAGTAGATGAAGACCATTTCAGAAATCCACAAATCCTCAGCTGATCAAAATGCACAAAACTGACCATAGGGTAACCAGCTCTTCTGAGACATTTACAACACAGTCCTTATACCTAAGCTAGTGGAACATCCTAGGAGGGTGGTGGGGTCAGGAGGATTGTAACACCCAGAGGACTAAAACACCTGCTTCAGGAAAGTGTGATGAAAAAGGAACAGCCTTGAAATCTCAGAAATATGATTGTCTAACTGAGATCTACACAATCACAGCACCAGCTGACATGACAACATTGGTAAGGGAAATCTCACAAGGTTCCCCTAGAGCACTGATTCTCAACCTTTCTAATGCTGTGACCCTTTAATATGGTTCCTTCCATTGTGGTGACCCCCAACCATAATTTTTTTAGCTACTTCATAACTATAATTATGTTATTTTGCTACTGTTGTGAATCATAGTGTAAATAAATATCTGATATTCAGGAAATCTGATATGCAACCCTAAGGGGGTCATGGCTCACAAGTTGAGAACCTCTGAGATGAAGAGCTTCAGGCAATTAACAGCTTAATGGCTGAGAGAGAGACTCTGCCTTCTCCAGAGTCTCTCAAGCCCCATGATGGGAGATCCAATTCCACACAGTCAGCCCTAAAGACATTCACATATCAGCAGGCTACATATTTGTGTGTGTGTATGTATGTATATATGTATAAAACATGAAAACAGAGGTTATAGATTTGCGAGGGAGAAAAGAAGACAGGAAGAGTTGGAGGGGGGAATTTGGAGTGAAAATAATGTAGACACAATATTCATGTATAAAATTCTCAAAAAAAATCTTTTAAAATTAAAACAAATAAGAACTCCAGAGGTGTGAGAATTCGTAGAGTATGAGTGGAAAATTACTTAGGCTATTTCTATTACAGTGTCTCCTTGCTGGCCTCCCTTATGGTTGAATAGAATTTGTTTTGAGTTGGAGATTTTTTTAACTTCCCACAGCAACTGAAACCTCCAGAGTCAACAGCCTCAAAGGATGCCTACTCTAACAGTCTAAGGTCTGGACTCAGTCATTCTTTTTGTTTTTTTGTTTGTTTGTTTAAATCTTGTTTTGCTTTGGTTTTATTTATTTATTTATTTTGTTGTTTTTTATCTTTATTGGATACTTTATTTACATTTCAGATGCCATCCTGTTTCCCCATTTCCCCTCCCTAGAAACCCCTATCCCATCCCCCCCCCCTTCTCCTATTTGCTTTAATACTATTTTTTAAATGTTAATCAAGGGCTTTATAAGTTTGGTAATGCTCAATAACAAGATGCCCATACAGTCAGAAGTGTAACCCAATACCCAACCTAGATATACCATCTACCTTTGACTGGCGGAGACACACGAACATACGCCTCCATGTCCCCCCTCTCTCTTGTCACCTAGCTCCTCCTCCCCTTTTCCTCCTCCTCTCCTTACTCCTCTTCTTCCTCTCCTTACTCCTTCCACCTTAGCTCCTCCTATATATCACCCTTCCTGTTAAAATAAAACTTTTCTCTTAAAATAAAATTAGAGCATAACTATACCAATTTGTGTCAGTAAGATACAAGATAGACCTAATTCCCAGTCCATCATTTTGTTGACTAAGCAGAACCTCTGTCATCCCTCCTAACTAAAAGACTTAGTTCTGAACCTGACTTTTTTTTCTTGGCTTTAGAATGAATGTCAGCTGAAAACCATCCTCTCAAATCTTTTATCTCAAAGTAAATAGCCGGGATTGGTTATGAGACTATAAGTCTTCAACCCCATCAGAAATCCAGAATGACTGAGTTAACTGAAATTATGGGAAGCACAAAGCATAGCTTCTAAAACCTAGCCAAATTATAGAGACCACTGAACACCTGGACAGTCCCTCTACTACAAAACGTTGGAGCATCCGATCTTCAACCTTCTGACCCAGGATCATCTGACAGACCTAGTGATGCAGAATTATTAAGGGCTGATTACTCTGTCTTGGCAGATATAATCAGTCGACTATTCTGCAAGCGTGTCCTTTTCTGGACATTGATTTGTCTGTAGATGAATAGAGGCAATTCTTGCCTAGTGGCTGTATCACCACAACTGGAGTAACTCCAAAGATGCTCAATTTCTTCTTAGAATCCAAGACAGGAATCTGACAGGAACAGGCAGGCCTCTAATCAAAATGAACCTTAACACAGAAATGTTTGTAACGTCAGTACTGTGGACTTCTGACATTTTGAAAACCAACCATGTAAGGCAATCTGGACTGTTGTCTGTTAACTACTCTCAGCTATTTCTAAATAAAATATAGAAAACACCCTAACAATAAACTCAGAGCCATGAATTTGCTATAGGCCCTTAACTCACAGGCGAACCATCTCAAATCAGTTAGAAAAGTTAAAGAAGGACTAGGTCTAAGCCTTGTATTCCTAAATGTTATATAGGCACAATGCCTATGAGAGTAACAATATTAGTCTCACTTTTATATTAATAAGAAGCTCATACCAATGAAAACCTTAAATTTGAAATCAAAGTAAATTTTGTACCATTTAAGAAATTATAACTTCATCTTAATAACAATTATACATATTTCTACCAATAGGTTATGGCTATGCAATAAATCCTAGCTAATCCTCCCTGTTCCAACAAAACCACTACTTTTCCCTAGAAAGACAGCCTGATATTAACTACCTCAGTCCCCAAGCCCAGGGAATAGGGGCGCCAACTCTTCATTAACTTCTTCAAGCTGATTATGGGCTTTGAGATATTAGAAGAGGGGCAGGGGGAAGAGTAAATTGATAAGCCTCTGACACTGTGTCTTCACTGTATCCAGCTGGAATTCCAGGACATCAGAGATCCGAGCAGGTCTGCTCAGCTCGCTTGATGAATAGATACACCGAGGCTGTGTATTTGGCAATATACAATTCTCAAAACAAATTTTAGTATCAAGATAAGTTTTTGTTTGAATTCTGGAATCTAGTCTTCTGGTGGCCTGCCTCTGTCATGTCTAATCCATATAATTCTGGGAGTTTTTATGAGGTTGTGCTCCCACCATCCTCCCATTTCAGCCACCCTGCTCTAGAATTCCTCAATACTAGGGAATCCAAACTTCCAGGCACCAAGGTCCTCCACTTCCACTGATGCCTAACCTCTTAACCCATCCCCCCCCCTCCAATTACTATGAGGGTGTGCTCCCACCATCCTCCCATTTCTGCCTCCCTGCTCTCAAAATTCCCCAACACTAGGGAATCCAAATTTTTAGGCAACAAGGCTGTCTGCTTCCACTGATGCCTGGCAAGACCACCCTTAACTACCTATACAGGTGGAGCCATGAGTCCCTCTCTTTGTGTTCTCAGGCTGGAGATTTTAGAATGGCTACTCCAGCTTGTTTCTTAGGACCATTTGCTTGAAAAATTGTTTTCCAGCCTTTTATTCTAAGGTAAAGTCTGTCTTTGTAACTGAGGTGGGTTTCCTGCATACAACAAAGTGCTGGGTCCTGTTTACATATCCAGTCAATTAGCCTATGTCTTTCAATTGGGGAATTGAGTCCATTGATGTTAAGAGATATTAAGGAACGGTGATTGTTGCTTCCTGTTATTTTTGTTATTAGAGGTGGAATAATCTTTGTGTGGCTATCTTCTTTTGGATTTGTTGAAAAAGGATTACTTTCTTGCTCTTTCTAGGGCATAATTTTCCTCCTTGTATTGGGGCTTTCCCACTATTGTCCTTTGTAATGCTGGGTTTGTGGAAAGATATTGTGTAAATTTGGTTTTGTCGTGGAATATCTTGGTTTGTCCATCTACGGTAATTGAGAGTTTTGCTGGGTATAGTAGCCTGGGCTGACATTTGTGATCTCTTAGGGTCTGTATGACATCTGTCCAGCATCTTCTAGCTTTTATAGTATCTGGTGAGACGATGTCTGGTGTAATTCTGATAGGTCTGCCTTTATATGTTACTTGGCCTTTTTCTCTTTACTGCATTTAATATTCTTTTTTTGTTTTGTGCACTTGGTGTTTTGATTATTATGTGACAGGAGGTATTTCTTTTCTGGTCTAGTGTATTTGGTGTTCTATAGGCATCTTGTATGTTTATGGGCATCTTGTTCTTTAGGTTAGGGAAGTTTTCTTTTATAATTTTGTTGATGGGAATCTTCACTCTCATCTATACCTATTATCCTAGGACCCAGGAAGTCACTCCTGGCCCAGAGCACTAGTTCCTTCTGGTCTGGGCCTGAGCACTGAGCGGATCCTGGAGGACAGCTCTGCCCCCAATCTCACAAAACCCAGAGGAATCAGGTCTCCCAGAAGCTCTAACCCAGGCAACACCGGCAAGAACTTAGGTAAGGAGACAGCAACACCGGTCCCAAACAGGGAGTAACTGGAACCCACTAGGACAAAGTAAGTCACTCCTGGCCTGGAGCACTGATTCCTTCCTGTCTGCACCTGAGCACTGAGCAGATCTTGCTCTAACCCCAGTAGTAATACCCACCTGACACAGTTCTGATACAACCAAAATAATAGAAAAGACAGGCTCCAGTCAGAGATAGGGCAGGTAGCACTAAAGAGATCCAGATGGCAAAAGGCAAGCACAAGAACCTAAGCATCAGTAACCCAGGGTACTTGGCATCATTAGAACCTAGTTCTCCCACACAAGAAAGTACTGAATTCTCCATATCACTAGGAAAGCAAGATTCAGATTTAAAATCACCTCTTATGATGATGATAGAGGACTTTAAGAAGGACATAAATAACACTCTGAAAGAATTTGAGAAGAACACAGGTAAACAGGTAGAAGCCCTTAAAGAGGAAACACAAAAATCCCTTAAAGAATTACAAGAGAACACAACCAAACTGGTGAAGGAATTGAAAAAAACCATCCAGGACATAAAAATGGAAGTAGAAACAATCAAGAAATCACAAAGGGAGACTACCCTGGAGATAGAAAACCTAGGAAAGAAATCAGGAGTCATAGATGCAAGCATCACCAACAGAATACAAGAGATGGAAGAAAGAATCTCAGGTGCAGAAGATACCATAAAAAATATTGACACAACTGTCAAAGAAAATCCAAAATGCAAAAAGTTCTTAACACAAAACATCCAGGAAATCCAGGACACAATGAGAAGACCAAACCTAAGGATAATAGGTATAGATGAGAGTGAAGATTCTCAGTCCTTCTTATAGTAACCCCCCAGCTTGAAATCTCACCGAGGGGTAGGGAGCCATATCTCGTGGCTGTGGCTAGATATGCCAGAACCTAGTGTCCTGTAAAAACCTCAGGTCAGGCAAGTTGGAGGCAGATACCAGCAGGCTAAAAGAATTGTTCAGGAAGGCGGGAGATTTGGTTAGACCCTATTCATCACCAGGTGCAAGAATGGTAGCAATGGAGGTCTTTCTAGGTCCTTACTCTCCACTTCTACAGCTCCCTAGGCCTGCTAAAGAAGTAGTTAGAGTCTCCTAGTTGGTTTGAGATGTACAGAAAGAGAAATGTGCCCATGGTGTGTTGGTCCAGAGAGTTTTGCTCTGGGTTGCCCGACGAGTTCAGAAAGTCTGTAAACTTTCCTGTAAACTGCCTGTACTTCCAGCTCACTAACTGATCCTCTCGCCAACCTAGAAACAGCAACAGTTCACCCAGTTCCTAAAACTTTACAACTTTAACTCCCAAGGTCCAAGACGTCACTGCAGTGGTACTTGTTGTTCGCATTTTGTCTAAGCTCCACTCCATAGTAACCTGGGAACAGCCAGGTAAGTCTGACTCACTATAAAAGAGACTGCTCGGCCCCCTCTGCTCTCTCTTGCCTTCTTGCTCATGCTCTGTCCTTTCACCCTGTCCCCTCTCTTTATTGCCCCCCCATGCTCATGGCTGGTTCTCTCTCTCTCTCTCTCTCTCTCTCTCTCTCTCTCTCTCTCTCTCTCTCTCCCCTACCCTTTCAACTCTTCTCCCCATGCCCTGAATAAACTCTATTCTATATTATACCATTGTCTTCATATAGCTGGTCCCTCAGGGGGAAGAGATGCCTTGGTATGGGCCTGGGGAGCCAACCCCTTCCCCCATACCTGTCTACATATCCACCAAACATATTTCTTCCCTCCTTATCTTTTTATAAACACAACACTTATGATTCATAAAGCCGGTTTATGAGAAAACAAGATTCAGGAAGCCATTTTCCATGTAAAACATGGAGCAACTGATTCATTGGCTTGAAAATCTTTAATCAGTTTTTTTGGAAGTTAGATAGGCACAATCTGCTTGTGGAAAGTGCTGTCAAAATGACTGTGCCATTGGGACAGCCTATAACCATAACTGGGCTCCACATGTGAAATTTCAGTCATGAAAGGAAATCTGGTTGACCTCTCAAAGGGAGCAGATAGAACTGTGATATGAGGTGATGGGCCATTGTATTTAGTTATGATAATACTGTGAGATCATGCATTCTTTCTATTATTGTAATGTTGCTCAAATTCAAGAGTCAAAGCCAGAAGCAGGTGACTCTGAGATGAGCCCATCTGATCACCAAAGGGAAGAATCAGACTCAAAGAAAAAGGGTTCGAGACCAAGATATCCAAGTGCATCTACAAAGGGCTGGCTCAGCTATGGTTGATGGAAAGCCTTGCCTAAGTGTACTAACACAATGTGGAATGAAACAAAATTGGGCTGTTTGTAGCTCCTGTCAAGCAAGGTATTTAAGTCTCAGTTTTATCATCCATAAAATGGGTCTTTTGTTCTACCTATTGGATAAGGCCATTGGGGAGACTGAGGAGCACTTTGTTCATCAAGAGTTCTTCATTCTTATTATTCACCTATATAATGATGGTTTGTATGAGGATTTTAATCTCTGAGATTGCAATCACCAAGAATCTTCCTATTTTTAAGTCCAACAGTCCTTGCACCAAAAGAGTGCAGATTTCTTTGTCTCCAGTTGTCTCAGGAAACACACTAAGGCCAACCATTTCTGTTTCTTCTTACTGTGTGGCCACAGTAGAATCTTGAAGAATGTCACTGGACACTCAGAATAGAAGAAGCCCAGGGTCTTCAGGAGTGGGAGATGGCTACACTGGGACATTCTTTGTGAGATAGTTGAGGAACCAGACTAGAAAGGGGGAAGACAGGCCATACCTCAGCAGGGAGCACCTCAAACCCTCACCTGACTAGGCATGGATGGAGAACATGGTGCAGAGAACCATGGGAAGGAGGAGAGCTGAGCTGGGTATCTCACAGGAGCTCATGTCTGACTAGAAAAGGGTGTCCCATGGAGGAAGTCATGGGCAATCATGTGACAGAAAGATGAAAAGTACCTGTGGTGGGCATTCTTGATTGCCAACTACATTACATCTGGAATTAACTAAACCCCAAATGACTGGTCACAACTCTGAGGGATTTTTTTTTCTTAATTAAATAATTTGAAGTGGAAAGACCCACTTCTAATCTGGATCTCTGAGGTGGGAAAATACACCTTTAATCTGGGCCACACCTTCTGCTAGCAGCCTATATATAATCCATGGAAGAAGAAAGCTTAATTTCTCTTTCTTGCTTGCTCTCAAAAGTTCACTCCTTCACTGGCCTTATAGCCTACTTGCTTGTGGTTTTAATGTATGCCGAAGACCAGCTGAGACATTCTGCTGAACAACTACTAGATTCTTGAACCTTCTATTGATAGACAGTCATCATTAGGCTAGCTGAGCCTCAGCTCCCTCAGTACCTTGACCCTGGTTGCCTCAGTACCTGACCCTGGTTCCCTCAGTACACTGAACCTGGTTCTTTCTGTTCTGTGTACCATGGATGCAGTGGTTCTTAGTAGGTTGCAATAACCCTTTGGCAAACCTCTGTCTCCAAAAATATTTACATTATGATTCATAACAGTAGCAAAAATGCAGTTAAGAAGTAGCAATGAAACTAATTTTATGGTTGGGGGCCAACACAATGTGAGGAACTGTATTAAAGGGTTGCATTAAGAAGCTTGAGAACCAGTGGTATAAAGGATGAAAGCAAAGTTATACGCTCATGTTCAGCACCCCTACCCCTAAGCCGTGAACAGTGCTCACCTTAGCTGGGACTGAATTTTCTCAACTATGAAAAGAGCGTGATGCAGTGTATCCTTGTAAAGTGGCCCTACTGCATTGTCTTAGATTAACAGAGTGTATTCCTTTTGCCTAAGAGAACCAACCCAGGGGAAGAAAGAATTATGGTTCATGGTTTCATAGGGTTGCAGCCCGTCACTGTGGAGAAGGCATGGCAAAGGTCAGGAGGCGTGAGCATGTGGCTGAGATTTCTTTGTGTGCTAACAGATCAGTCCGGAGAGAGCAATTGGAGTCAGGGGAGAGCACATTCTTTATCAGCTTCCATCAGCCAGGCCCCCTCCCAAAGGCTTCACGGTCTCATAAAACTGTACCACTAGCTGGGGACCAAACATTTAAAACATGAGCCCATCGGGAGCACTTCAGATTCAAGCCACAGCAATGAGTTAATGACTGTGCATGTGTTATTATGTGTAATGTGCTTGGGCAGTACTGGGCACACAGTTAATTAGCATAGTATCATTTTTACAGTATCAGATCTCAAACTTAAACGAGTGCAACTTTTTTCCAGATAAAAGAAAGGGAAGCATTAGATTCCCGGTAGCTACTAAGAAATTGGATCTATTCCTCTCTCTGCCCTAAGTCATAGGGTCTTGGTACTCCACCCACAAAAGAAAGTGACCAATTGTTGTTAAGGATAGACCTGAAGTACAGAGGTTCCTGAAGCTCCCTCATATATAGTAGCAGAAGATGAACTTTCCAGTAAACTCAGGGGACTGGACCATTCTATCCACAGACAAGCAAGAAAGAAGACTTTACAGAGCACTCGATCTGGGCTGTGAATGCCTGTGCTCCAAACAGCTGCTGGCTCAGTTCTCAGCAACCTGGCAATAGTCAGTTCAGCCTGAGGTCAAATTCTATTGAGGTTGGCAATGCAACGTAGGCTGCTGTAGCTTGCGATAACCCCAGTGTTTCCTTGGACTGCACTGCTGTCCTGCTCTCCAACCTGGCATTGTGCCCCGAGAAGTTGACTCACCATCAGAAACACAAAGCAAAACAAATGTGTGTTAGGTAAAGAGACAGCTGCCTTCACTACAGGATGGACCAGCTCCACGGCAGGGGGCCAGGTCAGGTCTGCATGCTTGCTCACAGCTACACAGAGGGCACTTCTGCGTTTGTCTGCGTCTTGCTCTCACTAAGCTGATTCTTCATGCACTGTCAGGAGCCAACGTCACATCAGCCCTCAGCCATTGGTTATTGTAGTGATTAATACTGACGACCAAGAGTGAGAAGCACAGAAACCTGCCACCAAGCCCCTTACTCCATGGAGCTTCACATAATAAACACCATGAAAAGAATCTGGTAACCCGGAACCCGAACTCAACCAAAAACGCACATCTATTTTCTGAAAGGAATCTGAAGAAACAAAACAAAAAACAACCAGTCTTTTAGAATAAAAACTTTAAAAAAATATAGTCTTTATGCTGGCTAGTCTTATATCAGCTTGAACTAAGCAAGAGTCAACTTTGAAGAAGGAACCTCAATTGAGGAAATACCTCCTGTGGGCAATCCTGTGTATATATATGTGTGTGTGTGTGTGTGTGTATGTATGTATGTATATGTATATGTACTTATGTATTGATTGATGAAGGAGGGCTCGGTTCCCTCAGGAGATTCCATCCCTGGCCTGGTAGTGCTGGGTGCTATAAGAAAGCAAGCCGAGCAAGCCTTAGGGAGAAATCCAGGAATTAGCACTTCTCATGGCCTCTGCTTCAGTTCCTGCCTCAGGTTTCTGCCTTGAGTTTATGTCCTGACTCCCTTCCTTGGTGAGCTGTAACTGGGACATGTAAGCTGAAATAAACCCTTTCTTCCCCAAGTTGCTCTTGGCCATGTGCTTTATAACAGCTGTAGAGTCCCTAACTGGGACAATACTTTGTGATCCCTAGGGGAAAAACAAAATTAAGAAAGAGCTGGCCCTTTAAAAAAAGCAGATAATTTTTAATTGATATTTATAGTGAGCAATTACATAGAATTTAAACATCCCTTATTTGGGACAATATAATAGTTCAGTGAAATTTAGGTAGCCCAGCAGTCCAAGACAAAGCAGAGAAAATAAAATGAAAGTGTACTTACCTAAGGGTCTATATTGTGCATTCATGCCTCTGTTTTAACGTAGGTGAAAAACCCACAAATGTCTGGGGGTGAGCTGTGATTCATCTTCTATTTGATATTTAAATCTAGTCATTAGTAGAAAACAGAAGACACAAAGGAAGCCAACCAATGTCTCTCTTTCAGAACCTTGTCTTCAGACAAGGTTTCTGCTTTAGGTTTCATCCTATCTATCTATAGAACCAGTGATCTGGAGCTATATGTATCAGCATTCTCACTCCATGCTTGGAAGGATGGGAAGGATGGTGAATGATTAACATGAGCACAAATTCTTACCTATTTGTCCTGGGTTTGTTTGTTTGTTTTTGGTTTGGTTGGTTTGAATTTGGTTTTGGTTTTGGTTTTGTTTTAACAATTGCGTTGTCTCTTCAATATTTCTACAAAGCTGAGTGAAGTCCTTACTGAAGGAGCATTACAAATTTATGAAGCACTATCGTTTAATCATGTTTTTATGAATGAATCTGCCCTCAAATTTGAGGTCATTTGTGCTTCTCACTACCCATCAGTCTCCTTCCTGGAGATTCTGTGATGATGTGTGGTCCTTTGAGTACAAAATTAGAGTAAAAGCTCTTGGTAGCCCTTTGGTTTTGTTCTGCTTCAAGAATCAAGATCAGTTGGATTAAACTTTTAGTAGCTGAGTAAGGCAGGCGCCCTTCTGGATATACTCATATGAACACATCTTCACCCAACTTCTGCTTTTGATTGCATCTAAACCTTTTTTGGAGATCAAGTACCAGGGTTCTAGAAACAAGAATGCAATACGGTTCTACGACCCCAGTCCTTGGTTTCTTCGGACAGCATCTTACTCTGATTATCAGGCTAGTCTCAAAGTTGCCATTCTTCTGCCTTAGCCTCCCAAATATTACAGAACTCTTCCATCATATTTATAAAATTCAAGCTGAATTTGTTGAAAAGTGCTCTGTCTAGCATCTTTTCTTCTTGAATTGTGCCTTCAAGCTTGGCATGCTCAGTAAGGTGCATCGTGAATTGAGCAGTCTTGGGCATGCATCCAGGTCAGAAGTGCTTTCTTACATGAACATAAATAGGCTCCCCAAACAAAATCGTCATGCTTACTTTAAGGAGAACACTGATTTACATTTTTTCAGTGACCTCGTTGACCTCCTAACCTATTGTAAGCTACAGTCTTCTCCACTCATTTGTTGTTTGACTATAACTGTGTGGGCTTTACACTCACTATATTCTAGACCCAATGAATAAAGTTGTGTGACTTGTTACAGTAGCATGGAAGACCTGTAAGGGAAAGCTATTTCCTTCTGGTCAAAAGAATGGAATCTACTTCTGTGAGATGTGTCATTTTCTCTCTCTCTCAAAAGTTAATCTAGTTGGGCTTGTCAATTACCTGGCCAAGGGACCACAAATAAGGAAGGTTGATTCTTCTAAGGCCGTGCTCAGGAGATAGAACAAATAATTATCTTTTCAATGAAATAAGTTAGAGCTTTCCTATTCTGAGGGTTTCCCCCAAATCTCTAGCAAAATTGTCTTCAAGATCCTTCTAAGTCTGTTCTTAAATTATTTTATTAATAAGACTTGGGACCCTGAAAGGGAATCTCAACTTCCCAATTAACATGTGGCACCACAGATGAGACTTCCCCAAAATTTCAGTATCTATCTAGACAAAAAAGACACTGCCAGTTGTGGGAAAACTTTGGTAATTAAGGACTAAGTTCACCTTGACTGGATAGCCTCTGAGCTCAGTGCAATCTGGGAGACTCCCTTTATTGGCAAGGCTTCTCCTTCTCAGACCTTGTCTGGGGAATTCTAAGCAGCCACACACTCCTCTACCTGAGGAATGTCATGTAGCCTTAGATTACAGCAACAAGTTCCTTTCTCCTGGTAAGAACCTGCTGTGCTAGCACCTGAGATTCCAGAAAGGCTTCTGCATGCTAATGAGGGATACTGGCTCAGGCAAGGATCTTTGCTCATCATGAATGTTCCTACCCTCAGTCCCTTAAAACTTTGTAAGCCTTAAATTACCCAAAGTCAAGTTGATCTGACTCCCTGCAGCTGGTCCCGATGTGAATTATTCACTGAACTTACTCACAGGGTTTTCGAACTAGTAACAGTACCAGCTACAGCACCAGAACCAACACCAGCCCCCCCACCCCCCCACCTCCATCCCCATCCTGTTCATTGTCTCTGGCTGACAATCCACAAGAACAGGGAGAACCAGAGCTGATGAGTGTAAACAATTTACAGTCTGATTCCTCATTATTCTCATCTCCATCATTTGAATTGCTTACTTGCATGTATGGCCATCTAGCAATAAAACATCTCTCTGTGTGCTAATGCACTTATGATTTTGAGCTTTGAGTGGTCTTTAACGTAGCTCAATTATTGCCTGAAATAAGGCCCACTGTTAATTTTGACAGGTTGAAATCAATATTCTTTCCAGGCATATTTTTTTCCTAATGCCACCACTTCAACACTTTCCATTGCCAGAGATACATTTTGTAGTCAAAGGCTCCAGGGAGCCCAGTCGTGGCTGGGAATGAGATCTTGGCAAGGAGCCAGCAGTGTCCCATCCTGGTAACACCAGGGCTTGCTCTGGCTACTGTCTCTCATCTTAATCTACTAGCAGGACTGAATCTGCTCCTTTGTTTTCTCTTGGTGCATGCTTGTACCTGATGCTTCAGTTCTACAACTGGCATATTGGTGTAAGCCATCCATCTTACCTTCATTTCTGCTACTGCAATAAAATATTCTTTCAAAAATCAATGCAGAAAAGAGAGGCTTACAGTTCCAGGTAACAGTACACCATCAACGGGAGGTCAAGACAGAAACCTGAAGCAGCTAGTATTAGCACATCAAGAATCAAAAGCAGAGAACAAAGAATGAATTCATTCATGCCTATGGGTTATCAGCCCTCTTTCTGCACTCTTATACAATCCAGGACCCAAACCTAGGGGATGGTGCTGCCCATGATGGGTGAGTCTCCCCATTTCAATTAATCAAGACAATCCACCTCAGACATGCGGACAGGCCAACTCAATGGAGACAACCCCTTATTGAGACTCTCCTTCTAGGTAATTCTAAATTCTATCCTGTTTCCAATTAGAATCAACCATCACACCATATTTAATTTTCCTAATGATAACATCTTTTTTAATGCATACCCAAAGTTCATCACAACCTGAAACACACATTGAATATGGAAAAAAAATTTGTTCAAGTCCTGAAAGTTATGTAAGGTTGTCTTCTGTGACATAGTTAGGGGACAGCTCCTCTAGCTGAATTTGACATTCAAATCAGGCTTTCTACAGACCATTTCAAGACAACATAGAACCATAAAAAATAGTATAGAAAACGCTGGTGTTGGCTAAATATGTCCAAAAGTATTTGCTTGCCGTCTTTCCTTTGCAGACTAGGATCTTCAACTCTGACAGCTCATGAACATATATCCTAGAGGCATAGATTGGACCAAAGTCACTGAAAGTGAAACTCTGCTTATGCTACTCTTGGCTTAACATTGTCTCTGTATTCAGAATGGAAAGCAAAGCCCTAAACACACCCTGCCAAGCCTTGTAGGAATCTCCTCTGTCTACCTCTCCAGTGCCTTTATTTTATGTAACATTCCCCGCCACACAGCACTATTGTCTCTTGGCCTCCGCACCATTGTGCCTTCTGCTTTGTTGATATTCTGCTTCTCAGGCAGCCTTCAGAGTTAAGCTTGTAGAGAAAGTTCACAGGAAAGAATTAAAGAATTTTTGCCTGGAGCAAATTTCCTGCTGAACAGAGTTGCTGTCCCCTGTGTTCTTCCGGGTGGCGTTTGTTTTGTGAGTATATACTTGTGCACACAAGGTGGGGTAGTTGTACTCCCTGCACTTCTGTGCCGGCCATGCAAAATACACCCCATGGGTGAATGGAAAAGGAAGGTTGTTTGGATGCCTCTGGGATGTCAAAGTTCCCTCTGGATCAAGTCAAACTACCCAAGAGACTGCTCTGCAGTCTAATATTCTTGCTCCTTTGGGGGTTATCATAAGAAGTATTGGGGAGTTGTTTCTCATTACCTTACTCTAATAGTTTCAACCCTTCAAGAATGGAGGTCTGTCTGGCTTTATTACTGACTGGGTGTATAATGCATAGCCCAGATCTTTCCCATTTAAGTGGAGCTGTTGAAGAAAGTAGGCATTACACACTGTCTCCGGGGGTGTCTCACAAGAGCAGGTTGCCCAATATGGAGGTCCATGGTGGTTAGCATTGCCTCTGATGGGGAAGATTAAATTCTCAGGGCCTAGTACTCAGTATTTAGAAGCCAACTCTCATATAGGTTAAAAAAAAAAAAACCCACACATTCTCTAATATTATATTAATTCCTAGCCTAATATTGGCTTCTCTGACTCAGTCCTGTGAGTCAGATCCTAGTGGTTAGTCCATAGCATCCCCAGCAACGGCAATGTCTCCATCGACCACCTTGTAGTGGATACAGTGGGATTACAGACTCAAGCAACAAACTTGGGTTTGAATGAGTTCTAGGGGTGGAACCCAGGTCCCCCTGTTTTGTGGAAAGCATTTTATACAGTAAGCCAACTCCCCACCCTGAGATTTCAATTTTGTATAGTCAAAATAGATTCTTGAGAATTGACTCCCTCAACTGAAATTCAAAATTTCATTGTGATATAAAAGAAACAGAAGAAAACAAACCCACTTCATAAACTTAATAAAGAACATCCTTATCCTGTTGTGGTAGGCAAACACCTGTAGTCCCTGCATGGGGGGAGGTAGAGGCAGAATGATCAAGAGTTTGAGGCCAGCCTGAACTACAGAACTAGACTGTCTCAAGGCAGCACAAACAAAGCCTTCTAATGCTGGAGATGTGGGCTGAATCAGTCCACATACGACTTTTGTTTAGACTTCATGCTGGACACAGTATTTGGTGAAGAGTATTTTAGTTTCTGTTTAGAGGAGGCAACACAGCAGTGTACGAGCTGGACTTTGCCTCACTGAGCTGTTGGAGTTTGGAGAGAATAGGAAGTCAGGAAATATGCAAACAAGAAAATAAGTGTATCCTAATACACTAGTCTATAGACTCCATGGCAGGAAATAAATAGAATGGGCTGACTGGACATAGCTTCAAGGGCAGGGGATACTGTTTACACAACTTGGTCAGAGAAGTGGGAGCGATGGGATGACATTTAGGCAAAACTAGAGGGAAGTGAGCCATGTGTAAATCCTGAGAAAGGAACACTGTAGACACAGAGAGGAGCCAACGTAATGACCTCTAAGGTAGTGTGAGCTTCCTGTTTCTGAAGACCATGACCAAAAAGTGGGGGAGATAGGGGTGTGTCAGACACCCAGAGAAAGAGGGAACCAGAAGCACAGAAACCTCAGGAATGAGTCACAACTTGACACACTCATTAACTGATCAGTTCATTCATTATATTGTATTATGGCACATTCTATGTACAGTGTAGTCAATAGTTGTGTGCAACCGGTAACGATCAGAGCAATAAGAATTTGCATCTCTCTGTCTATCATGTATTGGGAACTTCCATTCCTTTTAAAGATCCTGAATTAGAAATTATTACAAGTGACCATTAAACTAGGGTGTTGAGGGCACTAGGATCTAATGTCTCCTGTCTAACCATTCTTGTGCCTCATCTCTGTCCTTCCCAGTCTCCAGTGACCTCAAAGCCACTTCTTTCTTCTATGAAATAAGCTTTCTTGTTCCCATAAAGAAAACACAGAACATGCTATATGTCTCTCTGTGCCTGAAGGTGTTCATTGTCAGAGAAATAAATTAGAAAATGGAGTTATATACACAATGGAATGTTCTGCAGCCACAGAAAATAATGAACTATCATTGGCATCAACATAGATGGGATGTCCTGGCTTTCAAAGAGATCATTTTAGTTGTTTGTTGTATCTCAGGAAATGAGGGTTGAGTGTGTGTGAGACAGACACAAAAGTCTATTGTAGTCCAGGGAGAAGCATGCGTGGTTGCTGTGGAAGGGCCAATGCTGTCACATTCTGGAGAGGTTATGATAGAAGAACAATGGAGGGTGTAGGTGTGTAAGGCCTGGACTGTTTAAAAAAAAGTAGTTGCTACTTAGTGAGAACAGCAAAGGGCACAGGGAATGATGAGAAGGGGTTATACGAAGGACGTGGGTGCCAGGGACTGACGTCAGGAAGAGAAGCCAACAGCCACCTGGATATTTTGAGTCTGGAATTCAAGATGGACCACTTCTCCTATTGAGTGATCACCTGAATTGAGCAGTTACACAGAAACCAGCATAGTCTCGGCATAGTCTTATCTGGCAGGAAAGTCTTCACTAGTCAGTGGAAACTCCTGCAGCTGTGTGAACTTGTGAGTCCTTGAAGAAAAGGATCTTGCCCTGTGCCTAGTTTCCTGGTACACAGGATGTAGCATAATGTCTATAAGACAATATTACTAGAAAAAGTGTGTGTGCGTATGTGAATGTGTGTGTGTGCATGTTTGTGTGTGTGTGCATGTTTGTGTGTGTGTTCATGTTTGTGTGTGTGTGTGCCCTGACACATTCAGTTTTGCATCCACTGACTAATATGCATAACTCCAGGGAGGGAAGTCTGGGTTTATAGATTAGTTCAGGGACAGCTAGCACCATTGCTTTGATCTGAGGCAAGGTAAGCATCCTAGCAGAGGGTGCAGGATTAGAGAAGAGCTCTTCATCTCACAGCCACAGTCACTTCCTTCAGTTAGGTCCCTGCTTGCAACAGCCTACTAAACTATGACTGTATGAATGAATTAAGCCATTCATGAAGTTCAGATAAGAATGTAATGCTAGAATCTAGCCTCTGCTCAGGCCACAACATCTGAAGCAACCCTTCCCTTTCACAGGTACTGAGACACTGTCTGTGGGTCCCAGCTAGTGGACAATAGTCAGTATTTCTCACCTGGGGACTGAGTCAACATCAAATGGCCTATGGTACATTCTGCTTCCCTGCAAATCAGAGAACTTGGCCATGGGCTCTTGCTGAGAACCTCCCCATTCTCTAAGGAATAAGCAGCTCCCTGGGCACATGGGCTCTGAGCCTCTTTAGAGACCCCACCACACTGTTACTCATGCTGTCCATCTGCCATCTGTCCTGGGCTCTGGGGTCTTGACCTTCCTGAGACTCCCCGCCATCCTGTTGCTCCGCATCCAACCATGGCATCAATAACCCTTCTAACAGACTCCTTATTTTCAGGTAATCCAGCTCAGGGTCTCTTTAAGCCACCAGCCCTGTTCAAAATCTATCATTTAGAACCCTCGTGATTCAAACATCTTTCAATGATGACATGGAGGAGCTGGGGACCAAACCTTCAATGCTTGGGCCTTCAAAGGAGATAATTCAGATCTAAATTGTGATATGTTCCAATAAATAGTGACTTTAATCATCCAACATATTCAGAACTTTTAATTGCTAAATATAAAAATAAATAAATATTTTAACAAGCCTAGCATATTTTTCTATACATTCTTTTTTTTCAAATTTCAAAAATTGCATTGTAATTTAAATAACAGTTCTCAAAAAAAAAAAAAAAAAAAAAAAAAAAGAGCCAGTAGGGCTTGCGTGCTGAGAGGAGCGTGAACTCCAATGGTGTACTGCATTCAGATGCATTTCTAAGGAGATAGGGTTTTATAAAGTCAGTACTATATTTTAGACATAGAAACATTGTAAGAGACAAAAATTATAATTAAAAAAATTATCTCTAGCCTCAGGAGATTTTACAATCTAATTGACCAAGTCAAATTAATTTAACTGAAACCGTAGCACACAGTGCACGCCTCAGTGTGCCTCTGTCTGTTCCCCTCTCCACCCCAAGCCCCAACCCTGCCAGGGTCTTACATCATTGTACTGGTATCTAAGGCAAAGGAAACAAGAAGAAAGAATTGCCTAGAAAAAAAAAGAAAAATAGAGTCTCTCTATAGTGGGCTACCGTCCAGTTTCTGTTTCTGTTCACTTCTTTGCATTTTATGAAGTTCTAGGCAGCCATGGTCTTTGGATACAACCCCTGTGTCTACACTGAGTTTTTCTGGTGCCCGCATTAATCTACAGTTCGATGAGTCAAGCTTCCGTTGCCCATCTCTGGCTCCTCCTGGCTCCATCTCTTCATATACTCCAGGAAATCAAGTCCATAGTCAAGATCTTAGACACTAATCCCGAATTTTGTGATCATCCTCTTTAGAGCACAAGAATTACTTAAAATTGTGTAACTGGTGGCTCAAGTTTTAAAGGTGCTTCACATCCTGGCCTTCATCCATCTTCTTCAGGATGAGCCTGGCAGAAAGCTGAGCTCTCTCTCATCTCTCACAGGCAGCTTCAGAGGAATTCTTTGTAGGAATTCCACCCAAGTAATGCCTGGAAAAGAAATGCACACTGAACTTTTCTTTGTTGCTGTCGGTGGGGTTGTTTTAACAAAAGTCTTAAGTAGCTCAGGCTGATCTGAACTAGCATAACAGTTGAGACAGGCCCTGATTCCCCATCCTCCTACCTCAGCTTTCACAGTGCTGGGGTTACCGATGTGTGCCGATACTCCCAGCTTTCAGGTATAGCTTTCTTATTATCCCGCTGGATTTAGTACTAAGATTATATAGTCATGTTTAACAGTTCCTTTGCTTAGATATTTAAATATTTGGTCCATATTAGTATGGACCAATGTTCTTGCTTTCAAAAAAAGTATATTGGACCAAGGAGCTAGCTCAATGAAAGGGTGCTTGCTACATACACAGCACACGAAGTCCTGGGTCCAATGATCAGAATCCACAGAAGAAACTGGGTATGATCCAGCACACGCCTGTAGTCCCAGTGCTGAAGGCAGAGTATGAAAACAGGATGATCCTTCTCAAGGGAATAAGGTACTGATAGAACCGGCTACACTATGTCCTCCTCTGACCTCCAAGCATATGCATACATGCATGTGCACATACTGTACACACATATACATATGTGTATTCACATAAACACATTCATACACGTGTATGTCAACATATGGATATTATATACCACATATAAATATATACCATAACAAATGTATAACACAATGCAATACACATGTGCATATATCACACACACAACACACATATGTACACATACACATACACTTGGGCATATATGTCACTATATATAGACCTAATATATATATATATATATATATATATATATATATATATATATATGTGTGTGTGTGCATATACATACATGTACAGATACATAGTGTACATCTAAACATATGTAACATACATATAATGCATACATATGCACACACATGTTCACATACACCACACATGCATACCCACATAAATGATATTGTAGAATAAGCTTCTCAAACACAACCCTTGGGTTTCTGATGAGTGACTTTGGATTACTAAGTCTGTTACTTTATGGAGGGCTGAGCAGATGGACATCTGGAAGCTCATTTTTGAATGGCTTGCTTCCCCTTTATATCACTTACACTTTCATGGCCAGCATCAGCAGCTTCTGCCATCCGATGCGCTCGGCTCTCTAGTGTTCTGTTTAGACAGAAGTGAAAGAGGATATATTTTGGTAGAAAACACAAGTTGTAAGAGATAAGCCTCTTGAGAGACGTCTTCCTTCCCCCATTCCCTGGCTGCCTCGAGGCTGGCAGATAGGCATCTGGGACTGTGTGTTTTGGTGTATAGTCAGAGATAAGGGCCACTCTGCCATGGAGCAGGAATGAGTGGAATTCAATCATTGTATTTATTACTGGGGTTTCAGTTTATTAAATTTCCAGAATGTTCTCTCAGTCATATTAAATGTGAGCTATTTTTTCCCTTGAAGCTTTCTGATTGTTACCCATTCCACAAATTCCCCTGTGACCTTTCTTAATTGTTTCCCAGGCTTGGTCTTTTATATTTAAAAAAAAAAAAAAAAAAAAAAAAAAAAAAAAAAAAAAAAAAAAGATGCACTGCCTACATTTCTGCACAAGTTTTGGAGGTCAGCATTAGCTCCTAGTCCTTATTCTTAAGAACCTTTATAAAGCAACTACTTATTTTTCCACAAATTATTGCACAATTTGGGGAGTTTAAGAATCCCACCAGTATATTCCACTAAACTAGAAATATGACTTAGTTGGGCAAACGAGGCTAATTTAAATTCGTTTTCAGCTCCTCTCTCCTGGTTCCCAGGCCTCTAACAATGGTGGAAATACAAATGTTTATTTTTAAAGCTTTGGAATGATTTAGTTGGCTTTCTTTAACAGTACTTTCTCCCTTTTCTGAACTTGCAGCATCAGATAAGAGACCACTAGTAAGAACATTAGAAAGCCCAACTCCATGTTTTTATATACTTTGCTAGAAGCCAGTGAGAGCTCACATCTCTTGATAGGAGTACTTAAATCATCACTCTGCTCTGTTTCTCATTCCTAGAAGTACTCACAGCAAGACCGAAACCCATACTGGCTGCTACTCAGGCCCCAGGAATGCTGTCGGACTTGGGCCATCATTTAAGAAACTCTTAAGAATCAGGAAAGGACTGGGTGGGGCTTTTCTGTTCTGGCATCTGCACTTAGAGAGCAAGTTCAATACAGGGTCAAATAAAAAAATTAAATCTTCATCCATCAGACAAATTCTAAATGGCTTCTCATGTGTTTCTGCCATTTCTAGGTACAAGAATTTGATGGATATATGAAGATAATTCTTCCAAGCAACATAAGAACTTGTGATTGTCTCAAAGACTTCCATCTGAGAATCACCTATGCATTCCGATGTAATTAGAGGTGCCCCCCCCCCAGCCCCTTCCTTCTCAGAACAACCGATGCTGTTGTTTCTTCCAGAAAATATTTTAGGTAGGTTTCAGTAAAGTATACATAAACAATGAGACTGTTAAAATAGAAAATCAAAAAGCATATAAAAGGGAAGGTTTAAAATAGTTACTGTAACTGCACATTAAATGTAATTCCGAACTTCCTGGCCATGCAGGAAGGAGGAGAAACAATGAGTTACATTGTTTTTAGTGTGGAAGCAAAGGAACATGCTGCTGCTTTAGGAGAAGCCTGTTCCCACCCCCCCACCCCCTACCCCCCCCCACCCCGACAGTGTGTCTAAATGTCCCCTGAGCCTGTTCATGCTTCATAGAAAAGGTAGAGAGGGGCTTCCTGGGGCTTTTTTTTTCATCCGGATACGAAATTTAGAAGCACAATAGTAAAAGTAACCCCAGAAAAACAAACCAACAAACCCACTGACAAAGTCGCTGGTGCAAGAGCAGGGAAACCACAGGGTGAGGGAAACTGGGAGAGCAGGTTCTGAAAAGAGGGCCTACAGGCACCAGCAAGCTTGTGGTGTGGACTTCCCACCAGATACAGCATCTTTAATGTATTCCACTAGAGGCTTTCATTTGCTTTGAATATTAATAAAGAAATAGTGACAAATAATAATGCCTTCCACTTTCTGAATGGTGTATTTTAGAAATTCAGAGAAGACTGAAAACTTACAAAGCAAAGGTATGCGTAAAGCATACAGAGCTGGAGAGATGCCTCAGTGGATAAAAGGCCTTGCCTTGCACGGATAGGCGCCTGAGCCTGAGTACCCATTCGCCACACAAAAGCTAGACGTTTCCTGTGGGCATCTGTAACCCTGCTCTCCTATGGGGAGATAGGAGGCAGAAGCAGGAGAATACACAGAAGCTCTGTGGCCATCCAGCCTGTGAATGCAGCAGACAGAGCAACAAAGAAACTCTGTCTCAAACATGGGGAACACTGAGGACCGATACCTGAGATTACACACACACACACACACACACACACAGAGAGAGAGAGAGAGAGAGAGAGAGAGAGAGAGAGAGAGAGAGAGAGAGAGAGAGAGTATTATATATCATGAGTTCCTGGATGTCCTTGATTTAATGTAGAAATAATTCTTTTTTATCTTTTTTTGTATTATTGTAGTTTGATGGCTGGAATCATGTCTTGTTTGATCAGAGAATCATAATGCAGAGAAATACTTTATGACCGCCTGGATGCTGATGGAGCCTGCAGCAGGTCAGTATTCTCTGAAGGATGGCATCTCACTGCTTGGAATTTCTGTAAGATAGGAATGCATGCTGCCCAGGGCCCAACCCAATCTCCAGGGCTCAAGCTAGGCCTTTGGGGAAATAATGACTATACTTATCTGTCATTATGAGAAGACTTCTTTTCAACAAAGCTGTGTGCCCTAGGTAAAGCTAAGATTACAGCTGAGAGAGCTGAAGACGGCCATGGATTTGGCCTATGGCTTCCAAGGTCCACTGTCTGCATCAAAAAGTAAGTCAGCAAAAGGTAGCATGGAAGACTGAAAGCTGAATGCTAGAGAAAACAATAAATCACAAAAGCAGGCTGGCTGTGCTGTTCTTAATCCAATGTCTTTAAATGGTTCCCTTGTTTTGCTTGTGGAGCTTTTCTGCCTTTATTCAGAGGCGTCTTATTTCACCATTTCCTGGGGTTTGAGGAGATGGCTCAGAGGACTAAGCACTTGCAGCATGCAGGTAAGGACTTTACTTCAAATCCCTAGAACCCATATGAGCCACTGTAACTCCAGAGTTCCTAAAGCGAGATAGGAGACAAAGCCAAGGCAGTCCCTGGAAGATCATAGCCTGGTGCACACACCAAACAGCAAGAGATCCTGTGTGCAAGGCTGATGCCTAAGGTTGTAATGTTGTCCTCTGACCTCCAACTGGCATATATATGCTGCCCCATCCCGAGAGAGGGGGGAGGAGGAGGAGAGAGGGGGGAGGGGGAGAGGGAGAGGGAGAGGGAGAGGGAGAGGGAGAGGGAGAGGGAGAGGGAGAGGGAGAGGGAGAGAGCAGAGAGACAGAGAGACAGAGAGACAGAGAGACAGAGAGACAGAGAGACAGAGAGACAGAGAGACAGAGAGACAGAGACAGAGACAGACCAAGACAGAAACAGACAACAGAGACTCAGGAGAGACAAAGCAAGATATAAGAAATATAATTGTTTCTTTAAATTCTAAGAACAGTTACTCATTTTCTTTCTGTAGATAAGTCTGCCAGACATTGCAACTTCTCAGTTTTCACAAGACTTTGCCAATTATTGGACATGTATTGAAGTGTTTATTATTTCAAGCATTTTACCACAGATTCTCGAAGCAAGCTAACAACACAAATCCTCCTAGGCTTTCTCCCGCCTCACCCAGGGACTCGTCAGTCTTCCTTGGCTTGTGTCTTGTGTCTCGTAGACTTCCATCACTGGGATGCTGTTACTTGCGTAGTGTTGTTGTCCCACAACTGTACTCACTGAGACTTTCTGTTCACAGCGGCTCTGTACCCATATACCCTCATGTCTTCACGTTTCCCTATTTATTAAATATTGATGGCATTTAGGAGTGTTTTACCTGGTAAATAGATTTTGGATTTAAAAAATGTTCAATCCAATTGAAAGTGGACCCAAAGGCATGTCTACTATCTCCCCTTGCTTAATGCCACCACACTAGCTCACTGTGGCTCAAAGACAGACCTGTGGGGAGAGTACAACAGCTGGAAGCTTGCCACTCACATGGCTTTGAGCTCCATTCTGCTGTAATAGAAGAGGAGGGAAATCATTTACTTTGTGGGGGAAAAAAGGACAACAAAATTGTTGGTATGAGAAAAATAGTGGTGCATAAAAATAGTTTGGTGAGCTGTCTGGGTGTTGAAGGAGACAGCAGCAGGTAGGGCTCTCTGTGAAGATGGTAGGAATGCTAACTGCTGGGCAGAAAGCCAGCGGCTTCCTGGATTACTTATTTCTTGCAGCAGACAGAGGAGTGAAGTGAGAGATATACAGAACTCCAAGGGGACTAGTGGGATGGCTCACTGCGCAAAGGGGCTCGCCACGCAAGGTTGACAGCTTGAATTCGATCTGTAGAACCCACGTAAAGGTAGTTGGAGAGAACAAATCTCACAAACTGTGTTCTGACCTCCACATGCGCACTGTGGCACACAAGCCACCCCAACCCCATGTAGATTCGAATGCACACACACACACAAACACACACATGCATACACCCTACAAATACAATTTTTTTAAAAATAATAAGCATTCCCAAAGATGAGAGGCCGTGGGACATTTGCAGGAACCTAACATTCATGGGGATAGTGTATGGCCAATGAGAAATAATTCAGGGACAGAAATAACTAGGTATCGTTTCCAAATATCATTGTCTCAAATTCAAACTGAAGTCAAATATTTCTCTTCGTGGTAAAACATGATATATTCATTAGTGGTCAGCCCTTAGGACAACAGAAACACACTCACAGTGTATGGCAGAAGATGGGTTTGGCATTGAATGGAATCCTACAGCAATGGGGACTGAGGCATTAGTATTCGAAGTGGGGGTGGGGGGTAGGGAGGAGAAAGTGAACAGAAGCAAAAATCCTGACTGATCAATGAGGCCTTGATCAGACACAGGAAATTACAACTGACAGCTAGGAGGAACCAAGACGCCAAGAGTGTAAAGATGGTAGACTCTTATGTACAGTGCAAGGTGGACTATTCACACTTTGAAACAAAACTTGAAAAAAAAAAAACCCAGAATTCGAAGGCTTTGGAAGGATCCTGCTGTTCGGAAAGCAGTCTGGGCCTTGGCTGCTCACCTGTACAGGGGAAGGACACCACAAGGCAGACGACGAACTGCACGTGCTGCTCCTCTGTAAGCAAGTTCACTATTAATATTTATCAATGACCGCGGGCAGTGCCGAAAGAATGGCCTCAGAACAGTGGACTCATACACATCTACTGATGTTAGCAATCTGTCAGCTTCGAGATTTCATGGCTGCAAACTGATAATGGCCCCAGATTTCCCAATATGCTCATCGAAAGGCAAGCCTCTATTCCTCCTCTTCGGATTGGCCTAGGCCCTGTGCTGCTTTGATAGGCACGCAATATCAGGGTTTTGTTTTGTTGTTGTTGTTTTGGGCTAGGTCTTAAGATACTGGAAGATTTCATTTTGTAGCTCCTTATCTCTTGGTCCTTTAAGAAATTCAGATCAGTAGGACTGCTTAATGGGTACTTGTTACCAATCACCTGAATTCAGCCTTTGGAGCACATGTGATAGAAGGACAGAGCTGACTTCCACAAGTTGTTCCCTGACCTCCACATGCATGCTATGGTACACATATGTGAGTGTACATGCACATACAGAGACATACATGTCCTGAAGGAACAAAAAAAGACATAAATCATGTGCTGTGCTTTCTAAGATGTGCTTCTTTTTGTCCTAAAATGTAAAAAGATTGCTACGAGTGCCCCTAGACGAAACTATGTAGAAACACCACTTCTTGAGAAGGCCAGGCCTGCCTCAGGGCTGATGCCTCAGGAGTCCATTCTGAAGAAAGACAGCCATATTCTGTTTCTCTTTCTTTTCTACCTTCTGTTGTTTTCTGCAGTGACTACAGTTATCTCAGAGCCCAGCGCTAATCTGCAAAACCCATTCCTCTTTTTAAAAAACCAACATGATAGTCCATGTCCTGGCATTTGGAGAGGAGTTTGGGTCAGTGTGAGACATGCTTTATCCTACCTAGTCCAACACTTGAGTGGGAAACATTTGCTTGGTGAATGGTGACCTATTTCCTATCTTGCTATTCTGAGAGCATCTTTAAGGCACTTAACACATGGTGGATGAAGGCACTGTTCTCCACAGAGGTGAAGGCACTGTTCTCCAAGGAGGTGAAGGACTTCTCTTTGGCCACCCATGATCCTCTGTAAGAATGTTTAATACACAGTGGCGTCAACCAAATGGCAGCCATGGGAGAACTAACGTGGTGCATAGGTTCATGCTCATTCTGGGCTCTCCCCACTTCCCATTGAGCCAGACTGCTGTCTTTCATCTCATTTTATGTTCACAGTGACAGGCAGAGAACACCGAGTTACAAAGAGTTGGGTTGGTGTCCCACATTTACCACTCACCACCTTGCATGTTTTGGAAATGCTGGAATCTTCAATTCTCTTACATGTAGAACAAAGAAATGATACAGGGATTTGTGGGAGGACACAAGAGAAGTCCTTAATATATAACATACAGCAAGTACTCAATAAATGTTAGCTACAAACGACAAGGTAGACATTATCACCTCCACTTGAAAAAGTAAGTCCATTCAGGCCACACCCTTAGTTGAGAATGGGGGAACAGGGACAGAATTTAAACTCAAACCCAATTCTCTATGACTTGAAGCACAGGAATGCTTAACTCTGGGCTCTGTTGTGGGATTTGGTGTATGTTGGTGTAAGAGCCAGGCCAAACATTATATCTACCAGCAGAAGTAAAAGGCATCTCCTACAAGAAGCTGATAGTTAACAACTACATTTTATATATTCCATTCTTTACCTTAACTGACTTACTGCTTCCCTGTTTCTTGGTAGGATCCTAGTTGGGTACCTTAGAGAAAGGGCCATCCACACTTTAGTATGAAATACTTGATGGTCTATGAATGCTTTGTCCTGCTTCTTAGGAAAGTAAGACCAGGAAGAAAAAAATGCGGCAAACACAAGAAAGAATGACTTAGACATTGCCTCAAACCACATTAACTTTGTCAACCCAATGTATGGGTTATGTCTTTGGCTAGCTAAGGACAAAAGATCCACCATGAGTATTCATCAAGGGTATTTTGAGAACAATGAGAAGAAATTGTAGGAGCCAATAGCCAGTCTATTGACAAACTGCACTTCTAAATAAGAAGTGTGGCACACCATGCTTCAGTCAGAACGTTGAAGTCAGAACGTTGACTTCTGAAGTCATGTGAGTAGCCAGTAGCCAGCCTATGGAGGAGTCTGCACACTCCAACTCTCCTGTAATGTGTTTCTTCCACACAGAGACCTTGGTGGTATGAGTGCTAGCCAATTGGTACTATTTAATCCAAGGTAATGTGTTAACCAGTCACAGCCAATAGGCTTCTACTATATAAGAGTTGGCTCCCATGCACTGAAGCAGATGCTGCTCCCTGAGACTATCTGCAGAGTGGTTTATCTACGTGTTCTTTACTGACCCACAGGCACTGCTGTCTTCTTGGGGTGGGGGATACCCCAGTAAAGACAGCAAGAAATATACATGAGTTGGAAGTACTCAGATTATACTTCCAGGGAATTATTCAGAGATTTTAATATGTAGAGGAAGAGAGGGTTCATAAGCAGCCTTCTGGGGCTCACAGAAGCTTCTAAACAATTAGACCATGGGCCTTATCTTGCTCAGAGGTAGTTTTTAAAATAATGCCACTAGACCACGATAGCTGGCCCAGAGGCTAGTGTATGCTTCATACCTGTAACCCTACTATGGATTAGCATGAAGCATTGGGATGAAAGCAAGGATAGACCAGCAACCCTTCCCCTGCTCCAAGAAGCAGCCTCTGATTCATGAAAAGCAGGTTCCCCAAAGGTATCTTTGATCTTACCATTTGAAAACCAAATTATCTTGGGACCAATTTCCAATTATTTTTAACTAAGCTGTGGATTATGAAACTGGAGTTTCTAGTGATGACTTCGGAAACATTCTGCAGAGACTGGAGAGCCGGTGCCACAGGGCTGATGCCACAGACAGCTTCCAGGAGAATAATCTGACCTCTTGAGGTGAAGAAGTTAGGAGGGAAAGGGGCTGAAGGAACAGCTAACCTGGTCACCTATGGATTGTTTCCTGACTCTGGCCACTCCAGAGTTGAGGATGGGAATGGGGACAAGAAATAAAAACCTCCTCAATCTGAAGGAATGACCAATTTCTCAGCCAAGCTCCATGGTCCTCCTGTCTGTGGCCAAGGCTGCTCCTCTGACTGCAGATTCTTACTCTATTTCTGCCTTCAGAGGTCCTCTGCAGGTCCGGTCCTGCAGCTGGCAGAAGAAGACAGACAAAAGGACAAGACAAATGGGTTTCTTTACCTTACCCCTCACCCCATAAAAAAATTTCTCATCTTCAGCCTTGTTTCCCTACCCTACTGACTGTATGCTTTTATAATTCAACAAAGGCTGCAGAGAGTTTGTCTTACCACCCATGCATGGGATGAGGTTAGTGGCTGAGGGAAGAAGCCCCGGCTTGGCACTGGCTGTGTCGGAGCCTTGGCATGGAGCCCAGGTGCATGGTGAACACTTTGTCATCTTAGTGGGTTCTTGATCTTAGACTGTGCTGTGACTTAGAGGTAAAACTCCTGCCTCTGCTCACAGCCTAACACTCCAACTTGGTTCCTTTCAGCTTTACATACCGGGATCAGCAGGCTTATCTTGGAAAGACTCCTTGGAAAGATAAGTAAGTTTACCTTGGAAAGATTCCAGCGGAGAATTCTGGCCTCACCCCAACACCCTGACCCAGTATACAGGAGGAGCCATAACTCCTGGTCCTGGAATCATGTCTGTAGTAGTCTCCCTGGGTGGCAGAGCAGGCTCTCCAGATGGCCTGGGATTGCATTTCAAAAACACGTCACTTTCTAGTGAAAACTCCAGTTTGCTGTTGAATCCTTGGGGCACCCCTGCAGCCAACTGCCTCTGGATATGAAACTTTGAGGCCAGAGGCAACTTTGTGAGCCTAAGCATGATTACAATGTTGAATAAAACCTAGAGATGACAACTTTAACTCTTAGGAAGACACATTGCTCTTATACTGTATCAGCATTTACTTAAATCCAATTTCAATCACCCAGCATTCAGCCCTCTCCCCAAAAACCATCTCCACAAGGTAGCAAATGAGCCATCTTGTAACCTCCTCAAAAGAAAGGAAAAGCCTTCTTGTGGTCAGCTGAGCTCCAGACCTGCTGTCAAGAGGGTAAATTGTATATTGGATGGAGGGTTCTGAGGGACAGCAGGTGGGCT
Organism: Arvicanthis niloticus; assembly: GCF_011762505.2. NCBI lineage: Eukaryota > Metazoa > Chordata > Mammalia > Rodentia > Muridae > Arvicanthis > Arvicanthis niloticus. Next base: position 72,629,426 of record NC_047665.1, on the reverse strand, counting down.
AGTGGTTTTAACTACATTTCTTTTCTAAAATTACATTTATTTCTTTTTATTACACTTGATTCAGTAAGTGTGTGTGTGTGTGTGTGTGCGCACTCGCGCGCGCTTGCACATGCATATGGACATGCAAGCCATGAGGAGAGATCAGAGAGCAACTTCTGGGTACTCATTCTCTCCTTGACAATGTGGTTTTAGAGATCAAACTTAGGTCACCAGGCTTGAAAGTAGGCGCCTTTGCCTTCTACGCTGTTTAACTGGCCAAAAAAATTGACAATATCTGATAAAGGTAAATAATATCAAATGGGATGTCATGTTTATTAGTACCATAACCCATATTTACTCTCGACTGTAAATTAACCAGTGCAGGCTCTTGGTGTACATGGCTCTGTTGTGTCATTACTCCAGTGTCAACACTGACAGACCACATACTGATTTCTTTTTAAGGGGTCTTTGAATCAATTAAAGCAGAGAAATTCTTGTTTGCTGGCTATGAAGAGCACGGTTCTGCCCTAAGACTGTTCCATCTGGAGTTTGGAGCAGTGCTGTGGGCTCTCTGAGCATTCACTGGAACTTCCTCCTGAATTGGGAGAGAATTTAGTAAAATGCTTTCTAGTGATGTGAAGGAGTTTCTGCAGATTCCCTAAAATAGACTTGGTTGTCTCTGGTCCTGAAGAAAGTAGATTTGCAGGACGTGTGTCTTAGGTACAATGAACTTGTTGCTCAGCAATGGAAATAATAACACTTGACGTTAATGTGCTGTGTTGATTTGTGGGTTTACCAGGAGGAGCCTTTGCTTTTTAATAATAGATATAAAATCAATGTGACTGACCTCAAGAAAAAAATATGTATTTGTATGTATGTGTATGTATGAATTAATTTTGAATAGACAACTACCAAAATGATAAATTTATAAACTTGCATATTCTAGACAGATTTTATACATTTGTTATCATAATGCATAGGTTATAGAAAGGTAAGCATAGGCATAACAGGAAAACATGACATCTGTCAATTAGATCTCTGATAAGCTTCATCTTCTCTTTTCCTCCACTCCTCCTCCAGCCCTCTTCTCATTCAGCCTTTTTCCTTTCAAAAGTAAGGCTTCCTGGGCTGACAAGATGGCTCACAGCTAAAGGTGCTTATGATCAAATCTGACAGCTTGGGTTCAATCCATGGAACACACATGGTGGAATGAGAGAAGCAGCTCCTATAAGCTGTTCTCTGACATCTACATACAAACCATAGCACTGGAACCACATACACACACATGTAATACGCATACCCACTGCCCTCACAATACGATACATAAGTATAAGTAATATAAATTGAATGTATGGCTTCTTGTTTACAAGTTTTCTTCTGTTTTTTCATTAACAACTTCAGGAGTTTATTGAGAGTCAATGAATTTGTCTCATAAATGACACCCAGATGGGGCTGGAGAGATGGCTCAGCAGTTAAGAGCTCTTAAGACTGCTCTTCCAGATGTCCTAAGTTCAATTCCCAGCAACAACATGGTGGCTCATAACCACCTGTAATGAGATCCAATGCCCTCTTCTGGTGTGTCTGAAGATAGCTACAGTGAGCTCATATAAATAAAAATAAAGAAAGAAGGAAAGAAAGAAAGAAAGAAGGAAAGAAAGAAAGAAAGAGGAAAGAGAAATGACACCCAGAAGTAAATTATTCTCTACAGCCTATTTAGAAACTCATTCTACAGATTATGTAATATCTATATGACTATACAGTCTAACTTACATTCTAAGTGTATTACCAACAATCACCAATATAGCATAAGTATCTTGTCTGTGTCACAAATGCCAAACAAAATAGTGGTAGTTCAATGTTCTGGTTCTTGGGTGGTGACACCCAAGGTGAGTCACCACCTTGGGTGTCAACAGATCAGATCAAATTAAGGTGGCATCCGTCACTCAAGCTAAATGCTACACCTTCAGCCATTCTTATCCTACCCCACCCTCATCTACTTGGGGAAGCAAACAGATGCCCACCAAAGAAAGTTTTCTGGGAAACAGGAGATTGCACCAGAGTCTGTAACAAGAGCATCCCTTTGGCTTTTCACCAAAGTGACCTGAAGTAAACTGACCATCACCCACCTGCTTCCTACAGCCACACTTGCTTGTTCCAGTCTTACAGAGCACATGGTCTGCTCTTGTCCAGTGGGAAACAATAGTGGTTCCAGTTTGAAGTGGAAGCTTCCCCCATTGCATGAATCACAACTAAAATTCAACTGGATCTCTAATTAAATTTGTCATGATTTTGTCTTTTGACAAAAGCAGTAAAAAGTCTGAGCTCGAGTTTGGTTGACATCAAGCTAAGAAGGAATGAGCTTGGACCCCTTCTCCTCATTTTGTCATGTATTCATTGGCTGCGGATATAAGCCCATAGTTTTCATTTTTTTCCCAAAATTGCAAGAACAACATTCAAATCCGGGATGACAAGAAAGAAAGGATGAAAGTGAACTCTGAGGCTTAGGAAGGACTTAGTGCATGCAGATGCCTAGACCGTCCCTGTTTTTCCTTTTAATCAGGCGAAACGTCCCTCTCAATGTGGAGTCTGAACCCAGCTTTTTATTCCGGTAATGGGCAGGCCTCTGACTCCTGTGATTTCTTTCTCTCTCTCTCTCTTTTTTTTCTTCTGAAAACCTTTGATCATTCACAAGGACTACATCACTTGTTTACTTGCCCACGCCTGTGAAAACCATCGTCATCTTCTCAGAAGTGAGGATCTCAGCTCTCTTGTACTTTACACGGCTCTCTTGTGCTGGCATCCTATGGCAGACTTAAAGCTGTGAGACCTAGGGGCACATTCTTTCTTTATATCCCTCCTGCCTTTCTTGGATTGACTTAACAGCACCCAGATTTCAGACGAACAGCTCGAGGTCCTTAGGCTCAATTCCTAGAGGGAAGAGATGACTTTTGTTTAGCCAGAGATCTCCAGCAACTTCTTTCTCAATTCCAGCCAAGGCCATCCATGTCTCAGAGCTTTTGAGAAGATCTAGCCTGTTCTTGATTTTTAAAAAATTATGTGTATGCATATATGACTGTGTGTGTATTTGTCTCCTTGTGTCTGGGTCCCTATGGAGGCAAGAAGAGAGGGTTGGACTTCTTGGAATAGGATTTACAGGTGGTTGTAAATTGCCTGATGTAGGTGTTGAGAGCCAAACTCAGGTCCTCTGCAAGAACAGCATGTGTTCTTAAGCACTGAGCATCTGCCCAGCCCCATAGCCCATCTTATTCACCTGAGGTCAACAACTGACAATTGGGTGCACAGATGTGTCCTAAGACACCATCCTAGTTAACGACCTTATTAACAGAATTACAAACTGAAGTAAGAAGTATTAATATTCAGACTGAGGAGAGGGCTCAATGGGTAAATTGCTTGCCAAGTACAAGTTCAGATCTCCAGAATCCATATAAAGCCAGGTATCAGAGAGTGCATAGGTAATCTCAGTGCTCCTATAAGCAAGATGGGAGGTGAAGACAAGAGAATCTGTGAAAGTTGGTGGACCAGCTAGCCTCACATACACAGTGGTGAACAATAGACCCTATCTTGAACAAAGGAGAAGGTGAGGATGTGATAGATTGTCCTCTAACCCAAAGTCTTGCTGAGTCAGAGTTTACACTCATAAAGACACACACACACACACACACACACACACACACACACACACACACACACTGGGAGAAAGACCACAAGGTCACATGAAACCCAGAAAAGTTTTCTCACATAACCAGAAATGTTACCTCTCTGTTAGAATCTGGATTCTTGTGTCTTTCTAAGTCCATCTGAAAGGCAGACAAAATCAATTAGCAACCCTTTCACCCTTGGGCAAAAACAGGCATTTCTACACAAATGCCTTCCAGAGGCGATGGGTTGTTTGGCTCTAGGCTGTTTGGCTGTGTGAAGGCTTAGAGAGAACTCCCAGGCTTCCCCAGGGGACAGAAACTGGCTCCATTCTGTCTCTCCTCTACCTTTGTTGGCTTTTTCTACACCCCCAGGGTGAGGACCACTGCCTGTCCCTATTTGGGGTCAGCTGTCAGAAGACAGATCTGTTTAATATTTAGCTTTGAAGGAAATTAGCTGAATTAAAGATGAAAGGACTCAGCTGCAAGTGATGGGGAAAACCAAAAACAAGTCACAATTGCTTCAGTATTTCCATAGGAAAAATAAATGATAAAAAAAAAAAAAAAATGCAGGTGAGAGTGAGGGAGAACAGAGATGAGAAAAGGGAAAAGAGATAAAAGGAGGAAAGGGGGAGGAGATGGGAGGGAGAGGATGGGAGGGAGGACTGGGGAGATGGGAGAGAGAAGAGAGGAGATTGGAGAGAAGAGAGGGGAGATGGGAGAGAGGAGGGGGGAGATGAGAGAGTGGAGGGGGAGATGGGAAAGAGGAGGCAGAAAATGGGAGAGAGGAGGGAGGAGATTGGGAGAAAAGAGGAGGGGAGATGGGGAGGGGAAAGATGGGAAAGAGGAGGGGGAGATGGAGAGGGAAGAGATGGGAGAGAGGAGGGGGAGATGGAGAGGGGAGAGATGGGAGAGAGGAGGGGGAGATGGAGAGAGGGAGATGGGAGAGAGGAGGGGGAGATGGAGAGGGAAGAGATGGGAGAGAGGAGGGAAGAGATGGAGAGGAGGGAGATGAGATAGAGGAGGAGGGAGATGGGATAGAGGGAGAGGGGCAAGAGGGAAGGAGAATGATGATTGCAGAAAGAGATGCTTCTGTGTTCTTGCACACTGCTCAGCAGCGCAACCATATTCGGTTCCCAATGACTGTCTATAGCACTCTTATTGATCCTGGGGTTGATAGAAATCACCTGGGAATGTTGCCCTAAAATATAATCTATTGATTCAGAGGATCTGGGAAAATATGGAAATTCTTTGTTTCTGCTAAGACTGCAGGAAGTGCTGATGCTGTTGTCCTTGAGGAACATTCTAGAATGCACTGGTTTCCTGAAAAGAGAATGGCCTCAGCAGACCTCAACTTGTATATGGCTACCTGCTTCAAAGGTGTCCCTATAAAAGGCCGAGGTAAGAAATAACACCGGAAATAATAAAAAGAGAAAGAAATGCTTTTTCAGTATAGCATTTTTTTAGAAGAAGCTTAGCAATTCCATGAGGAAGAGAGAAACATGGATGACTTCCTCATGGTTTTCTTCAGACAACATTCCTGTGTTCAAGGTGGGAGATTTCTACTGGGAAGCAAGTTGAAGTTAGTGGTAAATTGTGAGGCAGTTATCCAAGTGCCTGCTGTCACCCCCTCATTGACTGGTAAAAATATCTTACTTTTACTGACAGAGTAAAGTATTGTAACTTGGGTGGATCTTCAGGGTAATTGTAAAATACATCTCAGGGAAAACTGGGCAGTGTTAGGTGGGCCAGAAAAGTGTGGAGCTATGTGCCATTTTCAGAAGAGCAGTCAGGCAAGCCAAGTCTTTATCTAGAAGTGGACACAGAGGAAGCTGCTTGAAGCTCAAAAGCCCCATAGCCATTCCTTACTGAAGCACACAGGCTGACAGTGCTGTTCCCTGAGACTTGAGTGAACTATGCTTTCTTATACCCTTTCCTCCTTAATGCAAATAGCTTATAGCTCCTAGAGGATCAGGAGGCTATCTCAATCAGCTAAGCAAATGTCTTAATTGTGAGGTCTCACTAGTCTCCCTTGCAATGTGCTATGGTCCTTACATAATCCTTAGAAAATGTAAGGCTTTATAGGCTCCCTTGATCTCAGCATAGCCTAAACTCACCTTTCAATTTATCAATTAGAAATTTAAAAATGTGGGATGGAGAGATAGCTCAGCTGTTAAAGGCTAGGCTCACAACCAAAAATAGAAATTAAAATTAAATTAAAATACTAAATGACATACATGGATGATTTTACCTGGCCCGATGCTAACATACCCTATTTCACAGGTGTAGCATCTTGCCTTCTTATACTTCTGAGTGATTCTCATTGCCCTAGCACAGTGTCAGATCCATGTCCAGGCCCTGCAGCCATGGCCTCTGTAGTCTACCTGGTACCAGCTCAGAGCCACACATATGGCAGATGCTATGACTTTGTGTGCTTCCAGCATTCCCTGGGCACCTCCAGGACTTTGTTACAGATTAAAAAAAAAAAAGACTTGAAAGAAATTTGGAGAGAAAATGACTACATACATGGCCCTGGTGATGTCTGCTTTTTTTGGTATCAACATCCCCGTGTAGACCTACCTCACAAGGTACTAGGAGTATTTAATGAGATAACTAGAACCCCACAATAGATTAGGTTGGGTTTGCCTCCTTCTAAATTCAATCTCTCTCTCTCTCTCTCTCTCTCTCTCTCTCTCTCTCTCTCTCTCTCTCTCTCTGTGTGTGTGTGTGTGTGTGTGTGTGTGTTGGGAAACAAGCTACACAGATGTTAGCAGTCCTCTAGAGAGGGCTGTTGAGTGATAAACTGAAGTGTTGGTCTAACAGTCAGTGAGGAAATCAGACCTCCTGCATCCACTCATGTGCGTAATATTAGCTGAAGATTTCCTCTTCCAGTCCCTAAGGTGGGACTGTAACTCCAGCCAATAGCTCAAGTGCAGCCTCTGTAACCTTGAACCAACGCCACCAAGAGTAGCCTATCCACTCTTAATTCCAGACTCACAGAATGTGTGTGGCAAAAAGTGTTTAATTATAAATATCAGGATTTTTTTTTTTTTTTTTTTTTTTTTTTTAGCAGAGGTTAAGAACTACTTTGAGATAAAATGACCATAGAGAGGATTTTTGTATTGGAGCTTTTCTTTGTCCCAGAAACCACAGGTGGGTGACAGCCATGTGCATGAACGTGGTCTTCAGAAGATTGACTGTTCCATCTCTTCATCACACTCACTGTCCTCTCTCCATTGTGCTCACGAAGGTTTTGTCTTCTATAACTTTAGACTTTCCTCCCTCACTCTCATAGCTCCTCCCAACATCTTTACAGCCTTGTAATTCACCATGTGTTGGAACAACAGAAAGAAATACTTGTGCCATGCCCAACAGGTTCATTTATTTAAAAATGTTTATTTGGAAATGATTTATGATGATTAGTGGGCAAGTGGGTTTGGCTGCAGGGACATTAGACCCCGTGCTTGTGATTTGAGACACGAGTTTCTAAAATATAGGGCTATTGCCTCTAGTTGGTATGCTTTGGGCCTTGTACCATATAGGAATTACTCATTTGTTGTGAAGTAAACATCACTTTTACAATGAGATTTCATGAGACCTAAGATTTTCAAGTCCAATTAACAACAAACACTGCATGACTCGACAGACTTAATGATAACAGAAAACAATTTAGACATCACTAAATGACGTATTGTAATGAAATTTGACTTTTTTATAATATTAAAACTCATTTTTACATTATGACAAAGAAAGTAGTGAGCTAAAGTTTGGGGACCCTTGCTCAGTTATGAGGGTCTTGATTAATTGCGGGTGGTGCCCTAGTCTGTATAGAGGATGGCCTACAGTGCATGAGTCATGGACTACCTCAGCCTCCAGACAATGAGCAGATGGTTCAGTGGTTGCTGGTGTTGTGATGTAGGTGCAAACACTGCTGTCTGTATTATTATTATTGTATATTATATATTACTCATTGTACATTATAAAATAATATATATGAGTGTATATTATAGTCTAAGCTTTATAAATGATATAATATTATTGTGTGTGTTGTTGAACAACTTAAGGCTAGTTCATCCAGGAGTAAAATACATATAGGTTGAAAATGGGAAGAGAGCAAAGTACACTTTACTTCTTATAGCGGCTTCCTTACTCAGTATTCTGAAGGCTCATGTTCTTTCACTATTCGTCAGTGTGCCTACTTGCACCTCTTACCTAGACATGGTGCACCTAGATGAAATCAGCACAAACACCGGGGGTGGAAACATAGCTCATACCCAAACTCCAGTAATCTACACTGACTGCTTCCTAAAATAAAGAAGACTCAGTGTGGCAAACATGGCATTCTGGGTATAAGAAGGCAGTGTGCCAGGTTTAAAGCCACCCTTGATGAACAGTGTTGTGTGGCTACAGTGTTGTCTCTTTTGCCAGATAGCTAGTTATGAGTGTTTGCCAGTACAGGGCAGTAGGCAGAAGCTTAGAGGAGGGCAGAGAACCCATCTGATCTTCATTTCCTGGGCAAGAGCAGCCACTAGGGCAGATCTTACAGTACTAGCCTTGTGAATCTTTATCACTGAAGCACTGATAAAGGGCCCTCAAAGGATGAATGGCTGTGCCTGGTGCCTCTTTTCCAGGTTACCATAATGCCAGAGGGGTCTCCTCAGCTTTGCCCTTCAGCTCCGTAGCCTTTTCTCCAAGGTTCTAAGCTTTAGAAATGTTATCCTCTTCTCTGCCATGTTCCATTTCTAGAGCTAAAACTGCACAAAGTACTCAGCCCCTTTGCATTACACACACTCAGAGATACTTGTGTAAACTGCTCAGAGACTAGCCCACTGTTGTTCTTGTTGATGTACACCCCCCCACACACACACCAAACACACACATGCATACACACACATACACACATGTGTACATGCATGGTACAGATACATGCATTCACACATACACACACACACACTAAACACACATACACACACCACACACACACATGAGAGAGGGGAGAAGGGGGCAAGATTTTATGTTCTAGCATAATTCTTTCACATAGATATAAACAATGTCATACTATGATAAGCTAAATTCTCTTTTCTAAAAAACTAATAGAGTTCCTATTTTCTAATGTCACAGGTGGGCTTCATCTCTCCTATCTCTGTCTTTCTGTCTCTCTCTCTCTGTCTGTCTCTGTCTCTGTCTCTCTCTGTCTGTCTCTGTCTGTCTCTGTCTGTCTCTGTCTGTCTCTGTCTCTCTGTCTCTCTCTGTCTCTCTCTCTCTCTCTCTCTCTCTCTCTCTCTCTCTCTCTCTCTCTCTCTCTCCTTCTCTCCCCTCACATATGACCATGGAGATAAGCCACTGGTTTGAATTTTGAGAAAAAAATTTCTAATAAGCATAAGGAATTCTATTCTCAATGTATTATGTTTTTCTCATTGAAGGTAGTTGAGCCAAGAAATCATAATTTTGAAGGTTTCAGAGACTCTGAGTATATTGTAATTAAGTTTTCTGAAACAGAAAAGGCTAGGATTGTCCCCTGTACTCACATTGCTGATTAGCCTTGAGGGAGGAACTGGCTATACATTCTTAGAACACCGGACAAATGTCTCTGGGGGAAGATTATGGCTTCTAATCTTGAGGTAATCCACTTGCTCAAGACAATCACAAAATCTGGAGAAATAATTTCAAAATCTTGAAGACAACAAAGGCTGACCATTAGACAAGATCTAATCAAACCAAGAATAAGACAGAATCTCACAGGTATAAAAAGGCAAAACTAGGTTTTAATGAGATCTACTATGACCACTTAACTGTCTAAAGCTCATTAAGTGTAAGCAGGATTCTGGAAAATTGTTTGATCTTCAATTGAGCTCCATGGTGTCCATGCCAGAAAGATGAACACCAGGCAAAAAGTACATCAGACCCCATGTGTGTGGCCATTTAGTTCCAAATAATCTGTATGTCACAGAAGTTTCCAATCCCTGAATTTGGGTCATGGCAGACCACGAGTGTTACTGTGCCAAGATTGCTAGAAAAAGAAAATAACAAAATCAATCTCTGGAGGTAAAGTCTTTCATTCTTACAGTTTTTCAGATAAAATTAAAAGATGTTCCAGAAAAAAAAAAAAGAAGAAGAAGAAGAAGCCAGATACCATAAATGAAACAGAAAAAAAAGATGCTGACAGGGAGGGACTCCCAATGGCAAAATCACTAGGTGCATTGATTAAAATGAATCACCAGACACATTGATTAAAATGACCGTGCTTACCATGTTCAATGGTGTAAAACAAAAGTAAGATTCAATATTTTAGATGAGAACTGAAACAATACAGAAAATGGTAGAGATGAGGCGAATCAGGTGAAAGTTCTAGAACCGAAAAAACAAATCAAAGATTGAGTAGCATGATCTGAGCAGGATAAACACAGCAGAGGAAAATAGTGGAGAACATAAAATACAAATAGCATCTAGAGGCTGGAGATTGCAGATGTGCCAGTGAGAAAGGAAGTCATCCCAGAGAGAGGTGCAGGAAGAAAAAAAAAAGACAGTAAGAAAAGCAGACATAGGAAGGTATGGGATGTGTAGTGTAAGACTGACTTACAAAACAACACTCTTATTCTTCCGATGCATTTGGAATGATAATTCCCACCACTTTGGGAGAAGACGAGATACAAGGAGGAACAAGAAGAGAAAGAAAATCAGCAAATTCAGTCTCTTCCCCAAGTTGTCTTCTATGGGAATAATAGACGACTTGCCTCCTTCGTCTGTCTGTGACTCCTTACCAGAACTGGAAATTAGGTTCCAGAAAAAAAAATTCTAGAAAACACAGGAAAAATTCAAAGAACAGGAGTAGCATTCCAGCTTGCACCTGAGAAGTGATCAAGACTTGGAAGTGCATACTTGCAATATTCAAGGTGCTGGCTATTTCGGTGATCCATAGATTTCAACTCCTAGTTCTCAGAGCATTCTAATGTGGCTAGGACTATTTTTAGTTTGTCCTATGAAGAAAACAAGGAAGAGAGGTTTGCTCCCAGGGTCTGAGTGAATGAGTAACGATAGGGTTGGGCACACCTTGACCAAGAACAAGCAGCTCTTGATTCTTCCAAGCTCACATCTCTCGCTCCTCACACAAAATATCCTGACAATTCTTGAAACCTCTAGCTGTGGCTTCGTCATCCTCACTAGGAAGGGGCTCTTGTCTACAATGACATGCCATGGATTAGCACTCAAATTGGTTTTTACTTCAGGTGAGTGAGTGGGTCCCAGGCATTGGGAAGCAGGGTACTGCATTACAGATCTGGAATGTTCCCTGTCAGAATTTACACTTTAATTGAGAAGACAGGTGAGTGTCCAGAATCACAAAATGATGAGAAAGTGACATCCATCAAGGAGAAAACACAAAGGCCATGCAATGTATTGCCCCAACAAACACCATCTAACACAACTGACTTTCCAAAGAACCCTTAAGTTTCTACTTCACCACATATATACACATACTACACAAACACACTCACACACACCATACACACACACCATGAACACACACAACCCACACATACCATACATACATACAACCTCCCCACACACCATATACACATACACCATACACAATATAACCCATGCATTTACCACACACACATGGGGCAAACACCAGAAGGAACATTTTGCTGAAGCAGACACAAGTGAAAGAATGTTCTGCTAAAGTAAGCACATGAAAGGACAAGTGATAAAGGATTTTTCCCTCATGATACTCACGTATTGGTCTGCCTTATGTTCTGTAGTTGAGCTCCATTTGTCCAGACACCAAAAACTTCTGGTGATGTGCAAATGGCTTCTTGCTGCTTCCACAGACTTGGACTGATTGGCAGTGATGTCAGTTGAGACAGACTCACATGGAGTTTTGCTAAGACAAGACATATGGAGGACACATGATGTTTGGAGGGAGGATAAATAGGACTCAATGGACAGTGAAGGGGGCTGAGCTTGGCTTGCTGGTAGAGCTAGCTGTGCAACGCTTGTTGGTCTCATGTCTTCATTGATCTTCCCTTCGCTGAGAGATGCATGGCTGAGACCTTCTCCTGGCATTCCTGTTGTCCCTGGTCTCTCCTGCTGATTCTTGCTGATTTGGCCGAGGCCTAGCTGTTCCTTCTAGTTCGTGCTACCCCTGCTGCTCTCTCGACACTACCGAACTAGACTGCTGGCATATCTGTGCAGTGTTTGCAAGTGGATCGAGCTGTTGACCTGTGAACTGAACTGCTAATTTCTTGACAACACAGATGAGTTTTACTCCAAAGAACCATTTCTAAACAGGTCCACTTCCCTTGCATCTTTTCTTTTCCACTACCTCTGGTGGGTGGTGGGCTAGAAGGGAAGTTAAAGTGTTTTAAAACCATCATTAAGAGTAGGTTTTGAAAAAAAATAAAGTTACAGTGTGGTGTAAGTGTGTGTGTTAATGTGAGTGGTGTAAGTGTGTGTGTGCGCGCGCGCGCGTGCACGCGTGTATGTATGTATGCATGTGTGTGTGAACAACGCTGATCTATGAATACCAAAGCATATGAAATACTCAAAGCCTTGGTTGAGCAAAGGGCATTTGGACCCTGCTGGGTTCTGGCGACATCCCAGTTCTTTCTAGGTCCTTCAGTGTCTTGGGACTCTGCCCTTGTGACTGAGGACCACCCCATTCTCCATACTCCTTTGAATCTCTCTAAAAGTCTTAACTGTGCCTTTCAGTGTGACAGAAATTTCACTGTCCAATCTATTTGCAGTGGGAAGCCTGTGATTGGACAGGGAAAGGGAGGCGGAGCTAAGGGTGATAGAGAGAGGGGCCTGCAAAGAGAGATGCAGAAAGGGAGTGAGGAAGGCGAAATGGCAGCAGGTGTGGATCCGCATGGCTTCAGGTAAATAGGCAGATATGAAATCTAAAGGTTAGGAAAATTGGGGTAACTTTATAACTTGTGTGGGCATCTTGTGTATTGAGAGTTTGTTGATATATATATATATATATATATCCATTGGTTAACTTTAAGCATCTAGACTTTTGGTTTATTAGGTTACTGGAAGGTGAGACTGCTGAATACCAGGGGATTATGGTTATGAAGGAACTAGTGGCTCCAGGGACAAGCGAACCAGAGCTGGGAACACAGAGACAGAGGCAGCACAACCACACTGGACCTGAGCGGTGCCGGCAGTAGTGCAGGAACATGGTGAGAGCCAGCCGGACGCTCTATTTCTAATATCTGCAGCTACATTTCAGTATTGTAAGTGGCCAAGAACTTTGTGGTAAAGGGTGGGGAAATTGGCTGAAAGAGCAAGAAGGGCTCAATATGTTTCAGTCCAGCTATCAGGGTCATGATAAATATAACTTGCTCTAGTTAAGTGAGGTGAACCCTAGTAAGACCCGTAACAACAGAGTTTCCAGGACTCAGCTTCCATGGGCTACACTGTGGTAAACTCATCATAAATTGTACATATCAGAAAAAGAAACTATGGCAGTGTGACTATAAACTACTCAGAGACTAACATGGCATTGTTCTTGTTGGTACATGCATGCCTGCTTGTACCAACATGCCACATACACACACCACATATCACACACACACCACACACACACCACACACACTACATACACACACACACGTCACACACACAGCATATCCACACCACTCACACACATACACACACCACACACACATACACACCACACACTGTGCACACATACACACAGCACTCATACACCACACATATAAACATATCCCACATACCACATCCACCATCCCACACACATACACACATATGCATACACATATACCACACACATACATACACCACACACAGATGTACCACATCACACACATACACACAAGCCATACACACCACTCACACATCACACATTACACACACCCCACATACCACATACCACATACACATACATGCACACCACACACATAGCATACCACAACGTAATGTACACTACACACACATATACACTCACAGACACACATACCACACATACCCCACCACACACACACACACCACACACACCACACACATACCACACACACATACCACACACACCACATACACACATACACACACCATACACAGCACTCACACACCACACATATACACACACATACCACATACACATATGCACACCATGCACATACCATACCACAACATACACCACACTACACACACATATATACACACATACACATCACACACACACACTTTAAAGTGCAAGGATGAAACCAGAGTTGGGTGCAAGCAAGAGGAAGGAGGTCATTCCTATTCATACTTGAGACGAGGGTGGGACATATGGGGAAATGCCAAGGGGAAGAGGAGTAGACTTGGATTTCGGGGAGTCCCTAACTATTGGCCTTTACAAGTTTACCATTTTAAGAAAGCAAATTGACTAGTGAGATGATAGCAAGGAGAGAGGGCCTCGAGGGCTGGCAGAGAGCCAACAGCCCAACTGTGCAGAGCTGCAAGACTGAGTTACACAGGAGACCACCCTCTTCACCCAACCTGCCCCAGCAGCATTAACAAGGCAGGAGCCAGGCTCACCCAATAGTGCAGAAATGAGATTTGAGAGCACGGATACAACCGTCCCGTTAGTGACCCTGACTGAAGCACGTGAGCAATGGCGACGGCATTTCCTAAAATAACTGTCAGTTCAAGAGATGAGCATCTCCTGAGAGCCTGTAGCCTGAGTGCTTGGTACCCTGATCTCTCAGCAGCTGCCTGGGAACAAGGGGCTTTCCAGAGAATGTAAGCAGCAATCAGAATAGCCTTCTAACGTGCATTTCCCCACTACTAAGGAAAGCCCACCAAGGCAGGACTTCAGATAGGAGACCCTGTGCTACCTAACAGTGCTGATGCACACACACATAAAGAATTAAAGGCCAGGTACCCTTGGGCCTGTTCAATGACAAGTGTAGAAACTTTCACACAGTGTTGCACCCTGAGGCTAAAACATTTCCCTTTCCAAACACACATTACACTTGAGACATCAGCCTTGTAGAAACTCAATGTTGTGTTTACGGTGCTGAAGATCAATAGATGTTCTTCACTTAGGTAAGAACAGCCATGACTAACTCTGATGTGACTTTCTTGATTTAGGGAAAAGCAAGGCAGTGAAAGGCAGGAGGTGGGAGGGGCAGTCGCTTTGCAGGCAGCACCTAGATTTGGCCCAGACTTTGGTAATCTGGTGCTTCTGGTGTGTGAAGGAGGCCCTCCAGGCAGGGAGACTCTGCAGCTTTGGTTTTGATCTGTCAGTAATGAGGTGCCAGTGGCCTCAACTTCAAAGCCTCAACAACCACAGATAATCTGTGCAGAGGCCCCCAGAATTTCAAGTGGTCTCTCAGACTAAAGTATGAGGGATTACACAGACAACAGAATAGATGACGGACAAGGTATTGCTTGTCTAATATCTGCCCTTTGATTTCTTTTAAATGGCTTCGTTTTAGGTTTCCAAAAGGGCAGTCTGAGACTTCTACAGCCTCAACACTGAAGATTAGCATGTCAGAGATCACTGCTGCCTGGGAGAGGGACACCCACACATTTTATCTTTGTTTCTTTTAAAAAATTCTGTCTGTAAGAAACGCTGCCACTCCTTGGCTTCAGTGACGAATGGGGTGCATGGTAACAATATCCAGCCTGTGTGGGAGACGGTGTTTTCCTGCCCAGTCCAAATGCTCAGAGATTCCTCCCGGATTCTTTTGAGGTGTATTCTCTTTTCTGAAAAAACTGTGCACACAAAGCAGGGAGGAGGGTTCAAAGACCAAAGGCTCTGAGAAACAGGTTATAAAATAGCATGAATGTTCACTTCTAGCATCCTTTGAGTTGAAAGTATATAATTTCCAAGGCATGTGGTACCTGGGAACAGAGTGTTTTATGTGGGACCACCTCACAGTCTGGGGGCAACCAGCAGGGTAAGGTCATTCCTCATGACCTGTCTTTTGTTAACTCCAGATTGAAGGGGCGGGAGACATGACAGTTTCCCAAGAAAAAACATGCGAGCAACTGGTGAGAGGGAACCATTGACTGACTTGTCTGCTTAAAGAAGGCTGTAAATACTTTACACTGTTTCCCTATATGTAGAATGTATAGGATTTCTCAGTTAAAAAGCCAAGAAAATTGTACAAGCAGCTATGGGGACAGGAATGTGGAAACAGATGCTTGGCTGGTGTGTGCAAGGCTCCAGAGTTCCATCCTTTGCGCGCGTGCGCGTGCGTGTGTGTGTGCGTGTGTGTGTGTGTGTCACACACACCACAGCCTCAAGCCTTTTTTCAAAGAGAAAGAAGAAAAATTTTGCAATCCATTTTGCAGGTTGCACACCCCTCATTTAAAAACCAAACCTGAAGCATTTTTTGAGCAAAGATGTGGTGCCTTAAGTGGACCCCACCCACATGGGCTAGCGAGGAGGCTCAGCAGCTAAAGGTCACTGCTGCCAGTCAGCCCTGACAGCCCCAGTTTGAGCCCTGGGACCCACATGGTAGAAAGAGAGATCTAACTCCTGAACTTGTCATCTGACCTCCACGTGTGTGTATGTGTACACACACGTACAATAAATAAATTGGTAAAATTTAAAAGGAAAACCTCATACACAAAACTGTCAAAATAGGAAATTACCTTAATGCTGTGTTTATAATACCCATATGAGAAGAAATGAATTTCTTGTTTAAAAATAGGTCCCATACCAGAGGTAACTCACTATTTATGTGCAAATATCCTAAATCGGAAAGAAAAATTCCTACGTCAAAAACACTTCTGGTGTAAACATTTTGAATAAGCAGTACCCCAGCTGTGGTTCCTTCTGAGGATAGTGTATGTTAATCCCTCAAGACAAGGTGTATCCTCTCCAGGGTCCAGCTATGGGCCCAGAGCAGCATGCGACGCCTCCTGGTGTGCTGGCTGTATGCTGACCATTGGAATCCTGAAAGCTTGTGACTGAAATGCCTCCAGCAAGCTGGAAGTGTGTGTGGGTTTAGGGGGGCAGACAGACAAAAGTTCTTGTCTTACCAGCAGAATCTGATGTCCTTGAGGTCTGGAGACCTAGCTGGTCTGACATTGCTGGTATGGAAGATGGCTAACAGCCATTAACATCCTTTGAGTGCTCCCAGACCCCTTGCCAGTATAACAAGGCCATCTTCCTTGTTCTTCCAGATGGAAAGTGAGCAGGGGAGACAAGATGAGACATAGGTCTCTTCTGGGCACTGAGATAGCTCAAAAGCAAACAGGTCTCTTCTGTTTCTTCTTTTCCCCACTAGTGGGTAACGTGGTGGCAAAGAGAATAAGGTAGAAGCACAGGAGCTCTGCTGGGCAGTGTGAACCTCCAGATGGACCAGAAGCCAGCTGTGACACCTGACTGCCTGGAGCCTGGAATAAGCATTCACCATGCTGGATAAGCATTGACAGCGGCGTGTATTGCACAAAGTGGCAGATCCTCACTGTCTTTCTGCTGCTGCAGGAATTCTGACAAATACAACTTAATTGGGAAAGGGATTTTCTGATTCACAATTTCAGGTTGCAGCCCATTATGGTGGGGCAGCCACAGGGATGGACCTTTGAAGCAGGTGATCATGTGACAATTGAGCAGAGGACAGTGGACTGATGCATGCTAGGGCTCAGCTTGCTCCTCCGTTTACACAGCCCAGGCTTCACTCACAGTTTAGATGAACCATCTCATAATGTGACCAAATTACCCCATATGCATGCACAGAGACCCATCTCTCAGGTGACTCTAGAATCCGCCATGTCAGTAATTGGCGTCAACCATCATATTAACCGAGCAAATGGGAGTGGCAGAGCTGTCCCTTGAGGTTGCTAGTCTTACTCTAAACCTGGCTTTGGCTGCACAGTTTATATTTAAGTTGTCATGCTGCTTAAAATGCAAATGCAGAGACTCTGGAGAGTGGAAGAATCCAGGCATGAACGCAGCCCTGAGTGAATCCATGCTGTTGACATGGGCACAGCCATGTCAAGAACCCAGCAGGTTCAGAGCCGTGGGCATGGCAAAGTCTTTCCTCAGGATGAGGCTCAAAGGCTCAAAGCCTTCCTCAGAGGACCAAACACAATTGACACTGTGTGCAGAAAATGTCCACCACAGGTTTCTCTGCCTGGATGTTTACATCCTTCTAAAAACTGACCCCCGCAGAGACTGCCACTACTCAGATTAGCTAAACCTGTCTCCAGAATCCAGATATATACCACAAACCCAGCTGGCTCTGTTTTTCTGTATATAATAACCCTACTTCCTTGTCCAGCTATATGCAACAACCCTCCTCCATGTTCAATTCGGAATATACAAAACACCCTGAGCTTCCAAGGTGTTCTAGCTTCTCCATCTGGGAGCCTGGTCCACCTGATCCCAGCATGTCTTTTTCTTTCTTTCTTTCTTTCTTTCTTTCTTTCTTTCTTTCTTTCTTTCTTTCTTTTTGATATGAAAATCTTTATTGGATGTTTTCTTTATATTCCAGATGCCATCCTGTTTCCCCATTTCCCCTCCCTAGAAAACCCCTATCCCATTCCTGCTTCTCCTTTTTGCTTTTATACTATTTTTAAAATGTTAATCAAAGGCTTTATAAGTTTGGTAATGCTCAATAACAAGATGCCCATACAATCAGAGGTGTAACCCAATACCCATCCTAGATATACCAACTACCTTTGACTGGCGGAGACATGCAAACATTCGCCTCCATGTTCCCCCTCCTCTTGTCACCTAGCTTCTCCTCTCCTCCTCCTCTCCTTACTCCTCCTCTTCCTCTCCTTACTCCTCCCACCTTAGCTCCTCCTACATATCACCCTTCCTGTTAAAATAAAACTTTTCTCTTAAAATACAATTAGAGCATAACTACACCAATTTGTGTCAGTAAGGTACAAGATAGACCTAATTCCCAGTCCATCATTTTGTTGACTAAGCAGAACCTCTGTCATTCCTCCTAAGTAAAAGACTTAGTTCTGAACCTGGCTTTTTTTTCTTGGCTTTAGAATGAATGTCAGCTGAAAACGATCCTCTCAGATCCCAGCATTTCTTTCTGTGTGTTTCTTTGTTTCTGCATGTCTGTCCATCTTCTCTTTATGACTTCAACATTCTAGTCAGCTCCTCTGAGGTCTTGATGGGTGTCACCTTCTTCAGGTGGCTTCCCTACAGTTCTTTGTTTGTTTGTTTTTAGGGTGGGAACCTGCCTTTCCTATCTGCTGCTCCGTCTACTTTATACATTTTTCTTTAGCACATACCACACAAGTGTTAAGTGGGTGTTTCTCATCTCTAGGTCATGGAAGCTGAGTAACCCATAGTTGCTCATTTAAGATTTATTTATCTAAATGAAACTGGAAGTAATCCCCATTTTCTTTGACTTTTCTGCTTAACACACAGAAAGGAAGAAATAACCAGCCTCCATAGTGAGACCTCTGTAGTCTGGATGTTGAGTATGCTTATAGACCCATGTTAAAGTTGTGTTTCCTAGGTTGGTACCAGGGAAGGTACGTGGAACCTTTAGGGAATAACACCCTTGTGGGAGGTCTGAAAATTTTTGGAGGTGTGGTTTTGAAGGGGTATGCAAGGAGCCTGTTCCCTTGTTTGTAATTGTTTTGGTCATGTCCTGTCCGTTGTCATCCTGTGTGCACCCCACCCCCATACACACACATGCACACGTATACACATAGTCACACTGAAGGTTTGTGTCGCTGATGAATTAAAAAAAAAATTACTCTAACAATGTGGAACTGGGGCAATGGGTTGTTGCAACTGCTAGAGTCACTAATCTGCTTGGTGCTAAGTCTTGACACATGCATCCAGATCCTCACTGAACAGAGCTTCCCGATACACACTCTGAAAGTACAACAACAAACAAGCAAATGAACAGAACTTAGCCACACATGTAGGCTCTCACATGCGGCTGTCTTATGGCAACCTCTCAGAGGCAGCCATACTGGTCCTAAGCTGCTGGTGATAAATCATATGAGAATATTAAATGTTGAAGGTTGGGTGATTAAAGCAGTTATAACCAGCCAGAAAGAGAAAAGGAGATGTTTTTGGAAGTGTCATAAACAGACTATCCCCAGACCTCCTCTGACATTGCTCTTGCCTGTCATTGGTTCCGTCCCTAGCTCCAAGCACACACGAAAGGTCCATGCTTGCCAGATCTGCTGAGGCCTATCAAATATTTACACTGACTTTTTCAAATGTATACATTATTTACTTTAGAGTCCATAAAATATTTACATGTCATGCTAAATATACATCATATTTCTGCTGCGCTGTGTTATGCCTGCTTTATGCCAGGGATAATGTTGAGGAATGTTCCCCAAATCATGAAGAGGGCTATGCTGAGGAAGAGTCAAGAGTAGACCGGGAGATGGAAGTGATACCTTCTCACAGGCCAGGGACGTCCCCCATCCCCACCTCCAGAGGAGCATTGCAGCAAAAACTGGTCCAAGTCAGAGCAGCTGTGCTGTACGGCCTTCACATTGACCCTTTATTCAGTTTTCAGCATGAATGAGCACTGGGCCCAAGGTCACGCTGAGTTCAAAACTGGCAAAGCTCAAACTCATTGTCTAAGTCAGCCATGCCACTGCTGTGGAAGCACCTCGTGGAGTCGTGGTCCCCAGATGGAATAGACAATACCAGTGGCTATCTGGGTGCCCAGCCCTTCTCCTGGCTGCTCACCTTTAGGGGGGTTACCATACCCACCGCTCTCTCATGGTAAGGTCTAATTGTGCTGGCTATGAAGGCAATTCCTCAGAGTTTGTCTTACTGTATTATATCATAACACCAGTGTGTGTTCCTGCACAAAATGCCACACAACCCTTCATCTTCTTTTTTTTTTTTAATTTTTGGTTTTTCGAGACAGGGTTTCTCTGTGTAGCCCTGGCTGTCCTGGAACTCACTCTGTAGACCAGGCTGGCCTCGAACTCAGAAATCTGCCTGCCTCTGTCTCCCAAGTGCTGGGATTAAAGGTGTGCACCACCACTGCCCGGCTAACCCTTCATCTTCTATGCTTCCTCACCAATAAAGAGTCAAAGGGACCACCCACTTCCAAAACTTTGCTCTTCCTTTTTGGCCTTACAGATATCACCAGGAGAATACCAGTGATTGATTTTCAGTTTGATCTCTGCTGTCTTTTCCAATGGATTCATGCCTCTCCTCAGAGCGAGCTCTGCTCCTACTGCAGGGCAACTGTGTTCCTCAAGATCAGAAACACCATCTTGATGCAACCTCTTTGCAGATAGAGTGATGATGCCAAGACTTGGGTATTGTGCTATCAGAGGGCAAATATTTACAATTTCAGAATCCATAATTCTTTGTTAACGTCCTTCCACAGATGCCTAAAGAACTACCTTGTGGGTGACATGCAATTTTCATTGACTGAATAACAGCATTATGCTATTCCTGTAAATACTGATGGAAGGCTCATTGGGTTGGAAACCAGTATCTCTACAACTTGAATAGCAATGGCTTCAGTCAGCTTTCCCTATAAAGATGTGTTACGAATTTTGCCACAGAGGAAATGCAGCTAGCTTCCATGCCCTCCCAACTGTATGCCCTTATAAAAAGAGACTTTGCTCCACATTGAGGTCCTTTTTGCCCTTCTGACCTTTCTGACACCATGTCCCCATGTCTACCTTTCTCCTTTGGTGAGCACAGCTCAAGGTGCCATTTTGAAGGAAGAGACTGGACCCTCCTCAGACACCTTATGGACACATTGATTTGTATTTTTGAAACCTCTACCTAATGAGAAATAATTTTATGCTTCTTATTAGCTTATAATAATAGACTGGAATGCCTGCCCATTACAGCATGAACAGCATGAACAAAGAGTCTAGTTGTCACTCCTGTTGTGGGTTCAAAGTTACGTCGTTGGAAAAATAAAGTACTACATGTATTAGTCTTGCAGAAATGAGACTCTAATTGTCAAGAGTGGATTAATTAATGTCACACACTGTTCAGACTTCCGGAACAAAATATTAGAAGCTGAGTAGCTTATAAAGAAAGAAATTTACTGCTCACATCTCTGAAGGGACCCAAGATAAAGGGGACCAACGGAATGAGTATCTGATGATAGCCTGCAGCTTTCTGGTCCAAATGGTCAAAAGAACTAACTAACTAACTAACTAACTAACTAACTAGCTAGCTAGCTAACTAACTCTTTTTCTCTCCCTCCACCTCACCCTCTCTCTCGTCTCCCATTCAAGAGGCCCCCACAATCTATCCATTTACTGAGTGCTGGTTGGCTTTTCATCTCAGTGGGAAATTATCTGGGTCAAACAACTTAAAGGGAAGCATTTCTTTTGGCTAATCCTTTGAAGTTTTCTGTCCACTGTTATTGGCTCCGTTGCTTTGGGGCCCATGTGTGTTGAGTTAGAACATGACAGGAGCATGTGTTAAAGGAGGGTGGCTTACCTCTTGGTAGAACACAGTAAGAACAAGGGGAATATCAGAAGACAAGGGCACCTTGTGAGAGTGTGGCCACAGTGACTTCCTCCAGTGAAGCGCCACCGCCTACATTGCATGAAGCTGTAAGTTTATCCGTGATAAAGCCACAGGTGGAGTCAGTGCCTTCATGATCCACTCTCCTTTCTGAGTCCCACCAGCTGGAGGCCAAGCCTTGCACACATGAGCCTTTTGAAGAAACTTTGAAAGTTGCCTGTATTGGAATTTAGGAATTCAATATAAAGGGAGAATTCATGCTTCAGACCACACTCCCAAACCTCGACATTTACTTCACACTTAAAAGTACAGCATTGGCCAGAAAGAGACTCCAATTCCTCCAGCCCTCAGCCCATCCCCATCTCAAAAAATTTATTCAGGGCAGCATTGCTATGTGATACTTGTGTGATGCAGGGATCAGTCTGGGAGGGGCATCTCTCCTCAGTACAGCTTTGGCCAGTTCTTGTGATGAATCCTGCCTACCCTCCAGGCTACCCACTCCCCTCACTGCCTGAGACTCAGCCAAGGCCTAGCTCACCCTGCCAGGGACATTGAGGTGTAAGTATTCCCTGGGGCACAGGCTTTGTATAGAACAGCCAGGAAGGGAAGATGAAAACAGGGATGGGAGAGGAAGGGAGGGAGGGAGGGAGGGAGGGAGAGAAGGAAGGAGGAAATAAGAGAAGAGAAGAAAGGAGAAGAGAAGAAAAGAAGAGAGGAGGGGAGAGGAGAGGAGAGGAGAGGAGAGGAGAGGAGAGGAGAGGAGAGGAGAGGAGAGGAGAGGAGAGGAGAGGAGAGGAGAGAAATATCTGAATTCTAGGGATGGTGACAAACATTTGAAGGACATATTTGGATACTCAGGGCAATGGCGTCCTCGGCAGAGGAAGTGCCCAGGTTGGAGAGTGTCTCTGACGAGGTATCAGGTGGAAATCAGAAATTGTTTGGCCATATCTCATCTGCACTTCACCTTCCTAACTGACACTCAAAGCCTTGGGCTTTGCTGAAGAAGAATGGCATCGATGTTTCGGGCTGCCTTCAGCAGGGAGGCAGAAGTAAGTGTCATGGCCCTCCACCATCAACCCCCTCTCCTTGCTGTCAACTTGAAACAACCTAGAGTCATCTGAGAAGTGAGGAGGGGCTCACAATTGAGAAAATACCTCCATAATATTGATCTGTAAGGCATTTTCTTATTAGTGATTGATGCGGGAGGAACCAGCCTACCATGGGTGGTGCCACTCCTAGGCAGGTAATCCAGGGCTGTATAATAAAGCAGACTAAGAAAGCCAGTGGGTAGCGTTCTTCATGGTCTCAGCTTCTGTTCCTGCCTCCAGATTCCTGCCTTGAGTTCATCCTCAGACTTCCCTCAGTGATGGTGGACCTGAGAGCTATGAGATGAACTAGCCCCTTTCCTCCCTCAAGACATTGGCTTATGCTTTTAGATGGAGCCTGGGATCAGAGACAGAGAAGAATGAAGATATTCAGCAAATTAACTCTGGAGATAAAGGTCAAAACCACAAAGCACAAAGCTTCCGAGATCAGCCCAAATGTCAGTGACCCAGCCCATCCCTAGGGCAGTGGGCTGACTAATCGTCAGGATAGAAGTGTACCAACCTCAATGTCCAGCGGAGGGTGGGGTGGGAGGGGGAAGCCAGCTCAATTGGTTTTGTTTTTTACTCTTTTAAATGTAGGAAAGTTTATAAAACATAATGTCTTGTCTAAAAAATAGTTATACCGAAGCTCTTATGTAAACATCCTTAAAGGCAAGTGAGAAAGTATGGCTGGCTTTTGGGACTGAGGCTGTCAGCGACAACTACACTGCTTTATCTACTTCACAAACTACTCTTTCCTGCAAGGGGGCGCTCTGATCTACTTACCTCACAGCTCCTCCCACTATGAGACACTTTGTCCCACCTACCTCACAACTCCTCCCACCAGAGGATGCTGACCTCACTTACCTCACCCCGCCTCCTCCTGGAGGACATTGGGGTCCCCCTACTTCACAGCTCCCCTACACTAGGGGACACTCTTTCCTACCTACCTCACAGCTCCCCGCTTCTCAGGTAGAGGCATCTTTAAACTTTCATAGTAGAATTACTTTGGTGGCATCTCCGAGGCTGCCTGTATCCAGTTGGAATAGTATTTGAAAGGATGATTGTTGAGGCAGGCATGAGTAATTTAAATTTGAGTGAGAAATTTACTCAGCACAATTTTTTGTTTGTTTGTTTGTTTTTTTCATGAGTCACAGGTTGAAAAATATGTCAGATTTCAAAGTTCCCAATGATTTAAGTGGGAACTTTATGTGCATGTGCCATATAAACACAGAGTATTGTGAGGGGTACCAATGGTCACTGCTAAAAAGCCCAGTCCTAAGCCATATCCAGTCACGAGCTAGAGCAGATGTTCATCCCATACCCAACATTCCCTAAATTCCCAGGAGGGGTTCAGGGTGTGAAATTCTGTGCTAGAATCTGGAGTGACTTGCAACAGTAAAGATGGCTAGGTTAGACAGGGCCTAACCAGAGATGTGCAAAGCACCTAACACTAGTTCCTAACACTAGATAGGAGCGAGTCCTTGACCTCTAATTCTGACCTAGCCAGAAACAGAGTCATTGTAATCCAAGGCTTAGAAGATCAAGACCCAAGTGAATGTGCTTGCGGACCTTCATATATGTAGTTGCAGAGCCTAGAGAGTTTGGTAGCGTGCCTAATGCACCTTGGTTTTGTGGGATTTTGCAGGACCTAGCTTCTGGCTTCTACTCTTCCTATGCCTACCTTAACTTTGTCCCTGCTATAGCTGAGGACAAAGGGCTTAGAGGCAAGCTTCTTTCCGAAATGGACCAGGTAGCTAGCAGACTCAATTAATCTATCAACGAATCTTAATTAAATTCCTACTATGTTCCATATAGGACACTTGAGTGGAAGAATAAGAGGACACCATCGTCCTCTGAAAGGGCCCACTGTCTGCCTGGGTACAAAATGACACACAGCACATTATCATCAGCTCTTGACCTTGTGCCTGACTCCACTGAATGTGATTTAAGAGAGATAAGTGCAGGCCAGGGCATTGGAGGCAGACTTCAAGGGCACCTGGAAGATTGCAATAAAGCAGCTGCAGGCTAGGTCTGCTTTATGGGGTTCTGAGAGCAGACAGCTAGACAAGGGCTCCTGAGGTCTGGGGTACTCTTCAGAGGGCAGCAAAAGACACCAAAACTTGAAAGGAGCAGTAACTCTGTATGAGAGCAAGGTACTTCTGCATGATTTGGTATATCTGCAACATGAAATGAGTTATCTCATTGCATTAGCTCTTTGTTTCCTGGGCCTCAGATATACCTTATGAGGTGTATGAGTTTGCAAGAACTGCACTTTCTAAGTCATTCATGAGTGACATGGAAAGTCTGTGGAAAGGCTAAGATGGATTTCTAAAAACTGTGCATGTGTGTGTGTATGTCTGTGTACAGCAGTGTGTATCTGTGCATATGTGTGTGTGCACTGCACAGCATGTATATGTGTATATGTGTACAGCACAGCATGCATGCATGTATGTGTGTATACACAACACAATGTGTATGTGTGTGCACAGCATGTATGTATGTGCATCTGTACAGCACAGCATGTATGCATGTATGTATGTGAATACAACACAGTGTGTATGTGTGTTTATGTATGTGTGTGTACAACACAGTGTGTAGGTGTGTCTACACAGCACAGTGTATATGTGTGTGTGCGTGAATACAGCACAGAGTGTATATATGTGTTTGTGTGTATACAGTACAGTGTGCATGTATGTATTTGTGTGTGTGTGTATGTGTCTGTGTGTGCATGTGTACAGGTCAGAGTTCAACCTTAGGTGTAGGTTCTCACCTTCCACCTTGTTTGAGGCAGGAACTCTTGATTGCTGTTGCATACACCAGACGAGCTGGCCTGCAAGCTTCCGGGGAATTCTGCCTCCGCCTATCATCTTGCAGGTGCACTGGAATTACAGACTTGTGTTTATTATGGCCTTTGGATAAACCATTTCGGGTGGGTCCTGGGTTTCCATCAGATCCTCACACTTATATGACAAGTGCTTTGCCCACTAGACCACCTCTCCAACCCCTATGATAACTTTTAATTTCTGGACTGGGCCATAAGTTCTGGAAGCCCTCCTCCCTCCTTCCTGTTGGTTTGTTCTTGCGGTTGCTCAGGCTAGTCTCTAACTCCTGGCCTCAGCCTCCTTAGCAGCAGTAACTATAGGCAACCCACTCAGCATCTCTGTACTTCTAGAGGGAGAGAGAAAGAAGGGTGGTTGGGGGTAAGGGGGTGGACAGGGAAACACAGAAGTGGGGGAAGAAAGAGAAAACTGAATGTAAAAGGAGACTGAACGTCTTCTTGGTGCTGGGGATCAAAGCCAGGGTTTCCAATATGCTAGGTAGGTGCTCCCCCATCACACTACATCCCTACCCCGAGGACTTACCTCATTTAAATGATGCCAGCCAGAGAACATATCTCATTTAAATGATGTCAGTCTATCTGGGGTCTGTGAAGATAGTCTTTCTGTGTAGAGCTCAGTTCAGAGCATGTCTGTATTCCCCTGGGGCCTGAAAGGGTTAAGGGCTGAGGGAAAGCTACCTCTAACAGAAAGTTAGAAAGTAAGCATGGATTTCTCCCCCCACCATTGGATATTTTCTTTATTTACATTTCAAATGTTACCCCCTTTCCAGGTCTCCCCTCCAGAACCCAGTATCCCATCCCCTTCCCCCTGCCTCTATGAGGGTACTCCCCTTACCCACCCACTCCCACCTTTCCACCTTGGCATTACCCTACACTGGGGCATCGGACTCCCTCAGGTCCAAGGGCCGCTCCTCCCACTTATATGCAACAAGGCCATCCTCCGCCACATATGCTGCCAGAACCATGGGTCCCTACATGTGTACTCTTTGGTTGGTGGTCCAGTCTGAGGGAGCTTGGAGGGTCTGGCCAGTTGACACTGTTGCTCCCCCTACATGGGGCAGCAAACCCCCTCAGCTCCTGCAGTCCCTTCTCCAACTCCTCCATCAGGGACCTCATTCTCAGTCCAGTGGTTGGCTGTGAGCATCCACCTCTGTATTTGTCAGGCTCTGGCAGACCCTCTCAGGAGACAGCCATATGAGGCTCCACTCAGCAAGCACTTCCCAGCATCCCCAGTAGTGTCCTAGTTTGGCTACTGTATATGGGATGTATCCCCAGGAGGGGCAGACTCTGGATGGCCATTCCTTCAGTCTCTGCTCCACATTTTATCTCCATATTTGCTGCTGTGAGTATTTTGTTCCCCCTTCTAAGAAGGACTGAAGCATCCACATTTTGGTCTTCCTTCTTCTTGAGTTTCATATGATCTGTGAATTGTATCTTCGGTGTTCTGAACTTTTGGGCTAATACCCACTTATCAGTGAGTGTATACCATGTGTGTTCTTTTGTGACTGGGTTACTTCACTCAGGATGATATTTTCAAGTTCCATCCATTTGCCTGTGAATTTCATGAATTCATTATTTTTAATAGCTGAGTAGTACTCCGTTGTATAAATGTACCATATCTTCTGTATTCATTCCTCTGTTGAAGGACATCTGGGTTGTTTCCAGCTTCTGGCTATTATAAATAAGGCTGCTATAAACATAGTGGAGCATGTGTCCTTATAACATGTTGGAGCATCTTCTGGGTATATGCCCAGGAGTGGTATAGCTGGGTCTTCAGGTAGTACTTTTTTCTGAGGAACCTCCAGACTTATTTTCATAGTGGTTGTACCAGCCTGCAATTCCACCAGCAATGGAGGAGTGTTCCTCTTTCTTCATATCCTCACCAGCATCTGCTCTCACCTGAGTTTTTGATCTTAGCCATTCTGACTGGTATAAGGTGGAATCTCAGGGTTGTTTTGATTTGTATTTCCTAGATGACTAAGGATGTTGAACATTTTTTAGGTGCTTCTCGGCCATTGAGGTTTCCTCAGTTGAGAATTCTCTGTTTAGTTCTGTTCCCCATTTTAAATAAGGTTATTTAGTTCTCTGGAGTCTAACTTTTTGAGTTCTTTGTATATATTGGATATTAGCTCTCTATCGGATGTAGGATTGGTAAAGATCTTTTCCCAATCTCTTGGTTGCCATTTTGTCCTATTGACAGTGTCCTTTGCCTTATAGAAGCTTTGCAATTTTATGAGGTCCCACTTGTCAATTCTTGATCTTAGAGCATAAGCCATTGGATGTTTTGTTCAGGAAATTTTCCTCTGTACCCATGTGTTCAAGGCTTTTATCCACTTTCTCTTCTATTAGTTTCAGTGTATCTGGTTTTATGTGGAGGTCCTTGATCCACTTGAGCTTTGGACAGAATGAATCAATTTGCATTCTTCTACATGCTAGCCTCCAGTTGAACCAGCGCCTTTTGTTGAAAATGCTGTCTTTTTTTCATTAGATGGTTCTAGCTTCTTTGTCAAAGATCAAGTGACCTATCACCTATCAAGTGACCATAGGTGTGTGGGTTCATTTCTGGGTCTTCAGTTCTATCCCATTGATCTACCTGACTGTCTCTGTACCAATACCATGCAGTTTTTATCACTACTGCTCTGTAGTACAGCTTGAGGTCATGGACGGTGATTGTCCCAGAAGTTCTTTTACTGTTGAGAATAGTTTTTGCAATCCTGGGTTTTTTGTTATTCCAAATGAATTTGAGAATTGCTCTTTCTAGCTCTATGAGGAATTGAGCTGTTATTTTGATGGAGATTGCATTTTATCTGTAGATTGCTTTTGGCAAGATGGCCATTTTTACTTTATTAATAATGCCAATCCATGAGCTTGGGAGATCTTTCCATCTTCTGAGGTTTTCTTTGACTTCTTTCTTCAGAGACTTGAAGTTCTTGTAGTACAGATTTTTTACTTGTTTTGTTAGAGTCAGACCAAGATAATTTATATTGTTTGTGACTATTGTGAAGGGTGTTGTTTCCCTAATTTCTTTCTTAGCCTGTTTAACCTTTGAGTGGAGGAAGGCTACTAATTTGTTTGAGTTAATTTTATATCAGACACTTAGCTGAAGTATTTTTTATCAGGTTTAGGAGTTCTCTGGTGGAATTTTGGGGGTCACTTAAGCATACTATTATATCATCTGCAAATAGAGATATTGTTACTTCTTCATTTTCAATTTGCATCTTTTTGACCACCTTTTGTTGTCTAATTGCTCTAGATAGAACTTCAAGTACTATATTGAATAGATAAAGAGGGAGTGGGCAGCCTTGTCTAGTTCCTGATTTTAGTGAGATTGCTTCAAGTTTCTCTTCATTTAGTTTGATGTTAGCTACTGATTTGATGTATATTGCTTTTACTATGTTTATGGATGGGCCTTGAATTCCTTATCCTTCCAAGACTTTTACCATGAAGGGGTGTTGAATTTTGTCAAATGCTTTTTCAGCATCTAGTGAGATGATCGTGTGGTTTTTTTCTTTGAGTTTGTTTATATAGTAAATTACATTGATGGATTTCCGAATATTGAACCATCTCTGCATTCCTGGGATAAAGCCTACTTGATCGTGGTGAATGATTGTTTTGATGTGTTCTTGAATTCGGTTTGAGAGAGTTTATGGAGTATTTTTGCATCAAAGTTCATAAGGGAAATTGGTCTGAAGTTCTCTTTCTTTGTTGGGTCTTTTTATGGCTTTGGTGTCAGTGTAATTGTGGCTTCATAGAACAATTTGGGTAGTGTTCCTTCTGTTTTTATTTTGTGAAATAGTTTGAAGAGAATTGGCATTAGGTCTTCTTTGAAGGTCTGATAGAATTCTGCACTAAACCCATCTGGTCCTGGGCTTTTTTGGGTTGGGAGACTTTTAATGATTGCTTCTATTTCTTTAGGAGTTATGGGAATGTTTAGATGGTTTATGTGATCCTGATTTAACTTTGGTATTTGGTATTTATATAGAAAACTGTCTATTTAATCCAGATTTTCTAGTTTTGTTGAGTATAGGCTTTTGTAGTAGTATCTGATGATTTTTTAATTTCCTCAATTTCTGTTGTTATATCTCCCTTTTCATTTCTAATTTTGTTAATTTGGATACTATCTTGTGCTATCTGGTTACTCTGGCTTTTATCTATCTTGTTGATTTAATCAAAGAACAAGTTTCTAGTTTTGTTGATTCTTTGTATAGTTCTTTTTGTTTCTACTTGGTTGTTTTCAGTCCTGAGTTTGATTATTTCCTGCCGTCTACTCCTCTTGGGTGTATTTGCCCTTTTTTGTTCTAGAGCTTTCAGGTGTGCTGTTAAGCTGCTAGTTGTATGCTCTCCCTAGTTTCTTTTTGTAGGCACTTAGAGCTTTGAGTTTACCTCTTAGCACTGCTTTCATTGTGTCTCATAAATTTGGGTTATGGGTTCATTTTCATTAAATTCTAAAGTTTTTAATTTTTTATTTCTTCTTTGGCCAAGTTATCATTGAGTGTAATGTTGTTCAGCTTCCATGTGTATGTGAGCTTTCTGTTGTTTCTGTTGTTATTGAAGACCAGCCTTAGTCTGTGGTGATCTGTTAGGATGCATGGGATTATTTCCATCTTCTTGTGTCTGTTGAGATCTGTTTTGTGACCAATTATGTGGTCAATTTTAAAGAAGGTACCATGAAGTACTGAAAGGAAGATATATCCTTTTGTTTTAGGATGAAATGTTCTATAGATATCTGTTGAAACTATTTGGTCAATAATTTCTGTTAGTTTTTCTGTGTCTCTGTTCAGTTTCTGTTTCCATAATCTGCCCACTGATGAGAGTGTGGTGTTGAAGTTTCCCACTATTATTCTGTGAGGTGCAATGTGTGCTTTGAGCTTTAGTGAAGTTTCTTTTATGAGTATGGGTGCCCTTGCATTTGGAGCATAGGTGTTCAGAATTGAGAGTTCATCTTGGTAAATTTTTCCTTTGACAAGTATGAAGTGTCCTTCCTTATCTTTTTTGATAAGTTTTGGTTGAAAGTCTGTTTTATTCAATATCAGAATGGCTACTCCAGCATGTTTCTTGCGACCATTTGCTTGGAAAATTGTTTTCCAGCCCTTTACTCTGAAGTAGTGTCTGTCTATGACACTGAGGTACATTTCCTGTATGCAGCAAAATGTTGGGTCCTGTTTATGTACCCAGTTTGTTAGTCTGTGTCATTTTACTGGGGAATTGAGTTCATTGATGTTAAGAAATATTAAGGAATATTGATCATTGTTTCCTGTTATTATTGTTACAGGTGGAAATACGTTTGTGTGGCTATCTTCTTTTGGGTTTGTTGAAAGAAGATTATTTTCTTGCTTTCTATAGGGTATAGTTTCTCTCCTTGTGATGGAGTTTACCTTCTATTATCCTTTGTAGGACTGATTTGTAGAAAGATATTGTGTAAATTTGGTTTTGCCATGGAATATCTTGGTTTCCTTATTTATGGTAATTGAGAGTTTTACTAGGTATAGTAGCCTGGGCTGGCCTTTGTGTTCTCTTAGTGTCTGTATGACATCTGCCCAGGATCTTCTAGCTTTCAGAATCTCTGGTGAGAAGTCTGGTGTAATTCTGATAGGTCTGCCTTTATATGTTACTTGCCTTTTTTCTCATACTGCTTTTAATATTCTTTGTTTTGTGCATTTGGTGTTTTGACTAGTATGTGATGGGAGAAATTTCTTTTGTGGTCCAGTCTATTTGGAGTTCTGTAGGCTTCTTGCATGTTTGTGGGCATCTCTTTCTCTAGGCTAGGGAAGTTTTCTTCTATAATTTTGTTGAAGATATTTACTGGCCCTTTAAGTTGAGAGTCTTCACTCTCATCTATACCTATTATCTTTAGGTTTGGTCTTCTCATTGTGTCCTGGATTTCCTGGATGTTTTTGGTTAGGAGCTTTTTGCATTTTCTTTGATAGTTGTGTCAATGTTTTCTATGGTATCGTCTGCAACTGAAATTCTCTCTTCTATCTCTTGTATTATGTTGGTGATGCTTATGTCTATGACTCCTGTTCTCTTTCCTAGGTTTTATATTTCCAGGGTTGTCTTGCTTTGTGATTTTTTTTATTGTTTCTGTTTCCATTTTTACATCCTAGATGATTTTGTTCAATTCCTTCACTTGTTTGGTTGTGTTTTTCTGTAATTCTTTAAGTGATTTTTGTGTTTCCTCTTTAAGGGCTTCTACCTGGTTTTGTTTTTTGTTTTTGTTTTCTCTTGTATTTGTTTAAGGGAGTTATTTATCTTCTTCTTAAAGTCATATATCATCATCATGAGATATGACTTTAAATCAGTCTTACTTTTCTTGTGGGTTGGGGTATCCTGGGCTCACTGTGGTGGGAGAATTGGGTTCAGATGATGCCAAATAGTCTTAGTTTCTGTTGCTTATGTTCTACCTCTTGCCTCTCTCCATCTGGTTATCTCTGGTGTTAACTGGTCTTGCTGTCTCTGACTTGTCCCCCCTACGAGCTTGCCCCCCTACAAGCTTGTGTGTCAGTACTCCTTGGAGACCAGTTCTTTCTGCGAGAAATTTGGGTATGGAGAGCTGTGGCACAGGGTCAGCTCCGGGGTGCAGATGGAAACTGGAAGGTTCCTGTGTCTCTTGTTGGCTCTGGGTGGGTCCCTATTGGACCAGAAATTCGAGCAGAAGTGGTGGTCTTACCTATGTTCACAGGTGTGTCAGCACTCCTGGGAGACCAGCTCTTTCCCAGTGGTATTTGAGTATAGAGTGCTGTGGCACAGGATCAGCTCAGGGTGCAGATGAAAACTGGAAGGATCCTGTCCTAGGCTGCTCCTTTGTCCCTGTGTCCTGAGGGCTCTGGGCAGGTCCCTTGGAACAAAAGTGGTGGTCTTACCTGTGCTCACAAGTGTGCCAGCACTCCTGGGAGACCAGCTCTCTCCCAGTGGTATTTGGGTATGGAGAACTGTGACACAGGATCAGCTCTGAGCGCAGACAAAAACCGGAAGGTGAGCAGGGATTTCTAAAAGATGGTTTTCCCTGGAGAGATTAAGACAAAGACAGGGTCAAGAATTTCACTTAAAAGTAAGAAGACTAACAGAGAATTAAATAAGAGTCCTTTTCTTTGTTCCATTTTGGAAAGAGTAGAACATGCTATGAGTTCATCAGGAGTAAAGGATGTCCCACAGCTGAGAGTGGAGCTGTTTGTGGAAGGAAAGGCCGGAAGGTGATGGAATGAGATAGCAATCATGGGTAACAGAGAGGAGAAACTGATTCTTACAACTCTCAGCATCAGTAACAACACTCATTCATTTCACTGTTAATATCCGATGACCATTCAGCTTATTTCTTCATAGTTACTATTTCATTTAATCCTCAGCATCTTCTTTGAAATAGATATTACTGTCCTCATTTTCAGTTGAAGAAACTGAATCTCACAGTGATTAAGTGCTTGTTCTAAGTCACACAGCCATACCTGATGCTATCCAGATCCAAGATTCATTCTGACTACAGAGTGCCTGCTAAGTAATGGACTGTGGACTGGGGGACAAAATAAGATCTGAACTACAGGGGCAACAAAGATGTAGGAGGCTGGATTTCTTGAAGAGAGGAGTGGGTGGAGGCCAAGAAGTGAGCAGACAGAAGAACAAGGGTGCAAATCAGGTGGCTAGGCAGGGGTATCTCATCTGAGTAATCACTGGCCTCTGTGACTGTGGGCAGCATCCATTGATCCATGGATCCTGGCCCATGGGATTAGGAGGTGTATGCAGCTTGCTCTACTTGCTGAGCATTCTCTGAGGGTTTCTACTGTTAGATCAGTAAATGTAGAGGTCCCTGAAGGAACTGGGACATCAGGGATGCTGGAGAAGACAGGACATAGCAGGTGCTGAAGACTTTGGTGTATAGAAGAAAGTGAGGAGGATATCCCTCAGTTAAGACAATGTGGTGGTTTGACAAAGAATGGTTCTCACAGGCTCATATAGTTGAGTGCTTAAACATCAGGAAGTGACACTGCTTGAGAGGGATTAAGAAGTGTGGCCTTGTTAGAATAGGTGTGACCTTGTTGAAGAAGTGCAGGGGGTGGCTTTGAGGTTTCAGGTGCTCAAGATAGGCCCAGTGTCTCTTCGTTCTGTCTGCCAATCCAGATGTGGAACTCTCAGCTCCCTCTCCCTCACCATGTCTTCCTCTGAGCCACCTTGCTCCCCACCATAATGACAATGGACTAAACCTCTGAAACTGTAAGCCAGCCCTAATTCAATGCTTTTTCTTTGTAAGAGTTTGCCCTGGTCATGGTGTCTCTTCACAGACATAGAACACTGACAAAGACAGCCAGCAGTGTGGGACAGAGTGCATCAAAGGAATGGAGACTTTTACATAGTGTGGAGAGTCCTAATTGAGAAACAGATCCCGAGGGCAGAAAGACTCCTCAGATCTCTGGCCTTTCTGATGAGTGACTTCCCTGAACTAGTAGTGTCTTAAGACTTTAGGAAAGAGTCAAGTCTCAGGAAAAGTAGAGCATTTTAAGATACTATTTACTAAAAGGAGAAAACTTGTCACCCTGGGCTGCCTATTTAAATGATGTGAACCCTTCAAGGTGTGGTGTCGTGGTGTGCGGTAGCATTGCTGTTTGCTAGAATATGTTCCTGTTCTTAACTGCTCTGATGTTCCCAGGCAGCATACAGAGAGAGAGAGGGAGAGGGAGGGGGAGGGGAGGGAAAAGGGTAGGGGGGAGAGAGAAGGGGGAGGGAGGGGGAGAGGGAGAGACAAGGGGAGGGTGAGGGGAAGGGGGAGAGGGAGAGGGAGAGGGGGGAGGGGGAGGGAGAAGGGGGAGGGAGAGGGAGAGGGAGAGGGGGAGGGGGAGGGGGAGAGAGAGGGAGAGAGGGAGAGAGGGAGAGAGGGAGAGAGGGAGAGAGGGAGAGAGGGAGAGAGAGGGAGAGGGGGAGAGGGAGGGAGAGGGGGAGAGGGGGAGAGGGGGAGGGAGAGGGAGGAGAGAGAGGGAGGAGAGAGGGAGGAGAGAGGGAGGAGAGAGGGAGGAGAGAGGGAGGAGAGAGGGAGAGAGAGGGAGAGAGGGAGAGGAGGGAGAGGGAGAGGGAGAGGGAGAGGGAGAGGGAGAGGGAGAGGGAGAGGGAGAGGGAGAGGGAGGAGAGGGAAAGAGTCTTCTTATAGAGAATGTGTAAAAATCTTTCACCTTTAAATTTTTCATTGGTCATGTTCTCATATATTGATCTTATATAAAAGCCATGATGTCCACTGTACTTGGAGGCAGAATCTTTGTCTTATGGTGCTATAACAAATACCTGAGACAGGATATCACAACATTCATTTACTTCTCATTGGTCTGGAGAATGGGAAATCTGTGATCAAATTCAGAGAGTTTATGAGTCACTGTCCCACTGTCCTAAGCCTTCAGTGTGGAATGTGTCCCTGTGTGATAGGTGCTAGAAAGAAATCCTGTGTCTTCACATAGAAAAAGAGACAGAAGTGTGTGGGCCAACTCCTCAAGTGCTTTTCTAAGGGTCTGAGCCCCTTACTGACTTAGCCCTGTCTCTTAAGGCCCTGTCTCTTAAAACTACCATGCTTGTGACTGAACTTCAACATGCAAATTTCAGGACTCCCATTCAGCTCCTAGGGCCCGAGGAGTACATACAGAGCAGTTAATAGAACAGTCATAATCCAGTATGACTGCTGTGTTCCTTTATGAGAGGAGGAACTTTGGACACAGAAGAAAGGTCAAGTAAAGATCAAGCTTCAGGAGAACATAATCTCAGATCCCAAAACTCTGAGGAACTCAGCAGCTGAGCCCCCAGTCCTCGTGCTTTGTTAGAGTAGCCCAAGCAAGCACAGCAACCTCCCTCTGCTTTCTCTGTTCACAATGGCTTCTATGTAGACTGATGAGAACTTATCTTCATAGTGTAAGCGTAGGGAGAGGTGCTGATAGTAAGGTCTGGTTCCCTAATTGGTTCTTGATTTGTTCAATAAAGGAAGTCGGGAGCCAGTTGCTGGGCTGGAGGGACAAGTGGGATTTCCTGGTCCCAGGAGGAAAAGGGAGATGCAGGGAAAGAGAAGGGGCCTTTGGGCCAGGCTTTGGAAGGAGTACACAGCTATCATGTAAGATAAGATCTCAGGGAGACCAGGGGCCTCCACCACTAGTGGATGGCCAAGGAGGTAGGAGGAGGCTGGCTGACACAGGGGAGGAGATACTGTGCCCAGCAATTGTGCTAGTAGGCAAATTCTAAAGCAATAAAACTGTCTGAGAGCAAAGGTGGGGAAAGAGAAAAACTGGGTTTGTGATGGTGGCTTGGTAGAGCTACATCTGAAGGAACAAAAGAGAAGCTGGGAGTGGTGCTGGTGGTAGCCAGTCCCAGAGCTAAGCCAGGAGAGACCACTGCAGGTAGAACCAGTATACATGTACACACACCCACAGTGGCTGTCCGTCAGGCCCATGCCATAAGCCCTTATTTTAGCCTTATGCCTCTGATTGTTTTGAAGGATGAACTCAAAGAGTTGCAAGTCTCTGTGACTGAACTGGTGGGCAACCTTCCAGGAGGGGGTGGGTCCCTGTGTGGATTCTGAACACAGTTCTGTGCTGGGCGGTCAGCTTTACTCTCTTCAAACATCAAATGGCAGTGTTCTCCAGCCGGAGACATCCTGAACCTGTCACAGCATGTAGGCATGAAGCGAACCACATGAAACGAAGCTCTCTTGAACCCAGGCTAGGCTGGGCCGACCTGCCTGTTTGTTTTTTCATGCTGTTTTCTTTTAATACTTTTCGGTATCAAAGCCCTTTGCTGGATTGCTTTTGGTGCAGCACTGAGAAATTTTGTCTCCAAGCAAAGGTCATTGGATCGGGGTTTTGGATTTAGTGACGGTGGAGGCTATAATTTTTCTTGCTGGCAGCACTGCACTGCTGGAGAAAATTATAAAAGAGACATTGTGCCTCTCTGCTGCATATGCTGAGACCAAGGAAATGGATTGAACGGAAAGTGACGCTTATCCGACTTTGAGTTGTTTTGCCCAAATGAGGGCAAAACAACCTTGAGGGCCAAGGAGAATCATCAGGACTATGAATCAATAAGGCTTGGGATTTTAACCATGCTCATTGAATCCTAATGCTGATGATCCCCCCCCCCCCCGCCCCCAAGTTCCCACCACCTCATTAGCGTTTTGCATAGAAATGTGCTTCAACCCTCTAGGCAGCCACTTAGCAACTTCACCTGGCCTTAAATGCTGACCTTGGCCCCTGCCCTGATGGCCTGGCATGCAGTTCATATGCATGCTCAGAACCCTGGGCTGGCCTGCACACAGCTGGCCTGAGCTGGGTTGGCTGGGGCAAGCTGTGACTGAGAGACTGAAATAAGGGACCCAAGTGCTATTTTCTGGCAAGAGCCAGGGAGCCCCCAAGGAGAGTAGACTGAGGAATTTATTACCTGACTAACTTTAGATGAACCCCGGGGCGACATGACATAGCATGGGCAACAGTACAGAGAATCTGGCCTGGCTTGTTGCCTCATGAAGTGGGCACTGGTATGGAACCCAGGTGTAGATAACCAGACCTAGCCATAGACAGCCAGTAGTCCTTAGGATGACTGCCTCCAACAGAGCAAAGTCACTGTGCTTAGGCAGAATGGAAGGGCCCCAAAGCTGTGGCTGACCACCTGCCATTCTGAGACTTCAGCAGCGGGGCTCCTAAAATAGAGGGACAGTGTCCAGAGTTTGTGGGCACCAGGCTTATAAGCTGGAGATCAGATATGGCACCTGAAGGGCTTTTGAAGCTATGTTCAAGGTTGCTCCCCAACCCCCAACTCTGGGATCAAATGCATCTACACAGGCCAGGGAAATTCTCATGCCAGCGAGCTGAGAAGTGATTCCGAAGCTGCCAGCCAGGCCTGGAGGCTCTCTGCAGGTGCCAAGGGCTAGAAAATTGCTCGTTCCTAATGGAACACCGCCTTTCCGTCCCCATGCCAGTTCAGCTCTAATACTTCCCCGTGATAAAATTAGGCTGTGGGGACTCTGTGCCCTCACTGCACTGGCTGCTTCTATACTACATGGAGAAGTGGAGAAAACTTAGACATGGATCCCAGTCCACGGATGGTGACAGTGTCCCTTTACTTTCCCAGGCCTAGGGTAAGCCAGAGTCTTGGGCTGTGTGCTGGAGTCATATGTAATCTGTGATAGGTTTTAAAGGAGAAAGAACTCATGGTGGTGATAAATGTGGACTTCCCTAGAGCATCAAAAACTGGTGCTGTCCGGTTTTGGCTGTAGGGTCGTGACTTGGAGCCCAAGTCAGATAGATACCAGGTGTGAAGTACCCAAACTCTGAAGGGCAGAGCTGCTAATCAGCAGTGCCCACACTGGCTAGCCCTGAGAAGGCAATGCACCTGGGCATGTCTTGTAGTTGTTTGTCTTTAGATCTGATGCCACCAAGAGTGATTTGAAGAGAGTGCTAGGGCTCACGCCATAGAGGGGTGACCCACACTTCCATGTTTCTTTAGTAGTCTGTCAGATGTGTTTATGGAGGACACCCATGTGATCCTGTCACTGTCACGTGCAAGAGAGCAAAGGCTCCCACGCTTTGCCCATGATCTGAGGCCCGAGCTTTGGGAAAGCCCAGGCTGGTCAGTTCACACAGATATCTCCATAGACCAACTTTCCTCCCTCTGTTACCTCACTTCCGTTTATTTCCATGTCCAAGGAGATCTTCAGAATACTCGGGAGATGGGTGTTTCTCATTTTACATGCTAGAAAAACTATAGCCAGAGGAATGCCTAAGAGTCTATTGAAACAGCAAGTGGTAAGAAAGATGGGCCTTAGGTTCAGATTGTCCAGCCTTATCATCACATCTTCTTCCCGCCACAATTAGAGGTTTTCAAGCCGGGGAATAAAAATAATAGAGTCGCTAAGTGATGGAGAATGAGCAGCCTCAGAAGGGACAAGCAGAAAGGTGAGGCTGGGGATGGAGGGATGTGATAAGAGAGCTTGCCCAATGTGCGCAGACACTAATTCCTTCCCCCCCCCCAAGGAAGAAAGGAAGAGAGAAAGGGATTTTGAGAGGGGGGGCTGTTTCTTGGGTAGCTGGGTGACTTCAGTGTTACATAGAAGTCTTTCCTGTACATCTGGAAGGCCTCTGGAGCCATGATCTTGCTGAGTTCTTCTCTGCTCCCTATTTTAATTTTTCATTTGGATGCTTTGCTTGAATAAAATATTCACACATATGTTAATCTCTTCCAGCTCTTACCTAGAGAAGAGAAAGAAATATGTCATAAGTACAAAATGCTGCTTATATGGTCAGGGCCTTGCCTGGTAAGAGCACTTATATATGCTTATATTGCCTGCTAAGTGCAATCCATGCCCCCCCCCCCAATTTGTCTACAGTGAGCTTCTCTTAAGTAGGAAGGACAAAAAATATGGGAACTGGACACCGTGCCTGACATGATGTTTTAGAGCACCTATTCAGCTTGTCACAGCTTCATCCCACTTCCCTGAGTGACTTGTTTAACTTTTGGGAGGTATCAGATGTGCTGTGGTGTGAATAATATTTGAACAAGAAGGAGATTATTAAGTTGCCAACTAAAAAGGAATTTGAAAGATAGCCCATGACTGTGTTTAAACACCCCTAGCATTAGCTTCCTTAGAAACCTCTTCACGTGAAGTGATCATTTAAAAACAACACTCTTTGTTCTGCAGGAGGTGCCCAGCTCCCGCCTGACAGCCAGCACTTAGGGGAGTGTGGAGACTCCAGACAGCCTCATCAATTGGTAGACTGGGCACTAAGAGTCAGGTACACTGGCTCTGCCTGGAAACCACAGGCTCCTGCCCTCAATGGACACGGGCTCCAGTTAAGTGCTTATGGTGTTAGGAGAATCTAAGAACAAAGTGGGTGCCATTAGCCAAGGCAGTGCTAGCTTTGGGTGCTTATGACCTGGACTCCCATTTTGTTTTGCTTTGCTTTATTTCTTTGTTTGCAAAAGGATAGTAAGTGCTGGCTAACACATCTGATTTCTTTCCTCAAACCCAGTTAGTTGGAAGAAGCTGAGAGGAGGAGATACCCAACTACAGAGTGGAGAATGTGTGGTATGTGCACAGTAGATAGCCTGGAAGAGCTAGGGGAAGGCTATGGGTGAGTGTGGCTTTTGCAGGTTACAAAGAAGACAATCTTTAATCGCCTGCAAGAACAAGGCACGGAAACTTAATTATTCCTTTCTTCAATTAACTTAGGAAGAAAACAGTAGTCTTCCATTAAATGAGACATCTTTTCAAATCAGCAAGCTCCTGTTATGTCTTGGTGTGTGTGTGTGTGTGTGTATGTGTGTGTGCACTCGTGTGCGTGCAAACTTCTGAGACTGGATATCACTCCATAGTCCAAGCTGGCCTTGAATTCAAGTTCCTCTTGCCTTGGCTTCTGAAGTCCTGGGATTACAGGCTTATATCCCAACACTTATCTGGTCTTTCTAACTTGCTGTGACCTTCATGAGAATACCAGAGATTAAGAGTTACCGAGGTTATGGTGTTTCTTCACAGCAATAAAACACTAACTACGACAAACTATGAGCCAAAATAAACCCTTTCTCCTTTAAGATATTTGTCAGGGTATTTTAACATAGCTCCAGAAAACATCACAAAGATATCATGCCTCACCTCCCCCCGACCCTCCCCCCAAAAAAAAAAACACCCAGGAATGAGACTTTCTTACCATTATTTTATCCTGATCCCCAGAGCATGTTCTGGAACCAAAGAACCTTCATGGGAAATTATGAGACCCTGAAGCTGGGGCACCAAGCTTCACTCTACACACACACACACACACACACACACACACACACACACACACCGGGAAATGGAGACAGAGCTCAATTGTGTCAGCAAGCTTCTCTACCTGTGTTATACCAAGTTCATGATATGGCCTCCAGCGAATTACTTTCCTCAGGCTGTCTGGGGAATGTCCCCTAATTAAGTCTGCTTGGTCTCAGCTTACCTCTCCTATATAATGGGGAGAGATCCTAGAGGTACATACCAGTTCTCTTGGCCTGAACCCCTGTGTAGGGAACAAAGGATTATAAGGGTCAATTTATACTTCAGCCATATCGATATCTGGCATGGGCCAAGATGGCTAATGCTTGGACACTTGGGGTTCTACGAGCCCTAGCAAAACGGTTGACAGAGAATGTCTGGGGACTGCTCCCCACAGTAAGTGGTGATATAATGTTATATAACTGTTTTGGTCAGAAGTCCAGTTCTGTGTGATTTTGTATAAGCACGGCCTTGAAGTGAGAGCTGAGAGCCTTTGCTTCACTTTCACGAGCCTGCCTGTGTGCGTCTGACTGGAAGCCTGTGAGCCTAGCCTACCCTCCGTGCAGGTTGTGTGCCCATATTCATGTGTGCCTGTGCCTACATGTGGTTGTTAGGTGCCTATAAGCATCTGGCCTGCCCAGGAGCCTTCACTGGAGTGAATAAATTACGTCTTAGCGCCATAGAACTTTCAAAATCTCTTCAAATGCCTAGCTTGCCGTGACCCTCCTCCTTTCTTGATATCAGAGCTTAGACCTCACACCCCATTGCTGACAGCATCTCCCTTTGGGTAGAGAGAAGATGCTACAAATGCAAACATTCCTAGTGGCCTTTTAGCACTGACTAGAACCACAAGAAGTAAGTATATCCCTCTCATTTCTCTATGACTTTATTTAACCCCCCAAAGATAGAATGTGCGAATTTGCCTCTACTCCCATGTCCTAACTCGTCCAATTGGAATAAGTGTGTGACACTTAAATTTTGCAGGATTTTTTTTTTTTTTTTTTTTTTTTTTTTTTTTTTTTTTTTTTTTGTGAGCCCATCTAATCAATTCCCTTTTCTGTTTTTTCAAGAGTTACACACAGTATTGGAGAGGCATCTTTTGGATGTCTGCCCCCAAGAGCCATCTCCATGTGATTAATTCCACAAACATTAGCTGACCGCCTACTCAAGCACGTAGCCAGTACTGTGCTTGGCACTGGGGATAAAGTCACGAGCAAGGCCGTGTCTGTACTTCCTTTATATATGTAGTTTGGCCACAGATAAAATAGTCATAGGCTCTGATCTAAGTTGAAGAAGAACGGAGTAGAGAGAGGTGGTTAATCCGAGCATTTAATTAAGACCCACTGGGCACTAAAGGCCCAGCTGGAGAGCTGACACTCAAGCTGAGATCTCTGGGGAGAGACAGACTGAGCCACCTCCATCTCCCACCATCTGGTTTCTGAAATCCAGAAAGGATTTTTGCTACATTTTCTCAATTTTCTCAACTCCACCTCTTAAAACAAAATCTCAACCCTGCTTCTTAAAACAACAACAACAAAATACCACCCAAACAAACAAACAAACAAACAAAAAAAACGGGGTCTTGCTACGTAGCCCTCCCTTGTCTCAAACTTGCCAACCACCTGCTTCAGCTTCCCAAGTGCTGGAATTATAGGAGTCTGGCACCACATCCAGCTTTATACACACAGGAGTTTTAAATACTTTAAGGCCACTGCTCCTAAGTCGTGCACACTGGCTCCTTCTAGATGTTTTCTAATGCAGGGTCCAAAACCGACACACACATCTTTCCAAAGAGCCATTTCTGGAAGACATAAGTCATCTTTGTGCCGAGGCAGCTCGTAACACCACGGCAAGCATCATTATTTACCTCATACTTCCCTTACTCTTCACCACCCTTATATTCTGTCACTCCCGGCAGGATTTAAGGGCCACCGAAAGCCCCTAAATCACTACAGAGCACTTTCCTACTGAGAAATGATCTATCAGGAATTGCTCCCAAAAGGATGGATAAGCCATAGAAGTCAGAATTTCTCAGCTACCCATTTCTCTGACAAGGAGAAAGTTCTAGAAGTTAGAGCTCTCATGGTGGACTCTATTTAACTAGATCAGCTTGTGGTGTGGAAGGGTGACCTAGACTCATAGATAAAACCCTTGAGCCAAATTTTAAAAGTAAAAAAATCTCTCTAGGAGCTTTGCTTTGAGCTTCA
Source organism: Arvicanthis niloticus (assembly GCF_011762505.2). Taxonomy (NCBI): domain Eukaryota; kingdom Metazoa; phylum Chordata; class Mammalia; order Rodentia; family Muridae; genus Arvicanthis; species Arvicanthis niloticus. The sequence continues at coordinate 72,586,493 of NC_047665.1, read as the reverse complement.
GCTGACATATTTTTATCAAGACAACATAGGCAGCAAAGAGCCAATAAAAATTATATTACTGGGGCGTCTTCTTTTATTGCTATTAGGGCATTTATTCCATGGAAATTGTTACCTTTAGGGTAATTATGCACACACCCTGACATAATGGAGACCACACCCATGTATGAAATATCATCATTTTGTATGTATGCTTTCAAAGGGCCAAGCAAATTTGTGTCTGAAGAACCGGATATGTTAGTGCATGTTAACATCATTTGACTTTTACAGAGGGAAAAGAGACACATCTTCTGTGTTTCGATATTGAACAAGAGGAAATGATGCAGCTAATTTTGTAGCAATATTGACCAGTACTATTCATTTTCCATACTTCTCTGACAAATCAAATATGTTATGGAATACTGGTTTCCATTGAGAGTGCCCTTCCTCCATTCCTAGACTCAGGACTGTGAAGGGTGTCTTGGCAGAAGTGTACCTGCAAAGAGATCCTTATGTTTTGCTTTGTGCAATTAGGACCTTCCAGATAAGGATTATGACTACTCTGGGGCCAGCTCCTCAGTGGGAGGGGTTTGTGCTGTCTTCAGTGACCTGGGCATTTGATTTGATCTTCAGCTCTTGAGCTCTCCCTGGCCACAGAATACCAGTCCCCCTCCTTGCGACACACATGGAGACGGGTTTAATGGTTTGTCCCGAGGCCCTATCTGAGACTGGAATCAAAGCTGACATTCAAAACAAAGAACACCATCATCATCCGTACAGAACAAGGAAAGCCATTAAAAGCTGAAGCAGGACTTGTGTCGCCACAGAGGCCAGACAGGTTTTTTTTTTTTTTTTTTTGGTTGCTTTTGTCAGACAACATACTCACAGCTTGATAATTGGGGCATGGTTTACTGGCTAGGGGACACGCAATGCTGAGTCATCTTGCCTAGCATTAAAAACCCCGAGGCAACCCTGTGCTTGCTGCTTCTACTTAGGGTCCTCGTCTGTTGAAAGCCCCTGGTCGTCCTCCCGCAGGTGTACTGCAGCGTCTGTCACACCTGTAAAAGGATACATGTTGGTGTAACAAGAGAGTGGGGACTGGAGACCCAAACATGAAGACTAACATGTGAAAGCAGCCAGTTGGTAAGGGAAAACGGAGCCCTTGACCACCTAGACTTCCTTCAGCAAACAGAGCACGCTCAGACCAGGTCCCAGAGGAACGCTGAAAAGCCTTCCCTACCTAGACTGCCTTTACCCAACAGAACATGGGTGAGAATATACAAACATGGAGAGGAAGGTGTTATACAAATGTCCTCTAAGAAGGGTCAGGGGCTACAGGGCTCTCCTCTCAGCTCACTAGCCAGCTCCCAATCTTGGGATCACTTTTCCTTGCTTAAGAAGCCGTCTCTGTCTCTAACCACCTACCCCTGGTGTAGTCCTGCTAAACCAGGTTCAGGTCCTTGTTCCTAAGCCTGTTTTCCTGGATAGTGTGGGACTTCTCACTCTCTGAAGGCTACTCCCCATTCCCTGTTCGCTGACCACCCTAGCAAAAGGCCTGGCCTTCTCTTTCCCTTATCCCCGTCGCCTTCCACCATGCACTGCCATCTTGCCTGCCCTACCGTTTTTTTCTTTCAAACACTAAGAAAATTATTTTTAACCTTCCTCCTGAGAACATTTCTTTAAACTTCTTTATTAATAAGATTTTTTATTATGACATAATATAATAATATCATTAGTATTATTTTAAAGCATTATTAATGAGACCCCAAAAGGGACAGACCTCGGTTTCCCTAGTAACCATGGGAATTTAACCAGCACTCCGGTTACCTTTGTGGATGATGTCTGGAAGCAATTGAATTTGGTTCTCAGTCCTCTGGATGTCCGGTTGTTATACATATGAGCTCCAACCTTGCATATGTTTCAATACCAAAAGCTACTTTTTTCATCCCCTCCCTCCTCCCTCCTTCCCTCTCTCCCCAGCTCTCTCTCCCTCCCTCTTTCCTTGTTTTCCTGCCCCTCCCCCTTTCTCTGCCTCTCTGCCTCCCTCCCTCTCTCCATCCTGCCTTCCCTCTCTCCCTTCTCCCTTCCCTCCCTCTTTCCCTGCCTCCTCTCTCTCCTTCCCTCCCTCTCTCTGTTCTTCCCTCTCTCCCTCCTTCCCTCTCTCCCTCCTTCCCTCTTTTCCTGCTTCTCTTCTATTTTCATTGCTTCTTTCCCTCCATTCTTTTTTTGAAAAATATTTTTTAAAAAGAATCTCTTTTTTCAATTTAAAGATTTCATTTAATATAAATATAGGTGTTTTGCTCACAGGAATGACTGTGCACCACACATACATGCCTTGTGCACACAAAAGTCAGAAGAGGGTATTGGACCCTCTACCCTCTGAACTGTAGTCACAGAGGTTGTGAGCTGCTCTGTAGGTGCTGGGAGTTGAACTCAGGTCCTCTGGACGGTCAGCCTTACCTGCTGAGTTTCTCTAGCCCCGTGGAACAAATCTCTAGCAGCTCTCTAAGAGTCTGATGGTTTGCTCACGGTTTCTCATTTGCCACTGCCCCACCCACCCACCCCCACCACCCCAAGTGCACCTGCCAAGGCACCTACAGTCTTAATTTTTAATCACTGGCTGTACAGATGAGAACATAGAGATTCAAGTAAATTCAAACACTTTAAAATGTCTTAAGCTACGATCCCTGCTACACTTGAGACTTGAAGCCAGATTGTCTCAGTTTGTTTCCTGGTTTCTATTCTTTCTACAGGTCCTGTTACGATGTATGGAACTAGATCATGTACATTAAAATCTAAGGGAGGAGTCAGAAGTGTGGCTCAATGGATACAAACATTCATTCATAAGATATATTGTTGATGTTTATCAAAATGAAGAAAGCTGCTGGCTCCCTGGAGGTTCTGATTTTGTATCTTTTTTGAGGAGAGACAAGATATGTATTTTGACAAATAGCTCAGAGACATTGTGTTTAAGAGACCTCAGATCATAATTTGAGAAACACACAAATGGGGGCATTATTTGTTAGTATCTCTTATTGTCCTACCTCTAAGGGGTAAACATAGCACATACCCAGAACAACAGCTTGAGTTTGAGCATGAGACTGGGGTGAGAAAAGATAGAAGCTCCTATCCTGGGGCCAAGGTCAGGGCAGTTCAGTCTCAGACAGCCATCATGTGGGACTTCACCTCCCAGCACCAGTGCTTAGAGCTGTGAGTAAAGACCAATGAGCAATTTTCCTGATTGCCCAATGAGCAATCAGCACTCTCTCTCTCTCTCTCTCTCTCTCTCTCTCTCTCTCTCTCTCTCTCTCTCTCTCTCTCTCTTTCTTTCTAGAAAGCAGAAGAATGTCAAGGAGCTCTGGAAGCCCTAATATCGAACAACACAGTTTCCTAGTCAAGATATTTGATGTCACTGTCCGGCCTGCCAGATCTGTTGAAAACATAGAATGTTTCTTAGACTGTGGTTCCCAGTTTGACTCATCAGGGCCCCCAACCCAGGAGTCTTGCTCAGATACACTCTGTTGGCCTAAAAACCCCTAAATGCTACTAGCCTTCATGGTCTACTGAGGGTCCCGGATCTTTTGTTTGCCAACAGTTCCCCAGGGGAGATGCCAATGCCCTGCCCTGAAACAAAAAAGACACGGTCACCTATGTGGCTTCAGCTCTAAATCAAACTCTGACTTTGGAGTTCCTTAGCTTTGATAAAACACAAGCCCTATGCCTCAGTTAACCATTTATTGACCTTTGTGAACTGTGCCCACGGCTAAAACCAGGCAGGAATGTCCCTTAATGGTTCTAAGTATGCTTGATGACTTTATTTTTTTTTTAAGAGTAAAGGTCAGTAAATGGATAGATCCACATTTTTTGATGGACACTATTTATGCACCATGTTCTCTGCCACTCCAGAGGTCTCTAGGAGTGTTTCCTTGAAAGATTATCTGAGGGAAAGACTTTTCCCCAAACCAAATGACTCCTTCTATTGACACAGATGTAGAAGCTCCAAAGAGAAAGCTGCTGTTTTTCCCTGTCTGCCTTTAACCTTACTAGTAAGTACATCTACCCTGCTGCAGCTATAGCTGTTGCCATCGCCACCATCTTCACTGATGGTGGAATACAGCCTTTTCAGCCTCCAACCTCATGGGCTAAGCCGCTCCCAGGTTCTCAGACTCTCCAATGCTCAGATAATCACTGTTGGGCTACCTAGCCCATAACATGTGAGCCTATCCATTAAGTCTCCTTCATGATTACGTATTCATTTACTTGGGTTCTGTTCCTCTATAGGACTCTGGCTGGCACAGTATTGTGTTTGTTTGTTTTAATTCTTTAATAGGTATCACTTACTTTGTTTTTAAAAGACAGAAATCATCCTGGTTCAAAGTGGATTAATAAAGATGATGGTGTTTCAATTTGTAGTACGTTACAACTCAGCAATTAAAACTCCAATTCTGGACTTTAGTTTGACTTCCTTGAGACTCCAAGATAAGCACCAGCATGAGCTTCTATCTATGCCTTGGCCCTTACCTTCATTGGTGGAATTACTGAGTCACCTTCTGGGATACTTAAGATCCAGTGCCCACCATTAACCAATCTCCATGGCCAGGAGAGCTTGAGGCACACGCTCTCTCAGGCTGCAGGGGGCTGAGAGTAAGCAGACAATAGAACTTAGTGACAGAAGTCGTGAAAAATAGAACTGGTCAGAGAAGAGGAACAAATAAAAAAAAATGCAAAGAAAGGGGTACAATAAAAGAGCAGCCATGGGTGGGTCATCAGAGTGAATAGGGACGTGGGAAGACCACAAAGGGGTTTGACTGGACAGGAGGAATCAGGAACACCTTCAATGACATGCTTAGAAAGACTTCATTTTTTTTTTTTTTTTAGATTTATTGTGGATGGAAAAGTGTAGTTTTGCACAAATTGTGAGTTATTTAGTTTAGATGTGTCATTGCTGAGCATAGGGAAAAGGGTTATCCCTGTAGAGTTAGGCCCAGCCGAGCCAACTCTCTCTTGCCTCTCCTGTATTAGACATTGAACTTCTCGATTCCTAGTGTCAGTTCAACTTCAAATCTATGTTGCAATTCCTAGATTACAACGTCAGGCTTGAGACATCACTGCTCACTATCCTTGTGACAGTCTTCAACAGGTGGAGTTGGTTCAATGATCTAAAAGTCTCCTTCTAAAAATGCATGTGCACATTGAGAAACCTGGCCTCAGTTGACCTTATGTTTGAATGTCCTTGGCATTCAACTATGACAAACCACACCTGAGAAACTGAGAGGACTAGCCTTGAAATCATCTAGTTCATGTTGGGGTTCTGATTCTGCATGGGGTCAAGTCAGCTGAGACCTGAGAAATTCCACTGTGTATTGAGAGCCTGAAGCCCTTGTCACCTGGCCAGCAGGTAGCTAGCCAGCTTAGTTGGCCAATTAGAAGAGACTCTGAGAAAGCCAAAAGATGTCGAGAAACTATGCCTTCCTTCAAGTGGTTCAGCCCATGGCCACAGGCCCCTCCTTTCTACAGCCACACGGCAGCCCATCAGCTGCTTTTAATCTCCAGGGCTAAATGGAAGCAGAGAAACTTGCATCACCTGACATCTGATATTCATTTGCAAATATTTATTTCCTTGCTGAACATTATAAACCCTAAGGAAGCAAGGACTCCCAGTCCACCAGTGTGTGTGTCTGGGTAGCACACAGATGCTCAATCAGTGATGAGCATTTGATATTCTCATACATACATAGGCAAGCGAGGGAGTGAGTTACAGGGAAAATCTGAGCTAAATAATGTGGCAGGAGCTGAATGGTGAAAATGAATGAAACTGAGAGTATGATGGAGGCGGGGCTTTCGAGGCTGCTTGGACGAGAGAGTGTGTGGCAAAGTAGACTAGAGTTCTGTGAGCAGATTCAGATGGGAACAGTATTGAGACAGTACTGGTGTTTGTGAGACTTCATCTGTATATAATACCTAAGTCACTGTCACCAAGAGCCTGACAAAAGCAACTTAAGGGAGAAAACGTTGATTTTGGTTCATGGTTCAGAGGTATTATCTATCACATGAAGAAGCCAAGATGGCAGGAATTAGTCACCTTGCATCTGCAGTCAGGAAGCAGGAGGGAATGAATGCTGTGCTCTCTCTCTCTCTCTCTCTCTCTCTCTCTCTCTCTCTCTCTCTCTCTCTCTCTCTCTCTCTCTCTCTTTCTCCTTAAATACAGTCCAGGACTCAGGAAATGGTGCTGTTTGGTTTTAGTGTGTGTCTTCTCACTTACTGACTTACTGTTGACCTCATTAGCATAATTCCTCACAGATACATGCAGAGGCCCAAAAAAATCCCACTAATATTCCTGAAGGCTTGTCTACTAGATTTATTCCAGATCTCTGTTGACAATTTAGATTAGCCACACAGTAGGCTATTAAATGCTGGTAACATTTAGGTGACTTAAATAGCCTTGTAAATGCATGTTCACAATGTGCCAAGCAAAGCATTTTCTATGTATCTTCTTCTCCTCCCAAACACCGTTTCAGGGGATGAATCCTGGGGTCTTCCTAAATCTTAGGTAAGTATTCTACCACTGAGCTACTTCCTACACACACTAGTCCTGTATGCCTTATTCTAATTAAGCCTTATCACAATCCTGCAAAGTATTCATTCTTCCTATTTTATAGATAAAGCAGCTAGGGCTCAGATAGGTGAAATAATTTTCCAAAATAATCGGTGAAAAGCCTGAACTCAAAACTCTGTTCCTTGACTCCCAAGCCTGGTTTGTCTCTTCTATTCAACAAGTAGAGTCCTTGTGCTCACCATAGTATAAGCATCTCCACTTGCTAAATAGCATCTGCAGACACAAATCCTGCTGAACATTGTCTCTGTCTGTGAGCACACGCATTTAACTAGATCCCCAATGTTACACAGTTAATGATTCCATTTTCCCCCTTTTAATGTTAGAAATAACTCAACAGAGACAGCCTTGGCACATAAAAAATGGTTCATGCTTTTTTAATTATTTCCTTAGGATAAAATCCTGAAAGTGTTCTTACTTCAAAGACTGTAAATGTTTTGAAGGCTTTGATAGGTGCTGACAAAATGCCTGAGGGGAAGTTCATACACACTTAGGCTCCTTGTCCTATGTGGGATTGGCCTTTGTCATCCCACTTGCCAACACTACAAATCGGCAATCCTTGACAGTCTTTGGCAGCAGGTGTACAGCACAGTGTCATTCCTTAATTTGCATTACATTGATTGATGAGTTTGAATGCCTTAAAAACATGTTTATTGGCTGTAGTTTTTTTTTTATTGTTAACATACATATATAATGGTTTGAATATAAAATTTCCCTTATAGGCTTAAATATTAAGAGTTCACCTTTCTGTTCTCCAGTAGTACTAATTTAGGATGTTCTGCAAACTCTGGGAGAACCCAGCTGGAGGAGATAGACAGCTAGAGTTGGGTGCTTGATGGACTTCTACTCCTTTCTTGTCCTGCCTGGGGAAAATAGTCATTGATAGTTTTACCAGGCTGTGAGCTTTAAGGTCTACAAAAATGACAACTCTGGCAAGATATGCTTCTTTGGCACACCATCTTTCCACCATGGAGCTATCCCCAAAGGTACAGGCCAAGAGACCATGATCTGAGCCCTCTGAAACCATGAACCAAAATAGGTTATTAAGTACTGTCAAAATGCCCCAGGTGAAGTTCTCATATAGGTAAGTTCCTCATCCTATGTAGGAATATCTGTTTTCATATGATTTGCCAGTACTACAAGTCAGCAAACCTTGTTAGGTTTAGGCAGTGGGTCTAAAACAGTGGATCATTCTTTAATTTGCATTACATTGATTGATGGTGAACTTTGAAAGCTTTAAAGACATAATAAGATGGGTCCTTTCATCCAATCTCTCAACCCATATTAGCAACCTTTACTGGGGAAAACAACATCCTTAAATTGTTCGTTCAACTTCAGGAAGCTTTACTACCTATGAGGGAGTCTCCTCTCTTCAGCAGTATTATTGCTTATATAATTTTGAGGCTGGGTCTGATGATTCTTATAAGTTTCAGGGACTCTCTGAGCCTTGTAAGTTGTTCCTTCTGAGCCTGGTAAAGTTAGCTTTCTTCCTGAGTCTTAAGAAGCTTCTCTATGCATAGAATATTTAAATTCATTATAATTGCTACACAATACACTGACACAACTTTTCCTCCCCTATTTTCTGTCCAGGATCTAAAAAGTCTGCTGTTTAGAAATGAACAATAAGAAAAAGTTCACTTTTATGGCCTTTGAGAGATTGTACAACATCTTCTAAGTTTCCAACTTTAAAAACAAGCCAATATATAATCAGTTTCTTTTAAAATGATCTTTATACAGGAACTTCCTCCCCTGTAACCCATCTAAACCATGCAGTCAGCTTGGGAACAAACATATCCTGTTCACACATACCTCAACCAAAGCTAAGAAGCCTAGTAACCCACCTGGGGTAGGTTCAGGTTCTCTGAACAGCATTTGTTTGGATCAGTTCTCATACTTGCACCGGGTCTTATTGTTATTTGGTTTAAACTAAAAGTTTGTAAAGGTTGTGTTAAAATATCTCAGAGATCTGAACCATTTGTAGAATAAACTGCTCACAATTTACTAAGCAATCACAGATAGCATAGAGGTAAAGTGCTGTTTTGATTAACTATTAACCTTTGCAAGAAAGGGAGAAAGGCTTCCTACGTCAGCATCTCATTATGTCCTCTATCCATGCATCTATTTTGTGCTGCTGTATTTCTGTCCTTGATATGAATCCCACTGAGTAGTCCTCTAATTAAATATAATGCACGGAAATCTTCATTCCTGTGATTACACTGTAGTTTTTCAATGTAAACAATGTAAACATTGTGCTTCCTTTGTTTTTTTGTTTCTAAAACAAACAAACAAACAAACAAATAATCCTGTTTTGTTTTGTTGTTATTTTTTTGGGAGAAGCAAATATAAATTACATTTTAAACTAGCCTTCTCTCCATTAACAATGTAAAAATTACATTCCTGGTTGCTTCCTGATGCTTTCAATTTTATATTGTTCAAGGTCCCATCAATGACTGCATGCCCAGCTTCATAGAGTAGACACCTTTGTCTGCCTGGTTTGCAGGACCCCAATTCATTGGAAATAAACCGACAAAACAATTTTATGAAATGTGAATGTTTCTGACAGAAGGAGGTTTGTTCTGGGTGGGTGTCTGACAGCTCCATTCTCTGCAGTCTGGATCTGTTCACAGACAGGATTGGTGTGACACTGTGGTGCAGTCTTTCAGACCTTCACCATGCTCAGACACAGAGAGTGGACATTCAGGGAGACTTGGTTAGTGTGGAGTCAGGCATGTCAGACAATTGATGATGAGCTGAAGAAGAACAACAAAAGGACAAGGTCCACAGTGTTTTACCAAAGATTCCAGAAGGGTTTGTAGCTGCATTCCCCAATATTTCATGGACACAGTCTCATAAAATTTAATCATATCCTCACAAAAAGTTTAAAGTTAAAGTACATAAAAATATGGAGGAAGCTTTTAAAAAGTACTCTTATGTTTTTCATTTCTGGATCTCTCTCCCTCTCCTTGTGCGTGCGTTCGTGTGTGTGTGTGTGTGTGTGTGTGTGTGCGCGTGCACATGTGCAAGTGCATGCTTATGAGGACTTGCCCTGTGTACATGGGCAGAGGCAAATCAACAGTTTGATTTGCCTTTGAGTCACTTCAACCTGGCTCAGCTGAGAGTCGTGACTGACTGGGGTTGTATTTGATCTGTGCAGTCAGGAAACACTGTGAGCCAGCTGGAGATGGAGTGCCTTCTTAAGCTAGAGATGCTGGACTATGGGGAGCAGGGCAGGGCAGAATGTGGTCCAGATGTGGCTCATTTGAGCATCACTTTTCCTCATAACCTACTTTACCACTGAGCTCTGCTCCTGGATCCCCATTCGACACACCTCATCTTGTATTCCTTGTTAACTGGATCTCTGTGGTGTTCACCCTACTCTCAATGGTCAGATCTTCAGGTTATCTTGACATCTTCCCCAGCCCCAAGGTTGCCAATGTCAGTGACTCAAGATGTTCTCAAAGCCCTTGATGGGATAGTTACAGCCAGTGAAGTCCAGTGGGGGTGCATGCCAGTTATTTTTACCATCACTGTAGCTAAACACCCAATACAAACAACTTAAAAGGAGGAGTCATTTTTGCTCATGGTTTCAGGGTTCAGGCTGAAGTGAACCCTGAACTCAGGCAGAGGACCGCTGCTTCTCCTCTTGTCTTTCCCCCGCCCACAGATGGCTCCTCTCAGTCTGATTATTCTCGCTGAAACACCCAGAGCTGAGCTCACAGACTCCTAGGGGATAGTGAACCCAGACAAGTTGAGCATGAAGTTTAACCAAACCAGATATGTTGTTGAAGGGCACCTGGGAGCAAACTCAGGGCACAGTGACTAGAGAGCCATCTTATACCACCTCAGGGCCTGAACAACGCTGTAAGGATACCGAAGTGCAGACAGGCACAGCTTAATGTTGACATACCCGGACTTCATGTTTTGTGAAAAGAAATTTGGAGTTTCTCTGAACTTCAACTGTAGGCCTCCTGTGTTTACGTTTAGTGTGGACTCTGTCAATAAGTAGACCCTAAGCAATCTCGTTATCAATGGAAAATAGCCCCATGCCTATTTCACTCAGATACTCAAGTCATTTCAAAGAGGGAATATTTTTTTTTGTTTTGATTACAAATAAATTTTGAGTTGAAATGTTCAATTTACATTTCCTGTTCAACGATGGGTTCACCAGCACCCTGGGACCCAGCTTTACTCACCAAACTCATTCACCTTATTAAAATGACCGTGAGACATTTATGACATCTGATGGAATCATCATATATTTCAAAAATGAAGTTGAAATGATGAGCTATTTCATAAGTGATATTTCCCCCTACAGTCCAAAGATACTCTTTCTCACTTGGAGTTTACACCATCGCCATTCTATGACTGAACCACGACCTTCCACAGCTAAGCACTAGACTGAGCAAATTAAATGAAGTGATTAATTTTATAGATAAAAGGTAGCCAAAGATTCGAGTCTCTTCTGATTCAGCCTATGAAGTCTATGTTTGCCCAATCTTCATGTCACTACAGACAACTATGAAAGTTTGAAATACAGGAACTTGGCTATAATAAAACTGGTCATTCCTGTGCCATTAATGAAGTTTTGCAAGATGTTATCAACAATGACTAGTTGAACTCGTTTCGTTAGGTTTTTATCAAAGCCAGCACCCTATGATGATCCTTTATGTCAGATCTGTCAGCATAAAAGCTACATTGCTGCTTTAACGTTTTCATGTCGTAAAGTAATATAATCCTCCCTCATATTCGACTGGTTGACCATTTTGTAAATAAAGTGCTGTAGTTCCCAATCTTTATTTTCTCAAGCATCGCTCCCCCAGCATTGGAGTGAGCACATCGATGATGTTGTTGCTGGCTCGTTCTCAGCATCTCTGAGATGTGTAGGCAGATGTTTCATTATAGACAGAATAAAGTTTAACAATATTCTCAGATGGGGGCCTTCCCTCTCACCTGGTTTAGAAGCACTTTAATGCCCTGACTTAAAGTAACCTATGTGACACTTGATGTTCTTCTCAGTTGTATGGGAAGCTCTCTGGGGTTTGCACTTGCTGAAGCTCAAATGTGGTTTTTTTTTTCCCCCAAAGTTCAGGAGTTAGAAAGCTGGTCCCCAGGGTGAGGATATATAGAAGCGTCATGGAAATTCTGAGAAGTGGGACCTAGGATGCCATCTTTATTGTGCATGTGTGTGCATATGGTACAAGTGCAAGTCTTTAAGCCCATGTGCGCATGTGTGTATGTGCATGTGGAGGCCAGAGGTTGATACCTAGTATCTTTCTCATCATTTTCTGCTTTATTAACTGAATCAGGGTCTCTCACTGAACTCAGAGTTAGCTAATTTGGCTCGGCTGGCTAACCAGCTTCCCCTCGGGCTCCTCTGACTCTGCCTGTAGAGCAGTTGAATTGCTGGTAGGCCTTTATGCCAACCTGGCCAATGACACTTGCCATGAGGTGACATAGCCAAAAGGGACCTTTCCCATAGCCTGCACACTGATTTGTGGATGTTCAGCCTGCAAAGTTGTTAGCTAAATACCTATATCTTCTCTTCATGAGGTTACATTGCCTTGAGCATTTCATTGTAGCAGCACAAAATGTACAAACACAGCTCCTGGGATTGCCTTGTTGATCACTGTGTGTGAGAATCTAGGTTGTGGCCTGGCTCAATTGAAATAATCAATCCATATTCATTAAAAGTCAAATCAGAAATGAAGTGTATCTAGGATTTTGCATTAAACTTGCTGATCATGCCAATTCACTTTCTAACATATCAAATCATATCAATTTGTTGGTTTCCTAGATTAACAACTGGGTCATGATACCCAATAATAAACAGAAACTCAGAAAGTTCAAGGTCAGAAGCTGACAGTGCTAAAAGGAGTGTATGTGCTGCTTCCACATAGCTTATTTATCAAGATAGACCAGGTCCCTGATGTTGCTAAGGTAACAGCCCTGTTGATAGCCTATGTGCTATCTGCAGTGAACATGATAGCCTGCAATATGAAACTCTGTACCTCCATGAACAGGCTGCCCCACTATCAGAGAGCAACCAGACTCCAGACTCACTCTTTGCTTAGCTTGGCTGGACACCAGGTGTGTAAAGTCTGGAGATAACATGGGCAAAGCCGGCATCTTGCTGGGAAATGTTGGCTGCAGTGTCACTGATGGCCAGTCTAAGCTTCTAGAGGCTTTATCTCTCCTTCCTACACTTTTATCTTGAAGGCGATACAATGAATTTAAGAGATGAAGGACTTTGCTGAGGGTCACATAGTAGGATCAAGGTTATCAACTCAAGGCAATGGCACACTTTATCCTGGAACCCATCCCAGACTTCACTGTGAAGGCCTAAGGGACAATGAGCCTGGACCCTTCCGGTCAGCAAAATCTGCCATTTCAGACAGTGTTCAAGTGGAAGGGCCTTCTCTTGGCATGGATACTCTGAGAGAGGACTCTTCCACTGCTCGTCCTCTGTGTTTGAGGGAGGCAGGTTCCCCTGGAGGCATGGCCTCAGAAGTCATGGTGCCTCTGGCTGGATGCTGAGGACTACTCCGGTTCTTCTGTGGCTCTCCCAGGATTCCTAGTGCCTAGCATCTTTCTCAAGCATTGACATTTGGGTACAGCATGTTCTCTACCTGGCTGATTTCTGTGCAGCTTCACTGCCTAATTCTTAGCCTTTGCCTATGCCCAATTCTGAGTTACCCTCTTCCTTACTTCTTCATTCTCTCTGAACACTTCAAGCCTTGCTTCTGATGGACTACCTTTACCCTCACAGTGACCTAAACCTCTGTAAAACACCAGGCTCACCCTTTACTGGAATGTATTTGTCTAATACTGGCTTTGGAATTTTCTCATGCACTATGAACTCAGATCCATATAGACATGAGGTTGATGTGTTCATGTTCGTTTATTAGCTCAATACTGGTTATTCAACTGGTCTTTCTGGAGGCCGGGAAGCACAAGGTTATAGTACCTGTATTCTATAGCAGGCTTCCAGCCACCATTTCAAGTGGATAAGCAAGACAGCCTAGCTAGTGCCCCTGAGTTCTTTCTATTATAATTTTGTTTAAAGTGTGTGTGTGTGTGTGTGTGTGTGTGTGTGTGTGTGTGTGTGAGAGAGAGAGAGAGAGAGAGAGAGAGAGAGAGAGAGAGAGAGAGAGAGAGACTAGAGGTGTTGAGCACTTTTGAGCTAGAGCTATGGGAAGTTGTGAGCTGCCAGATGTGGGTGCTGGGAACCAAACGTGGGTCCTCTACAAGGACAGTACATGCTCTTAGCCTCTGCTCCATTTCTCCAACTCCCTGATTTCCTTTATAATCCTGTTCTTAGGAGGTAATTATCACATTGGGTAACAACATGTGGACGTGATGGGCACGTACATTTAAAGCAGACCATTGAAAATGCCTTATGTTTACATTGTTCTCTCCAGTTCACAAGGCACCCCTATTCACAGATACCCCGGTATCTTAGAGTCCTGGCATCAGAATGCTCTTCCAGGGGTGTTAGCAGTGCCTTGAAGACCAGTGTTGGGCATGAGAGTGTTTTAAAATGGGAGATGAAATGATTTGGCAACTCATTATTTCTGCTCCTGTTTTCCGCCTTTAGACGCGGCTCTCCAGAGGGCTGCTTGCTCCTTTTACAAATGGAATAATCTCTATTTTTACCAAACCCAAAGGGCAATTGGCATCATTGAGAAAAATGCTAAGCTTCTGCCTTTTAACTTGGTGGCAGGCCCTTAACAGTGGTAGTGGGGGACAGAACCTGAGGATCACTGTGAGATAGTTTCTTACACACTTGTTCAATCATAGGAGATTAGAGTCCTGGCAGATGCGGAGACAAGGCACTGTGTGGGGTTTTAATATGTCTAGTGTGTGTGTGTGTGTGTGTGTGTGTGTGTGTGTGTGTGTTTGTGATGTACAAGCTCATGTGCACATGTACACATGTACATATACACATGTGTTTATGGAGGCTGCTGGATTTCTTCTTGGTTACTTTTCACTTTTGGAGACACAGGATCTCACAGAACTGTAGCTCATTACTTCAGCTACTTTGACTGGTACTGAACTCTGAAAGTCTGGCTGTCTCTGCCCTCCCTTCCAGGGCTGGGCTTCTAGCCATGCACAGCCACACACAATGGTTATGTGCATGCTGAATACTTGAACTCAGGTCGTTCTGCTGTGCAGCAGGCACCCTATCCACTGCATCATCTTCCCAGGTTTAACATGCTTCTTTTGTTATATGGGCAAGGGGAAGAGTTGAACACACATGTTTGAAAGAACTGGCAGAACTGGCAGACTTTCTGGGTTATGAGTTCAGATAAGCAGGACAGAGCAGTTGACATCCTGGCAGCCAGGAAGCACCACCAGGCTTCCTCACTGCTGCTCTCTTTTATCCCTTCCAGGCCCCCAGCCTGTGAGGTGGAGCCATCCACACTCAGAATAGATCCTCACCCCCTCAGTCAGTGCTCTCTAGAAACAATCTCAGACCCAGAGATTTTCTTCACTAACTCTAATCCAATCAAAATTGTTGACCATCAAAATCAACCATTGCACTTATCCACAGACTCTAGAAAGCCTTTAGCTGGACCCAAGTTCCTGGTGCCCTGCAGAAAGCACTGTGCTGTATTCAGAGATGCTTGAGCCTGGGTGCACACATAAACAATCTCTGGCTGTTTGAGGCACCATTATTCGGCCTATACTCTAGCATGTCCTGAACCCTAGCATGGTTTGCAGTACTAATTCCTGCATAGGAGTACAAAGGGTGATTTTTAACAGCTACTTGGTGATTCAAACCACCACCCAAACTCAGTACTTCTAAGTTCTGTTAATTACAAAAAAGAAAAAAAATAAATAAATCACAAGGAGGGTTTGTTGAAGCATAGATATTTGTGTCTACTCCCAAACAGCTCTGTCAGAACTGACAAAAGGTATTAGCTTTCAAGAGTATCATCACCTAAGCATGAGAAAGGCTGGAGCTCAGGCTTGCCCTGCAGCTCTGGCACCAGGCTAGACCCTGAACTATCCTGGTTGACCCCCATGCACAAGCACTGTTGGAAGAGCTGCCTCCATCACCCCACCCAATACCCAGAACACAGGCCTGTCTGCTAGTCACAGAAATGCCCAGGTCAGAGGCAGGACCTGGCCATAGGCTTTAGTTATGCTGTAGTTGCTAAATTATGCTGATCTGATATTGAACTGGGCATCCGCTAATGAGAGGCAGGTGGATAAGAACAATCTCCAGTGAGACACTCTATGACATGCCTAGCTGGGACTCTGCTTAGCTGCTACATCCATACTCAGCCAGCTCATCTCCTATGTATCCACATTCATTTAACTCGTCTGTCTGTTGTCGGCATATTCCGTGTGAGGCAGTCCCAGACACTGTGAGGTAGGGTAACAGATGCAGTAGGCAGAGATGGAAGTTACCACGGAACTGTGCCATGCATACTGACCTGGTGAGAGAGACGATGACAAGGGCTAAGGAATTCTATGTATGCATGCGTGCACACATACGCACACTTTAAAATACACAGAGCCATCACTTTTAAGGGGAGGTCGAGTTTAATAAAATCAAAGCATGTGCAGGATCTGCATAAATGGGATGTGGACAATGATTACCTATTTCATTGACTAAATATGGAAGCGACAATAAGCTAGAAGCTGCCAAGTGTTCTTCAGCTTTAAACTTCCGTGAGCTTTTCTTTTATTTGTACACAGAGACATATGAGGACATGTCAAAGAACTTTAAGATGGCACTCCAGGATGTTTGGAATGGTGCAAATTTCCCCTTTTTTTCTTTGTCCCCTACCCCCATCCCTTCCTTCCTCATATTAGGTGTGTGTGTGTGTGTGTGTGTGTCTGTGTGTGTCTGTGTGTGTCTGCGTGTTATTGTGAGTTGAACTCAGAGCATCATGTGAGCTTAGTAAGTGCTCTATTACTGATCAACATCCTCAGTGTCCCCTCCACCTCACTTTATATTTTTATTTTAAACAGGGTATCCTTAAGTCTGCCTAGGCTGACCTTGAACTTTCTACAGGCCAGGGAAGCCTCAATTAATCATCCTCTTGTCTCGGCCTCAGGTGTGTGTCATCAGGCCACGTTGAAGTGGCACATTTCTTGTGTACTTTCTGAACCTGCTACCCGTATCACCGCCTGCCTATTTCTCCCCTCGTTTCCCCAGCACAGCAGCCAATGGTGGCCTGCCACTTACAAGCTATACTGGACAAACCTGGTCTAAGCAGTGACTTCCAGGGAAAGAGTGTGTCTCTGCAAAAATAACAAGCTCTCTTCAGCTACCATGCTTTTGACTGTGAGTCCAAAAGCTCCACTTGATAAGTACTGCCTGCGGAGAAGGCACAATCGACGACAGGCAGAGCAGCCTCTTAGCCTGGTGCAGAGAAGAAAATGCCTTAAAGTCCAGAATAGTCCTAGTAGTCAATGTCCAAAATCCAGTCTAAGGGCTGAGACAGGGGGATCACAAGTTCAAGGCTAAGCTTGGCCACATCCTTGAAAAATGATTCCTAAATCAGTATGGAAAAGAGTCCTTGCTTCCTGTGCTGGCTGGAAGCCAGGAGTGCAAAGAACTTCAAAAGCAAAGGAAGTTGTAAGTGGGTCACCAGAAGCCCTGGAGCTTCAGTGTTCTTGTTGCTGGCGACTGGTGCAGAGTTAGCACCACTCTGCACGGGACATGAACCAGTTTACCTGGATGCTGTATTAGTAGAACTCTGGCAGGGGTTCCACCCTCAGCGGCAGTCCAAGCACTGTGCAGAGCCATCTACATGTGTCAATGAATGCAGGATCACTTTTCCTTGTTGATTCTGGGGTGAGTATGTGAGGATGTAGCCCCCTCCCTGTCTTTCCTTATTGCACACTGGTCTGAGGTGAACTGAGTAGTAAGGTAGCCTTCAGGGGAGGGTGATGGGAAGAGTTCTGGAAAGTTTCTGTTGTAGCTTCAACCAGAGATGTCCCCCACAGGCTTGTGTGTTGAAAACTTGCTCTCCAACTGGTGGTGCTGTTTTGAAGGCTGTGGGTGTTGGAGAGGTGGGGCTTAGCTGGCAGCAGTAGGTTATGAGGACCTGACCTCTGAAGGTTAACATAGCCTTTGGTTCCCAAGACACTCTGCTTCCTAGTGCACAGTGAAGTGCTCTCTGTCACATGATCACATCGCAGTGTCTTCCCTGCCTTGAGCCACTGAAATTTCTCTGAATCCACAAGCTGAAAACATCTTCTCCCTTAGGATGCTGCTGTCAGAATTTTGGATTCATTGACCTGAAAGTAACTAGTAAATCAAGTAGAGAGACACAGATCTCTTTTTCTTTAAAGTTGCTGCTGCCCCTTTCCTAATCCCTTAATCTCAAGGCTTTCACTGTCCTTGGACCTTCAGGTTTGCACATCTCTCTGGGTTCATTTTCTCTAGCTCTACAGCACTTATTGAACATTTCCAACAACCCTGGGAAGTATAAGAGGAGCTAGTTTTGAACACACAGTTCCACAGCTGGGAGTCTGGGATAGAGTCTGAAATTCAAACTAGAAAATCACACAGTCCAACCTCCCATTTGCGTACATGATGGAGTGGCTCTTCACAATCCCTAATAACATGCTTGGTGTTGGCTGTATTAGTTTGGAACATTGGATGGGATGATAATCATAGATTCATCAGGTAAATGTAGCCAAAATCAAGTGAACACAAGTGTAGGGCTGCTGTTTACTGTAGTTAGAGTGAGCAATGTCCCCCATAGGGTCTTGTATTTGAACATTTTGTTCCAAGTTGGTGGCATTATTTGGGAAGGTTATAGAAACTTTGAGAAGTGAAGAAAGTACAGGCTTTGAGGTTTTATAGCCTTGCCTACTCCATGCTCTATTCCTGCTTCCATTGTGGAAAAAAATGTGATGACCCAGTGTCTTCATTAGGGTCTCCACTGCTGAGAAGAGACACCATGACCAAGGCAACTCCTATAAGGAGCAACATTTAATTGGGGGTGGTTTACAGATTCAAATGTTCTATCCATTATCATCATGGCATCAGGAAGCATGGCACCTTCCAGGCAGATGTGCTGGAGAAGGAACCAAGAGTTCTATATCTTGATCAGAAGGTGAAGACGGTTTCACAGGCAGCTAGGAGAAGGATCTCAAAGCCCACCCCCCAACAGTGACACTCTTCCTCCAACAAGGCCACACCTACTCCAACAAGGCCACACCTCCTAATAGTGTCACTCCCTGGGCAAGCATATTCAAACCATCACACCTGGCTTCCTGCTCCTGCTATTAGTCTTTCCCCTCCATGATGGACTCCACTCCTTTGGAACCCTAAGCCAAAATAACCTCTGTTCTCCTCTAAGTTGATTTGGTCACAGTATTTTAACACAGCCACAGAAAAGTGACTGATAAGTGACTATGATTTATATCTTAATTGTGAGGGAGTATCTACAGGGTTTAAGCTAAGCTTCTGCTTGGTGGTTTTGTGAAGTAATGGAGCTTCTAAGAGGAGGAGCCTAAGAGGATGTCTTCCATGTTTCTTCAACGGAGACTGTGCGGCCCCAGCCCCTTCTTTCTCTCTTTCACTATGAGTTGAACTGTCTGGCCCTGCCACAGGTGGCCTCTTGAATTGTTGTCTTACCCAGTCAATAAGGACAGCTGTTCACAGACTGAAACCACTGCAACAGTGACCTGAATGATACCTTTCCTCTTTAAAAGTCAATTCTGTTTGTAAGGCACTTGTTGCAGTACATAAACTCTGACTACTACCGGGATTGTCGTCAGGATTTGGACATGTCATACCGATTTTTTTTTCTTACATTAGAAAAGGGAACTGGATGATGAGTCAAAGTTCAAAAAATTTTACAAATGTGTGGGTGAAAATCACCTCTGCAGACCTGTAGTAGAGCTCAGAGGAAAAGCATTTATCTAGTGCCCATGGTGCTTTAAGTTCTATGATCTTATACCCAACATTGTACACCGATTATACCCCATCAAGCAAAACCAAACCAAACCAAAACAAGCATTCCTGAGGACTTTTAGTCATGGACATCCTTTTCCTGCTCACCCTCAATCCTTGTGGTTTGTATAACAAGTTATATCATATATATATATATATATATATATATATATATATATATATATATATATATATATATATTGTTGCTATGATAAGACAACATAAGGGAGGAGAGATTTATTTTAGCTCACAGTTTTGGGGGTTTTCATTTCACCATGGCAGGGAGCTGTGGTACCGCATCTCGCATCCCAGTGTGGGAGTGTGTGGTGGTTGTTCACATCACAGTAAAGCAGGAAAAAGAGAGCACAACATGAGCCCAGGGCCAGCTGTGACCTTCAAAGATCACATGCTCGTTGTCCATGTCTGCCAGCCAGGCACTCTGTCCCAAAGGTCCTCAGCCTCCACCGATCCAGATCTCCTGTCACCGAAGTAGAAAGCCCACATCATAGACCGAGTTCCCTCCAGTCCACAAAGCTGTCCCATGGACCGAGTTCCCACCTGACCCAAAAGGCAGAAGGACACGTTGTGAACCTTACCTGCCACTGCAAACATCTGGCCAGACCAGAGGTTAGTGAAGTGTGTGTGTGTGTGTGTGTGAATGAATGCTATCCCATCTCGCTAATTTTTTGTCTGTTGCCACTTACAAATAAATAAACTAGTGTTCCTTTGAGTTTTGAGGTTTTCTTCCCACCTCTGTCCGAAGTCACCATTTGCAACACTTTCCTTACAGCATAGGTCACAGATAAACCCTCACACAATGCTCCCCCATCCCACCCCACCCCTGCCCTCCACATTTGCCTTCTAGATCATTGGATCCCACTGAAGCAAGAGTGCCACCAGGGACATTTGTGTACAGACATACAATAATAATGATGATAAAACAGAATGTAAAGGTAATTATAATTATTGAAGCCTGGTTTTGGTTGTCATGCTATGCATATTGTTTTTTAAGAAAGTAGTTAATGAGACAAGTCAGATAAATGCTATCAGCAAGACTGACTAGCAGACAGAAAGACTTGTATATTAATAATGTGACACCTGACCCCCTGGCACCCCAGAATGCCCCCAAAGGTTCTTCCCATGGGGGAAGAGGTCTCTGGCACACTTGGTGGTGAGGATCATAGAAGACTTTGTGAGAACCAGAACTGGAGCCCAGTCAGAGGCTAATGTTCCATGCCCCTAGCTTGATAGAGCCGAGCTTGGACAAAGTATTTAATATTGACAACAGAGTCTAAGGAGACAGCCAATTTTATGTCTCCATATCCCTGGGTGAGAAAAAAAAAAAAAACACAGAAAATCACCTATATATTGTTTACAGGGTGTGTCCACAGTCCCAAAGCTAAGAGGATAGGGATCAAGATGCAGCAGTCCCATCCGATTTGGCCATTGTACTAGTTAGGGTCCAAGTTGATGCACAGACATCTGGAGCTGAGTAGGGACAAAGCCCTTTTGTTTCACAAGCAGCACTACCTTGAAAGCTGTGTTCTGTATTGTTATTTAAAAGCCCCAAAGTTTTGGTGGCATTAGGGAATTCTCTGGAAGGCCAGATCCATGGCAGGACTGTTATGGGTAGGGTGTTTTTCCAATGAAACTTTTGTTTAAATAGCTATCTGCTATGTCCTCAAAAAAACCCAATTCTTTTCAAATTAAATTCCATGTCTCCCATTCTTTGGTCACTAGTGAACTGAGGGGGTTGGAAGAGAGACAAAGGCAGATCCTGGGACTGAGAACCTGCAGTGAGGCCTTGGAAGCCTGGCTCCTGTTTCCCCTGCAGGCAACCCCCTTAAAGAGTATCTGAGGCAAGATAAAAGACAGACATCAACCCGCCTGGCTCCAGGAGATCTGACGCTGAGGGGAAAAGGAAAACTCAACCAAGATTATCCTGAAGCTCTCAGATGCAGCTACTCCAAGTTCTGGTGAGTCAACAGAGAACGCTTGTTCCAGGAGTTTCAAGGGCCGGTTTGGGTCAATGTCATTGCGAACAGTGGCTAGGATGGAGAGCAGCATGCCAGAAATGAAGAGAGATCTCTGAAGAGGAACTTTGGAACACTTGTAACCTCCCCCCCCCCCCCCCCATGAGAGGAATTAACATTTCTCAGTCAGAGGATCCACTTGCTAGATTATCAGTCAGAGAAGGAAGGGAGAAGCTGATTAACATTCCTCAGACCACATGGAAGGGAACCCATCTGCAGGTGGAGAAGGCCCAGAGCACATAGACACATTCCACAGGACATACCAACCCCTGCCACCTACAGACAAAGGAGGTCCTTGCCGCCTCCTAGAGACCAATCAGTTTAAAAAGTCACACTTTTCTGCCAATCACATTGTGCCAAATGGTTGCTGCCCTAGGGACTGTATAAAAGCTCACTGAATGAGAGACACAGGGTCGCCTCTCCTTTTGGGGTGCAGGGTGGCCCTAGCATGCTGGAACATTAAAAAAGAAAAGGAGAGGGAGGAGGGAGGAGGAAGAGGAGGAGAAAAAGAAAGAAGAGGAAGGAAGAGAAGAGCAAGAAGCAGAGGAGGATAGAGGAGAAGAGGAAGAAGAATCAAAACCTTAATTGGTTCTTTCAGGGGGTCTCCAGTAAACTAAGGTTCTCTCCTTTTCTTCCTCCTTCTACTTCTTTTAGAAACAGGGCCTCACTATATACCCCAGGCTAGCCTTGAAATCAAGGCAGCTCTCATGAATTAAAGAATTAAAAATTCTTTTTCTTTCATGTTCCCTGTTCATACTCCGCCCACTGCACAGGATGCTCATGCTCTGGCAAAGATCCTGGATGCTAACACGGCCATATGTCTTTGTTTGCTCAGCACATACTGCTCTGCAGTAATTATTAATAGCACCAACGTTTGCTGTCACAGGTACCTTTGTTGAAAAATAAGTTATTTGGCGTCTATAGCAATACCCTCCTGATAGCCACATCTGAACACTTCTCTTCTTTCTCCACATTTCTTGGCCACTTTGCAGCATTTAACAGTGTCAGTCAATCCTACTGTCCTCCCCTGGCCAGCTGGACAGCATTGTCTCCTGAGTCTCTGTTGCATATTTTGTTTTAATAAGATTCTCTTTCTTTCCTGCTTGTATTGTGCCCTGAGAGTCTTGTCACAGACTCTTGGTGCTTCCTATGTGCTCCTGGGAGTGATCACCCATCCCCAGGTTCCCAGTTCCAATCTGTCAGCTGAAGAGTCTCTCTCTGTGTGTCTCTCTGTCTCTCTGCCCCCCCTCCACTCCCATTTTCTAAACCTTTAGTTCTGTACTCTCCCTAAGGAGTATGGCGCCAGACCCTAAAGGCTCTTCTTCCTCCATCCCATGAGACATGGTTAACAGTATACATTTTGATCGGTGTTGTTGCTGTGGCCTTACTGTGTCCAGTGCCCCACAAGTTGGTCAGTCACATGCTAGATAACTCTCAGAGCTGTGGATTAATGAGTATATCTAAAGCCATTGCACTCTAGAGGACATTTTTGCATCAGTAGCTAACCAAAGCAGATTTCATTCTGAGAGGTCACACCCATAGGAAAAACTTAGCACGTGTGATAACAGCTTCTTGAGTGTCAGAGAAAGCTTCATCAGTGACAGTAAAGGTTTTACAGGGCTGGGAAATGGCTCAGCCAATGGACTGCTTGCCTTGTAAGCACAAAGAAAGTTCAATCCCCAGAACCCACATAAAAGAGTCAGGTTCAAAGTCAGTGGTAAGTGGTGCACTGTTCTTGCAGATGACCTAAGTTTGGTTCTCAGCACTCACACTGGGCATCTCACAGGGGATGTGCTGTCCTCTTCTGGACCCCATAGGCACAGTACTCACACATCCACGCACAGAAGACTCATCTGCACATAATTTAAAGTAAAATATTAAAAACATAAGCCAGGCACAGTGACACACAAGTTGATTTTCCTCAAGCTGCAGACAGGCAGATACATGGGGCTTGCTAACTAGCTGTCCTAAACTAACTGGTGAGTTCTAGGCCAGAGAGAGACAACATCAAGGAAAGGGTTAGCTGATACCCAATGAATGATACCTAAGGTTGTTCTCTGGCTTCCACATCCACATTAACATACAAACACATGAGGCATGCCTGTATGCACATGCGTACACACACACACACCATGGTATTGGCAACTGAAACAGTGATTGCAGGTGGTACTAAAGACATTAGTAAAGCCATAATTCATGAAAACCTGAACTCACTCAGACAAGATATACTTTTGAAGTATTAAAAGCAGGAAATGATTCGTTGTGTGAATAAAGACCTACAAGAAAGAATAGGCAACCTGGGCTTTAAAAGCCCAACAGCCATGGACATCTAATGCTCTCAGCTTCTAGT
The DNA here is from genome assembly GCF_011762505.2 of Arvicanthis niloticus. Classification (NCBI taxonomy): domain Eukaryota; kingdom Metazoa; phylum Chordata; class Mammalia; order Rodentia; family Muridae; genus Arvicanthis; species Arvicanthis niloticus. The sequence continues at coordinate 72,562,599 of NC_047665.1, read as the reverse complement.
GCACAGGTGGCCCCACAGACAGACAGACAAATTCCCAGTGCTCCCATACCTGGCTGAAAGATGGTAAAAGTGAAAAGAGCAGTCTAGGCCCACAACCCTAGACACTGAAGGAGTAGGAAGTTAGTCTCCAGCTGGAGTCCAGATCCAATGATGGAGAGTCCTTCATTCTCACAGTAGGGTCTGGGAGGCGGCATCAGGTGAGAGTGTTCACAATCCTGCCACCTAGAGCTCCTGAGTCTCTCCCCTGTCTCCCTTTCTTCCCCTTTTTTAGAGGAAGCATTTGCTTCTGCATTGTGACCCCATATTCATCACTGAATGCGGGTCGCAGCATATTAACTGTTTAGTGTTGAGGTCTCCGAATCAAGAAGCACATTTAGCTGGTTGTGGTGGCTCAGGACTATAATCCCAACGTTCAAGAAGCATGAGCCTGAACCCAGCCAGGACTAGAGTGAGTTCCAGGCTATCCTGGGCTATAGAATGAAACTGTTTTCCCAAAACGAACAAAGCAAAACAAAATCAACCAAAGAGTGAGCCACATTTGGCTCCAAGGTCAATGTGAAAATGTTGGCCTTGGAGATGTGCTCTAAGACTTCAGGGCACTAATGCTCAGGAGTCCATTTCACAGACAGGAGGAGGATGTTAACGTGAATTTCATTACAGGCTCAATCTTCACTCTGCTTCGCCCACGCCACTACTGCAGCTTTTCATAGAGATGGGAACCTCCCTTCGCCTTGTCTTTTAGTTTGGACATGGCCATGTGACTGGCTTGGACCAATAGGAATGGGTAGTGCTAGCCACGCCCATCCTGAGCTCTGTCAGTAGAAACTTTGTGCTTTACTTCCTGTCACCCTGCACATCTGCCACTGCCCGGACAGGGCAAGTGTCTGGAGATTCAGAGACACGCTTAAGGTTGCCTTGGAATCTCTGTGGAATTTACATTTCAGCCAAGCTCTCCTTTCCTCATCCATTCTTGCCATCAAATCCTCCCTAGCTGAGACTTTAAGACAGCTTTCTTCTACAGCATCTAGCAAAACACAGATTTGGAAACTGTAGAGAGCATGGCTGAACAGAGGCGTGAGCACTACGTCCAAAATCATAGCTGGGCGGCAGTGGTGCACAAATCTCAGCACTCAGGAGGCAGAGGCAGGCAGATCTAGGCCAGCCTGGTCTACAGAGTGAGTTCCAGGACAGCCAGAGCTACCTGAGAAACCCTATCTCAAAACAAACAAACAAACAAACAAAAAATAACAATACAGTTATAGAAGCTATAAGCATCTTATAAATTCAAGGTCATTTTTCTCCCTTTGTTCCCCCTGGGGGAAGCTTAAGTGACAGTCCCCCTCACAAAGGGGACGGTTTAATCAACAGTCTCCTCCCTGGGTGCTTGTCTTAATTGACAGTCTCCTTTCACTTCATGCTCAACTGCTAAGGGCACAGCAATGAACCAAGCATACACCTCTCTTGTGGAACTGACAAGAAGAGAAATGCCAAACTGGCAAGGACTGGTTCATACTCTGGCTGGGGCAGCCTTATCCAAACAGTTATTCTTTTTAAAATATACTTTTTATTTACTTTTTGAAAATGTCATACATGAATATAATATACCTTAACCCTGTCTACACTCTTCCCTTCCATCTCCTCCTAGCTACCCCAGCACAGTCCCTCCTTTCTTCCTCTCTCTCTCTCTCTCTCTCTCTCTCTCTCTCTCTCTCTCTCTCTCTCTCCTCTCTATATAACCCACTGAGTCCAATTAGTGCTACCCCTCTGGAAAAGTTACCCTCCCTCACCCTGGAGCTCATGGCTCCTCTGCTAGGGATGGATCCTTGGGAGTCCCTCCTCATCCATGCTAGAGTGTTAACTCATTTGATCTCCTGCAGGGAACCACATCTGGAGCCTGTGTGTACACATGCAGCGGCTGTGCTGTGTCCAGAAGACAGCACTCCACAGCTGTCCTTTCTTTCCTCTCTCTCTTACATCTTTTCTCCTTGATGTTCCTAGAGCCTGGTTGGTGGGGACCAGGAAATGGCTGATATACTGGCCAGTTTAGAGTTAGACACTCAGCACTTGGACCAGTTCTATCTCTCCACCAATTGCTGCCCATGGCAAACAGAAGCTTTCCTGACCAAAGCTGAGAGCAGCCTGCTCACGTTTGGGGGGTATAAACATATAAGCACGTGTGTTTAAAAAGCAAGCAGAGGTCCTTTGCTTTAGGTATGTTGTAGGCTTGCTGCAAGCAACGTGTGGGCCTTCTTGGAGATACACTCATTCCCACAGGCAACTGAATTTCATACATGTGGGCGGGAGCGTGTGCAGCCCAGCCTGATGCTGTTTTGCTCTGGGCACCTGGAAGACATTTTGGGTTCCTTGGTTGTTTGGTTTCCTCCACTTTCTCTGATTATGTACAAGTTAATTGCTACACAGCCTAGCAGCAGAATTTTATTTTGAGCACAATGGTACATAACCTCTTACTATCTTTCGATCCCCCTGATAGGAAAGTGAGTCAGGGCGCTGCACGGGAGGCCTCAGAGCTTCTGGAATATCCTGTTTCGACCAGATCTCCAGTGGCTGATACTCACATACAATCTAAATCGATCTCATGTGCAGTCACAGCTTCTAAGATGCTCTCCTTCATCCAGGATTCAGAAAGGAAGTACAGTGTACTCGTTCATTCAGCAAACACTGGCACAGCGCTGTCTCTGCTCAGACTGTGTGCTAAGAGCTGAGGATAGTAAAGAAAAGAATACAACCCTTGTACTTAGGAGACTTCTGGTCCAGGATAGAGTTGGGTGCGTGAGTATAATGAGGACATGTATGAGGAAGAAAGAAACATCCAACAAGACACTGGCTTCAAGTGATGTAACTGTTCTTCTAACTCAAGTATCACAAAAGTTTTGAGGAGCTGGAGTGGCTCAGTGGTTCAGAGTGCTTGCTACTCTTCCAGAGGACCCAAGTTCAGTTCCCAGCACTTACACCAAGCAGCTCACAGCTTCCTGTAACCCCAACTCCAGAGGACCAATCCTCTTCTGCCCTCCATAGGCATCTGCAAAGATACACGTGCACACGTGTAACTAAAATAAATCTTCTTTTAAACCCACCATAATAAATTGTTTGGAATTGCTAACTTAAAGTTCAGCTTTTCTTAAGGCAGAAGTACAGAAATGTGAAGAAAACTTGACAGTGAACTGGGCTATGATAGCCTGAGTCCCAGATCCCTCCGTGTGCATGTGTGTGCACAGGTGTGTGTGTGTGTGTGTGTGTGTGTGTGTGTGTGTGTGTGTGTGTGTGCATGGCCATAAAGTAGTACTCTAGCCACTTTCTGCCTCAGTTTCCTGACATGGAAAGTCAGGGGGGGCAAGAAAAGTATTTGGTATATTCAGTTATCAATTAGTGTTTGGTTTGGTTTATGCAAACAAAGTGTCTAGATTGTTGTCTAAAACGCTGGATCCCATCCAAAGATAGACAGCATAACCTTAGCACTAGCCTGGCTGCATGGTCAAGGACAATTTTGGAAACATCTTATGCTACATACAGACTCTCCTTCGGAATATCTGCATTACATCTGGAGGACTACTAACACCCAAATCAGAACTCCTTTTGCCATGCTTTTTGTTACTTTGTTATTAAGGCTCATTCACTGAAACTCATTTTCTGGGGTATCTGGCTTTTGTTGTGTTAGTAAACTACTCTAATTACTTGCTACCTCGTTTAATTGATACTGCACTGATACACACATCATCAAGCGAACTACATGAAAGCAACACCTTTCTAATAAAAAGGAAGCATGCAGGGGCACATCCTTCCACAACCTATAACATTTATGCATATGATAATATCCTGTGTACAATGAATGCATACAACAAAAGCTAAAGGAAAAGCAGAAAAGTGTCTGCCTGTTACCCACACAGCAGGCTGCAAACCTTAGACCTCTGTAGGAAATGTTGCACGCTCTATCTACACACCCCGAGTCTCACAGCTACTCTTCTGCAACTTGGCAAGGCTTGTTTTCCTTAGTGTGTTTGTTGGCACAGGGTTTGCCTTTCAAGGGGTGTACTCAGATGACACTCGGATTACACTCAGATTACACTTGGATTACACTCAGATTACATTCAAATTACACTCAGATTACACTTGGATTACACTCAGATTGCACTTGGATTACACTCAGATTGCACTTGGATTACATTCAGATTACACTTAGATTGCATTTGTGTTATGTTCAAATTACACTCAGATTACACTTAGATTACACTCAGATTGCATTTGGATTGCATTTGGATTCAGATTACACTTGGATTACACTCAGATTACACTGAGATTGCATTTGCATTACATTCAGATTACACTAAGATTACACTTGGATTTCACTCAGATTACACTCACATTACACATCTGCTGGAGTTTCTATATTTGATCCTTTCAAGGTGGCAGTAACCCTTATAGCAAGTTGACAGACAAAAAATTTAATCAGTGAAATCTATAGTCATTTTTTAGTATGCATAGAACAACATCTAAGTCCTGTGCTATGTAACATTCTGGAATAGGAACAATAGCTTGCCATACCAAACCCTTCAGAGTCTGATAATGTCCAGATGATATTGACTCCTGAACCAATAGGCAGATGATGTCATCCATAAGGCAGCTAGCTCTGTGTTTTATGTCTTCAATATATTAATCTAAGCAATAGTCACATTTAAAAAAAAATCTATTATAGTTTTGAGGTCTCCAATGAAAGATTTTACTGACATATATTTAAGTCTTTGTATTAACTACAGTTGTCAGGAACATGTTTTATTATTCACTCAGACTAATTATGATACAGTGACACAGGTTTGAAGAGAGTAAGTCTCATTTTTCCCCTTTAAGACTATAAAAGTAAGAAAACAGCAAAGCCCATATAATTGTATTTAAGAAGTGTCTTCCAGGCTGATGAGACAGCTCGGTGGAGAAAGTGTTCTGCATAAGGATGAATTCCTGTGCACATACAAAAGGCTGGATGCCATGGTGCAAGTCTGTAAGTCCAGAACCAGTAGGACAGAGACAGGTGAATCCCATGGCGCCTTGTTAGACTGCCTAGCTAACAGAATAAGCTCTAGACTCAATAGAGACCCTGCCTCAAAATGAGGGAGGACAGAAATAGAGGAAGATATGAATCCTCAGCCTTTAGCCTCCACATGTGTACTCACTGGTGAGTGAGCCTACACACAGACACACACACACACAGAGAGACACACACACCACATGCATACAACACACATCACATACACATGCACATACCGCACACATACACACATACACACACACACCACACACATACACACACACACCACATACATGCAAATACCACATACACAGACATCACATAAACATCCATACCATATGATGCATACAGAAGACATATCTAACATTTGAGCATAATGGTGTGTTCCTATAACCCATGCACTTGGGAGATGAAGGAAGATCTGTAGTTCAAGGCTAACCTCAGCTATATAGAAGTTTGGATGCTAGTGTGGGCTACATGAGAACCTATTTTTTTTTTTAATTTAACAAAATAAGACACATATAAATTGTTTTCTAAAACTTTTGGGTTTTACCTTTGTTTTCCCCAAACTTTGTTTAGTAGTGATAAATATTATAAACTAGGTCCGTTTTCCTCACTCAGCAGGGTGAGATGGCATCCAACAATCAGCTCTCAGCTAGATTTTGCTTTACAAGTAGCATTGTGGGTTGCAATAGTTATAAATACAATGCTCGCTAGAGGAATGGTGACCCCATAGGTCCTGACATGATAATAGTGGGTTACTTCAATGCTCTGCTCTCACATCCTCATAGATCTTTCAAACTAAAATATGTAAAGAAACCTCAAAGATAAATTATACCTTAGATGTACTGGACTTAACAGAGATCTAAGAACATTCCAGTCAATAGATAAGGAACACATATGGACCATTTCATAAAATTGATCAGACATGAAGGCACCTTAACAAATATAAAACAAGGGCTGGAGAGATGGCTCAGCGGTTAAGAGCACCCTTAACTACCCTTCCAAACGTCCTGAGTTCAATTCCCAGCAACCACATGGTGGCTCACAACCATCTGTAATGGGATCAAATGCACTCTTCTGGTGTGTGTCTGAAGACAGCTACAGTGTACTCACATAAAAAAATAAATAAATAATAAATAAATAAATAAATAAATATTAAAAAAACAAATATAAAACAAAATGAAGTCATTCCATATAGTTATCAAATCATAGTGGTAAAAGGCCAGAAATAAACAGCAAGAAAAACCTCAGAAACAACCAAGTCATGCATATGGCAAGAGTCTTAGTAAGGAATTATCTAGATTAGGTTGACCTGACTATGGGGGTGGACTGTCTTAACTATTATCTTGTCTATTAATTGACGTCAGAGGGCCCAGCCTACTGTGGGTGGCACCATTCTCTATGCAGGAGGCCCTGAATTATATAACAAAGCTATCTGAGCATAAGTCTGCCTACTAGCTAGCAAACAGCAACCTTCACGATTCCTGCCCCATTTCTTTGGCTGTATAGTGAGTTCCTTGGTCAGAATGTTCAACTGAATAATCAGGCCTGCCTTCAAGTTTCTGCCTTGTCTTCCGTCAGTGATGGACTATGTAACCTGGAATTATAAGCCAAATGGCCCTTTACCTTTTTATGCTGGTTTTGATTAGGGTATTTTAAAATCAAGCAACAGAAATGAAATTAGAACAATTGGGTTAAGACCTAACACTGAATTCAGATCACAGCCAATCTATATAATAAATTACAACTGTTATAATTATTATCATAAAGTTTGCCAACCCATCTCTTACTTAATATTCAGCTGGCATTATTGATGATTGTTTGGGTGTATTGTTTCAGTAGAGGAGGAAACTGATTTTTCTAGGTCAATCTGTCTTTCTGATTTTATTCGTGAAGTTATCTTTAAGATAGAGTTTTTTTTCCCCATCAGATGGCTGTTTTTCAAAGTAAGAGGTTGTACCTTATAATCCATTTTCAGGGTGTTTTTTTTTTCTCCTAATGGACTTTGTGTGTTTCCAGTCACTGGACCCTGTAAATTATTCTGCAACAAATGTAAGTATCACTTCATGGTTCTGCCAGTGTATCTTTGAGTCATATTTCTAGAAATAAGTTGAGGCCAAAGGGTTAAATGCCAAACTTTGTAGGCAGAGTCAACTTCCCTTCAGAGCAATCCTCTCACTCCTCTCACACAGCAATGATAGAGTGAGCATTCCTTAGCTTTGCTAATAGAAGGTGTTTTGAGAAGTCTGGAGGTTTGTGGGAGCAGTGCGTGTGCATGTATGTGCACATGTGCATGGAGGCCACAGGTGGTGTCAGGTTTCTCCTCCCAACACTCCCTGCCTTATCTTCTTTTAGATACAGGGTCTCTCGCTGACCATTTATCTAGACTGACTGACCTGGGAGTTCTGGTTTTTTTCTGCTTGTCTCCACACCACCAGTGATCTATGTTAGATGCTTAAACACATACGACCCCATGGAGGCAAGACGAGGACACAGGATCCCCTGGGACATAGTTATGGGTAGTTGTGAGCAGCCATATTGATGCTCAAAATCAAAGTTGGGCCCTCTGGAGGAGTAGCCAGAGTTCTTAACCACTGAGCCATCCCTCCAGCCATAGCATGGGGATTCTTTTTGTCAGCACTGAGTATCAGAACTATAATTCACATTTATCTTGTTTTGAGTAAATCCAGAATTTGCAGCATTTTGGTAAGAAACTTTCATTTCTTTTCCAGTGAACTCTTGATTCCTTTGTCAGCCTTCCTCTGGGTTGTTCATTTCCTTGTCCATTTTCAGAACTTTTCACCAGCCAGGGATACGAGTGTGCTCTGCAGGGAGTTGCAATGGCTTTCTTAGATTAGTCTGTTTTTTCTTTACTTTGCATTGTTATTTTATTGTTGCTAATTCTTTGTCTTAGATGCCCAAGCTCAGTGCTCCTTTTACTGTGATCAGATTTACAGTTCTTTCTTCCTGTGGCTTGACCTTCCCTTGGAGATTTAAACCCAGATATTTTTTCTAGTTCTCACACAGTTTCTTGACATTTAGCTCTGTGATCCATTTGGACGATATCTGTGTGCATGGTATAAGGAAATATCTTGGTTTTTCATCTTTCCGTATGGTTGCCCAGTTACCTGTACACACAAAAGTCTTTGGCACACACAGATTTCAAATCTACCATCATCATATGTAAAAGTTTTGATACAATATACTTGTGTCTATTTCTAGATTTTCTTGCTGATTCCATTGGCCTAGGGAGCTGGTTATCTGCTTCCACCATGTGACTACAGAGGCTTGAACTCCCACCATCAGCTTGGCAGCAGGTACCTTTCCTCACTGAGCCGTCTCACCAGTGCATCCGTTACATCATTATGGAGGTAGTCACTTGGCAAGTTTTATTCCTGAAGGAAAAAAAGGCTCTTCTCTTTTCCACTCAGTAACATGTAGACTTTAGGTTGAGACGATGTATACTTTATCATATTAAGAAAGCTTTCTCAACTCTTAGGTTTTAGTGTGGATGGGTGATAAATTTTGTCAAGTATGTTTTTCGAAAGTTATTGAAAATAATTGTACGCCTTTTCAACTGAGCTCTGTTCATGTAATGAATTATATTAAGTCATGCCAAGACTTAGCAGTTCTATGGAAACAGCCACTTCTGAGTATAAATCCCCTTATCTGTGTCTGGCAGTGAGAGAAACTTGGAAGGGGGAGACATATTTTAGCTGTTCGGTATCAGTAATCACTCAGATTCTTTGCTAAGTTTCTGGCTTACATCTTGATGTGTAAGCAAAGAAAACTGTGCAGCTAAGTGTAAGTCCACTTTATGACCGTTGGTAAAACACCATGTCCCCAATGCTGCCTCCTCTTTCTCCTCCTCTTCCTTCTCCTCCTCTTTTTCTCTCTGGCACATGCACAGTCGGATTTAACTTTTTAAAAACAGAGGCTTAAGACCTCCCTGTCTTAGGAGACCCATAACTATCTAAACTGTCCCTCGGCCAGGACTGCAGTGCACTCTGAGCCCCATTTCTCACCAGATAGCACAGACCCAGATACACGGGCAGATCCAAATTAGATGCAGGCGTGTTGGAGCTCAAGAACACCATCCAATTCCAGAAGTGAGAGATCAGCTTTATTAACCAGCCACCCACCCTCTCAGGAAAAAGGCGGCAATCAAAACCAGACCTCCCTAGCATTATAAATTTGATTCCTGTCAGCAAGGGCAACTATTCTCTGGAAAACCCAAGTTGTTATTGTTATTTTCCCAGCGCCTAATGCCACACTAGAGAACGGCATCTAAAAAGATCCCTCAAGTTTTCTCCTCAGGAAAGAAACTACAAATAAGTCCTTCATGTTGTCCTCTAATGGGGTGGGAAATCTGGAAAGAGGATCTGGCGTTCCCATGTGGACACACGATCTCTCATTGATGGGTGCTGCAGCAAACCTATTCAGGTGGGTCATGTTGACATCAAGCCTCACCCTTTGTTCCCTGCCAAGACAGAGTGGTGACTGAGTGGGCAAACACCTTACAGATCTCCTTACTCATGTCACGAGATTCATTAAGATGACCTTGGAAAGTGGAAGAGCAGCTTTGGAAATACACTGTATTTACAAAGACGCACAGCTGACACATGATCACACGTACACATCCCCATGAATAATAACAAGAGGTGACCTCAAACCAAGACCAAACTAGATATCTCCTATCGGTTGTCAACACGAAAGGCCTCCTTTTAGGGGGTCTTTTAGTTTTATATGTGTGGGAAGGTCCTCAAGGCACTTTAGTTTATCACCTCTGACTCTACACTACCATCTCTTGGAGGAAGAACAGATGAAGTTATTAAAATCTTATCAATTAATGTGACTCTAGTTAGCTTCCTCAAGGCAGGAGACTTCCCTCTTTATCATCCTGGTACCTGCCACCTGAACATGCACCATCTCCATCAGAACCTCTGCCTCGCCCATCTTCATATCTGCCATCCGCTCCTCTGTCCTCAACATCAGAGCCTTTACCAGAACCTTGGCTATGGCCATATAGGCACTTCCATAAGTACCTCAAGCATCTCCATAAGTGTCTCTGCCGCCTCCACCAGTACTTTGACTACCTCAGTAACTCCGTCTTCTCTATCAGGACTTCTCCCATTTTCCTGAGTGCTTCCAGCTTGTCCACCAGGACCTCAACCCTCACAACTTACTCTATGGGTTCCTTCTGTTTCTTATGCTACATCTAAAGCAAGGTGAGAAAACAGAGGCACACCATAGTCAAGTAGCACAAAAGAAAAGCCCATTTTAAACACAGAGAAGTTGGGATGTTTCTTAAAGCCTGACTGGCCAGAGTCTCAGGCTTAACTGTGGCGTCAAACTTCATCCTCAGAGCATCACCAAGAAGCTAACACAAATGCACCTTACCCCCAGCCTGTACTCTTTTCTTTCTGTTTTTGGTTTGGTTTGGGTTTTTTGTTTGTTTGTTTGTTTGTTTGTTTGTTTTGTTGTTGTTGTTTTTTGAGACAGGGTTTCTCTGTGTAGCCCTGGCTGTCCTGGAACTCACTCTGTAGACCAGGCTGGCCTCAAACTCAGAAATCCGCCTGCCTCTGCCTCCCAAGTGCTGGGATTAAAGGTGTGCTCCACCACCGCCTGGCTTCTTTCTGGTCTTAATATTCTTGTTCACACTGCCCTTGTTCTCAGTGTCACAAGAGTCCAGCTGAGAAAGGAAACTAGGCCCCTTAGGAGAACAGTCACGGGCCTACAGTGCTGACGGAAAGAGTCTCCTGAGGATTCAATTCAAATGGAGTTACATTTTGGATTATGTCAATTTAAATATTTGATTTGAGAGCAGTGGGACTTTGGGACTAATTGGAAGACAGAACCTCCACATGTCTCTTATCTTGAACTCTGCCACTTACTGGCTGTAAAATCTCCCCCAGCTACTTAACTATGGTGTGCCTCTGTTTTCCCATCTATGAAATGGGGTTAAGAATAAAGCTTACTAACACTGTGGTGATAAATTCTGAGAGTTAATATGTACAAGGCACTTTGGGCAGAGTCTAGGAATCTGTTAAGTAAATATATCAACTCTGGACCACAGAGTAATCGCCAGCGTTTAATGCAGAGGGGAATTTGAATAGTATGTTTAGAACTTAACTTCTCACATAATTTTTGGGAAAATGAAATAAAAATGAAATGGGTTGATTTTTTTCTCACTGTTGTGAACAAATAAACTGAAAGAAGCAACTAAAGCAATAAAGGGCTTGTTTTGGCTCACAGTATGAGGGGATACAATCCATTATGGTGGGGAAGGCTTGGTGGTTGGAGCCTGAGGCAGTTGTTCACACGGATGGATGCTGGTGTTCAGCTCTTTTTCTACTGTTATTCAGCTGAGGACTCTGGCTTATGGAATGGTATTGCCACCGCATGTGGAGGGAATCTTCTCACTTCAATTAATTTAAACCAATCCCCCACAAGGAACATTTCCCAAGGTTTGTTGCTTTGGTGGTTCTAGGTCCTACCAAGTTGACAATCTATTTATCATCACTCTAAGTCCTTATATTATATCTTGTGCAAGAAAGGTGGGAAGGGAAATGTGAATAAATAAATGCAGGGAAATGGAAAGATTACAGTAGAACTTCTTTCAGTGTGTGATGTGGACAGACATTTTGATGGACAGGGGGAAAGGTCAGACTTAAGGCTACTTGCATTCGAAGAAGAAGGTCATTTTGTCTGAGCTCAGACTTCCATCGCCCCTGGTCTTATACTGTGCGTTCCACTGCATGCTGTCTGAACTTACAGAATGTCCTCACTGCTGGCAAGCTCCCCTCTGACCCCTAGTTTCTTTCTGAGTGGTTTCCAATTCAAGAATGAGTGTTCTGTCATAATGAGCATGCGGATTTGGAAGAGGAAGCCACCCTGGCTGCTTCCTTGTGCTCTACCCCCAGTGAGCTCCCCTTCAACTCTGCAGCAGCTCCTTCTCACTCCTGTCCTTTTCAGTGCATTCATTACACAGTAGTCAAGTCATCTGTCACCAACCCGAACCAGATCACCTTACTACTTAAAACCCTTAAATATTCTCTACGATTACTAGTATAAAATCCACATTTTTTTAAAAATGCCTATTTCCAAGGGGAGTTCATCCTTTGAGTTCTTTGGTGTTTTTAAGATGTACTCATTTTATTTTATGTGTATGGGTGTTTTGCCTGTGTATATGTATGTACATCACATGTGTGCTTGGTGCCCACCGAGGTCAGGAGAAAGCATTGGATTCCACGGAACTAAAATTATGAATGGTTATGATCCACCATGGAAGTTGTGGGACCAAAACCCAGATCCCTTACAAGAGCAACAAAAGCTCTTATCTGCTGAGCCTTTTTTTTTTTTTTTCAGCCTCAGGCTCCCAATTTTTAAGGAATAAGGCCTTGGTGATGTTTATCTGTCAACTTAACTGGCTGATACTCCTCCTCTCCAGTCTTCCACGTGCCTTTTCCTGTCTTCTTGGGGCCTTCCATATTGTTCCTTCTGTCCAGAAACCTTTTCTCTTCCTATCCAATCCCTACTCACTTAAAGGTCTTTTTACAGGAAAACATACACATTGCAGCGGTCTGTCTACATCAAGTCTCCTGCTAGATGCTATTACAGGACCCTGTACATTTCAATCAGCACATGGCAGGGAACAATGAATGTCATGACTTATCTTTCCCTGCTGGCATAGGTTCCATGTGGACAAAGACCACAGCTAGCTTTATTGGTTGGTATAGAGCCAGTAGGTTCCCCAGCCACTGATAAATGAGCACTGAATGAATTAATGAATAGGTGTGTCTCATGATCCAAAACCTTCTCATGTTCACAAGGTTAAAGCTGAGAAACCCCAATAACTCCAGACCTGATTTCGTCAATCAGTTAATTAAGTCAATCATGTGCTAGCCATGACTAATCTGTCTCTTTCCTGTTGGCCCATGGTCACAGACTTCTCTTCCCTATCAGGTGCCATCTAAGAGTTCACAAAAGGGAGAGAGCATGGAGGATGGCTCAGCAAAGCCAACAGCCAGGTCTCACTCTCATTTTTCTCACTCTTTTCAGAGACTTAGGAGGCAGCAGCAGTGTTGTCTTGATGTTTCTTATCTCTCTATAGTGTGTCTTCCCAGAGAGGAGCTGGTGACAATACCCCATGTACTACCAGTAGGAAACCCAGGTTGGTTACAAACACAATCACAAACTAAGTCTCCGGAGCATCCAAGGCAAAGCCATCGTGACCACTATGACCACCTGGAGTCACGTGGAGTACCTGGATTTGGGGAGGTAGTCTGCTCAGGGCTGGTCTCTGGAGAACTCAGCTCCTGTGGTATCTTGTGTTGACCTCTAATCTAAATTATTATAAGTAAATATTCAAATTAGACTTTATGCCTGTGATCTGTTCCCAGAAATACACTGCCTCCTTAGAAATTGAGGTTGGAATTTGCATATTTGAAATTGGGAGCTTCTGTCCTGATGTTTGTCTCTGTGCCAGTTTTATTTCCATTGCTGTGATAGAATGTTCTGACAAAAAGCAACTTAGAAGAGAAAGGTTTTATTAGCCTACAGTTCCAAGGATGCAGCCCATCCCAACAGCAAAGGCCAGGCAGTGGGAACTCAAACTAGTTGGTTCTCAGTTAAGAGCAGAGAGCAATGGATACATGCGTGCCTACTGCACAGTTAGTTTTTGCTATTACTATACAAATCAATGGTGGGTCCTCTCACATCAGTTAATATAATCAAGACAGTCTTCTACACATGTGCCTACAGGCCACCCTTATCTAGACAACCCCTCACTGAGAGACTCTTCCCAGGTCGTTCTAGACTGTGTCACATTGACAATTAAAATTGACTGTCTACCTTTACATACATGCAAATGAGGGGATGGTGGGGATAGCATTATGATGCTCTCTCCTGATGTTGAGCCAACACTCAGGAGATTGAGAACTAGGCAAGCTAATCTCTAAAATCTCTGATGTCATAGCAAAGACTGGGGATCTCTCCTAAGCCTTGGTCCTCTTTCACCAGCAAGGCAGGTCCCAGGCCATCTTCTCCCACTCTGGATTCTTATGGCTAGCTTCTTGAACTTCCTATTCACTCTTCATAGTAGTAAACGTGCTGTCTCGTGGGAGAGTCTTGAGAGAAGGCATCCTCCCATTCCCGAGTATTTACATTGGTGCCCTCCATCTAAATGAAATTCCCTACAACCCTCACACCAGGACTGTGTGGAAATCAAAGGGACACACACGTGTGCTTGAGCCAAAAGGAGAAGATTGTGAGAAACTTGCCATGGGGTCAAATTATGTGGAACAATCTGGAACCAAAATGTACATGACGCAATATCCCTGCTTCGTGGACTTTCTTCATTTTCAGTCAAGCTCCTTCTGATGACCTAAAGAGCTGCGTAAACATAAGAGCCTTAATCCAAATCAGGGGTGAGAACCAAGTTTAGGGAGAATGATAAAGGTATTAATTTACCTATAATTGAAATTGGTCTTTCTTGTATGGTATGAGTGGGAATTTTCAACTAAGTAAAATACTTGGATAATCTGGAAATTTTGTTGCCAGACTCTTTTAAATAGATGGGAGTCTGTCCATCTGCAGGGAGCATGCCCTGCATAGAGCACAGTCTGAGTGAAACAATCGATTTATTTGAAGCAGAGGATCCTATCTAAGCACCAAGTATAGAAAATCAATTTGTAACTTTAGCCACCCAATACATCAGAGTCTTACAGAGGTTGAAGAGCTCTGTTTTTCTATTTCCTCCATAAAATCTCTCTCATGTTCTGGAATGAGGGTTCCCCAAATCTAATATCTCTCCCTCCTAAAACAGCCCCTTTGCAATGATGGTTTGTTCTGATCTACTGCGCTTTCTGGCAAAGGGGAGATTGGGATCAGTGGAGAACCGGTCACCGAGAATGAATGGCAGCTGTTCTCCGGGCAACTCTGAGAAAAGTTTTCAAAATCAGAGAAGAATTTATTACAGGAATCTTTTTTTTTTTTTTCCCCAGCCTAATCAAATTTACATGTCCCACGCTGGCTGGAATTTGAGCTGTGGATTATAACCTACAGGTTACTTGTAAATGAGGGGAGTATTCCTGAAACACATAAGACTGGTTTTTTTTTTCTATTCTGTTTGGTTTGTTTCTATTGATAATTCCAAGTGTCTTATCAGAGCCCTGCTCTTCTCAATTAAAACAAACAAAACACTGTTTATTCCCACTCTCACTGGTAAGAAAGTCAGCACTTGGCCTGGGTGACTCTTCTGTTGCACACAGCTCTGAGGGAGGACGATGGGTGGGTCATCAGCTGGCAGCTGGCTACACTGGAGGGTTGGAGATGGCTTTATGTGTGCCTGGAAGACTGTCAGAGAGTCAGGAAGAACCTCCCTCATGGACCTCCCTCCTTCTCCTTTGGTGTTCTGGTCTCTCTCCATAAGAGATTCCATCTATGAGGCAGTAGCTGGATTTCTCAGGTGGCAGATCAGGGCTGCAAGAAACAAATTAAAAGCTTCCCAGCCTTTGCAGTCTGGGCTCCAGGGTTCAGAGTAACTATTGCTCCTGCAGAGGACCTAAGTTTAGTTCCCAGTACCCAATCCAGTGACTCACAACTACCTGTAACTCCAGCTTTGGGAATTCAGTTCCCTCTTCTGGACTGTGTGGTCACTGTTACTCACATGCACAATGTACCCCCACAAAGACATACACACATAAACATAGTTAAAAATAAAATAAATATTTAAAAAAAAATCACTGGGACCTGAGCATTGCTACGGTGTCACCCTCATTTATGCTGTGGAGTCATAAAGCCTGGCTCAGACACAAGAGAAGGCAACAGGTTGCACCTCTCACAGGATAATGCACAGAGACAGGTGGCTTCTCCATCTCTGCTGTCACCATGAGTGATCATACCTGCTCCTCCATTTGGCAGAAAAGTCCTGGGATGGACCCCTAAACTACATTTTGTAGATAGGAATTTTATGCTTGATGGCCTCATGTTCCTTTTCCTTTGGGATGAAAAGCATGTAGAGATCATTCCTTGTCTTTCAGTCTCACTTCCTTAATTGCATTAAGGAGGCTCACAAAGTCCACTAAAAAGGAAAATCCAATTTCTATATGTACATGTGGTGGGTTCAGGCTGAGACTGCCTTTCGCCACAAGCCAGTTTGCCACTGTGGATATAAAGAGAAAGAAACCAACTACAGTTTGTAGCCTTCCCACCCAGAGTAGGAAAGCCTGATGTGTTATTGCTCTATCAGCTAGTTTCCAAGCCATAGATGGACTGTAAGGACTTGAGTTGTGATCTAAGTTTGGCACTTTCCCATCTCTTCTTTGACACACTTCTACTGTTTGTGACTATTGTAGCTGCTATGAATCATAAGAAGTTTTTTTTCTAATTCTAGCATAAGTCCCAGACCATCAAGAAAAACTTCAAACAAGATCTCTGAAGAGGGTGAGTCCCATTTCTATTCTGCGTTATAATATCATTAGGTTCTTATGTCAGAGGTCTCCAGACACTGGTCTTCTTCATGTTGTCCTGAACACATGTTGGACCACAGGGCCCAGCAGAGCTAGAAATTAATCATAAATCAAAAAGACTCATATCTCTATGCTGACTTTGTAATAGCTTTAAGTGTTTCTATATGATTACATTCTCGATCAAAATAAGAAAGGGAGTGTGGGAGGAATAAAGGAGAAAGAGTAAAGGAAAATGTAACTTTTGACCCAATCATGGATTTCCATTGTTCTTAAAGATGTTCTTAAAGGTGGCTCAATGGGTAAAGCAACTGCTATGCAAGTATAAGGACCTGCATTTGAGTTCTCAGAACCCATTGAAGACTATAGTCCACATGTAATCCCAGCTTTCCTACAGTGAGATGAGAGGCTGAGAAGGAATCTGCAGAAACCAGGGCACCAGCCAGCCTGGGATGCAATGGTGCAAGAAAGAGAGCCTGTCTCAGACAAGATGGAAGACAAGGACTGATGCTCAAGATTGTCCTTTAGCTACCTATACGTGTGCTATGACGTATGCAAACCCAGACTCAGAGTTGAGAGAGAGAGAGAGAGAGAGAGAGAGAGAGAGAGAGAGAGAATCAGAATGAATTACCTCTGAAATGGAAATACAATAATACAATAGGAATGTAACATCAACAGGAAATACGTCACTTGGCTTACAAAATTCAGAGGAACTCATGCCAGGAGTATACTACGTCAGTAACAATCCACACACTGATCAAGACACATGTGTTTAGTTTCTGACTGTTTATTTAGATTCCACATATGAGGAGTCAAACTTGGATTTGGTTCATCACCTGTGATGACCACTATAGTCACTATAATGCTTCTAAAGAGGCAGAGATGGAGCTTTGACCTCAAGGGGAGTGAAGGAGTGATTTGCATAGGGTGTAATGATGACAACTTCAGGGGTAATATGGAAGTAGTGCTGTACTGACACATAGCAGCCAGCCCCAGAGCCCCGTGCTAAGTCAAACCTTATCACAGCCATGAGCTTTCTAACTCACCTTCACCAGGCCTCTCTGTGTTTTCTGTGATTTTTGCTCCCTGGTATAACAGTCAATATTTAAAGAGTGATCTACCAGCTTATCTGTGCTAACTCACTGAATTCTTGTAGCACCATATTACAGACTGGACTTAACACTGTTAAGTAGATTTTCTAGTCAGTTATAACTGCAAATGGGGGCAGGGGATGTGATACCCAGACTCCAAGATGATTCCTAGTATCTTCATGTCCTGGTTCCCACAGTCTCCTGTTGTCTCATTACACACTATGTGGTGGATGGTGGATTGTGGATGGTGGATGGTGGGAGGTGGATGGTGGACGGTGGACGGTGGATGGTGGATGGTAGATGGTGGGAGGTAGATGGTAGATTGTAGATGGTGGGAGGTGGATGGTGGGAGGTGGATGGTGGGAGGTGGATGGTGGATGGTGGATGGTGGATGGTGGGAGGTGGGAGGTAGGAGGTGGATGGTGGATGGTGAATGGTGGATGGTGGGAGGTGGATGGTGGGAGGTGGATGGTGGGAGGTGGATGGTGGATAGTGGATGGTGGGAGGTGGATGGTTGGAGGTGGATGGTGGGAGGTGGGAGGTGGGAGATGGGAGGTGGGAGGTGGATGGTGGGTGTTGGGTGGTAGCAGTGGTGATGTGGATAGATCTGCTCACAAGCCTGTGTGGGTGAACTGCCATGGAAACCAATCTCCTGTTCCCTGTGAGCCCTTGGGAGGCTGTAGCTCGGGGTCACATCTTCACTGCATCTTCCTGAGAGACTGGTGATACCACATTGAAAATGGTTGTTCTGGGGCAATCTGTTACCTATCAACAGATCATTAACACAGCTTCCAGCTTGAGTGAACTTTTGGTAGTGTCTACATATAATGGGCATGCTGTACTAGCTGTTCTATACTTCTCTTTACTTTTAACTGTTTTTTTTTTCAGTTATTCATAACCCCTTAAGACATATTCATTCGTTGTCACAGGAAGAAAGTGGATCATGGTGGGAGTAGGATGGTCACTATTGATTTTTCCCTTGTCTTACTAGTCAACTGTGCCCCACCACAGCTGGGTGTGTGGCATCTGTTGTTCTAGCCCTGAGGAACTTATGATCTACTTCAAGAGACAATACTGTCAGCAATGTAAAGGGACCAGCACCCAGGGAAGATAGAAACAAGTTGAAGAGAAAAACAAGCAAGGGTATCCATGCTGGCAGAAGCAGGTTGGGCCTGGGGAAAAGTGAGCATCAGCTGAGCACTGAACAGTGACTGGAATCTAATATGTGCCCACAAGCGAGAGTGGAAAGAAAGCAATGCTGGTGAGGGCTGGCAATGGAGTCAGCAGAGACAGAAGCGAAAGTCAAAGCAAAGAATATACTGGAATAATGGCATGACTGAGCAGAGACTAGTCTTTCTGAAGCATCAGATTATTGGAGCAGGTCAGAAGGAAGCAAGAAGATTGCTGCTGTGGCCAGAACCATGATTTCTAGAGCCAGTGACTAGGCTCTGCCCTGTGCCCGCTCCTTCACAACCTACAATGTCTGATGATGGTCACTTGGCTTCATAGACTCTCAGTTTCCTCAGCAATAAACTCTCTTCCTTGAAGGGCTGTGATGAGGAACTTCTACTCACTGACTAACAAGTTTTGAGCACCAAGTTCACGGGCATGGATCTATGCTCTTGGGATATATCTGTCAATAAAAGCATCCCAACATACGGACTGGAAAGATGTCTCTGTCCGTGAGTGGTTGTCCTGAGAGCACAAAAGAAGTAAGTTCAGATCCCCAGAAACCACATTTACAAGAAAAGAGTGAGAGAGAGAGAGAGAGAGTCTGGCACAGCAACGTAATTCAAGCACAGGAAGTCAGAGACAAGTGCATCTTCAGAGCTCACTGGCCAGTCAGTTGAGTCAGTCAGTGAACTGTGGGTTCAGTGAGAGCCCTTTCTCAAAAAAGGTTAAGAATAATAGTGGAAGACACTTGATGTGGACCTTTGATCTCCACACACATATGCTTGCACATACACACACATAATTTTTAAAATACACCAATACCTCTCTGAAGTATTCCCAAATATGCTGTTTAGCATATATAAACACAGAGCAGTGCCTGGAACCAAGTTAGTATTTAGCATGTTGAATGAACTTTATCCGTTCTTAGAATTAAGCTGAAACTGGGGTTGTGTGGCAAAGAATGTTCACAATAGCACATTTTCTGAATGAGTTAAGTGCATTTTTTTGTCACTCATGGCACTTGATATGGAGAACGAGTTAAATCAGCATTTTTTATATAAAAATGTTCATCTTGCCATTGCTTTTAATAGCAACAACATATCAATTACCTAGTAATCAATTATCAATTACCTAGTAATCAATTATCAAGTAATAAATGCATTAAAACCCGTTAGCATGGCCATACAATGGAATATTGTTTAGTCATAAGAAGAAAGTAAGTCTTGATACATGCTACAGAGTAGATAAACCTTGAAGACACGATGCTAAGTGAAAGAAGCCAGTCTAAAACAAAAACAATACCCACATTGTATGATTCTGTTTATAGGAAATGCCTTCAGCAAGCCGACCCACACAGACAAGAGTGGTCTTGAACTACCTAGAGCTGGGATGAGGGCTTTAGGGAGAAAGACCGGATGGTGGGATGGTTATCCTCCCTCCTGACAAAGCAGAGGCTGTAAAGCTTGAGCAATGAGTCACACGGAGGGCAGTCAATATAAAGATGTCAGCACAGACCAGAGTCCTTTAGAAGTCTTCCTACCTGAGATAGAACACTCAGCATGTTGTAGAAAATATTTAATCTCAGTCAGAGATTTCTACCTTGCCTTTTATCATTTAGTTCCCAGATGAAAGATATCCCACATTTATATTTATACTAAGCCTTACTCAGAACCAGAGCTGGGCAGATATCTACCCTCTAAGCTATTAGAATCTATTCCCCCATCAATAATACCAAGTTATAATTTGCCATGTTTTATCTGGGCAACTGTTGACTCCAGTTGGCCAGACCTCATGGCTATGTTTTCATGACTCACCTACCCCATGACTTATCTTCCTCTCTTCACCTTCTGTCTCCCCTTGTGGTTCTCCTCAGACCCCAAGCCCAGGAATCCCAAACCCCACCTGTGTCTCTTCTGCCTCGCTATTAGCTTACAGCATCTTTATTTAATCAATAGGGGATAACTTGGGGGAGGGGCTTAGCATCATTTCTGTACTTGCAGATTTTCTCCTTCCTGGGAGCAACCAGGCCTTAGGGGCTAGAATTCAGCATTACAATACAAGCAAATGACCAAACCTCAACATCAGCACATTTCTGCCTTGTTTTTACTCAAAAACCAACCCCATGCTTTAACCATGAATGACACGCGGAAGCTCTACCACCTTCTCATTTGATAGCTCTGTCCCAAGTAAAATATAGCAGCGCACCTCTGCCAAGTTTCTAAAGTCAGCTCGAGGCAATGTCATTTTAAAATGAAGCATCCCTGTTCTAGCAATGGCACGTGTGTCTGAGAAGCTGAGAGCACAGGGAAGGATGAAGTAGAGGAAGCGGCAGGGAGACTCCTGTGTAGCAACAGAGACAACCTGCGGGAATTCAGATGGAGTTAACACTAATACGCTTACTAAGATTTATTTTTATCCGAGAAACTTGAACATGGATGTTTCTCAGAAACCCACCCTTCCTTTCTCCTTCCCTTTCTTCCTCTTTCCCTCTCAGCTCCACTCATTCCTACTCTCACCCCTCCTTCTGTGGTACTGCATTGCGCCTTTCCGCAGTGGGGGTGGGGTGGGGAGCAGGGGGGAGCGGTTGCTGTCTAAATACTGCCAGTATGCTGGCTTGAAGAAGGCAGAGCAAAGGTCCCATCGGGGAGACCCCAGCCGGTGTTTCCCTTGGGGTGTCAGATGCCGCTGCATGGACCCTGAAAAGAGCGGGGGTCCGGTCCATTTGGGATCAAGTGCTGAGTACTGGAGGGCTGGGAGAAGAGAAAATCCATTTTACGGGAGTCTTAGGCAGGGCTCCTTTGGGCCAACGCCTTCCCCGTGGTGATCTTTAATAACGCAACAAACTGAGACGAAGCTTTCTTGTTCATATTGCTTTACTAGGAGTGGATGTGAGCACATACACTTTATTCTGGGTGAACCTGGGATTATATACTTTTAGATGAAGGGCATGAGGATATCCAGAAAGGGAAGGCCATTGGCTGAAGGCTAAGGCTATCTAGATACCTCATTAGCATGAAGAAGAACTGCAGGTGCTGTGCTATGTGACTGAGCTCCTGTGGTCCTCTCCATGGGGTGTCATGGTTACATGTTCCAGAGCAGGGACAGAGATAGGTAGAGAATGCTGTTCTCAAATCTCTAAGATTCCCTGGGTTTGAGCTCGCTCATCCTCTCCAGGTCTTATGTCAGTCTGATGGCACACCCCACTTGTCCTGCTCTCTTCCTCTCTTTGTCTCTTCCTCCTTTCTTTCCTTTGTTCTCTATTAATAAAAGCAGTCAACACTATCCACTCTAACCGTTCAAACTCTTGCAGCTGTTAAGACAAGGGTCAGACGAGTAGCCAGAGGTTGAAATGACTTATACAAGCCTAGCATGGTGACTTACTTGTTACCCCAGGACTTAAGGGGAGGAGGCAAGAGGATTGCTATGCATGTGAGACCAGGCTGATCTATACAGCAAGAAGATCTTGCCTCAGAAAAACAAAAAAGAAAGAGGAGAGGGGAGAATGAATATGAGTATATCTAGTCAAGAACACAATGCAGACAGTTGCAAGACTTTCCAGCCTGTGAGGATTCCCTTGCATGCTTTGTGCCAAGCCCAGGGTGAACTTTCCACTCTGTACTGAGGCACCTACTAGGCAAGGAAAGGCATCTGACTTGGAAGTAGAAATGTCAAATATGGGAATGAGGTGACACTTTTGCCTGTGGCATCTTGAACCCATTACTTATTATCAGGAGGAAACAGTAGAGCACAGGTTAGTAGGGCCATGTGGGAGCTTCCTGGCTCCTTAGCTTTGCTCAATAGAAAGCACTGGATGGCACTCACAGAGAAGGAGGCAGACACCAAGACAGTGGATACACTGAGGGCACAGTGGCTTCTCCGCAGATGGCCCTGCCATATCACCAGGTACTGACGTGTCTTCCTGGGCTGGAAGCTGATTTTCCTCTTCCAATACCTGTCAGGACAGTGAAAGCCTGGATCCATTCCAGATCACCCAAAGAGACTCACTCTTGGATGCTACTAAATGCCAGGGAGGTTCTGTACAATGGACCTCCTTAGGAATTGCTGAGCTCAGTACCAGCTGTACAGAGAAGGAACCCAAGGCTCACAGAGGAATGCTGCCCATATCAGAGTGCAGCCCAACCACCTGAGTTCATCTGCCTCAGGGGTTGGGGTGACAGTCCTCTGGGATAGTTCCAGCTAATAGTCTGAGGGATTCTATGCACAGTAATTTCTACTGTAGTTACTGACATCTTATTGTAAAGATGGCTCATTTACAGACAAGGACCTAGAGGTTCAAAGGAGCCAAGAAACTGCTTAGCATCTCCTAACCCTACCTCCTCTCACTGAAGTTCCCCCCACCCCAGAGCAGCTAGGCATCATCTGGTCACTATCTGGATGATAGCTCGGGCCCTTCCTGCAGCCCACAGAACACAGGATATCCACTTGGTGGGGCTTAGGTTCACCGCTAACATGGTGGCCTCTGGGAGAAATTCACTTGCACAGGAGCTTCTTTTTCTGTCCCTTTTTAATTTGTCTCTTTGTTTATGGAGGCAAGTCTGACTGCACTGTACAGGCTGGCCTTGAACTTGCAATCCTCTTGCCTCAGCCTCCAGGGGTGCTTGAGATCACTGGCAAATTTAGCAACCTTTCAACAACTGCTCAAACAGCCTTTTCCTCCAACAAAGGAAGACTCAAAGCAGCCTCTGTCCTCCTGGGAATGTGTATCAGGGAGGCTTGCCAGGGGAAAATAAAACAAACAAAACAAACAAACAAAACACATGAAATGGACTCTATAGGCGGAGGAGCTGATACTGAAATCTGGTTACCTAATTGTTTCTTGATCATGTCAATAAAGATGGCAGAAGGAATTGCTGGGCAAAGAGAAAACGGTGGGATTTCCAGGTCCCAGAAGGAAGAGAAGAGGACACAGAAAAGATTAGAGACTCGGACCAAGCAATGGATAGGAAGCGGCAGACATGTAGGTCTCTTGGGGGCACCTATAGCATGTAGCCTCCCCTATAGCGTGTAGCCTCTGCCTATGGTATGTAGCCTTGGCCACTGGTGGAAGCCAAGGAGGATAGAAAAGGCTACTTTTAGATTAGGATAGGAAATTCTTTGCCCAGCCATTTAGTTATCTATCTAGTTTTAAAATATTAAGGGTGTCTGGTGTTTTCCATCCACGGAAACTCGGGTGGGCCAGAGAAAGGGTACAGTCTAGGTGGTTGTTAGAGTTTGCTGGAGCTAGCCGTGAGGGGTTGGAGGGGCCATTGCAGCAACCAAGGATCAGAGAACCAGCTGACCCTTGGTGGAACTATGTCTGGAGTGGGACCAGTGGCAGTGAGTTCTTGAAGCCGAGCTGAGAGTACGGCCCCCAGAAGGTGATAGTGTGGCTTTTTAAAATTACATGCAACAAGACTCAACATTTTTCTAATTTACCTGAATTTGCTTCTTTTGTCCTTACTTCCCTTTTGATCCTAAGAGCTGCCTTTATTTGTGTGAATTGCCAGCTCGTCCCTCCAGTCTTCCCTTTGAATCTGGGCTGTTCCCAGTGTGATTCCAACAATTTTTTTAATTCAACCTTTTTATTTTAAAAAATTAGCGCGTGTGTGTGTGTGTGTGTGTGTGTGTGTGTGTGTATATGTGTATGTGTATGTGTATGTGTGTGTTATGAGTGCAAGTATCTTAGGAGGTCAGAAGAGGGTGTCAGAGCTGAGAACTAAATTCATGTCCATTGCGAAACTAACAAGCACTCTTAACTATTGATCCATCTCTCCAGCTCTAAATACCTTCCAGAGACTACACACACACACACACACACACACACACACACACACACACACACACACAGTTTGAGCACAGATGTGTGTATGGAGGACAGCTTCAGTTGTCAGTCCTTGCCTTTTTCCTTGTTGAAGCCAATGTCTCTTTATTCACCTTAGCATGTGAGAGCCTAGCTTGCCACCAAGCTTCCAGGGATTCTCCTGTCTCTGCCTCCCATCTCACCACAGTGGTGCTCCCAGGTGTGTGCTTGAGCAGGTCCAGGTGTATATGGATGCAGGCTATTCAGACTCAGTCCTCATGCTTGAGTGGCAAGTGCTTTTCCCCATGAGCTTCTTCCTGATCCATAAATGTCCTTTCTGATTGAGCCAGAGTCAGTTTCTGTTGCTTGCAAAGAGTCCAGACATACTGTATATCAATTATTTAAGTATAATTCGTTGATTTATACTTACCCAGAATCCATTTAAGTATAAAATTAGATAATACAAGTCTCACAATTTTTATGAGGAAAAAGACAAAGGACAGGGAACCACAAGAACCTTGTTAGTTTTGCTTTTGTTATTATTTTTTTTAATGTAAGGAGGGTATTGAGGACAATTGTATACTTCTTTATCTGTCCATAATATTAATATTTTTGTCATAAACACCCCTTATGGCTAACATATTTCTGTGCCTCAAATCTTTGTCTAGAAATAAATATATAGTCGTGACAACAAGTGTCTTTAAAGTCTCCTTACTCTCTACTCATTTCTTACATTCAACATAATAAATATATTTAATTTTCTTATTTTCAAAATTGGACAAATACTCTGCGGGAAGTTTGGTGTTATTAGGGCACCAGGATAGAATGAGTCTCAGGAGACCCCACAGACCAGAGACTTCCCTAGTGAGGAGCATGGCTAATGGCCCCATGATGGGATCAGAGCAGAGGCTGGGTAAGTGTCTTCAGTACCTGAGCATGCTCCTCTGATCCCTCAAATAAGTGGGCTGCCTGTAGATAGTTTTTTTGTGAGCAGACACAATCACTCTAGTCTGGACCTGAAATGTTTCTCCATATGCTAAAGGCTCAGTTCCATAAGGGGTGCCATTGGAGATGCTGGAAAGTGGTTTTATAGGAGGTCCTTAAGTCACTGTGGTACATCATTGAAGAGATTGGGTTCCTAGGTCCCTAGGGGTCTCTCTCTCTCTCTCTCTCTCTCTCTCTCTCTCTCTCTTTCTCTTTCTCTCTCTCTCTCCTCCTTCTCCTCCTCCTCTTCCTCCTCCTTCTTCTTCCTCTACATGAGTTAAGAGTTATTTTACTCTTCCTCAGGATCCCACCATGATGAACTGCCTCATCTCAGGCCTAAGGTAACATGCCAATGGATCTCAGAATGAAATCTCCAAACCTATTAGGCAACCAAAATGTTTCCTCTTTATAAAGGTTTTGGCCTCCAGGATTCAGTTACAGTTGCAGAAAACTAACTGACACAGCCATGTGAAATGTACATACAAAATTTCACAGCATCCCTAGATTCTCCCATGCAGCCAGCCAGCTCCTAACACAGACTAGGACCAGATCCAGTTCAAAATAGGGCTGAAATATACACTTGTGTGGACTTCTGCAAGTCAAGAATTGTGACATCATACCCACCACGTCTATTTCCCCAGGAAAACTTCCTCTGAAGCTGCATAAATAGGTGATAGTGGCCAGGAGAGGGGGGTGTATCTGGACAGCATGGAGAAGAACTACCAGAGCAATGGCTTTGGCTCTTCCGGAATATGTCCCATATGGCAGTGATACATTTGCAGCCCTCCATGTAGAAATAGAATACCTAACTGCTAGGTAGGTTCCATACTCACTACTGTAAACACAAGTCAAATGAATGAAAGTATCACTTTTCAAATGAAGTTTTTTTTTTTTTTACCTTATTTGCTTTGTGTCAGTGTAAATGATGTGCGTATAAATGAACACAAACATATGTATGTGTGTGACACACACACACCATGACACTTGTGTGGAGGTCGAAGGACAACTTGCAGGAGTCAGTTCTTCATCATGTGGATTCCAGGGATCAACCTCAGGTCGCCAGACTTGGCAACAAGTGCTTCTTTTTATCCACTGAGCCATCTTTCTGGCTCAGCAGTTTACAATTTAAACCCTCACTCCCTCCCTCCCTCAACCCAAACCCCAACACTTTCATGGCTAACATATGCTATTTTAACTGAGTGTGGTGCCCTTCTGAACACTTGCAGGTTTGGCTTTGTGAAGTAACAGGATGGCGGCTGAATTCAAAGGCGAAAGGTAGTGCCTTTCAGGCATGCTCTGTTGCACTGTGGGCGTGGCCTACCAACTCTCCAAACCCAGGCCCTTCGCAACTTCTCCTGTAGCTTTTTCCTTGTTAATAACACTTTGCACAGGAAAAGGCTTTCCAGCAAACCAAATATAATTAAGTGTGCTTTTCCAGGATATAATGTTGCAATAAAGAGGCGACTCATACAACCATTTTTCCCAAACCATTTAGCAGTCTCCAGGGAAACATGGTTTCTTTTCAAAGTAAACTATATTTCAATTCATAGAATGGTTTTATTACCCAAATTGGACTAAGCAGTTGACAGTTTTGGAGTTGACTCCTCTATTGCCAGCTAATAACAGTCAGCGATTGAAATGTTGCATAGTAGAAGAATAGACTGAGAAGATTCAGGTAAGGTAGGCAAGGTTTCTGCCATCATTTCTTTAAACCCATCTCATCTTCCCAGTTACTCTCTGAAACATAGATATGATCGCCACATTTCAGTTGACCTTATGATGTGACGCACATTCCAGCTTGCCAGTAAATGGCAATGTTCACCCAGTGAAACAGAACATGGTGACATTTTTGTTCTGTTTTATAGATACATTCTAGAACATGGGCCCCCAAGGGACAGAGCAAAGCACACTATAATTCTAAAAGTCTGTTTCTTTTATGTTGGATTTATAAATGATGGATAGTTTTTTTCTCTTTCTTTGAGCTCTTTGCTTTATCTCCATCATAGGACTCTAACCATCACCTATCAGAAACATTCAGGGGCACTTCCTGGGGGTGAAGAACACCACTTTGGAGATCAGACACTGACTCTCTGCCCACTACACAGTTCCACTTAGTGCAGAGATGGAACCCAGGGCTTCGCCCATGCTAAGGTGAGTATTTGGCTGTTGAGCCACAGCCCAGTCTGTGGCCCTGTTCTAAGGAGGCAGACAGCACAAATAACAAAAGATGTGACCCTGAATAGGTAACCACCACTGTGAATCATATGCTTTCTGTGAGGGTCATATTCACTTCCATGGCTGGATTCCCCCAGGTAGGGATAAGATAACTGTGATGGTTGGCATATGCTTGGCCCAGGGAGTGGCACTATTAGAAGGTGGGGCCTTGTTGGAAGAAGTGTGTTACTGTGGGAGTGGGCTTGGAGACCCTCTTCCTAGCTACCTGAAGATACTCAGTCTGTTTCTGGTTTTCTTCAGATGAAGATGTAGAACTCAGCTCCCCCTGCACCATGCCTGCCTGGATGCTGTCATGTTCCAGCCCTCATGATAATGAACTGAACCTCTGAACCTGTAAGCCAGCCCCAATTAAATATTGTCCTTTATAAGATTTGCCTTGAACATGGTGTCTATTCACAGCAGTAAAACCTTAACTAAGATAACAACTAAGCTGACCCACAAAAGGCCCTTTATGCTGAGAAGGCAGCCATTAGAAGGATGCTCATGGTTTCATGCACTGTCCTCATCCAAGTTGAGTGACAGTCACTTCTCTCATTTTTTTTTTTTCTTTTTCATCTTGGTTTTTTTTTTCTCCTCCACTCCTGCTCTTTCTGAACTTTCCCTTTGTGCACTTCAGCTATTGTGCCTTAGTACTTAGGCACGAAAAAGTTGTGGCTGAACTAACTGACTCTGTCTTTAAACACTACGAAGTCATTAGACACAGCTTTTCCAGAAATGGAATATCTTGACTAGAGGAAACAAACGTGCCTGTAAGAATTATGTTTGTGCGCCTCTTATGACGCATGCTATCCACTGCAGGTAGAGATACATAGACAAATGGACTGTTTATCTGAGAAAGTCATCCCTTTCTTTGCCGTCCCAGAGGTGTGAATCCAACCAAGAACCCATAAGAATAACCTTGCTTAAAGATCTCACCACCTGTTAGTGAGTCAATGGCAGTGTGTGTGTGTGTGTGTGTGTGTGTGTGTGTTCATATGCAGGTGTGTATGTATGCATACATATGTATATGGAAACCAGAGGTCAATGCCAGTCTCTCCTATTACTTTTCCATTTGTATTTTGCATATAGGGTGTTTCACTGAACCTGGAACTCATTGATTTAGGAAGACTCCTTAGCCAGCAAGCCCCAGGGATTCTCTTGTTAGAGACCTTAGCCCTCCAGCACTGGGATTACAGACACAAGCCTGTGCACCTGGTTTATTACCACAGGTGCTGGGGAAGGAACTCAGGTCCCCGGGTTTGTGTGACAGGCGTTTCACTCACTGAATTTCCTCTTAGCTCTGTCAATGTTGCTCTGGCCAGAAGATACTGTGCCTTCCCTAATAAGAATGTACCTCTTTTTAAACAGTGGATATGGTGTCCACGCCTTTAATTTGAGCACTTAGAAGGCAAAGGCAGCATGCCAAATTTCTAGAGTTCAAGGCCAACCTGGTCTATTCAGTACATTCCAAGCCAGCACTGCATAGTGAGAGATCCTGTCTCAAAAAAAAAAAAAAAAAAAAAAAAAAATCCTTTAAGAAGCAAATGCTACTTTGCTCCTAACCTCGTGGGAAGCAGCAACTTTAACTGTATATAACTCAGATGTGTTTTTATTCTGGTCCCAGTGGAGTCAAACTTCTATGCTATAGGTTTCAATAGAATTCAGTATGCACCAAAGAGTATTTGTGACTTCCTAGTAGAGACACCTCTTGCCTGGGCCTTACATCACAATGCCACTCGGGTCTGCCACAGGGACCTGAGATGTTATAACAAGGGCATGCAGGAAACAAGTGGGCACTGCACAGGTCAGAGGCTTTCCCACGGCATGCACAGCCTCGGCTGCCTTCCTCCACTATTGTGATAGCACCCACCCCCACCAGAAGAATTTCAAAGAGAAGATGAGAGGAAAGGACTAGGAAAACGAGCCTCCAACAAGTGGAGAGACCCCACCTGCACAGTGAAAGCAAGCAAACTTCACAAACAAAACTCTAGCCACAGGCTGCAGAGAATCTGTCTGGTTTTCCTTGACTTCTATGGTTGGAAATGAGCTGAGATGGAGACTCTCAGGATAGTCCTCTAATGGGTAAGGCTTAGCAGGACTTCCTCACCAATGGGTCTGAGAAGTCTCTTAAGAAAAGAAGAAAACACCAACACCCTACATGCAGACGTTCTGGTGCCTTCTTTTGACCTCCAAGGTACCTGAGCGTGTGCGTGCGTGTGTGTGTGTGTGTGTGTGTGTGTGTGTGTGTGTGTGTGTGTGACAATGTGACAAGCACTTTACAAGTAAGCTACATCCCAAGCCTTGGCAATAAGAAATAACTTATCACACACACACACCACCTTTTAATCTAAAAACAGCTAATCATCACACCTTCCTTTAACTAATAAATGATACCCATAAGCTTATAGTATAAAGGATGAGTATACAAAATAAATGAGATATATCAGCAATATATGTAGGTAAAAGCTAGAAATAAAAATGGAAAATAATTTATAACTTCTTAAAAACTGAAAACTCATTGGTATAAATCTAACAAAATGTGTTTACAATTTTATGTGGTAAAGACACCAAAATGCTTCTGACAGACCTAAGTAACATCCAAAGGATAGAGACACATACAACACATGACATCCATGGTTTGGAACTCTGTCTGTCTTTAGTTTGTCTGGCCAGCGCTCTCTCTCTCTCTCTCTCTCTCTCTCTCTCTCTCTCTCTCTCTCTCTCTCTCTGTGTGTGTGTGTGTGTGTGTGTGACAATGTGACAAGCACTTTACAAGTAAGCTACATCCCAAGCCTTGGCAATCTTCACATAGAAAAGATGTCAATTCTTCTCAAATTAGTATACAGAGTTAACTGCTTTCTATTGAAACTTCAGTAAAGTTTTGATAAATACAGACAGAATTTCTGTGAAACTTACATTGACAGAGAGGGAGTAAGTGAGCAGAAACAAATCTGAAAAAGCAGAACAAAATTAGTTATCTTAACTTCCAGACAATCTCTAGAGCTACAGTAATCAGGTCAGGATACAGTTGGGAGAACAGACAAGCCAGTCCAGGAACCAGAAGAGAATGCCTAGAAACAGTCCAAAGGAGGACCGGCAACAAAGCTTTCATAGAGCTATGAAAGCCATTTCATATTTGAAAAGTAATCTGTCATCAATGATAGTGAATTAGACTGCCATAGTACAAAACAAATCCAGACCTTCAGCTCAACCACTTAGAGCATGGCAAAGGACATGCAAACATTTTGCTTGAGAGAGCGCTACTTGACAGATGGGTCTATAAAAATATTCACCATCATGGAGAACGAAAATTGAAACTATAGTAAGATATCACTATTTTTCCAGCAGACTTAAAACAAACAATGAACACAACAGTGTTCGGTTTCAAACCCCAGAACAAGAGATTGAAGTGCATATTTAACATGTTAAAGCCCACCTGGCCTCCAGGTTCTCCCAGCATGCCTCAGTTCCTACTTTGCATACTCTGTCCCAACCCTGAACTTCCCAGCCTTGAGGCTGGGCTGCCAATTGGGCTCCCCTAGAGGCTTTCCCCTATAGAATCCAGACATTTTGGTCTCCTCACCCCCTTCTCTGTCTTCTCCTCTTTGCTCTCTCTTCCCCTTCCTCTTTCCCCATGATTGTTTCCCTGGCCTCCTTCCTTGGGTCCAGTGAACTCACCCAAGAGCAGCTTCCCAATAAACCTGCATTTAATATGATCTAATCTTGCTTGAATTGGCTCGTTTCACTGGCCGAGAAATAACTTATCAAAGAGCAACAGCAGCAAATGCTGGCAAAGATTTAGGGAAACTGAGACACTCAGACATTGTCAGTGGGGACATAAAGGCATACAGCCACTCTGAAAATAGTTTGGCTGTTTCTTGACATTGGAACATAGCTACCCTATAGACCAGCATCTGCATTCCTGGGAATTTAACTCAGAGAAGAACCTGAATGCATGAAAAAAGATGGCACACCAGTGTCTGTGGCTGCTTTATAATAGCACAAGACCTACAGCTGTTAACACAGCTCCATGGTAGAGCACTTGATTCACATGCACAAAGCCCTGGGTTCCATCCCTATTACACACTCACATACACATACATAGATACATACATACATATATACATACATACATACATACATACATACATACGTACGTACATACGTACATACATACATACATACACACACATACAGAGATACACACAGAGAGACAGAGACAGAGAAACAGAGAGACAGAAAGATAGACACAGAGTACTTCACTTGACCTTCAGTAAGCATATAGTTAAATACACTATGGACTACTGCTTGGGGATAAAAAGGAGTGATTTAGAGCTGAGTGTACTGGTACATGTCATTAATCCCAAGTCTCAGAAGTTGGAGAGAAGAGGATTGCCCATTTCAGGGTAGCTTAGGCTACATAGTAAATGGCCAGACTAGGATATATGCCAAGACTTCACATGAAAAATCAAGTGTGTAAGCAATTGTTGAACAAACAGCCTAGAAAGATGTCTATAGCATTAATCTTAGTGGTAAAAATTCAATTCAGGGACAGTTACAATTACATGACATTCTTTAATGACAAAATTACAGAAATAGAGAACATATCTGTGTTTCTATTGCTGTGGTAAACTACAATGACCAACAAGCAAACTATGGAGGAGATTATTTCATCTTACATGTCCAGGTAACAGTTCATCAAGGAGGGAAGTTGGGGCAGGGACTCAAGGCAGGAATCCAGAGGCAGGAACTGATACAGACGGAGGAGTGTAGAGGCCCTGGAGGTAGGGTGGAAGTGGGGTGGTGTAGAAGGGTGGGGCGGGAGTGGGGTGGGTGGGGTGGGGTGGGGGTGGGATAGGGACTTGAACTCAGAAAAGCACTAAGAAAACCAGGAAGGTTAATCCCATGGTTCACTTCCCTATCTGACACCTCAGAGGGATGCTTCTTACTGGCTTCTTCTCCATGGCTTGCTCAGCCTGCTGTCTCACAGCACCAGGACCACCCACCCAAGGATGGCACCATGCACAGTGAACAGAGCCCTCCCACATCAATCATGAATCAAAAAGATGCCCCACACACCATCCTAGTGTGGGTATCTTTTCAGTTGAGATTCCCTGTTCCCAAATGACTTTAGCATGGTCAAGGTGATATAAAACTAACCAGCACAGGAGGCTTCTAGTCATGTGGCACAGGAAGCAAGTCAGCTGGCACTGAAGAAAATTGGCGTGCCCAGGGCCTGGCTACAGAGTAGTTTAAAGGGCATGTCAAGCTTCAACCACCTCAAAATATAAGTGCAGTCATAAAAACTCTTTTTCAAGTTTAGAAAAATCTCCCTGTGATGTTTAAGGCACCATCTTATCTTCCAGTTACCGTCAAGACTAGTACTTCATCCTAGAAATGTGGAGAAACATGGTGTTTTGTCCTCAGGGACACAATACTGTCATACTGCCCTCCTATCTGTGTTCTTTTAAAAGGAACTGTATTTGCTGCCTTCAGATCGTGGCCTCACTCATCAATAGTTTTTATTAGGTGAATTTGGAAACAGGAATGATTTGTACCTGATAATTTTGGAAAGGACATTTCTGAACCAAACAGGGGGAAATCAGTTTTCCTCCCAGCAAGTTTCCTTCTAATAGAAAATGCACAAATATTAAGTAGTGTTCTCTTAGCATGGTGGGGCACATTAATTCTTCATTTTATGTACATGGGAACTTACATACCACAGTTTTATACTGGAGCTCTTGCCAAAGTTCCCCTCTTGTCTGAGGGCCAAAGATTTTGGCTGGAGTTTTGTAACAAAATATGCATTGTTTCCACTGGGGCTTATACCAGAAATAATTAGGTAAAATGGAGGCACAGCGGAAGCAGTGCCGCTTTGGTGACTCAATGCTGGTTCACACTGCACTTCACAGCAGCCAGAGTTTCAGACCACTCACTGGTGGGTTTCCATGAGGAACACCCACTAACACCCGGGAATCCCTGTGGGACTCGATTGGCATAACTTCAGACACCTCCAACCAAGGCTGTTGGATTTTAAAATTGTTAATATGAAGTTTCTTTTATTCTTTTTTATCTGTAGGTATATTTCTGTTTGCCACATGAGTACTAATGCTCACAGAGACCGGAAGAGGAAGGACCTCAGATCCTCTGGAGCTGTAGTTATAGGCAGTTGGGAGCTACCTGATATGGGTGCTGGGAACTAAACTGGGCTCCTCTAGAAGAGCAGCAAGCACTCTTAATCTGAGCTATCTCTCCAGCCCCATCAGAATGTTACTATTAAAGGAGGAACTTCATGTCAGTAATGGACATACAAGGCCCATAGCCTATTTGAAGGTTACACAAAGGCGTCATTGTCTTCTTCTTCTTCTTCTTCTTCTTCTTCTTCTTCTTCTTCTTCTCCTTCTCCTTCTCCTTCTCCTTCTCCTTCTCCTTCTCCTCTTCTTCTTCTTCTTCTTCTTCTTCTTCTTCTTCTTCTTCTTCTTCTTCTTCTTCTTCTTCTTCTTCTTCTCCTTCTCCTTCTCCTTCTCCTTCTCCTTCTCCTTCTCCTTCTCCTTCTCCTCCTCCTCCTCCTCCTCCTCCTCCTCCTCCTCCTCCTCCTCCTCCTCCTCCTCCTCCTTCCCCTCCCCCTTACCCCTTCCCCTCCCCCTCCCCCTCCCCCTCCCCCTCCTCCTCCTTTTTCTTCTTCTTCTTCTCCTCCTCCCTCTCTCTCTCTCTCTCTCTCTCTCTCTCTTTCTCTCTCTCATTTCATACTGCAGAGGTTCTGCTGACAAGCCCTGTCTTGCTTCCTGCACCCTGCTCTGCCATGATTAGCATATGGGGCTGAACTATCTGTCCCTCAGGGCTCATTCTTCTTCATATTTATTTACTCTTTAATTCCCTATTCCTCTTGGCCTGGATATGTGGGATTCAATGACATTGCAAAGCACTTTTAGATTACCGAAGGGAAATAGACAAGGAGCCTCCTGTTAGCTGGAGGTTAACAATACATCAGTGAAAATAAACAGGGAGTGATGGGGGAGGTGTGGATGGGGGATCGACCAAAATAAAGTATGCATGTAAATGCTACAGGGGAAGTTTTACTTTGTAAGTTAAATAAATAAATTTGGGGATGGATATATGGGTCAGTGGATGAAAGTATTTGCTGTATAAACATGAGGACCTGAGTTCAAATCTCAGCATCCATGTGCAAAAAGCCAGGCATGGCCACATTCACACCTGTAACCCTAGCATCATAGTGGGTGGGTGGCTTGTTGGTTGCCATCCTTGCTCAAGGTTCAGTGTGAGAACCTGTTTCAAAAAGAACAAGATAGTGATAGAGTAAGACACAACATACTCTGAGCTCCATGGGCAGGTATACTACACACACACACACACACAAACATATACACGTACACACATTCATACATACACACACACACACACACATACAGTAAGATTTTTACACTTATAAATCTATTTCCAGATCTAAGAGTAGATTCCTATAGCATATCTACATCTGCTAAAATGACTGATGGCCAAATATTCTTTTGACTAGTTAATATCCTCAGCCCTTTCTTGTTAATTTTGATCTCTGAACACGATGAGGCTATAATTAGGCTCAGCACCCATGAACCAACAGTATTACCATCTAGAATGGGATTATTTGGTAGGATGATAAAGTCAAAATCACAGCAATTGAATTGCATCTCAGGGAGGTGGAGAAAAGGCCGAGTTGTAACACAGTGGAGATGGGAGATGGCAACTGTGTCTTTTTGAGAAAACATTGGAACTGAGGTTGCAAAGTTGAGGAACAACTACTTTTTCCAAAAGCTCAGGGCAAAGGCAGAACAAAAGGCAAGGGCCATGGTCCTGAAGCAGGAAGAGTTTCACCCATTCCTCTAAGAGGAATTCCTCTAAACATTCTGTCATTCAAGTCACTAATGTCAAATCTGCTCAAAGGCGGTGGCTTGTTGTGGAATGAATCATGCCTTCCTGTCTGTTGCACAGTGAGAAAGTGGCATTCTGCAGGAAAGGAGGAAACCATCACCAGAACTCAGCTATGCTGACTCCCTGACATTGGACTGCACGTCTACAGAACATGAAGCCCATGAGGGAGATAAATTTTCATTATCTGAGCCCCTGCAATGAATGTTTTAGGATATCCTAAGCAGACCACAGCACATGTGACTCTTATCAATTTGCTAGTTCTGTAAGTTTGGAGGAAAGATGGGGCCCCTGGAAACACCAGCTTCCTGGTTTTTGAGACTAGGGTAAGAGTAGCAAGGCCACTTCCCATCCACCTAAAACAAATCCCAAACTCTTCAATTTGCCTTCTGAGGTTCCACAAGACCAGAGGCGCCTCTCCCCTCCATCCTGTAACTCCCACAAATGGCTCTGACCACACTCCATCACCACCCTCCAACTCTCCTCTTAGGTAGGCAATTTCTTTCCTTCTTCCTGCCTCGGGACCATGGCCCTTGCCTTTTGTTTTGCCTTTGCCCTGAGCTTTTGGAAAAAGTAATTGTTCCTCAACTTTGCAACTTCAGTTCCGGTATTTTCTTAGAAAGACACAGTCATCATCTCCCATCCGCACTGTGTTACAACTCAGCCCTTTCTCCCCTTCACTTCAACATGCAACTACCCTATCATGTCCATAAAGATGAACACTCCATGACAGCAGCATCTTGTCTCCACTGCTCAGCCACTAGTATCTAATGACTGAATGACTTCTGAATAGTAACTCCCCATAAGCCCAAACTCTGTGACTTGAGGAATTCTTGTTCACTTGAGGCAGGTAGAAGATCAACAATTCATTTCATGAATGCCTAATTAAAAAGCTTCTGTCCTGCTTGGCCCCTGGCATCAGAGTCCTTAGTATCCTCTCTCATCCAGCTCATCATTGTCTGGTCCATGTGAGGCAGAAGGGGAGGGACATCCATGGTTTGGAGGGCATCCACCACTGCATTAGGATGTCAATGTTGGAAGTGGCCTGTGACCTGAGTCAAGTGCCAGGCATAGCTGTTTCCCTGTGTTCAGGCATCACTTATTACTACTGACATAGTACATAACATTGACTTAGCTTTCTGCCTCAACACCAGGCCCTGCTGACTCTAATGGTCCTGATGCCCCTGGTGGGCCTGGAGCCCGGATACTGTATGCTGGTGGCTTCCCTTTGGATTCTGACTTCTGCCTGGTGTGGTCTGTCATAAATGAGTGAGTGAAAAGAAGAAAAGAGAAGAAAGAAGAATGAATAAATGAATGCGTGAATGAAAGGAAAGCAGAAAGAAAAAAGAAAGAGAGAGAGAGAAAGAAAGAAAGAAAGAAAGAAAGAAAGAAAGAAAGAAAGAGGAAAGAATGAAAGGAAGAAGGAAGAAAAAAGGAAGGGGGAGAGGGGAGAGAGAGAGAGAGAGAGAGAGAGAGAGAGAGAGAGAGAGAGAGAGAAACAGGAGTCATCTGTTCATCCCCGCTCAGGAGAAGGCACCACACAGTCTCTTCCAAGCACCACAGCAGCCACAGGGGACAGGTTACATCACAGCAGTCACAAATGACTCCAAGCCTGGACCCTGTGGACCCTGCCCATGCTTTTAACATTCACTGGCCCCCATAGGGCTGAAGTCTACCAAAACTAAAAGTCTGGTTTGTTAGCTTTCTGTTCCTAGTTCTTGGGTCCTCATGTGGCAGGAGAGTAAAGAAGCAGGACCTGCTGCAGTAAGCCCCCTTCTACCACATCTTGGACATTTCCAGCTAATTTTATTTTAACATCATTTTACTGTTTTTGCATACAACATTTAATGTTAAGGAGAAACATATGGTTG
Source organism: Arvicanthis niloticus (assembly GCF_011762505.2). Classification (NCBI taxonomy): domain Eukaryota; kingdom Metazoa; phylum Chordata; class Mammalia; order Rodentia; family Muridae; genus Arvicanthis; species Arvicanthis niloticus. Next base: position 72,525,034 of record NC_047665.1, on the reverse strand, counting down.
GGATTGCGTGCATGCTAATTTATGATGCTGATGCCAGGCACTGGTGCACACACCTCAGCCACCAGCCCTGGGGAGGATAGGGAGTTCGAAATCTGCCTAGGCTATCCAGCAAGTCCTTAAGCTCTTTTATCAATGTGCTATTTCCAATCATGAGAGATGAATTTTCCTGGCCTGATTACCCCCATAGAAGACCTACCATCCCCCCCCCCAGTGTGGGATTTCACTTTAGTATGGGTTTTGTAATAACACAAGCTTTGAAATGACAGCAACTCCCTGACACAGCAAAGGTCTTTTCGCCTGAGAAACACAGCAAATCAAATATATATATATATATATATATATATATATATATATATATATTATATAAACAAATATATACAAATATATATATATTTGTATCTATAAATGTGTATATATATGCATGTATATATATGCATGCCTGGGTGCACTGCCTAATGCTGAGGGAAATACACAGACAGCAAAATCCACACTCCTCAGCCCAGCACTGAGAATTGCAGGCTCAGTGTCAGAAGAACGTCACTGGAGACGAGGCTCTGCTCATTCTACTTGACCCTTTGCCATACTCTTCTGGGTTTTCATAAAGTGAAGAAAACTCAGTTTCAATCACTGGCAGCCTCAGAGGTGCTGGCACAAGAATGCAGTTGGTTGCCCCAAGAGGAGAAATAACTCTGGCTGTGAGGGGAGGGGGACGACCCAAGTGCAGAATTACCAAGCATGATTTATTCCAGGCTGCTGGGACACACACATCATTCCATCTAGCCTGATATCTAGATCCACGGCCATCAGTCAGAGAAGGCCACGACCACTACTGCTCTCTCTCTTTGTGTGTGTGTGTGTGTGTGTGTGTGTGTGTGTGTGTGTGTGTGTGTGTGTGTGTGTGTGTGTGAAGAGCTACAGCTGCAGCTACAAGATTGTCTGCTCTCCTCACAGTGAAATGGTGGCGTTTTAAAGAGGAAGAACATGGCTCACATTTTTAAAATGTTCTTTCAGGATGCTTGAATAGTTTTGGAATTAAAATGTTTAAAAAAAAAGTCTGGGGAGATAGCTCAATGGATAAAGTGCTTGCTAGGAAAACTCAAGGACCTGAGTCGGGATGAATCCCACCTATGTGAGAAGCTAGGCATACACCGCAGCACATACCTGCAACCTCATTGGAAGCGGTAGAGACAGGAAGATGAGGGTAGAAATTATTGGCTAGCCAGCCTAGCCAATCAGAAATCTCTGGGTTCCTTAAGAGACATTGTCTGAAAGAAATTAAGATTGAGAGTAGTAGAGAAAGATATATCTTGAGTCAACCTCTGCCTTCTACACATGCACGCACACGCACGCGAGCGCACACACACATATGTACATGCACACACATGAGCAGGCACAAGATGAGCATGTATGCACACACTCGTACATACACACATGCACGCACACATGCACATATACACATGCATACATGCACTCATAATACACATACATTCATACACATGTGCATACATACACATACACACATACACACACATACAGAGAAACATGCATACACATACATACACACATGCATACACGTACTCATATAGACTCAGACATGTTCATACACATACACACACACAAATACCTATACCACATGCACAAATATATAGAAAGCTCTCAGTCTTTATCTACCTAAGATTTCTCAGAAAGATATGTTCTCAGGCAGCCATGACAACCCTAATTATAGATGTGCATGGTATCAAGTCCAGAGCTCCACATTAGTGTTTTGGTGACAAAGGGAAAAATGTGTGGGGGTCACTTGGCTTTGGCTTTCTCAATGAACCTCCAGGACAGTTGGACAGGCTGAGAGTGTTTTCATAGTCTAGAGTCCACATGCCCAGAGCCTGGAAGCTCCTACTTTCCTTCCACCTTGTGCTAGTAAGAACCCCCAGTCAAGGCAACCTCTGCCAGATTCAACTCCTCTCTCAACTATGAACTCCACCGGGATGGTATTGCTCCAGAGTCTCACCATATCCTTATAAAAACCTTCGCTGACATTTTACCTTCATATCTACCTGAAGGACAGAGAATCCACATGATGGAGCTAGTATGTGAATGGAAAGGGAAGCTTACAATCCTGAGAGCCTAGTGATACAGTGTGGATCAGAAATGGCTCCCAAAGATCCACATGTTCAAGGCCTGGTACCCAGCTTGAGTCTATTGGAGGCTGCAGAGCCTGGATGAGGTTTCAGTTCATAGACTCAAAGGGGACTGGGAGAGCCTGGTCTTTCCTGGCCCTGAAGTGAATGGGTTTGCTCCAGCCATGTGCTCCCAACAGAGCAGTAGAGCCCCCAAGATGGTCTGAAACCTCTAAAGCCATGAGGCCAAGTGTGTCTCCTCTTTCTGGAAGTTTGTTGCCACTAGTATTCATGAGGGTACATGATGACTAATGTATACTAACTAACTCACTAACTAACTAACTAACTAACTAACTAACTGAAACTACAATGAGTCCTCATCACATTCAAGGACCTACCCCTAAACTGCAAAGGAACAGCTAACATCTTGGCAAGCTCCACTCTCTCAGAGTGTGCTGACCTTCTGGTGAGAAAGGAAGAGGGGCAGACACACTGAAGGGAAAGTTCTGCCAAGATGTGTGGCTCTGCAAAGGGCCAGGAGATCTGAGGGCTGTGTTCTAACCACTGTCCTTCCAAGGTTGGCATCTCCTCTTCCTCCTCCTCTCTTCCTCTTCCTCCTCCTCTCTTCCTCTTCCTCTTCCTCCTCCTCTCTTCCTTCTCCTTTTCCTCTTCTTCCCCTTTCTCCTGCTGCTGCTGCTCTTCCTCCTCCTTCCTCTCTTCTTTCTAACCTCTCCTTCCCATCCTCTTCTCCTTCCCTTCCCCTTCCTCTCTTCTCCTTCTCCCTCCTTATCTCCCTCTTCCCAGGATTGGCATCCCCTCTTCTCCCTCCTTTCCCCAAATCTTCTCCCCGACTCCTCCCTCAGTCCTTTCTCTTTTTATCTGCTCTTCTTCTTCCCCTCCTCCTCATCTTCCTTTCCCCTTTCTTCCTTCTGGAAGTGACTGGACTAAACCCAGACCCCTCAAACTTTCTAAGCCTGCTTCTGAGCCACACACAAGCCTGGGACAGATAATTTTACATCCCTCAGGGCATGCAGCCCCTCACCTGCCCAGCTCCACAGACGTACCACATCCCACGGTGGCCAGCTCATGAACACTTTTGATGGAGGCCATCCCCCTCTTAACTTAAAAATACATCTTTCTGGCTAGATGAGGTGCATCACAACTAAGGATGCTGAGGTAGGCAGTTTACAAGCTGGACACCAGCCTGGGCTGCATACCCATACCCTGTCTCTAAAGCCCAACACACACACACACACACACACACACACACACACACAAAGCCTATCTTTCTTCTTTTAATTCTGCCTTACTCTTCTAATTCTGCCCTCATGGAAGCCCCGAAGGTAGAAAACCTGATTTCCACTCATGCTATTAATTCTAGTGTTGATGTGGTTTCAGGGGGAAAAAATAGGGAACAGATCAGCAGTATAATCATGGACGAATTAACTGAAAGCCTTGACTGCACTGTTTGCTGCAGGGGACAAACACACATGAATGAGTCCAGCCAGGAAGAGGCCACCAGAGCCAGGCTGCAACTGTACAGATGGAAATCTGACAGCACTGAACATTCAACTAGCCTCAGCAGCTACTCAAGAGGGGAAGGTGTTGCAGTAAATCTCCGACCCAAAGAAGTCCAGTGAAGGAAGACACAACTCAATTAATTACAGATGTATGCTGCAATCCTAGATTGGGCAGATTTACCATTGAACTACTCTATTCCCCAGCTATGAGATCTCTTACAACTTCCAGTTTTCTATGTCATGATCTTCTTCATCTTCCGTCCTTTCCCCAACTCCCAACTGCCCCAATGGCTCTTCTTGCTCCTCCCCTACCTCTGGCTCCTCCCACTCCTCTTCTACTGCCCAATCACTGGCTCTAGCCTTTATTTAACAAATTCGATTGGACAGAAGGTTCGCAAGATTCACTCCTCTTTCGCAGCCCCTCCCAGGAGTGGAATTACCATGACAAGAGGCTAGGGCTATCCACAACATTTCCCCCTTTTTGTCCAATTAAAAAACTCTTTTCTCTCACAGGAAGGCACAGGAAGACCTAATTTTTTACAGAAATCGTTTTCAAATTTTTCTGCTCTCAGACAGTAGAAACACATGGCTCACAATGTTAGTATAATTAATTTAACTATCTCAGTGTGGTTTTTATGTCACTGCTTGAAGAAGATAGGTTACTGATCAATACTATTGTTCTTTATGGGCACAGAGGAAAAAACAACTGAGAACCCATAGATGCCAGAGACAGTAGTGTTCTTATCCAGAGGGAACATCCCAACAGATGTAAGACTTAATTCCTTCTCACTTAAGACTGTGTGCATGCAGTACTGGAGATCAACCCCATGGACTTGCTCCTGCTACGAAAGCATTCAACCACCGAGCAACACTCCCAGCCCAGTTCCTCCTTTCTGACTGAGTTCTTGAGGATGTTTGGTATAAACATCAAGGTGATTCTTTTTATATTGAACTAGTTACTCAAACAAAACCACGTAAGCGGCAAGAAAGTCCAACCTATTAGCCAGAGCTCTGGATTACCAGGGCTTACTACTCCATTCCCTTAAACCTTCCAATGGATGTGGTTCACTAGCAAGATTGTTTGCCTGGCTCGCATGAATCCCTGAGTCCATCATCTCTGGTCTCACAGGCACACTGCAGAGATGGAGGAAGACAAGGAAGAGAGTAGAAAGAAAAGAGAAAAAGAAAAGAGAAGGAGGAAACAAAAGCAGAGGAGGGGAGTGAGCAGGGGAAGAAGGAAGAGAGGGAGGAGGAAGGGGGAGAGGAGGAGCTGGTGGTTGATAGTGGTGATTCAGTACAGAAATACAGACAAAGGTAGATTCTGGCTTCTCTTCAGACCCCCTCCCTCCCCCCAAAAAAAGCAACTAAGAAAAACTTAGTTTCCTTAAAAGAAACTGGCTGAGAGTCTCTGAGATTATACAAGAGAATACATTCTAGCAGCACTTACATTCTTCCTATAACCCATGGAACCCATAAATGAATTTCTTCTAATCCAATATTTTGTGGTAGAATCGTTCATTTCCCCAGCCTCCGCAAGGGCACAGAGCCTCCAGGGCTGGAAAGTTGTTTACTATTAACACGGGAGGGGGAGTCCTTATTAAATTTGCAAATGCTGAAATTCTGGCACTTAGTGTTTATGTGTAAATGCCCCCTCCTTCATGGTTTCATTCCCTTTCCCCCTTGAGCAACTTTGCAAGTTGTTTAAGGACAAGTCTGATGGGACTGTCTGTATGCCCAGGGTACACAGAGAATACGCCACTGAGTGGACAGCCCATAAATATTTGTTAAGTGAACAAATTCTTGAGTAGGACACATTTACACAATGCACGTTGAGGGGTTATGCAAATAGTTCCAAATGAAATATGGACTTGCAAATTCTTACTGGGTGAGCAAACAAGAGGCTTTGGCTTGGAAATAAACAACTCCTAAGGTTATATATTCTCAAACTTTTCAAATTTTGGCCTTCCTTGTTTTAAAAACTAGAAGGCAAGGTGTTTATTATTTAAGAGAAAAAAACTATTGTTTTATTTAAATACATGCAGCAGCAAATAAGAAAATACAGGTTTTCTTCTCCCCCCTTCTGCTATAGGAAAGTTCTTTACACACTGCATCCCTAACTTCATCTGACTAAATCCATGTCCCCACGAAGATAAATACCAAAGTGAATCTATGTTTTAAGACACTCAATGGCTCAATAATAGACCAGATGGCCTTTGAAGATTCAAATACTATTGATTCAGTGAGAGCAATCATGAAGACAAGTCACTGCCAATACCTGAAAATCAGCACAGACAGGAGTGCATAAGTGGCTGAGACCTCCATGCCACATGCCATTTATCCTGGAGACATTATTTGAGCAAGTCCTTTTTAGAGTGAATGCAAAGAGGTAATGGAAACGTTGCATGACAGGATCAATAAGAAGAGGGTCTCAGAGTCGACCCGAGCAGAGAACACTCTCGGGAAGAAAGAATCAGTCTGCTCCACAGAACCTCAACCAGACTGCACTATGGGGTCTGAAATACAGGAATCCTAGAGTGGAAAAGTAAGTGACCTTCTGTGGATGCTCTTGCAAAGGTCACAGCATGAAGGCAGCCCAGCATCTTTTCCTATTACTCAAAGAGAACAACAGTTCTGACTTCAGGCTTCTCAAGATCATCATAAAGAAGAAGCAGTAGTAACAGATTAATGGCACACAAGTAAAACGTGCATCTTTGGCTTCAAGCATACATCATAAGAATTTCATGAATACAGATGGATACAACTCCATCCAAATAACAAGGAAAGAAATCCTAGAATCCTAAACAACAGATAAGTCTGAGATGAGAGTGTGGATCATTTCATCCTGGTATGCAGTGTATCCTTTACCAAGAAGATAACAATGATCTTTTAATGATTGTATGAAACTTAAAGACATTTTGTTTTCTTTTTAGGGATTTAGAAAGAATCTGGTGAGAACCACATGGAGTCTGGGCTGAGGCAACTGTTCACTGCTAAAGCCCCTCTTGTGGGGCATCTTTAACCAGGAGCTTCATATGAAAGGAAGACTCAGCAGCTCCCTCGGAGGGAAGTAAACCTGCTTCATAACAATGGAAAGTGCTCATCAACTGGGCTGGTCAGTTTTCTGTCAACTTGGCACAGGCTAGACTCATTTTAGAAGAGGGGATCTCAGTTGAGAAAACGGCCACACCAGATTAGCCTGTGATACATTTTCTTGATTGGTGATTGACGTGGGAAGGCAATGCCATCCAGGGCTGGTCATCCTGGGCACTACAGAAAATCAGACTGAGTGAACCACCAGAAGCAAGCACTTCTCCACTGCCTCTGCATCAGCTCCTGCCTCCAGGTTTCTACCCTGCTTGAGTCCCTGCCCTGATAGCTTTCAATAATTGACGATGATGTGAAGTATAAACCAAATAAACCTTTTCCTTCCTAAACTGCTTACAGTCATGCTGTTTTATGGCAATAGAAATTCTAACCAAGACACAACCAATTTATGTTTCAACAGATTCGTAAATGCTGCTAGGTGTGGCACTTGATCATAGGACAAAGTCAACAGTGTGTTTACAGTCCTTGGCTTTCAAAGTGGAAGGAAACCTCAGATGGCAATGTAAATTTTCTGAAGCAGATGTTTCCAAATCCTGCTGTGATTTGATTACATCTTGTTTCACTCTGGCTTTGCATTTCTCCATCTACAAAGCAGCCTGCACAAGTGATCAGTCTGTCCTCCTCGCAAGGCCATTGGATCAAGAAATAAATCAACCATAGAAGGGTACACAATCAGGCCTCAGTCTGTATGAAGCTTTTGTCTTTACAAATCTGTACCTGGTACCATAGTGGTCACTTGTATTTCCACCACTTCAAGAGAATGAGAAAGGTTGATCTTGTATTTAAGGCTAGCATATATTTAAAAAAAAAAAAAAAAAAAATGAGTCTTGACAAGCCTGGAATATATAATGAGATTCTATCTCAAAATTTAAGAAAGAGATGTTTTATAGGAATTATGTTTGAGATTGTTTTCCTTCTGTTTTCAAAATATTTGTGTGTTTGTTTGTATGTGTGCATGTGTACATACATGTGTGTTTGTGTAGCTTGTGCTTTACTATTGAGGCACACTTCCATTATACTTTGCAAATGTTTTTTCACAACATCTTGACAATGAAGGTTCTCTGTATTCCAAATTCTTAGGGACTTTCTTTGAAGGCTCTTGAGCATTTATTTGAGATTAGGTTTTTCAGTACTTTTGAACACAGGGAGGGAGAAGGTGTCAGAAATGAAAATATGGAGAACTATTGATAATGTTTCAGAAGCTGTAACAGAAAGAGAACGCAAAGCATCAGGCCACAGGTGGGAATGGTGCCTCTGCAAGTTCCCACCTGGAAGTAAGGACTGACACTCAGACAGATGCAGGTAAGTGAATCTTCACAGCAACGCTCTTCAAAATAGCCAAAATGCCCACTGACTGACTGACAGTCAAAGGGTCGTAAGCAGAATGTCGTAGCTGCCTTTGTGTCCTGTGCTGCTGCCTTGTTGTCTGCTGACACGAATGCCCGGCTCGAACAGTCATCCTCTCTATTTAAATGACTGTCTTAGGGGCTGGAAAGACTGCTCAGCCTTGTAATGAATGCTCTCACAGAGGTCCTGGCTTCAGTTCCCAGCACCCACACTGAGAGGCTAACAACTGCCTGTAACGTCCCCAATACCATCTTCTGGCCTCTGAGAGTACCTATACTCACGTGCACATTCCCAGAACGTGCGCTTATTTTGGGAATCCCAGAACTTGAACAGTGGAGGCAGAAGGATGACAAGTTCAAGGTCATTTTTAGCCACACTAGAGACCAGACTAGAATACAAGAGAACCTGTCTCAAAAATTTAATTATTGCACATTGTATAAAAGCACGGTGTTACCATTTTTAATATACTAAAAATAAATAGCCGTCTTAGTTACTTTTCCTGTTGTTATGCTCAAATAGCACCGTAAAAAAAACACATAAGGGAGAAATGGTTTATTTTGGCTCACAGTCCATCGTGGTGAAGCCATTTGGAATTACAGTCTGAGAATACAGTCTGCTATGATGACGTCACTTTGAATCTGGAGTCAGGAGACTGGGACTGGTGAGTGCTCAGGCTCAGCTCTTTCTCCCTTTCATGCAGTCTAGCGCCCCACCACGGAATGGTCCCACTCAATTTCAGGGCAAGTCATCACACCTCAACTAACTCAATCTGAACACTCCCTCCTAGGTGTGCCTGGAGGATGTCTCCCAGAGCATGTCGAGGCAAGTTGGTGGTCAACACTGACCCTCAGAATTGGTAACATGGTGCTTGGCACCTACCCCACCATGAGTGCTCACTGGCACGAATGCTTACAGTCATTCCTGTTTCATGAGTCAGAGTCAGGGGAGATAAGACATATTTATTCTCTGTCTCCATGTCTCTGTCACAGAATGCCACATGAATGTCACACCTGGCCCTTAGCCACCTCTTTGTTGTGGAGAAGGTAGGTAGAGGTAGGTAGAGGGACAGACAAGAGGAGCATGTTCTGAGCTCAACACAGTAGACAGGATGAAAGGCAGAGGAGAGGTTGAGACAACTCCAGACCTGAATCTGCCTCTGATATTTGTCTTCTCTCTACTTCTTTGATCATGTTTTCTTATGACAATCTTGTATCTTTTGTTTTTCTACACAAGGAAGGAGAAAGTGTTCTTTCTTTTCTCTTGTGTAATTCAGGATGATTTTTTTGGGGGGTGGGGGTTGGATTGTTTTGATGTCTCAGAACTCTCAGCCTCACAACAGTCTTGGTAATAGAATATAGTTTTGAGACCAGTGTCAGACCTAGAAAACCTTTGTCTGATTTCCCCATAAACAATTCTCTTAATACAAAAAATGCCATGCTCAATCATGTGAAGAGAGTCCCACAGACTCACTTCTGCCTCCACACATTTAAGGCTCTCCTCCATTACTCAAGAATGGATGATGCCAGGAGCTTAAAGATATGTCTACACCACGCTGTAACCTAATCCTGACACTTGTGAGTGTGCTGTGTGATAAGAGTGTCTTCAGCAGGAAGGGTTCACAGTGACTTCACTGCACAGCAGCACACAAAAACATCTTATCAACCCCCAGGGACGCCCCAAACTCTGCTTGCCTTAGTTTATGCTAGAATTAGCTCTCTCTGCAGCCATATCACTATGAAAGTAGAAACTTGACAGAAATACTTAGTATGAACGAAAGGAGAAACTTAGGTTATTCCTTTTTAAATGGTGTATTTGTATAAAAGTTAATAATTAAACTATTCATATATGTGTGTGTGTGTGTGTGTGTGTGTGTATAAAGAGAAAAGTAGTAGAATCATATAGGTATATGATTATATATATATAATACATATATATCACATATATATTACAAACACACATGCATATATATATATGTATGTGTGTGTGTACATAGGTACAGGTAATTAGGGCCTTAGAAGACACCCATGCAAATGAGCAGATTTGGAAGCTTTGAATTTATTAGCTTCAAGAGAAATAGTCCTATGTGTCTCTGCCTGCTGTTCTCCCTGGCAACCTGGCAATGTCACGGGACAATCACTGCTTGATCGAAATAACTTAGTCTGTTTTCTCAAGGACCCCACAACTTTGTTTCCTTTGGTACCTCCAGTGTGGAGAGCAGAGGAAGTCCTGAGTGAACGTGTATTCATGACATGAACATGGCCATGCCAAGGACATCAGTGTCTCCTACCCATGAGAATGCCGTAGTCTTCCCCTGGTCAGAGTGCTCACTAAGGTTGAGTGTTGATGCGCAGTTTGCCTTTAGCTAACACCACGGTGTGCAGAGTATCGAGTACAGCCCCCTCACCCTCTCAGAGGTCCACAGCCTATGCAGACACTATCAGCCACATGGTCCTCCTCTGGGACTGGCTTTCCACACAGACCTCCTAACGAGATTAGCTAACCCTCCTGAGTTTCTGGATCTCTGCTGGTGCATCTCCACCAGAACACGTGTTCTGATATTTGAAAGCAGAGACTCATAGTTCTGGACACTAGTGGGGTTGCCTCGTACAGTCAAGCACAAGAATCCGAGAAGGGAGATCTGGAAAGAGGAAGCCATCTGTGCTTTGGGGGTCACTGAACTGGGGAATCACCTCCGTTTCCATTTTCTCTCTGACCTGAGCCTTTGATGACAGCTGACACCGGCAGTATCCTGAAGATGCCACGCCCTGGTCTACTCTCCCGTACTTATACAGCTTTTTTAGCACAAAGGCATTTTCATCAAAGCACTTTAAGAGCTGGGCACACCCTGTCACACACACAAGAGCTCCATGAAAGCAACTGCAAGTTCCCAGCAGCCCGAGGCCTGAGCTGGCAAGCAGGAATGCTTTGGAATACACTCCCTGGCCACGGGCAAGGAGCCCAGCTTGAAACTGGTGGGAAGAATGACATCAGGCAGGGCCAGCCAAATCCCTGCTGAGGGGCCCTGACCTGTGTTTCTGGAAGACACCGTAGACTCGCCAGTGTTGACCATGTGCCAGACCCTCTTAGGCTTCTTGCATGTATTATCTCATCTAATCCTAAAATCGTTCCTATTGTACTAGAGAAGCAGCTGAGGTTAGGAGGCAAATCACTGGCCTCAGGACATTCACCAGTAAGAGCTAAAGTCAACCAAGAGTCAGACCCACCTGTCTCAGGTGTCTCATACCTTTTGGATGTTGCCCTAATACATGATCTCAGTATACCAGAGAAGATACAGGCTTTAAGATCACAGGTGCATAAGATGGCTATATATATATATATATATATATATATATATATATATATATATATGTTTATAGTATAGAATGGGTATCTCAGTATAGTTCAAAACTGGCCTAGAAGTTAGCCATCAAAGCTGAAATCTTAGTAGGAATATCAGTCTTTTCAATGGTCCCCATGAGCCCCTGCTGAAGTTGTGCTGGGAGTGGCCTATATCAAAATTTATCTGTATTACAGTTTTTATAGGAGATACTTACACAAGTTCAGGGACAGGGGACTTACCACCTGATGAGCTTTGGGGAAGTTATTAGGTTCCCAGGAATCTGACCTAATCTGTGACATGAGAATATGATAGCAAAGAAGCGAGTAGAGCCTTGTTGTAGGAAATGGGCCACTGAGGGCACATCTTAAATAGACGTAGGACATCCTCTTACCCCTTGTATCTCTCTCTGTCTCTCTACTTCCTGGTCCCCATGAGGTTCTGACACAAACTCTTGCTACCATGATGGTCTGTGTTGCTGCTTCAGGCCCAAATAATGGAATCAGCTTTCTAATACCAACTCAATTGTGTTAGGAAGAAAATCTACACTGTTGAACTCTGTGTGTGTGTGTGTGTGTGTGTGTGTGTGTGTGTGTGTGTGTGTGTGCCTATATGTGGAGGACAAAAGTCAACGTCGGGAATCTTCCTTCATGGATTCTCCATTTCAGCTGGTTGAGACAGGCTCTGTCACTGAACTCACAGACTCAGCCAACCTGAGCAGCCAGTGAGCACCAGAGATCTTACCATGCCCATTCCTCAGTGCTGGGACTACCTACTGGTGCCTTCTACCATGACTGGAATTTATGGGCACTGGGAATCTGAATTCAGGTCCTCACATTTGTCTAGCAAGCAGTTTAGCAGCTTAGCCATCTCCCCAGGCACTTTTTTTTTTTTTAATAATAGCTCTTTAACAGCTAATTTGCAAATTTTCCATAAATTTAATAATTAGGCCTTAGGATTTCACAAGCTGGTTCTGGCATAACACTGAGGCCACTGCACTAATCCAAGAGCATAAGACTTGCACCATGAGCCAAGTTGTTAGTTGGCTCATGATCAAAAGGGATCAGATTTGGGATATATAATGGTGGAACACAGATTTTTCTGGTAGGTTCCATGTGGAACAGGAGAGAAAGGAAAAAAGATGAGGTGACATGCATGCCCTTATGTCTACTCCAAGGCTCTGCTCTCCACCTTGATGTCTGGTCCAAGGCCCTGCTCTCCATGTCTCCCCACAAAGTGCAGGCGGTGAAAATACCAAACTCATCAACTCTCCTTTGCCATGTGCGTCTTCCAAACCTTCTCAATGCCACGTCCATCCTCCACACTTCAGCTGACACGGTGAAAGAGCTCTGAGGTTGAAGGCTTTGGTCATTTGCCTTTATGGAGCAAATGAATTGCCCACACTCTTGCTTTCCCCAAAGCCAGGTTTGGAACATTATCACCTTTAGTTTTCAAAAAATAGTATACTTGTTTCATTTTCATGGGGGAGAGGGCAGGGCAGAAAGGGGTGTAGAGGAGATAAGGGGAATAGGAGAGAAGAACGAAGGAGAAGTGTAGTGCATTGGCCTGGTGCTACTTGCTTGCTAATACTAATAGTGTTTCCAAAAGACCTGGTTGCTCAGAGACAAGAGAATCTACATGTGACCTCCTCCCCAAATTATTTCTGATTGGTAAATAAAGATGCTAACAGCCAATAGCTGGGCAGAAGAGACATAGGTGGTAGGATTCCTGGGCTTGAGGGTTGGGTCTGAGGAGAACCAAGAGGGAGAGAGAGGAAGGGGTGGAGGAAGGGAAGAGGAGTTGGAAAAGAAGCAGCCATGGGTTAGGTGAGTCATGAAACCCATGGCCCTGAGGGCTGTTAAGAGCTGCCTAGATACAACATAGTAATCAATAACTCAGGGTTATTGATAAGAAATAGATTGTAATAGCATAGAGGGTAGGTATCTGCACAACTGTTGTGTTGTTTAAGGCTTATTATAAATTTAAACTTTATGTGTGGCTTTTATCCAGGAATTAACTGGTCAAAGGCCAGATAGAAACACTGGATTGGGATTAAAAGTTTTTACAACAGAGAGGAGTGAGGAAGAAGAGGAAAGAGAATGAAAAGAGAAAGAAGAGGAGGAAGGTAGGCATCCCCAGGCTTGAGGGAGCAGAGCAGTGTGCCCATCCTGAGCACAAAGAGCCCTTCCACCTCGTTTGCACCCATAATTCAAGTAAATTATAATGAGTGTACAGTAGACTTTGTATGATACAAATCTAAAAGACAAATAGCTCTGAAAGAGACCCCTTGGAGTAGGAAGCCTGGCAGGGCAACTGCCTGAGCAGGAGGTACCAAGAGAACAGCAGAGCACAGGACATGGAGCAAGCAGTCGGCACTCCTGAAAGCCTCCTGCCATGGAACATGGCCTGGCCCTTTATTTCTCTCTGCCTCCATGTGGACAAGCTTGCCTGGGAAGTGGGACTCCACATACTATGCCACGACTCTCCTCTTTGAATTGTGATGAAGATCAAAGAGACAGGCAGAAATCAAACATCTGTCAGTCCTGCTAAAGGATTACATGTGACATGTCGTGATCACAAGCTTTACTAGAGAATTTTGGTAGAGGCTGCTGTAACTGCATACAAAGAAACATGAATGTCCTTTTTAAAAAAAAAAAATTAAAAATCCCAATAGGAGTTCTCCCAAGGGCTGGAGAAATAGTTCAGTGGTTAAGAGCACTGACTGCTCTTCCAGAGGTCCCAAGTTCAATTCTCAGCAACCACCTGGTGGCTCACAACCAACTGTAATGGGATCCAGTGCCCTCTTCTGGTGTGTCTGAGGACAACAACAGTGTAGTCACAGACATAAAATAAATAAATCTTTAACAAACAAACAAAAAGGAGTTCTCCCAATAGTGCTCAGAAGTCTGGACACCTTCAGCACGCCAGCTGCCTCCACGGAAGTCTTTAATCGGCATGTTCTGAACTCATTGTGACTCAGCACAGTTAATTCTGTACTTGACAAGCCTTACTGAAAATAATTAACAAAGGCTTGCTGTGGTCCTATGGGGAGAGGCAAGCTAAAACGGCACCTTGAGTCAGGCAACATTACAGGCTTCCTCTCACTCTAAGCCTCCCTCCTGGCAGTTCACTCTGTGGAAAGATGAGGAATCACAGAGACTGAGCAGGCCCTGGCCTGCTGGGCAGGGTACATCTGTGGTTAGAGAGCATGGAGGCCTTCCCTGGTGTCCTTCAGGCTCTGTTATGCTTTGAGCAGCCCCATGACCCTCATGTCAATATGAGACATCTCATATTGATAGCCTCAAAGGGTTCCTGTGTTAATCAATAGCTGCACTCCTCCCCTGCTTGGCTAAAAGCTAAAGAGACAGGCTGGAGCATATGTGATTACTAGAATTTAATTATATATCACATTGATTTTTAATTAGAACTCTTATGAGGGCCTCGTCTATTAAAGTACTTCAGCTGGCAAATTGTGTTGCCTGGTCCATCAAGTGATTTAAAATGTACTGCTTCTTTTGACCTCTGACCTCCTTGATGAGGAGGAAAACCTGTCAGGCAACTCGCTCTAGAAGGGTGAAGACCTGGAAAATGCCCACTTCTCCCTGCCCTATCTACACTCCAAATTGCAGCATCTAAGACACCATCTTGGAGAACCAACAATGAGGGGCTTCTGGCTTGTTAGAATTCAGTCCAGTTAAAGTCCTACCAGGACAGGTCCTTAGTCTCAGAGTTCTGATGTGAAGATCCCAAATCAGATCTGCTTCATTTGACCACATTTCCAAGTGGAACAGGAATGCTCCAGGGAGCCCAGGGTGATCCCCTCCCCTTGGTGTCCCAATGCTGAGAGACAAGAGCTTGGCAGGCTGGAGACAAGGTCCAAGCCAGATCCAAAGGTGCCGATGGACAACAGGCTTACACAGAAGGCCTTAGACACAGCCTTGACTCCTAGAATTTCTGCCTTTTTTACCAAGTGGCTCTGGGATGTAAAAGCTACCCAAACTGGCTCAACCAACAGTACTACTCAGCACTGCTGGCCAAGACACAGGAAACTACATAGCAGCTGATGTCCTCAGACGTGTAGTAGCACGCCTCCATTGATGATGGGGTTACAGGTTATGAGCTGATGGTATCCTAAGCTGAAAATGAATTGAATATCCTAGTCCTAGCCTAGTGACAGTGCACCATGGAATACTAGCTGAGTTCCTCATGATCTCAAGGCTACCCAGGGGCTCCCTGCCTTTCCTCCTGATAGCTAAGGGAAAGATGGAAACTCAAAACTTCGAAATACTCTTCCTACTGAGTTCATATGGCCTTCCCAAGGCTGTGAGGTTGAAAAACCATTAAGTAGAATCATCGTAAGCCAGGGATCATCTGCAATTACTTTAATCACAGCATCAGCTACATTCCAGGCAAGGTGCTTGCTGTATTCACATGACTTGTCTTGGATGGATCTTTGTTTTACAAGCAAGAAAACCTCAACACAGAACATCTAAGCCGTCAATGGAGCTCATACAGTGGGATACCTGGGGCTGGGGTTGCACCCTGCTCTCCTTCTCAGTCAGACCTGCGTGCCACCTCCTTTACATCTGCCAGGAACAAGCAGGGGACACTGCCAGCTCTGTGACAGCACAACCATCTCATTTCCTTTCTCCTACACTGTCCTGCAGTCAAGTTCATCACACTGCCCCAGTTTCTTCATGACTATCACTGCCTCTCAGCATCCCAGAATTCTCTTTCTCCCATCTGCTTATCCATTCAACCCTCAGTGTACCTAGAGAGTTTCTTAGCCACTGTGTTACACGCTGGCCATCACTGAGTGTGCCTTTGCCCTTGTTAAGGGAGATAACCAGATAAGCAGTTGGGAAATCTGATAGCTGCAAACAGCATAAGATCATGAGCTCACCCAAGAAAAGATCTAAATGCAAATTTGAAATATGGCACCTACTGAATGTATGTCACCTTTGTACCATGTAAAGTTGGGGAGTCACTGAATACCATGCTGAATACCATGGGAAGGGCCCTCAAGCTGCTCTCGAGTGGAGGGTCCTAGGCCCTAAGTGTGTTATAGATGATTTATTAAAAATATACAGTCTCTAGAGCCCAACCTCAAGCTCCATTACTTGCTACATTTATATGTGCATATAAGTATATGCTGATATATACATATATGTATATATACATTCACATATATATGTATACACACATATATGTATATATATACATACACACACACACACACACACACACACACACACACACACACATATATATATATATATATATATATATATATATATATATATATATATGCCACACACTCATACATGCTATTTCTCTGATGAGAGTGAGAGTGTTGGTGGCTTTTTCTAGATCTGTGAGTGCGTGCGTGCATGCGTGCATACGTGTGTGTGTGTGTGTGTGTGTGTGTGTGTGTGTGTGTGTTCACTCAGGTAACCACAAAGGCTGTAAGAGAAATAAGAGGGCATCAGAGCCCCTGAAGCTAGATACAGATGGTTGCGAGCCACCTGACATGAGTTCTGGGATGTGAGCTCCATAGTCATGTGTAGCAGCAAGTGTTCTTAAGCCCTGCACCATCTCTCCAGCCCTACCTCTTGCCATTATCATCCCCCTTTGTGTACTTCTCATTTATCTCTGCCAGACTGTTAGGGGTTGTATCTGGTGTCCTCCAAAGGCAAATCTAAAAAGGGTTGGTCTCAGCATCCAGCATCGTGAGAAAGTAGTGGAAGCGTTAGCAGGCAGGACTGAGTGGGACACAAGGCCATTTGCAGGGGACACTGGGATCCTGGCCTCCCACTGTCTCTTGCTTCCCAGCCATTATGAAGTGAGCAGTTTGCTCTGCCATGAAGTGCTGCCTCACCAGACTCTGTGAGAGCAGGACCTGTGACCATAGGCTGAAACTGTTGCCAAAGACATCTTTCCTCTTTAAATTGTTTGTCGTGGACATATTGTGTCAGTGACAGTAGGCTGACTTACTTCCTTCCCCATGTCAGCCACGGGTCTTTTGCATATGTCTTAGCACCATAGGCAGTTCATGTCCTGGACAAGCAGAAGCATCCTATAATGTAAATCCCTCAAACAGAACTAAGTCCTGCCTCCTAGCTAGGAATTCTTCACCCCAAACCTGAGCCTTCATAGTCAACATTAGTCAACATTGCTGCAGGCCCCCAGCAGACCTAAAGGCCACCACTACCATTCAGCAGTTTGAAATCACTACTCAGCAGAGAGATCACAAACGGACCATTTCTCTGAAACCAAGTACCAAGCCATCAGCCAATGCCACAGAGAGGATCAAGATACACCAGCAAGTTTATTGTAATCTCTGAAACTTTGGGATGTCTTGTGTGGAAACACTTTGCAGGTGGGAGGAAGATAATAAAAAGGAGAGACTCTTCTGGGGTATTATTTGATGTATTCGTGAATGTCCTAAGGAGGGGGCAGAAAGAGATTTCAGACGGAAAGGGTCAGAAACAGGGATGATAGTGATGTGACCCCAAACTAAGAAATGACAGTGCTGGAAATGACAATGTACAGATTCTCCCCTGGAACCTCTGCAGGACGCAAGCTTCCTCCCGTGCCTTAGATTTTGGCCAACTAAAAATGAACTTGTACTTCAGGCAAGGGAACAAAATTTGAACTTATACAAGGAAGTTACTTTGCACGCGTTAATGTACCTGTGTGGTACTCTGCTACAGTGGCCATTCTAAATCAATGCACATGGCCTGGAATACAACAGCATCCGTGGGAGCAGTGTGAGCCAGAAGCTAAAGCACCGTATGTCAATCCTATCTGGGACTCACAACTGCTGAAACCTAGTTCAGAAATGCACGATCCATAATGAGACAAAACCTGTACACAGGTTATAATGGGAGGTGATACCATCGGTTTTTCTAATTCTTCTTTTCTCCCAAAGCGTATTCTAAGGAGATGAATGGAGAGGAGCCTGTCTTCAACTGTTCATCAGACACTTTTCCAGTCTCCATCCAGCCCCTTCGCCTACCATCAGAACACATGAGCGTGAGCTTATGGGCTCTTGCAGTCCTTTGCTGGTCCACAGTTAACAAACGAAGGTATTGCAGTGTAGGTAGTAGGGCACAGAGGAACTGGAAGAGAAGGTATGGGCTGGAACTCGAGGTACTGGTCATTGTGCTGGGGAGGACGGTTCACTCGAGCTTCACCATTGAATAGGAGCCATGTGTACTAGCCCATTGATTTTTAAATTAAAAACGAGTAACTAAAGAGTTCGAAGCTGATATGGCAGTGGAGTGAAAGCTAATCCATTTAGATAAAAAAAGATGGAAACCATGTCCAGAGCTTACAGCAGGGAGTCGGCAAGGACACGTGATGTAACACTGTATCCTTTGTAACTGTCTCCTACAGGAAGCTCTCATCTTCCATGTGCCTTCTCTTGTGGAATGCCTTCAATTTGACTTAATTGCAGATGCTGGGGCTGCATGACCACTGTCATCTCCCTCAGAAAAGCTATTCTGATATCTTTTCTTCTGGTTGTAGATTTCAGGGAATCTCTCTGACCTCTGGTATCCATCTTAGAATTTATTTCTCTTTTGGATATTTCAAGCTTTCTTCGCTGAGTAAAACATTATTAAAAACCTATTGCTAGTATGGTTAAAACATATACATACATTGTTTTGTATATGTTTATACATACTGTATATATTATTTATATACTATAATTACATTATACATGTATAAAGTATACATATACAATGTACTTCCATACTCTCGAAGGCTTGTGACTGAGCCAGCTGTGACATCACACATCCATCATCCATGCACTTAGAAGATAGAGGTAGGAAGATCTCGTGAGTTTGAGACCAGTCTGCACTCTTCAGCAGAGAGGAAAAACGGGGAGGCTTCTGAATAAATATCAAGGCACCAATTCTACTAACTTACATGTACAATGAAGATTGAAAAAGAATTTACCAGAATCCTGTTGTGGTTTGAATGTGAAATGCCCCCACTGGCTCATGTGTTTGAACACTTGGTCCCTAGTCAGTGACACTGTCTCAGGAGATTCCAGAACCTTTGGAGTGTGTGTCCTAGGTGGCAGAGGGGGTTTCTGGGTGTGACCCCGACTGCTTCTTCTAGCCATTCAAGTACTCTGCTTCTCTATCCATCAAGACAAGACACAGAAGCTGTTCTCAGTGTCACAAGCCTCCTCTGGCAGGGTGAACTCCACCCTTTGAAAAGTGACAAGTTTCTGCTCCTCAATGTGTTACACTGATGAGAATAACCACCAATACAATCTCACAAAACCAGCCTGTTCTTGGGTATTTATCCTAGATATTTCTGGACAGGATACTGGAAAGAAAGCAGCCACCATGTAGCTCTCCACAGAGGGGACTAGGTTGGTACAGTGAGGTCACAAACTATAGTGGGAAGTCAACCTTGGAGATTTCTCCAGTGACTATTGACTATAATGAAAGTTTATTTTTCTTTAGGTTAGACCTAAACTTTTTCTTGTTGACAGATATAATTGCAAAATCTGATGGCTTCTGGAGCCTGGAGGAGGGAGGGGATACTTGTTACAAGAATAATAATTTTTTTAAGATAAGAGAGCCCTAATTTTTAAATTAACTTGTTTACTGTCTATGAGTGTGTGTGGGTGAGCAAGTGCTAGGGTGCCAACTTATAAATGCCAGTTCTCTTTTTGACTATGTTGATCTTAAAGATGGAACTCAGTTCCTGAACTCGGTAGGAAGCACCTTCCCCATTCTGCCAGGCCATTAGTTTAGTCTTAGTGTTAATTCCTTTAACATAATATACTATCCATCAACACATTGCCAGGATATATAGTAAATACAATTTTAGTATTACCCTCATTAATGTTAGACTTCTGATTGCATTTTTTTCTTTTTTTCCAAATATCCCGGCAGATTTCTCTCCTTCTCACACACAAATGTCCCGATGCAACATCAACAAAGTTTTACAGCAGCCAGGGGTTTCTCCTGGAGGCTCTGGAGGAGACATTCAGAGTCCTTTCATGCCCTCTCTGTGGAGAGCAGAGGCCAATTATAACTCCATTGCATCGTTAGATGGGGCTTTAATACACATTACATGTGTAACTACACTAAACCATAACTAATTTTAATTTTGAGAGAGCTTGCTCTCCCAGACTCATAGAGAGTAATACTGCTTGTTTGTTTGCAATTTCAGAAATTTGTCTTTTTATAGGTACACATAGGTCTTATTGTGATTTTCCTCAGTACACAGACACAAGCCACAAATGAGTAATTTCGTAAGTTTTCGAAAAAGAAGGATGAAGACAAACCCTCCATTCTATGGTAAGCACTAACATCTTGACATCTATGAAGGGAAGCTGACCAGGATGTCCTCCCCCAACCTCTCTGGAGAGCAGCTACACAAGTTAAGCTAAGAAACTTCCTGGCATCATTAGCCCCTTAATTAATAGCCAAGAAGACATAGGAAGATTTATAAAGGATGTTTGCTCTTAAGTATAATAGAGTTTCTTGAGTTCACCACCCAAACTTCTAAAATACATACATACCAGAAGTAACGAAGGGAAGACTAGACTATCTCCTTCCAGTTTGTAAGATGACTTTTGTTAACTGTGGTACTGTCTTCTAGCCCACGGACCAAGTAAAAATGATCTGGAGATAAGAAGGAGTGAGCAGTTCACCAACTTTATTTTGTCACAGGAATTTCCCAGTGCTTGTAGCTTGGAGTTCGGGATGTGGTGAGCTCTTCTCTGTGTATGGTGAGAGTTTTTTCACACATAAGACCACTATCAATGTGTAGCATTCCAAACGTTTGGCACCTTTTACTAGATTCGACTGTGCTCTGCAGAATAGCAGTTTGCTTCTGAGGTTTTTATGGAAAACGTAGGAATGTATTAACTTCTGCATATGAATTCCTGTGCCCAGGTCTGGAGATCAAAAAGTCAGGATGGGCTCTGCAGGGCTTTGTCTACTTCTTGAGTAGTTGAAATCGATTCATAAAGCACTTACTCTACTTTCCCGAGACTTTCCATTTTGCACTGTGGTGAGGTCACTATGGTTCATGGATTGTCTGGTTTTCAGCAAATTATTGGATGTGATTTGTTTGTCTTACTTCTATAAGACATTTTACTTTAAAATTGACAATTTATTAAAAAAATAAAAAAGAATACTCATTTTGTCAGACCATGAAACTTAGAATTTAGTTTGGAAAAAGTCATCATTGTGACAATAATATATGTAATAATTCAGAAAAGAATAAAATTTACCATAAGCCCAAAACATTAGAAACTCTAAGGTGATGACACCTGAAGTTTCTCTAAACCACTCTTAATGTACAGAAATTATCCCTGGGCTAAATGTATAGATCGCTTAGAAAAATAACAACATCACAAAAAAGAAAGAAAAATAATTTACACTCAAAACCAAGAAAACAAGAAATAGAAATATTTTAGAACTTAATAAATAATTGAAAACATGAAAATTAATTTGACTAGTGTCTTAAAACACATAGAAATCAAAATGAGAGTTTAATGAACTATTTCCAAAAATTATGTAAATTGAAATAAGTAAATCCAAATTAAAACAAAACAAGTAATTCTATTTAAGAAGAGTACTGCATCTCATGATAACATACAAAAGGGCCCACTAGGGACTAGTAAACTTAAAACACACACGAAACTGGAGACACTGAGAATGGACAGAAATAACCAATAGCTTACAGGGAAAAACATTCCATTTCTCATTTTAAAACACATCAGTAGCAGACTTCTCATGAGCAACGTTTTGTTTTTTTACTGACAGGATTTCTCTATGTAGCTTGGCTGAAACTCTCTATGTAGACCAGGTTGACCCCAAACCTCACTTGCCTCTGCCTCTCTGCCTCTCCGCCTCTCCGCCTCTCCGCCTCTCCGCCTCTCCGCCTCTCCGCCTCTCCCCCTCTGCCTCCCCAGTGCTAGGATTAAAAGCATATGCCACTATGCCTTGCTATGAACGCCAAAAGAAAACTAAGTTCTGTGGATGGTGAGATGGCTCTCTGAAAACTACTTACCTCAAGTGTTTGACACCCAAAGTTTGATCCCCTGGATCCATGGTGAAAGGTGAGAACTGATTCCCAGAAGTCCTCTGACATCCATATGTTCATGCAGTACACACACACACACACACACACACACACACACACACATACACACGCACACACACTATTAATAATAAAAATTAAACTTTTTATTTAAAAAATTCTATATCCTGGTTGGGTGTTGTTGTTGTTGTTCTTGTTTTGAGATAAGGTATCTCTAAGTAGCCCTGGCTGTCCTGGAACTCACTCTGGAGACTAGACTGGCCTTGAACTCACAGAGATCCTGTTGTGTTATATAAAAAAGAAAAGGGAGCCAGGATATGTTTGTTAGAGGCAAGGTATGATGTGAGGAAGGGGCTGCCTCTGAGGGCCCATGCTGAGGCATCCCTTCCCCCTGAGGTACCAGCCACATCACATGACAGACAGGATATGAAACAGTTTATTTAGGGCATGGGGAGGGGAGTTGAGAAGAGAGGAGAGAGAGACAGAGACAGACAGAGAGAGAGAGAGAGAGAAGGGGAAGAGGGAAAGGAGGAGGAGAAGAGGAGGAGATGCCAGCCATGAACAAGTAAAAAGAGAATGAGGAGGGGAATGGGGAGAGAAGAGACAGAGGGAAAAGAAGGTAAGAGAGAAAGAGAGCAAGAGAGAGAGGAGGGAACAAATAGCCCCCTTTTATACTGAGTCAGGCAAAGCTGGCTGTTGCCAAATAACCGTGAGGTGAAGTCTAGAAGCAATGCTAACAGATACACCTGCCTCTACCTCCTAAGTGCGGAGACTAAAGGTGTATACCACTATACCTGGCCTAATTCTACTTTTCTACGTATTATTAACTGACATATCCTTTTTCTTTGTGTGTGTGTGTGTGTGTGTGTGTGTGTGTGTGTGTGTGTGTATCAAGGTGCATACACAAAGGTCAAAGGTCAGAGAAAATCTCTACTGCAGATCTTCCCTGTTTGCCTTGTTTGAGGCCGGGTCTCTCCTGTCTTCAGCACTGCATAGGTCAAACTGTCTGGCCTGCCAGCTTCCATGGATTTTCCTCTCCCAACCTTTGCCTTGCCACAATAGCACTAAATTTAGACATGTGCCTGGCCTTACCTATGTCTGGGGATTTGAACTCAGGTCTTCATACTTGTGGATCAAGTGTTTTACCTACTGAGCCATCTCCCCAGAGCCCCCATCTAACTCCTGGGCTCATGCAATTCACTTGTTACAATCACCTGACTAGCTGAGACTAAAATTGTACAACACTGCTCCCAGCTTGACTATCTTTTGGGTGTACGTATTATACATGCATATGTGTATGCATGTTAGAATGTGTGTAGGCTCATGTGTGGGAACATGTGTTTGTGTGTTCACATGGCAACATTATCTTAAGAGAGCTGAAGTAAGATAAGTATGAAGTTTGAGTTATAAATCCAAACTAGCAAGAATGAAGACAAAATAGAAACATTTTTAGAGACGCATGGACATATGAAACAGACTTGCTTCAATGTTTTCTGGAAGAAGCAGCAGGAGGCACCTCCAGGAGAAGAAAGTACACTTCTGGTGAAAGAGTGAGCTCTATGTAGACATTGTGAGAAAAGAGACGCTGAAAACATGGTGGTAGCCCAGTTAAGTTCATTGTAACAAATAAATGCTAGGGAAACAATGGTCAGAAAACGTTGAGTGAAAGAAGGCAGACTATAAGGAGGAGAAACTGGTGAAGTTAAATGAAGACAAGGTATCGATGATCAACCCACGTTCAGTAGAGAGTCTGAAGGCAACTGTGTGTCCTCCTTATATTGGCTTCCTGAGGATACTGCAGATAAGTGTTTTGATTTCTGGAAGACAAATGTAATTACAGGTACTTGCATCAAACTTTTTTTGAAATTATCTAAGTGCAATGAATATCGATGCTAGTGCTCACACCATGAACATAGTGCATGGACATTCATCATCCTGTAAGGATGTGGTCTTAGTGAGTATTCAGGATGAACTCATCCCTAGGACTGGGAGCTAGAGAGGATTTTAGGGGCTGGCGAGATGGCTCAGTAGTTATGGGTATGGACTGCACACACACACACACACCTTAAAATACAGATAAAAATAAATAAAACTTTTAAAAAATAGTCTTAAGAAAATTTTAGTTTTATCTCCAGTGTTTTGTTGACTTAAAAATACTGCAGGAGAATACAAATTTGAAAACTTAAAATTTGAAACCTAGCATTTTCAGATGGCTATGTTACATCATCCCTTCTATAGTTTTCTGTTTTATACTTTTTTCTCAAGAAAGGAAGACAGACATTAAGCCTCTGTGATTCTTTTGAGCTGCTGTTTACATGTGCTAGCACATCTGTAAGTTCCAGAACCATTCAAAGTGATGCCCCGAAGCCACATGGCAGTCTAGCACATGTCCAGTGCAGACAGAAGGCCACAACACACATTCCACCTGTTATGTGCAGATAAAAAGATTATCAATGAAAGAGAACTCCCATGCACAAGGGTCAGTGCCTGTTAAACACTGGTAGGTAGTTATAAGAGCTCCATTATCTTGTACTCTTCCTTGGTTTAAATGTCTTCTCTCTGGGTTCAATATGCAAGTAGTTGAAAGAGATATCAATATAGAAACATAGAAATGGCTTAGCCAGGGGTAATCGGGGCTACCCAATTAGAGAGTCCTTCAGAGCCACAGAAAAGAAAATAACTTCTATGTCATAACAAGGACACTACCCATGGGAGACAGAACAATCAGTCCTCTGTGTTAGTTTCTCTTACAGTGTAAGGAAATTGTGGCACACAATGAGGAACATTCAGATTGCCTTCTGAGAGTGCTGAGTGGTGGTGGCTTGCCCATGGGAGTCATTGCTCACTAGAACAGCCAGCTGACATCACTCTCTCCATGTGGAAGAATGATCCTACCAGCAGAGAAACACACATGGCTTATCTGTGGGTAAAATGACTTTGTATGTCCTTCAGCGGACTTTCAGAAGGATGTTTTCAACCAAACCCTGTGTTCTTGGAACACAGCAAGGTCAGAGTTACTGGACAATGGAAGACTGCCCTAATTCTTTTTCCTATTATCTATGATCAAATATCCCTAGGAAGCATCTTAATAAAGGACAGGTTTATTTTGCTTCACAGTCCATCTTGGTGCGGGAGGGGTAGAGGCAGAAGGATGAAGTTGATGATCACATTAAATCAGTCAGAAAACAGGGGACGACGAATGCTTCTGCTCAACTCTTTTAGACTTGGTTTAAGCTCATGAAATGGTCCTTGTGTCTTCTAGGATGGGTCTTCCCATCTCAGTCAACCTAATCAAGCTAATCTCCCCTCTCACAAGAAGGCCAGAAGGCTCATATCCTAGGTGATTCTGACCCTTGTAAAGTTGATAGTCAACACTGACCGTCACTAAGTCCTAAGAACAACCTGCTCAGCTTCCAGCAGAGATCCCAGCTTCACACTAGCTCAGGGTCTTCACTGCAGCTCAAAGAGAGCACCAGACTGGAATTTTCATGTCAAGACTCCTACTACAAATGACAGGAGCCAAGCCTGGGCAGTGGCCGGGAGGATACAGAGTAGCTTATGTCTTTGGGAGACTTTAAGAGTAGCACAAGGGAAAGCGTGATTAGATGCCTACACGGGAGTGTTAAGCAGGGACATGCCTAGTCTGGGATAATTTCACCTTTCCTTGCTACCCTAGAAGAAACAAGAGATATAAATGAAGGCCTGGTGATGAAAAAGGAAGACAACTGACAAGATCTTAGAGATGCTGAGGGCTCAGGTGATAGTGTGCTGATACTGCAAGGAACTGAAACTGTAGGGCAGCAGGTGGAGATAAAGACAAGGAGGTGGCAATTGAGACACACCTGTGTGAAGGAGGACCATGACTCAGACACAGAAGGACTGAGTGGAGGCTGTGTGTGAGGTTTAGAGCCGGGCCTAGCCTCTCATGATCACAGGGATTTCCAAGAGCAACTTTGTGGGAGGAACGAGAGGGGCGCAGGGAGGACACCCCACAACTACCCCACCATCCCCACAGTAAAACGAGGAGATCAGCAATATCTAGTTCACAAATTAAGAATTCTGTACTGGAATCCATTAACAGGGGATAGTATACTCAGACTTGACCAAAGTCTTACAACACTCCATCAACCAACTAAGGCTCATTACACTGCTCTGGTGACCAGGCTAGGGCTGTCTGACCATTAATTAACTCTGGCTTCCAGCTCAGTTTCTGCAACACTGTCTAGACCATGGGGTCCAGATAGAAGCATGCATCTAGGGCAAGGTAGTCAGGGAGGAAAGGAGGTCATATGCTAGCGTGATGGAGGAAGAAGCTCAGAGAAATTCAAGCCCTCCCAGAGAAAAATCTAAAAGTGAGGTAGGAAAGATGGGATGTGTACAGAATGCAACACAAACAGTTATGTGGTTACACTATATTTCGGCTCCTGGTCTCAGGTATTTCCACCCATGGTTGCATGCCCTGCTGACTCTGGCCTCTGACAACACAGTATGTCTTGGGAGAAAAAGAATCAGAATATTGTTGACTGGGGAGCGGGGAGAGAGGAAGATGGCGGGTCAGGCTTTCCATATCTTCCTCCAGACTATACCCCTAATGAGCCACCTTTTCACCCCAGATACTCACCTCCTAAAGATTCCATCTCTCAGTAGCACAGCAGCTAACGACCAAACCTTCAGCACCTAAGCTTGGGAGGAACATTCAGGATCAAACCATAGCAATACCTGCCAAGACTTTGTCCCCAAAGAGCACGTGATCTCTACTTGAGGGGACAGGCACAGCAGCTTAAGCAGGGTAGAGGGACATTACCTCAGGGGAGATTATTTAAGGGCTCCTGGAAACACGATGTGGGCAGGAACTAAACTTTTCCCCACTGTCTCCAGCCATTGAACAGAAATACAAACGTTGCGTGTAGTTTTAAAACCAACACTGGCTTTGCCTGGGATCAGACTGTGCTATCAACTCCTCTCATCTTTTCTTTTGCTTTACCCGCCTTTGTCCTGGATTGGCTGTCCTACCAGCTCCCACCTGAGACCCTTGAATCCATGGATAAAGGATACATACACACAGTTAATTCTTTTATAATTGTGTTCTTAGCACAATTGCTGGGTGTTACTATCTCCCACCTGGAAAAGGTGTCCTTACTAATTTATTATCTCCGTATCTCCACCTGCCCTAAACTTAGTGACTAGTCCCACCTATCCCCTGTCAAACATCCTTGGCCACCCTCCTGTAGCAGAGGCCACAGCCACATTTCTCCCTGAGACCCCACATGGTTATTGTGTTCTTCTTGTTCCAAAGCATGGCAGAAAAGGCCTCTCTCCTCCCGTCCCCTTTTTCCTCCTGGGACCTGGAAGTCCCACCAGTACCTTCCATACAGCAATTGGCCTCCGACCTTCTTTACTGATGACTCAAGAACCAATTGGGGAACAAGACCTTTACATCAGAATCTCCCCTTACATACAAACATCTCTCACTGAGAAAACATACTCTGTTGTACCTGCCTTACATTTAACACTATGGATAGGGATGATTTCTCTCCTGGGAAGAGAGAAAAAAAAAGCTAAAGAGAGTTAGAAAACAAAAACAAACAAGCAAACAAAACAAACAAAGATAGTTATTCACAAAACTACAGTACACAGGGGAGAGACAGGGATGGCTTCAAGAAGGGAGAGGCCAGAAAGATGGGGCTGTATATGGAAAGAAGAACCCCCACGTCACTTCTAATTAAGATTCTTCTAACTGTCAGGAGTAAAATCTCTTTTTAACCCTTGCTTCTTAGAAAGCATTGTGGTCAACCCATCATCTCTGCAGAACTCTTCCCCTGCCTCCCTTTGCTCACAACTTCAGTCAGTCCTCATCCATAGCACACCACTACCAGTGCCCAAGGTGACAAGAACCCCAAGTCTCTCTGCATTGGACTTTGAACACTTCTGTTTTACAACCTTACTTTTTACTTTTTACTGGCTCATTTGAAGCTATCTGTAAGTTAAGATTAAAGTCTTTTCTGGAAAATTACATGGGGAAAAACTGATGTTATAAGCCACAGGTACTGCACATCTTATGTTATAGAGCCCCCATGTAAAGGTTGAATGGCCATTCAACATTTCAACACTTCTAGAAAGAACTACCTAGGTGAGCTGACTCAGTATCCCTTCAAGTGGTTAATGACCTTGGTCCTCACCTGTCTCCTTTCCTACATCTGCATTTCAACTTACCTGATACTGTTTGCATCTAGTTCCTGTGCCTCCCAAATTCATCTTCTCTTTGATTTGATCTTTAAAGCTTTTGTATTAAAAGATGCAATATAAAATTAATGACCTTGTGTCATGAGGGCCAGGTACTTAAAGTGCTGTCAACCAGCGTTATTACCATGAGCACGGTAGTAAAGTTTAAGATGAGTCACATACAGCAAAATTGCATGTGCACTCAGATAAAAGCGTCAGCAAGCACTACGAGGAAGCACGTAATGAAAGACTAGAGCTCATGACGACACCCTAAAATCCCACTTCTCTTCAGCCAGATGCAATTTAAAATAATGACAGGGTTATCTAAATTCAACTGAGTTCTCTTTTTACTTCAGCTCTGGAGATGAAGACTCTGTAGATGCACAGATTTTTTTTTCTCTATAAATATTCCAAAAGTGAGACAGAACACTGGGAATGGACTCTGTCCCTCAATAGCAGTCAACAAGAATGACACTTGCCGGTGTCTCTTCTCCATATCTGAAAGTATGTCACAAGTGAGAGTGTATGAGACACAACTCCAAGGGACACAGTCTCAGATTGGGAGGAATACTGGATCCCAAGCCAGGAAACTGTGGTCTTTGTCTTGACTCTGTTGCAGGGAAACTTGGGTCAAATCACATCAGCCTGCTTGTACCTTACTTTCTGTTCAAGACAAAAAAGAGAAAGCCAGTTGCCCAGTTTTGTGGCTGTGTTCTGAGTCTGCCTAAAGGAGCGTATTGTAAAGTTACCTCTCACACTCATTATCCACAGCTTGCTGGCCTTCCTCACCTGAACGCATTATCTGACATTCCTTCCCTTCCTCCCTGCAGAGGGGGCAATACCATAAATTTAATAAATATAAAAACACTGTGGTGTGGCGTGACTGAACAGGAATGGGAGGCTGAGCTGATGGAGGAGCCTTGGCTTTCTCTGCGGAGGCCTGTAATTACAGTGAGCTGTAAAGCACTGCACACTTGCCATGAGCACTCTAGCAAATAGCACAGAATTACAGGGTTGCAAGAGTCTTCGGAGAAGAGCTCTGCTTTCACTTTACAGATGAGGAAACCGAGGTTCAGGCTGGGTGAGGAGTTTGCCTGGGGCTGTACAGGCTTCCATGATGATACTGAGTGAGGGACTGAAATCCTGGTCTTCTTGTCCTTCCCATCAACCCTGAATGTGTCAGTTGACCTGAGGACTTGAGGCAAATACTGGCTTAGAGACTTCTTTTACAGCGATGGTCACTACCATTGGCTAATACGCTCTGTTACTCCAGAGTGGAGACCTTCTTTTTCTTATTGGCTTCCATTATCAGAATAGGAGACTGTTTTCTAGGAAGGTCTCCCTTGTGGGTTAGGTTGTTGATGTCTCCACAACATTACTGTTGACTTCTTGAAGAAACACGGGACTGCATTTAAACTCTGCATCTAAACTGGGACTCCAGGGTCTTTAAGGTGAGATTCATATGGGGTTTTGTCTTCCTAAGCAATTCCTCATCTAGAAAAATGGCAAAAACAACTCTAAAACCTTTGTACATTGTAAAATACATGATAAGAATCTGTAATTATTACCCTACAACTCCCCAAACACC
This sequence comes from Arvicanthis niloticus, assembly GCF_011762505.2. Lineage (NCBI taxonomy): Eukaryota > Metazoa > Chordata > Mammalia > Rodentia > Muridae > Arvicanthis > Arvicanthis niloticus. Next base: position 72,494,722 of record NC_047665.1, on the reverse strand, counting down.
AGCACATGACAACCCATGTAGACAAAACTTGTTAAAGGTTTCTGGTGTGCAGTACTGCAATCCACAGCTAGAGAACCAGTATTGGTGCCCACTCAGGTTGGATGGTTGTCGACTGAGTTGGTTTTCTCCTTTCTCACGTCTCACATTTCTCCTCTGCTTCCAGCCACTTATCCCATGTCCACTTGTTTGCACTGGGGTGACCCAGCTGTACGCTTCAGGTGTCAGCTCTCTCTGGTTGCCCAGACAACCAATTGGCATTCTCTTTACAAATGTGCTGAAACATACTACAATAATGGTCCTGTATTAATTAATTGTCTTTGACCTTCAAGTGGCAAAAAGCCTCTGTGATAGTCAGCTTTCTTTCACTGTAACAGCATGTCTGATGCAACTAAGTTATAAAGAAAAAAAAAAAAGACTTCTTTGGGCTTATAGTCTAGTCTGTGATGAGTTGGTCATATTGCTTTGGGCCTATATGGTAAAACAAAATTTCTTATCTTTCTCCTGGAAGCAAAAGAAAGCAGAGGGCCAGAACCCTACCATTATGACATAAAGACCTCATTCAAGGCCCAATTTCTTATAACCCCACCCCTGCCAACTATTACCAACCCCCAATCCTAACCTCACCCCTACCGAAGACAAACACATTGGGAAACAAGTTTTTAACACATGAACCTAGAGGACAGTTAAGATTCAAAACACCAGGTTGGGGATGGGGTGGCTCCACAGCTCAGAGTGCTTCCTGTACATGACAAGGATCTGCATTTGATCTCCAGCAGCCTGGAGCCACTAGGGTTTGCCTGTAACCTCAGCACCAAGGGAAGGAAGCCTAGGAGAACCTAAAGGCTCGCTGGCCAGCCAGTCTAGACAAACCATGAGCTCCAAGTTCAATGGCTTGTGTTAAAGAAGAAGACAGTCAATCAATCAATCAATCAATAAACAAACTAACTAACTTCTGGCCTTTACATGTGCATACACAGTGAGTGCACACACACACACACACAGAGAGAGAGAGAGAGAGAGAGAGAGAGAGAGAGAGAGAGAGAGAGAGAGAGAGACAGACACAGACACAGACACAGAGACAGAGACAGAGACAGACAGATACACAGCGATCCAAAACACACTTTCTTGAGTGAAAAGGAGTCTTATTGCAAAGGTGCCAGGACAGCCACGAGGTCAGATCACAGAAGTAAAGGTAACAGTGACTTATGAGGAATGGGAATTTTGGTTTCCTTCCCATGGCTCTCACGCTGCTTCTCTGACTGAGTAGCTTAATCCTCTCCTATTGTAGGAAAGTCCCTTCTGTAGCCCAGGAGCTAGCTACAGCATGCCACTTTGTGGTTTGAGAACGACTGTATATGCCCTACTGAAATTTGGAGTTGAGGAAACCAGCCCAGGCTTTATGACACAGGCTGATCCCACACAGCCTCAAGTACTTTTTAATTTTTTAAAATTACACATACACTCAGACAACCTCAGAGAGGTTCAGATCCCCTGGAGCTGGAGTCACAGAAGTAGTGAACCATTCAACTTGCTGCTGAAAACTGAACTTGGCTTCTCCAGAAGAACAAGCATGTGCTCCTAACCACTGAGCCATCTCTCCAGACCTCCCAGTAAAAATATTAATTCATATTTGAAAGTCTTAGTCCAGAAGCATAACACAGGTCCACTAAGCAGTCAGAAACAGATATACACTATAGTTCATATTGTCTCATATTTTGTCTTTATTTTATGTAGTCTAGGCTAGCCTAGAACTCACTATCTATCCCAAGATAGCCTCAAGCACAGTCCTCCTGTCTTAGTCCAAACACTACGATTAGAGCCATGCATCACCACTCTAAAACTATGGCTTTATTTTCTCCTGTAAGCAAAGAACTCTCCTACAAGTAACCTCTATTGACTGTTACCTCCATCAGCCATCAGAAGGAATCAGGTCATATCCCATGTTGATTGCTATCACAATCAGACACTCCCTGTTTTAATCTAGCATATTGGTAATGTCTACCAACCTGCTGCCATGTTTTACAAGCCAGGCAGGCTAAATCTCTGTGGAAACATGAGAGCAAACTTCCTTTGGCTTTGTCTTTCTGTTAGCTGTGTCCTCCTCTAGCCAGCATGTGAGACACATGTTGGAAGATTTAGTCATACTTCTAAGCTCAAGCAGGGTTACAAGTGAGATACTTGTGGCAAGTTCTCCCTTCCCACTATGGGAAAGGTGGATTTTGACTTTCCTTGCAGGGCACAGGTCCCAAGCCTTTTAACATGTTCAAATGTGGTCACCCTCACCAGAATTTCCAAAGCTTGGCAACTGGAAACCTATGACCATTCCAGAAACCAGGCCACACCTAGACAGTGAGATCCCACACAGGCACCAAGAGTCTTTGGCATTTGCCAAGTGCTTTCAGTGTTCAAACAAGTTTGGGAAACACTGCTTGGACCCATGATTCTCAACTCTGAGAACTGCAAAGTGGAGCCTCCTTCTGGGAAGACTAATGATAATAAGGTGCCCAGGTCATGGCCTACACCCAAAGCCTGAGCTGGAATCTTGGAGGAGAGAAGATGAGGCTAGTGGGTACTTATTAAAGCTCCCTGGCTGACTGAGATTCTGACCAAATGGGTCCAAAGTGAAGCTCAGGAGTTTGCATTTCAGGAAGCACTTCCCCTGCCTCTACCTCCCCTCAGTAAACATAACATACTCTGTACCGCATTTGGAGAAGCATTTCACACAGGCCCTTGGTATTCAGTATGGCCCATAGACCAACAGTATAAGGATTTCCTTGAAATTTAGAATAAATGCAGCTTGTCAGGCCTCAGATCTGGAGGCCCCATCTGCTTAGTAAAAATCTACAGATTTGTAATATTCTCTCTCTCTCTCTCTCTCTCTCTCTCTCTCTCTCTCTCTCTCTCTTTCTCTCTCTCTCTCTCTCTGTGTGTGTGTGTGTGTGTGTGTGTGTGTGTGTGTGTGACTTTCACCTTTGTTTGAGACAAGGCCTCTTTGATGTTCACTGCTGCATATACCAGGTTAGCTGGCTTTTGAGCTTCAGGGTACTCTTGCCTCCTAATCCTGTCTCAAAGTGGGAGTGCCAGGACTACAGACATGTGTGCTACTTTCCTGTAAGTACTGGGATCTGAACCCAGGTCCTCAGGCTTGCATGGTGAAGCATTTTACCCACTGAGACAATCTCTATCCTCAGCCCTGAATTCTGCACTGGTACCACATCCTGAGGCTTTCTTTGCAAATTCAAGCTGTTTGAAAGTCATCCTGTCTTGTTTACACAAAGGAACCACCTGGAGCCTGAAGAAACAGAAAGCAGAATCTGCATGGGGATGGGGGCTATTTGTCTACTTGTCTAGAGGTGTGACTGGAAAGGGTACCTACATTTTAGAAGCAGCTGAAGTTGTTTCAAGAGTCTCTGTTCATGGAGGCTCCTTGCTTCTACTCTTAGCTGGGCTTCTGGACTCTAGAAATCAGGTCACACTATGGACCACTGTGGACTTGTTAAGGTTTGAATAGGAAATGTTTCCCAGGGCCTAATGTGCTGTGTACTGGGATACTGAGAGCTTGTTAGGGGATGCTGGCAGGGGGAGTACAGTCACCCCTATATTCTTGACTGAAGACTGCTCTTCCTCTAATGGAGGTTATTCTCTTTGACCAAGCATACAGCTTTGGGAGAGACGCAGAGAGTAGAGAAAGAAAAATAGGACACCTGTCTAGACAACCTTATCAATCAAATCAGCTTTGATGATTACAGGGTGACAGATGTCACAGCCAGATAACATCCGAGTGTCTGGACTCCAGCTGGTTCCATTACTTTGAAAGTGGGCCTGGCAGGAGGAAGTAGTTCATTGTAGGGTAGGTCATGCTTCTTCCTGTTTCACTGACTGGGTCTCCTGTCTGCCATTAAGGAAAGAATCTTAATCCTCCACACATTCTCACCACCAGATGTCCAAGTTCGTGGGCCACGTGACCACGGACTGAGTGCTCTGACGCCAGGAGCAAAAGAAATATTTCCTTCTTTTAAATTGTTTCTCTCAGGTATTTTGGTCATAGTGATAGCAAAAGTAACAAAGTAATTAAGATAAAAGTGTGCTAGAAATTTTCCTATCAGTCGCAGTGTAGATGGTGACATGGTTTGGCCAAGCCTAAATCCGAAGCCTGTTGCCAATGGCTGTGAATAAAAAGGAGCTTTGGTTTAGCTCCTGATGAGCCCCTAATCCTTTCCTCTCATGAGGACGATCTTCCTCTTTTGTCAAGTAAACTATTAAAAAATCATCTGCAACAACCCAGATGTGCAAACAGTTTTCAAGCAATGTCTCAAAGTTCAAACTCAAGTCTCCTGAAAAGTGATATAAGGATCTAGTCATGGGACAGACTTGGTGACATACAGGAGCTTATCTGGGCTTCTGTTTGCTTCATGGGGAGATAAGGTTTCCAAGCCACATCACCAGAGCTGAACAGGTAGATCTTTGAAACTACATGTTCGGGACAACATTACCCTATACTCAGTAGTGGTTGCTCAGCAAATATCTGTGTCTCCTACAACTCTTCTCAGCCCCTTTTCTGTCTTCTGTAGAATACAGCCACTTCAGCACGAATCCCTCTAGGTGCTAAGTGGTTTTTTTCTGCCATTCTGGCTTGAAATGTAAATTTTTTTATGAGGAGAGACCACAGAAATTAGTCAATTACAGTCCTCTGTTCTGTAGTCCCAGATTTAACAGACTTCAACTGAAAATATGTGTATGTATATACATGCATGCACACGTTAATGTATGTGATGTGTTATATGCACACATATGTGTGTATATGTATGTGCACCTGTGTATGTCTGTGCGGAGGCCAGAGGAGGATGTCCAGTGTCCTGTTTTGTCATTCCCTGCCTTATTGCTTTGAGACAAGGGGACTCACTAAAATCCTGCATCCAGCAAGCATCCTGTCCCCTCCCTCTGTCCCAGAATTGAGATTACAGGCATGTACTAGCTATACCCAGGTCTATATCTGGATGCTTAGATGTTAACTCAGGTTCTCATGCTTGTGCAATAAGTGCGCTTACACACTGAAGTGTCTCTCCAGATCTCCACTCACTCCAACTAGTTGTTTTTTTAACTGTGTCTGTACTGAATGTGTATAATTCTTTTCTTATTTTCTTTATCCCTAAACGATGTAGCATAGCAACTATTTACATAGCATGTGCATGGTAGTAGGCACTATAAGAACTGTAGACATAATCTAAACTCTACAGAGTGGCTATGTTGGTTATATGCAAACATTCCTCCTTTAAATATACGGGCTGGAGACTGGAAAGATGAATCAATAGTTAAGAACTTGCTGCTCTTCCAAAGGACCCAAGTACCAACATGGCCACTAACAACTGCTTATAACTTCAGTTCCAGGAGATCCAGTGCCTTCCTCTGACCTCCTCAGACATCAGTAAAGAGGATTCCACAAGCCACCTAAACACACCTGTTTGATCAACTCTGGAGACACATCTGTGCTTGCTTTTGGCCCTGTGAGACAAACAGCGATGGCCTTGGTTCCCAGAATGCTAAGCATGCTACTTGGCTACTTTTCTGTTCAACTATTGTTCTCCCTTGCTTACAGCTAGTTAATCTTTTCTAATATGCTGTATTGGTATAATTATGCGGTTTTAATTTTAAGTTACTTATTTGCACTAAAACAAATATCAGAAGAATGTTGGTTCTACCAAACCACGTTAACCCATTGGAAGCTACAAAAAGAGGGAAAGACTAGAACAAATATTGTTATCAAATTGTTACTAGGTGACTAGACATCTGGTAATGGCTAACTGGAAAATTACAGAATCTATGAGGAATTCCAACCATGGTGGCTTCGCAGGACTCTCCAGTTCTGTTTCGCTGGAGATAAAGCACACTTCTCTCGAGGGATGAGCTTTACAAGAACGATGTGGAATCCCAAGTAGGAGACCTTTATTCCAAGTCTGGATACCAAATCTTGGTGGACAAATACTTAGCTCCAGATTCAAGCTGGACTTGTTTTAAAGTGTATGTACGGTATACGTATATTGTATATACCTGTGAGTCTGTCTGTATATTTTATATCATTTTAATGTCTCCCTGCTACATAAAATAATACCTTTACTTTTAACAACTGATTTAACTAACAGTTTCAATTATATTGCCTAAGAGGATTTCTACTGAGACACCAAAACTCTTCCCCAGAACTTAATCACCTTAAATACCTGGGAAGATTAAGCAAAGCAATCACCCTCAAGAAAACCGCAGGAGGAATGTGGTTGTTGTCTTTTTATCCTGTTTATTTGTTTACACTTAAGACTGAGAAGACAAGACAGCTGATGCCCTACTGAGTTCTGGCTTACCAAAGGAAATCTCTGTTCACCTTAGTTAAGTTACAAGTACTAATGGTAGACACTTACAATAAAGATCTTTGGGGTTGGAGAGATAGCTCAGTACTTGATGCCCTTGCAGAGGAACTGAGTTCAGTTCCCATCACCCACTTGAAACAGTTTTCACTGCTGTAACTCCAGCTTCAGGGAAGCCCATACTCCTGGCTGCCACAGCTACCTGTACTCACAAACATAGACCTATGTACACACAATCTTTTGACAGTCCTTCACTAACTACTGAGAGGTTATTTCTCCAACTGTAAAATGAGCTAGTTCAAACCAGATTAGATTATATTAAAGGCAGGTTTATTGGGACTTTGTCTCAGTGGAGTTCACTGGCCCAAAGGATTGTGGCCAGGGGAGAGAGGACGAGGGCAACTATAGACAGGGTAGGGGAGAGAGGTAGGGGGGAGAAAGGAAGAAAGGGTGCTCATACAAGAGAGAGATGAGATGAAGAGAGAGGAGGAGACCAAGATGTCTGGATTCTATAGGGAAGAACCTCTGGGGAAGGGCAGCTCAGCCCCTGGCTGGAAAGTTCAGGGTTGGGAACAGGGTGTGCCAGGTAGGGACTGAGGGATACTAGGAGAACCTACAGGCCAGGTCTGCTTTAATATGTAAAATATGCACCCCAGTCCCTTGTCCCAGTCCAAAACCAAATAACTACAAAATGTGGTGTTTGATTAAATGTTTAATTTTTTTTTCCAAAAGAAAAACCAAGAACACTGAGAACATTGCTGTGGTTGCCCAACCCTCTCTAGCTTATCTCCCCAGCTAGGAAAGCTCCTGACTTTTGTCTAATCACTTATATGCTTGTCTAGATGTCTTAGTCTCTTCAAACTGAAAAATTCCATTGGTCAGAGTTCTGGAGGCTGGGAAACCTAACATGAAAGTCAGGAACTCTGGTGTCTGCAGAGGGCCTGGTCCTCCTGGTTGAGGCCTGTTTGCTGGTTCCTCATACAGCAGAAGAAATGAGCAAACTTCCTTATAGAAGCCTCATGCTTGGATTCCTTCCTAAAATTCTAACACTGTCATTTTGGTGACTAGGTATCAAGGTGAATTCAAGGTGGACACAAATGTCAGACCACAGCAATGCCTGTGAAGAAATGTGTAGGCTTGCATCATGTGTCTTACTTTAAGATATGATTTCTAACTAGTGTTCTTAAATTTGTGCACCATGGTCTTCAGTACAGTCTTTATGTAGCATTGTGTCACTCCAGTAGTCCCTAGTTAATGACCATTTTTGTTACCAAGGATAGTATGGACGCTTCCTTTTTCATAATTCCTTGTGCAGGTGCATGATTTCTGTAGGATGGAGTCTGAAGAGTTGACTTGGGATGCATGGGCTGCATTTTAATTGATGGTGTCAAGTGTTCTAAGAAGCAACTTCTTCATCCTCTCATTCTTCCCTTCAGTTTTAAAGTAGAAGCCACCTTACTGGCTCCTACTGTTGCTATTAGCTAACTCTACTGGACATACCAATGGCACATCCTTAAGGCAGTCGGTCATCTTCTCATCTTTCCACTATCTTCCTCTAGCAATCTCACCCATTCTCACCTGTCTTTGGTTCTTCTCTTGCTGATCTGTAGGAAATGTCTCCAGAGAGAGACAGAGACAGAGACAGAGAGAGGCAGAGAGAGAGAGAGAGAGAGAGAGAGAGAGAGAGAGAGAGAGAGAGAGATTAACATTGCATCCAAAACCTGTAGACTAAAAATGATTGATGGCAAGTATTCTAGTGTTTTCCTTGACTTGAACAGAAACTCCATTTTTCCTTTTGCAATACTAAGGTTCACACCCAAGGACTTGCTTACACTACAGTGTACCACAGACCCATACCCCCAACTCAGTTAAAAAAAAATTGTAATGTTTTTTCATTAAATATAGTACCTGCTGTAATTTATAACTGTTATTTTAAAATCAGGGTAAAACAGTGGCCTTTTACAACTGATTTTATAAACTTACTATTCTACTTTTTTGGATATTTTATTTATTTACATTTCAGATGTCATCCCCTTCCCCCTTCCCCGCCCAGAAAACCACCTATCCCACCCCCTCCTCTTTTTGCTTTTATACCATTTTAATTATATGCAAGTATTAAGGTCAGTTCTAGGTTGAGGAACTAGCAATACAATCGATGCAAATAGTCAAAGAACAAGCAAGACAATAAAACTGAGTCCCATGATCACTCCCATGATCACTATTTCTAAGGGCTTATCAGGATGACCAAAACATCTGAGCCTACTTCCCTTTCCTAGCCCAAAGTCATTTTTATGTCTGAAGCCTACTTCTTTGTTGTAGCCTAAGATTTAGATTCCTGCCTGAAACTACTTTGTTCTAGCCTAAGACTTAGATTCCTGCCTGAAATTACTTCTTTGTTCTAGCCTAAAATTTAGATTCCTGCCTGAAATTACTTCTTTGTTCTAGCCTAATGTCATATTCCTGCCTGAAGCCCACTTCCTTGTCCTTGGCCAATGTCATATTTCTGCCAAGCAGCCCCAAAAGCTCTCTGCCTCTCCCCCTTTTTTATTTCATAAACAAGACTGAGCCTGTCTTAGGTCATTCTGACAAGAATGCCTTCCTTACCCATTGTGGAACATGCATCATCAAAAATCAATGCTCTTCTGTCTTAGGTTGGTAAGGCTCTGTACAGAATCTTACACGTCCTTGGCTTGCCAGCCTGTTAAACTAATAACTCTGTCTGGGGGTCTACTTTCAGTGTCAAGCTATGTATTTTGGCTGCTAACATGTAGATGTTGTTAAAGACAAGCTTTAACATGATGGGCAGGAGTAAAAGTATTCCCAGGACAAGAAGGGCTAGCATGATCAAGCTACATATGCCATTCTTGAAGCTTGACCAAAATAGAAATACTGACCTCAGGCCATATGTAATTTTATTAGCAGTATCTGCTGCATCAACAATCAGCAGAGCAGCATTCTTTAAGTTTATAAGCTCACTATGCAAAGTTAAAACATTCAGAGAGATGTTAGAATTATGCCAAATACATTGCAAGTGTCTTTAGATTTTTTCCCTAATTATAATGACTATCATTGTAAATTTTAGAAGTAACACAAATCCAATGGTATTTGGCGTGACCCTTGAGATGGCTCTTTACTCTTAAACTCTGAACCTCCTTCCAATCATTTGAATAAGATAAAGAACATCAATCCATTGTTCCAAATGCCTAACTAAATCCTCTTGAATACTCAACACATTAGTAACATTTTTTGATAAATGATTAACTAAAGTAGCTGTCTTAACTTCTTGTGTCAAAGCAATTGCAGGAGCAGTGGTGCTAGTAATTAATGTAATTAAAGCTGTTACACCTGCAATAATCAAACCCACTACTCTCTTGCTTCTGCTTAAAGCCTGACTCGCTTCTTTCAGTACTTGCAAGCTTTTTTCAGAATACCAAGGTTCTGTAATACACAGGGCAATAAAACAAAAGTTGGTTGATAGACCTTGGTAACAGACATGCCAGGTTTCAATACACTAACACAATCAGAAAGTGTACAATCAATGCAACTTATATTAAATACTGTAGAAGAAGCAAAAGTAATTTTAACTTGACAATTAAAAAGAACCTTAACACATATACTAACACTTGTGCGAAATCCAGATCCTGTCCCAACTTTTATCTCTTGCTAACATAACATCTTAGAAAACAGCAGCTAACTTCCAAATATGTCTCTGAAAATGTCCAGAACCAGACTTCCAAATGAAGACTGTTATTTCCAATATTGGATTGATTTCTAGACCAGCCCATGAATGAGTCTGAATAACTGGTCACATTTAAGAAAAATATGAGTCATTATAACTTCTCTTTTTGATTCTCTGTTCCACAGGGTCTAAAAACTTGAGGCAAGGCAGCTTGTTATATCTGGGATATAGACAAGCAAAGGCAGATTGGGAACATATTTCCAATACAGCTTCCCATTACCATTGTCAGGGCACTCAGCAAGCTCACAGGTCAGCATCATTCTTTGTTCCCGCATCAGTATGTCTCAACCATCACTCTGGCAGCCACCATGTTCCTTCACCATCCTACGATCCTGGGCTTGTTAGAGTTCCTGGGAGTCCAGTCTCCTCTGGGTGTTCTGGGATTGGGTACAGAGCTAGTGCCCTAGGTCTGCTCGGGCACCAGCACAGACCAGAAGAAGCTTACTATTCTTTAAAATTGTGATTTTATGTTATAAAAATTGGTTTCCGTATATGATGGTTAGATCATGTGCTTTTATCACTAATCTTAGGACTTATAATATTAGATTTTCCTGATACTGAAACTTGTGTACATTGCAGAAATGAACTATATTTTTAGTTGTCATGTATTATTTTAATATATCATTGCTTTTATTGCCTAGTATTCATGTAAATTTTTGAATATCTAATCATAGTTGATATGTATTTTTATAGCTATTACTAGTATTTATAATTTGGATCTAATTGTATATGGTCTCATGATATAAGTTTAAATGTTCCATTTTCTAATATTCTAAAATGTTGGCTAGTGAGATGTCTCATCCGTGAAGACTCTTACCATCACTATGATGATCTGAGTTCAGTCTTTGGGACCGATGTGGTGAAAGAAGAGAATCCTCTCACAAGTTGTCTTCGGGCCTCCACAAGTGCATGAATGGGGCCTGCATTGCCCCCACCACAAAGAGAAGAATTAATAAATTAATGTAGAAAAAGACTTAAATAAAAAGCTTTGAAACAACTCTAGATCAATTTGTTTAACATAGATAAGCAATTATCTAGTCTTTGAAAAGTTCTAGAATTTTCCCATGGAACCCTGATGGAAATATGGAGATACTTACTGTTTGATTTTAACCTACTTTTATTTTTCATTTCTTACAAATTCTGAAACTCCTAGTATTTATCATGGTATTGCCTTTCCTTATTTGAGATTACTCGGTTTTCTCTATTTTCTTTTTGCTAACAATTGCCATATGTTAGAGTGAGAACAGACCAAAAATGTTCCAGTCCTCTAACAAGTGGCAGGAAACAGTCCAGTGCAACAGTGTGGTGAGATTTTATCATGCCAGGTACTACGGACTTGGCAGAGTCAGACATCAGATGGCTGGCTAAAGGGGAACGGTTAAGCCTTCAGTCAAAAGCTGCTCTCTTGTTAGTTTGAGCGGAGGAACAAAGCTTAAGAACGGGAAGAGGAGAAAGAAGCAAGAGATTGTGTCTCCAGAGGGAATAAATCTCAGAGTGCCAAAGTTAGAAATGAGGAGCTGGTGAGAGAGAGCAGGCACTTTAATGTTTGGAAAGTTTAGGGGCACTGGTAGAAAGAACTAGCCAAACACAGCCATGTTAATTCCTGAATCCTATATGTATGGTTACAATAAACCTTAGCTCTTGTGGCTTTTTGTCGGGGGGCTGGCTCAAATTTGGCCAGTTGGGGACCTTGGAAATGTTGGCGAGCAGCCTGATTTAATGGTCTAAATGTACAGCAGACACCATTGAACACAAAACTCAATATAAAAAGAATGTGTGTATCTAAGTCAGTGTTGCTCCAAATGGTGGCTATCAAAGGAAATCAAACCCCCTTGACTGGGGATTGGTAGAAGTGAGACAGGGGCTTCAGACGGACAGCCAGAATGAGGACATTTAATCCTTCAATAAAAAGCTGAGAATCTGTATGTGAGTTGAGAAACAGAGAATGAGGATGTGAAAGGAGAAGGCAGACAACTCAGGTTATCCGAACTGATCAAAGCCTACAGAAATCCCAGCCGCCTAGCACAAAAAGGCTTTTGTGAGGTCACCTTGAAGGTTTTCTCTCCTCTACCTGGGGAATGCAAGGATCCAGCTGTCTCCATCCTTTGATGAGGTGAGCTCAGCATTGAGTTTCGTGGCTGCTGAATCAGGGAGAGAGTGGGATGTGTGCTCTGATGCAGTAAGTCTAAACACCAGATTTGGAACTCACCTATCCCGTTGGTGAGAAGCTCTCACGTGTTCTGGTCTGAAGGAAGGGGGATCAGGAAATTTAGGCATTCTACATGCTCAGTGTATGTCTCTATTATGTCTCTGTTGCTGAGACGGAATAACCTGACAAAAAATGAAAAAGGGTGTGTTTGAGTTTATAGTCTATCACTTCAGGAGAGATGTGGAGGCAGGAGTGTGAGGCTGGCCTGGGGGAAATAGAACGGTCCCATTCCATTCACATTTGCAGAACAGAAAGGAATACTGGAGGAATGTTGGGCTATAAATCCTCAAAACCTACACCCACAAATGTACTTCCTCCAGCAAGGCTCCACCTCCTAACGATCCCAACGCCTTCTATACAGCACCACCACTCGAGGACCAAGTGTTAACACACACAAGCTTACTGGGGACATTTGACAACACTATAAGGAATATTAAATGACATTTGGTGAGCATGTAGCATCATCTTTGTCACAGAAACCTGAAAGTTACAGTCACTAGGACAAACCTATAAGAATAGGTTTTGAAGCTGGGCAGTGGTGTCACACGCCTTTAATCCCAGCACTTGGGAGGCAGAAGCAGGTGGATTTCTGAGTTTGAGGCCAGCCTGGTCTACAGAGTGAGTTCCTGGACAGCCAGGGCTATACAGAGAAACCCTGTCTCAAAACCCCACCCCCACCCCCCCACCCCCCAAAAAAGAGAAAAAGAAAAAAAGTTTAAAAAAAAAATAGGTTTTGAATATATCTTGAGTTGGGAAATTAGTAATGGGGCTGGAGAGATGGATCTGAGTTAGATTCTCAGTACTCAAACTGGACAGCTCACTACTGCTCAGAACTCCACCTCAAAGGATTCACCACCCTCTTCTGGCCTCCACAGGTACTACACTCACATGCACAAACCCACACAGGGAAACGTGCCCATAAACATACAATTTAATAATAAAAACGAATATTCATAATGATAAAATGTTTTAAACTAAGTTCGTAGCAAGGGCTGGTGAGACGGCTCACTAGGTAAAGTGCTTTTACAGCACGAGCCTGGTGACCTGTGTTCAGTCTCTGGAACACACATACACCATGTGTGCACACACCATGTACACATACAAGAGTAAATAAATTAACCAATTAATGCTTTTAAAATAGTAACAGGCTATTTGTGTACCAAGTGAAAGTTCTGTTAGACCACATCCTCAAAACTAAATGGAGGCTTGGCCACTGGCAATGTTACCCCAGTAGCACCTGGATTCCAGGTTTCTTGGGAGCCATTAAGGCAGAAAAGTGTCTCTCTCTAATGGACTTTTGTCTGATTATTTGGAAAAGACTTTGGTCCCTTAGGAGACAGCAAAGATACAAATCTGTGTATGACATTCCCCTCCTAGGCACACTCTGTGGCCTTTCCAGGGTCAGGGAAAGAAAAGGGGGGAAAAAAAGAGTAGCCTGTGTGGCGTGATTAACAGGGTCAGAAACAGGATGAGAATCATCGTGTGTCTGACTGTCTAATGGTGCATGCCCTCCTCCCTGCACCCATGAGGTCAAGAGATCTCCCCATTAGAAAATGGGTCCCTCACAGGTTGCTGTAGATTGGGGTTAGGGATACCTAAACCTGGTCAAGTAATTTGACTAAATCTCCTAACCCAGAATTCTCTAAGCCAAATCAACAAGACAGATGTGATTCTCCCATTAGCCTTTATTTGTTGTAATTACCCATGAATGTGCCTTTCGGGGATGGAGGGACAAGTTACCTTCAATCTCCCTGCAAAACTCGCCAGCTGCCAAGTGGCTGTGCTCTCAGGACACTGGGGCTCAAATTTCCACCCTGCATGTGTTTTGTTGTTTTGTTTTGGGGAAAAAAAAGTTAGAATTCAATTGAGGAGGCCTCTTAGAGTGGGGTCATAGACATAGAAGTATTTGCTGCTTAGCTCTTAGGCTTTGCAGAAACTGTCTTCTCAGCTGTGACGCACAGACCTCTTTCACTCCTGTCCTTACAAGGTACAAGCCAAAGAATAGGCACTGGTATCAGGGTCTCTTGGAGTCCCTAACTGTATAGCAGGCTGTTGAGAAAAATGGCAGATCCATAGAATGTTATGAGTATTAAGTTTATAGTATAAACTGCCTGGCACATAGTAGGTACTCAGAAAAATCTTACTCTTGTTCCCCTTCCTCCTCCCATCTCTGTCTCACAGTATTCTTTAAAGCCATTGCCCTACTCTCTCTTGAAGACTGGTACTCAGAAGAAACAGACAGCTGAAAGACGTCCTGCTCCACAGTCTAAGCTCAGCACTCAGTCCTTGCTGGAGCTACTAACCAGCTGTCATCTTTGCAAATACAAAGTATCTAGAATAAATAAAAAGTTACATATTGATTCAAAAATATGGTCAAGATATATCTGTGTACCAAAAAATGACAAAACTTTCCAAATTCAAGGAAAGACTTAAAACAACAAATAAAAGAATTTGGAAAAAAAATCCAAGTAGCCCCAGCCCCCAAAATAATCCACCAAAACACATCATGATGCGGATGTGAAAAGAAAATATAAAGAAAACACTCTTCACATTAAGAAGTGATGACGCCTTATCTGTAGGAGAGGAAACACCGCAATTTAAGTGAAAACAGGTTTCTTTTATGAAACTATGGAGTCCAGAAGACAGTGTTAAAACAAACAAACTACTAAATGCCCATGGGCACCCAGGCAAAGTCCCTGACAAAATTAGGAGAAATGAAGATACTCTAAAATTAGGGGGAAATGATAGCACTTCCACAAAGAGGCTGAGTGTCGAAGAATGACTAAGATAATTCCAAATAAAGACAGAATGACAACAGAAGACAGGAAGAATGGGAAAAATTAGGATGGGGTTAGACTGTTCTCACATGGAGACATTCTTCAATCACATTTTTTTTTTCTTCAGAGGAGACATGCACTAGCAGCTTACATGGGACACAATGCATGGCAAGAAAATTCAGGTAACTAATTTTAATTCTGGAGAGTGGAGTTGTCTAAATGGAAGCAAGTTCTCCATGCAGGAGACACCCGAATACTCAAAAGGTAGGGTGAATACCAAAGGAGAATTCAAAAACTGTTCAAGTGGTCCATAGAAAATAAAAAGGGGGTGCTAAATTAAAAAAATTTAAAATGGGGTATAAAGAAACAAAATGGCAGATCTAAGTTCTATGTACCAATAATTTTTCTCCTGTAATTTTTCAAAATATACCAACTAAAAGGTAGTGTAGGCATGGTGGTACACACTCATAATCTCAGCAACTCAGGAGACTAAGGGATGAAGATAGTGAGCTCAAAACTAGCTTGAGCTCTAAATAAGACTCTGGAGAGGGGAGGTAGAGGGAGGAAGGTGGAGATGGAAACAGGAAGCATCTTTGGAAAGGTATGCTAAAACCATCAAAACTATAAATCCCTAGAGAGCATTTGTCTATCATGTACAAGGCCTTGGGTCTGAGTACTGGTTCTGAAAAGATAAAATAAGAACAGCCTCATACTCTAAAAAAAACAAAACAAAAAACCACATTTCAAATGGAACCACACAGGTGAGTAGACAGCAAAGGGATAAATATATATGTGAAATGCCTATGCTGATTTAAATCAGAGTAGCTACATTACTGTCAAATAAAGCAGATTCCAGAGCAAAGACTATTTCTGAAGACAACATATAATGATTAAAGAATTCAGTGAAAACAGCAATCCTAAGTGTATATGCACTGCACAAAAAAGCTTCAAAAGAAATTAAATTTCTTTTGAGCCAGGAACACAGGTGGAAGGAAGCACTGTGTCTAAAAGGTGGGCAGAGATCAGTTGTTCAAAGCATCTCAGCTGCACAGAAGCTTCAAGGTCAGCTTGACCTACATGAGACCCTGTGTCTAACAACTAAAAGAAAATGCAAAAAAAAAAAAAAAAAAAAAAAAAAAAAATATAATAAGTCTGAAAGGAGAAATGAATTATAGTGGAGAACTTCACTGCCTCATTTCTCTAATTAATAGAACTAGTAGACAAAAACCAGTCAAGGCTGTTAAAGAACTCTGCAACACCATTAGTCATACAGACATATGGCGAATGCTTACCCTGAAATAATAGACTACAAACACTTTGCAAGAGTCAATGGAACATTAACCAAGAGAGACCATATCCTTGGTCATAAAGCAAAATTAGTAAATGGGAGAGAATTAAGGTCATTCAGAATATATTTCTATCCTAGCAAGATTAGCCTAGAAGCCAGTAACCAGAAGATGGTGGGAAATTATTCAAGTACATGTACATTAAACTATCAACAGATTTCTAAATAATTGATAGTTCAAAGAAAAGTTCTCAACAGAAATCTTTAAAATGTTTAAAACTGAGTGAAAATGAAAATACAATGTCTCGGCCTTTGGGAGGTGACATCTGGCTGGGAAGGAAGGCCATCGTGCTGGAATTTTTATATTAGAAAAGATGAATGGGCCCAGTGTGTTGGTTCACGTCTTTAACCTCAGCTCTTGGAAGGCAGAAGCATGCCGATCTCGGTGGGCTCAGGGCCAACCTGGTCTACCTATTAAATTCCAGATCGACCAGGGCTACATAGAGAGGCTCTGTCTCAAACAAACAAATGAAAAACGAGGTGTGGCTGAGATCAAGATTCTAAATCCCTATCTCGAAACTCCAGAAAGAGGCAGGGGTGGAGGTAGATCTTCCACCTTGTTCTCTCACAAATTCATAGCCTCAATTTCTTTTCATCGTTGTTACATATATGTACATGTCTTCGTTCCTAAATTCATAAATACAACCTGCTCCGTCTGTGTAATGTTTTTGTATGTACATTTCTTTCAGTGCTGCCTATTCAGTGTGCTCTTCCCTGGGGAAGAATATTTCTCCCGCACCCAGCATCACCTATTAGCCTGTAGTTCTTTGTTTTGGGGTCTGACCGCATTCGATTTCTCTTTTCTGCCTTAAACAGTATGGCTGCCACAATCAAGACAGCATGGTGCTGGTGGAGGAAGACCAACAGATGGGCAAAATGCATAAACAAAATCTGCCTGTACAAGTATGCCCAGTGAGCTTTTGGCAAAGAGCAAACTCGTTAAAGAGAGGGAAGATACTCTTCTTTTAGAAAAAGTGTTAAGAAGTTGGGCCTCTTGAAAGAGCAAAATAAGCCTTCTAGTAAACATTATCCCCTATTAAAAACAATAGCCCCCCCAAACCTCAAAACGCATCTAGGATTTAAGTGCAAATATGAAATGTTACAAAAGGAAGAGAAAATATTTAGACTTTAACTGCCTCAAAAAGAGTTCCTAGATTTGATGCCAAACATAGGACGTGTAAAAGAAAAATCTGTATAAAAGTTATCAAAAATCTCATCACTTTTACCCTGTAAAAGGGCCTAGTGGAGAGGAACTGACGAAGTACAGATTGGGAGAAAATATTTTCAACTCACGCATCCAAAAGAGCATTTATATCTAACTATGTTTTTAAAAATTCTCAATACTCAATACAGTTATGATAGTCATTAGAAAATGGACAAAAGTCACAGAAATTTTCACTACAGAAGACTTAAAAAGTTCCCTCAGGCCCATAAACACCACCATCAGCCAGTAGGAAGATGGAAGTTAAAAGTTTCTGGTATTTCCCTGAGGTGCCTATCAGGGTGGTTCACGTTTGCACTGATGCTGAACAGTAAGCTGAGTCACTCACACACTGCTGGAGGAATTAGGAATGGCATAGAACTCAGAAGTGTTTGCAGTTTCCTTTGGAATTGCAGTGGGCTGGTGTACAACCTCATAGGTGAGTTTGAGGTCATTTATCCAGAGAAATCAGAACTTATTTTCATGCAGGAATTTGTGTAAGTTTTACTTCTATGTGTCCGAAGTGGGTAACTGTCTAGGTGCTCTTTGTGAATGATTTGTTGAATGAACTAGGATGCCTTAATTCCACAGAATACTGCTTAGCAATCGAAAGGAACACACTATTAATAGATACAGTAAACTCGATACAATAGAAGGAGATTATAAAGTATGAGATGTGAGATGAGGGGACCAAAGAGAGCAGGCTGTGCATTCTCAACCGTGTACCGGTGACAGAATACAATTACAGACATGGACAGCCAGTAAGTGCCAAGGTTAGAGAGAGGGGGTTCTTACTATATGAAGACAGTACAGAGAGAGCCTCGTGTGCTGCCACACATGTGTATGCTGTTTGGTGACAGTTACACACACATACACATGCAGTTTGAATAAACTATAAATTTTATCATTATCTGTCTTCTGAGTTGAGTTTTTTTTAAGAAGTTTGTTTATTTTGTGTTGTGTTGTTTTTTAATTGAGAAAGATTCTGGTGTGTCCTAGGTGGGCCTCTAACTTCCTACGTGGCAGAAGTTGGCCTTAAACTGATCCCCCTGCCTCTACTTCTCAGGGGCTAGAATCCTTCTGATAGTGTGCCAGGCAAGATGCTTTCTGGACAAGCAGAGAAGAGGCACCGGAATTCCTTATGTATTTCCTTGCAATTTCCTGCTCCTCTATGTGATCACATAATAAGTTAAATACAGGAGTAATCGCTCTCTGAAATATTTGCTTCTGTAAAACTACATATTTTTTTTTGTACTTGTGTTCATTATTTTTTTTCCTCCAGAAAAGAAAAGACTGTATCTAGGATATAAGTAGGAAGTAGGGGATGCCATCCTGAAGTTATTTGGTCACTAAATCACCCTCGACAGTTATCATGCAATGGAAAATAACATGTCTGGGCCATGAACAATAATAACTGTTTAAATTGTAAGCATAAGAGAACCTTCAAGGTCCTCTTTGACATCAGTTTAAGCAGAAAAAAAAAAAACTGATATATAGGTGGTCCAATTAGCATTTAAAGAAATATGGGCCTGAGCCCTCTGGTTCTGAGGAAAAGGAAGAGGATGGTGCC
Source organism: Arvicanthis niloticus (assembly GCF_011762505.2). Taxonomy (NCBI): domain Eukaryota; kingdom Metazoa; phylum Chordata; class Mammalia; order Rodentia; family Muridae; genus Arvicanthis; species Arvicanthis niloticus. The sequence goes on along the minus strand of NC_047665.1, from coordinate 72,475,525 downwards.
CTCAGACAGGAAGCATGACTGGGAAGGAAATGTTTCTGCAGCAGGAAGCACCTGTAATCCCTACACGTGGGAGACAAAGCAAGACGTCAAGGCCAAGGCCAGCCTGGTTTACACGCCTAAGCAAACAAAACCAGAACAACAGAGCAAAACTAACTCCACACAAAAGAGATCAACCTGATCTTACATCTGTTTGACACGGAGAAAGAGTCCCCTTTTACTTGCGGAGGGAAGAAAAGAACAGAAAATGTATGGGTGGGGGAGATGCAACTCTCCAGGAGTCAGGCTCAGAAAATCTGTGGAACTCAGCTCAGGAATAATGACCGGCCCTCCACCCAGCTGCTGATCTCATCTGACTCTGGCTCTGTGACCCAGCCAGTAGCTTTCTTCCAGTCATAGTCAGAAATACACACAAACTACTCTAGAAACCCGGATCCCGTTACCAGTTAATTGTTTGCACGGAATTAAGTGGCTCAGGGAACAGGAGATGCAGTCCTGGCTCCTTTGTGCTCACTGTCTTAAATAAATTGTCCTTCTGGCTAATTTATTTTTTCCACAAAGAGAGGCTCCATCCTGTCTCAAGTTGTTCTTCGGTTTTGTTTTGTTTCCAAAGGCTTTATTTCTGCATCTTAAAATTCTTCATTTTAGAGGCTCTATTTAGCCGAGACAAGAATAAAATCATTTAATGACTAAAATTTTTAATCCAAGCAGATGAAATTATTCATGTAGATCATTAGAAATACATGAGTGGCATTTCTGGCTTCCTATCTAGAGAAGATTCATCATTAAACATGCTTTTGGGTTGTTCCTGAAACTGAAGTAACAAACACCTAGTTCAGATCTTCTAGACTTTATATTTCCAAAGTGACCACTTTTTTTTTCTTTTTCATATGAAAAAAAATCTTCATTTGGATGTTTTGAATATGAGGATATTTGGGAAATGTCGGGGGTGGATGACCTCTGCCAAGGGATCTGCAAATAGTTGCATAACCTTCTTTTTATCTGAGCCGTTGACCTAGCCATTCATTCTGTTTGCTGGGGTGAGTTCAGCAAGGCTGGTTGCCAAGGCAACCATAATCCGTGAACAGAGCTGGCTCCATTGGTGGTCAGTTACAACACGCTTTGTCCCATCCCGTGTCCTGAGACAGAAAACAAGCACCTTCAGTAAACATGACCTAATGAGTGTGGTGGCCTCCAGCTGCCTGGGAGGCACCGGAAAAGGACTGCCAGGAGTCAGGCCGGCTTGTGGACAGAGCTGTCACCCCACAAAGGAGCCTAGAAATAAATGTTCTCTCAGTTGATGTATTTAACGACATAAAACCGTCCTGTCCTCCTCAGGGAGCCAACGAATTGTCTTTCAATTTACTGTTCTTTTCCATGTGTTGTGTAATTAAGAAGGCAGTGGATGGAGTGGCCCTGCAGGCCAAGATTCCACCTGGCCCAGGGCGGTGCTGGTATATGCCCTTCCTCAGGGCCGGCAAACCACCCTATTTTTTTTTTTTTTAAAGAAGAGTCTTCATTTCACTTATCTATGGCTTATTAAATGTCTGTGCTTTGCGCATATTATATTCATTTAACCCTTGAAATAACAGTGCCCATCACATCCAGGTTAAGACCTGTGCAGCCACTTCGCAGAACATTAGATGGTCCAGTAAGTGGGTTAAGTCAGACAGCTGGTAAAGGACTAGAACTGGAAAATGGTCCCAGAAACACCTCATAACAATGGTAATACAGGGAGCCTGCTGACATGTCATGGTCCCTGAAAGCCACCCCTGTGGGACTCCAGTAAAATCTCCTTCCTCTCCAGTATGTTTGCCACAGGTGGTCCATAACTTAACACAATACTGCTACGTAAGTGTCCACAAAATTAAAGCAAATTCTTGATCCCACAAACGGGGGGGGGGGGGGAATTGTCTCCTCAATGAACTGAGGTCTCAGACAACAAGCTATAGGTATCTTCTTAACTAAAATACAGGTGAGGGGAGAACGTGGGCACTGTTAGGTTACTTAACAACTAATATCCCATCTGGGTACACAGAGAAAGTCCTGGGCTTCTACACAATGTGCAGCCAGAGTATGAGAATGACCGCGAAGCTCTTTCACGAGTTCTTCCACAGCCCTGACTCTAACCTAACACATTGGCCAACTCTGTCTTCATGTCCACAGTCAGACTTCCTAACCGTAACCAAGAGCTTCACTTATTTTACGATCACCCCATCTAAGTATATTTTGTGTTCTTACTTATTATGAGTGTGTTCTTACTTATTATTACTGTAGGCTAATCTTCTGTTTCAACAGCATGTTTTGGTTTGTGACGGTGGAATAGAACCCAGGACTTTCTGTGTATAAGGCAAGCATTATACCCCTGGGATACTCCCTCATCCCTGTGGGTATTTTGAAAAGATGAGCAGGGTGTAGAAAGTTTTAGCATATCCACACAGCAGAAATGGATACTGACATAGGACCGGGGGCCCTGTCAGCAGCCCTATCCTGACATCACAGACAGCTTTCTCTCCTGTCAAGCCATACTCCCTGTTCTCCTCTAGAGTCCAAAGGAGTGACGTCAGGCTACTGAGTTCATTCCAAGTTTGACCTACCACAAGAGAAAAGAATATGAAAATGACTTGTCACATATGAAATGTTGCGACCTACCACAAGAGAAAAGAATAAGAAAATGGCTTGTCACACATGAAATCTTGCCAACCCATCATCCTGCAGAAATTGCTGCTGCAGTGGTCTATGGCACAAGCTAGATGAATCCCTACAGCCGTGCCTGGGATGGCGCCACTCACTGAGAGGGAGAATAGCTGTCCTTCCCACCTCAAGTCTACCTCATGCAGCCATCTTCTTTGAACACTCTTCCTGGCCTACAAGATCTTTCTAGAACACTCTTCCTGGCCTATGAGATCTTTCTAGAACACTGTTGTGGTTAATGATAGCACAAGCTATAGAAACAGAAAAGACATCAAACCCTTTATTTCTGAGTATGATGCTGGGCCTCAGCCCTACTTAAGCCCATGTAACACCTTAGCAGGACTCTGAGACCCACATTAATTGGCTGTATAAGTTTACATGTGATTTTAATCAGTAATAGATGTATTGAACATCCTTGCCTGAGCTGACTTCACATAGCACCCAGAACGATCCCGTCCCCACATGGGTACTGTGTAAGCACTGCTGATGAGCTTCCACTGAAACTGTCAACAGTGAGGTCTCCGGGCTCTCTGTCTCCCCCACCACCACCTCAGAGCAGCCCTCAGTGTCCCCCTGTTGCCTTGTTCTTTCAAGGGTCCTGGGACTAGTTGCAGGCTCCCATTTGACTCCCTCAGATAGTTGTATAAAACAGAGGCATGTAAGCAGAGCTCAGAATTGGCCCACAACCCCCACCTCCACCTCCAGCCAGTTTTGTCCATGCAGGAGGAGACCCATGATGCATTGGGAGCCACCCACACTTGAGCTGTATTCACGGCGGCCCTGATCCAGTCACATGCTAAGGAAGCACTCCCGGGGAGATGAATGTCATTACAAATCTTGCCCTCAACATGAAACGCCAGCGATTGTTTATTAAATTGCTCTTCAAAGAGAGAACACTGGCAAGCGAGTGTCATTAAAATGGAACCAAAGGGAACGGCTGTAACCTTCCTCAGGGTGCTTTTCTCCATTAACCCAACCAGGGCGACTGAAATGGCCAGTAGAAACTTCTGGCCTGCAGCCCCGTCAATTACCTTAATCTCAGTTTAGGCCGGGGTAGCTCAAACCATCCAATTTAAGTACTTCCAAACATTGCCATAAGAAGAAGAAGAAGAAAAAATTCTTAACCCTAACTCCACTGTCTCAACTCCAGTTCAGGACAAATTGCATTATACATGAGTAGCATTAAAACATAAAAGACATGCCCTGCAGAGAGAGCCTTGCACAACTTTCCCCAGTAAGCAGAATTAATCACAGGGAACAATTACCAGCCCTGGTCTGAATATTTATGACATAACAGAAAACTCATTTAAAAGACTCAGTGGCTCATGATTTTAAAAACAAGCCGTAGGGGGGAAGGACTTGCATTTGCATTCCACATTCACGGTGGAAGGGACTCAGGACCCTAGATTTGTCTTCTTCCCTCCCACCTCCACCTCCTCCCACCCCCACACACACCTCTCTAGAACCAAGTAGTTAACTTCTCACTTTGCTCATGGGTACAGAGTAGCAGCTGAAAAGATGTGGCTTGCTTGTGGAAGGAACAGTGGTCCCTGCTGCAATCATATTCTTATGTAGCCCAGGTGTCTCCGCCTTCCTCTAGCAGCTGAATGGTAGCCACTGGCATAGTGAACTTGAAGGTTCCAAAGCCTCCAGTGCTGGGCCTGACCACGCCTGTGTGTGGCCTTAGCATGCTGAACTGATTGCTGACCTGTTGAAAGAAGCCTTCAAAAAAAAAGGAGTACAAAGCCTTCTTCTTCCTTTCTACACAATTATGAGCTCTGGAATTCAAGCAAATGAGTGATGGATGTTCATTCATTCGTTGCTTGATCTATTGGCCAAGTACACACTGAGTAGTGGGTATTTGTCCAGCACTGTCCAGATTCACAGAAAACAGGACCATAGCCAAGTGATCAAGTAAACAAAAATACCGCACTTGAGAACACAAATCCTAAAGGAAGAGAAATGCAGGACTGTCTGGTCACTTTATGCTGCACAGCCAGGGTCTGGGCGGAGTAATTAGCAAGCAATTTTTAGGCTATGACTCAAATGCAGAAGTTGCTTCAAGTTTCATACTGTTAGCATTCTGTCTAAACTCCACCCCCACAGTTACCTGGCAACAGCCAGGTAGGCCTGGCCTACTATAAAAGGGGCTGTTTGCCCCCTCCTCTCTCTCTCTCTCTCTCTCTCTCTCTCTCTCTCTCTCTCTCTCTCTCTCTCTCTCTCTCGCTCTCTCTCTAGCACTCTTGCTCTCTTGATCCCTCTGCCCCCTCGCCCCTTCCTCCTTTCTTTCTCCCTCTCTCCACATGCTCATGGCCGGCCTCTACTCCTCTACTTCTCTACTCTCTCCCTGCCTCTCTCTGCCTCTACTACCCTCCTGGCTTCCCTCCCCATGACCTGAATAAACTCTATTCTATACTATACCAGTGTGTAGCTGGTCCCTCAGGGGGAAGAGATGCCTTGGCATGGGCCCTCTGAGACATCCCCTTCCCCCATACCTCTGCACACACCCACAGAACACACTCTCTTTATCTTTTTATAAACACATCACATACTGTTTTTAGAAAGTTCAATAGGAATTGCATTCAGCCTGTTTAAGTTAACTAAAGCAATCTTTGTGTTTGGGCTGAACAGAATCCTTCACTGTGCTATTACTGACCACAGCAGCCTCCAATCAGCTAGACTGCTGAAATGGCACAGTTAATTGCATTGAATTGTGGAAAGTGAATTAGTGGTTAAGTCATTGGTTGGGTGACAAATATTAGGACCACTGTCCGTAAGACTAGGTTTCACCCATCTCCAGACTAGACCTCATGAGCAGTCCAGTCACCCAAGGAAAATCACCTGTGTTGAGGTGAGTTGGTGGGTACCTCTAATCTCAGCACTCAGAAGGCACAAGCAGGAAGATGTGTATTCTCCACAGCAAGTTCAAGTCAACCTGAATTACATAGAGAATATTTGTCAGAGAGAGAGAGAGAGAGAGAGAGAGAGAGAGAGAGAGAGACAGAGACAGAGACAGAGACAGAGACAGAGACAGAGACACAGAGGCGAAGACAAGAGACAGTGACAGAAGTTGTAATGCTTTTTTGATATGCCCAGTTTTGTAGCCAAAGAAGGAGCCTTCTCTCACCCCTCCCCTCCTTCTTTCCCTCCCTCTCACAACTTATTTCCCATAGACACTATTTTCCCCAATATCTGCTGCACTTCTACCAGCAACGTCAGAGCCCTTACCCGTACTCGGAACACACATGGTGAGATGCTTGTTTTGAAAACCGTCTTCTACAGGGCAGTGTGAGAGAAATGGAAAATTAATGTTTAAATATAATGAAGGAAAAATACTGAATTTCAGTTTCCCTGTTTATATCACCATCTTTTTAGATATCCAAGCACTCAGACACACTTTCATTAAGAGATACTACATACCAGGCTGGTTCGCTGGCTTTGTGGGTAGGTAGGGGCACTTGCCAAACAACCAACACTAACAACCTGAGTTCAAGTCCCAGAACTCACAGTGAAGGAGAGAACTGGTTTCTGACAGTTATATTCTATCATTTACACATGTGCCGTGACATGTATGTGGCTAAATGTGCCCTCTCTTTGCTCTCTCCCACAACCAAAAAAATAAATGAAACAAAATACTTCAGATATAAGAAAATACCAAGTATCTCTGCTAGATGCTAGGTACACAAAAGGAACATAGACCATCTCTGCTTGCTCGATGCTTCTGTTGTCACATCCCAAAGACGGCACTAAGTAGTACAGATGGAACACGCCCTTGAGATGCTGGCCAAGTCTCCATAATGTTCCACTCCACGTGATGCTTAAACAACAAACACTTCCAAATTCTTGGCTTAAAGTTAGAAAGGTTTATTTCTCATTCATGCCACAGCTTCACTGAGAGTTGAGTAGAGGCATAAGGTATGTGGTGTGTGTGTGTGTGTGTGTGTGTGTGTGTGTGTAGTATGTGTATGTGTGTGTACATGTCTGTGTGTATGTTTATACATATGTGTGTTGTATGTGTACATGTCTGGTATGTGTGTATGTGTGTGGTATATGTGTACATATGTGTGTTTTATGTGTACATATGTGTGTACATGTATGTGGTATGTAAGATTATACATGTGTGTGGTGTGTGGTATGTATGGGTGAATGTGTGTGTGTGGAATGTGTGTGATATATTTGTGTAAACATATGTGAGTTTTATGAGTAGTGTGTATATATGAGTGTACTGTGTGTATGTATATGTAGTCTGTGTGTAGTGTGTATACATGTGTATACTGTGTATGTACATGTATATTGTGTGTGTAGTATGTGTACATGTATGTGGTGGATGTTATGTGTGTGATGTATGTGAGTGTATATATGTTTGGTCGTGTGTGTGTATGGTTTGTACACATGTTGTATATGTGTACTTGTGTGTGTGTGTTTCTGTTCTTACTCACCTAGACAGGAATCCATGACCAGCATTTCTGGTTTAGATGCCAGAGAGAAAAGAATGCCAGAGCTCAAACAAGCAACTGGCTCCTCAAGTCCTATGGAGAAACATAGCTTCTGTGCTAACTCATCTCCAGGGATGCTCCCAGGACCCCACCTACCCACAAAGGGACTGGGAAATGGAATCTGCCATGTTCTCAGACAAATTGATGATGAGAGCTATCTCATACACACAATGAAAACTCTGATAGATATCAAAAGCTGAAAGGTCTGGTCTCTGGCCTCCAGAGGCTTGCCTGCGGAGACAAAATTTGTTACATCCAGAAAAAGATGAAGCATAGTGCTTTCTCTTAGATGACAACTTTAACGATGCCTCGAGGAAGTATAATTACTTAGTCATGTACATCATCATGTTGAAAGCTCCTGTTTAATTGGAAAGTATGTCTTCTTCTTTCTTCCACTTCTTTGTGGAGTGTCTCCAGACTATGAAGGAGAAGGAAGGGATGTAGATGTTCCTATCCATTGGATACAACTAACAAGTGTGACAGTCTGCTCCTGACCCTGTCAGTCCTGTGCACAGCCTCTGTCCTCACTCAGTACCTCATCAGTCCTGTCCTCACAGAAAAAAATGGTAGTTATCCTTCATCACTGCCAGTTGTGAAGGCTCTTGGGATTTAAGGGCAAGGACTGAAAGTTTCAAGGAGCCATGAAGCCTCTCAGAAGCTCCAGAGGAGAGCTGGCATTACTAGCCAGCAATGTTGGCACCATGAAGACTCAAGAGCCAGCAATCCAGCCAGAACGCTTTTCTAATAAACAAGAATCTGGTTCAGCTTGAAGATGCTCCCGAAAACATTTCCTCCATAACAGCAATCTTATACATGAATGTGGTACCTAGGCTAGTGTCTGGTGGACTCTCACATGGATTAGCTGTTACCAATTTAGCTAGATGAGTGTCATCAGACCATAGAGGTGGTGGAAGAAAGTGATCATGCCAGGTTCTCCTCTCCAGCAGCTGGCCTCTTTTCCCATTTCAAGCAGAACTACTTGGTCTCTTGTTTAGGAACCAATGTTAATAAAGAGAAAAGAAATGGGTTTCTATCACCATGACAAGTACCTGAGGCAATGAAGTGTTGTTCTTTGAATAAGAAATGTCCCCCACAGGTACCTGCATTTGGTAGCACTATTTTGGAAGATGATGGAACCATCCATTGTGGCGTATTGCTGAAGGGGGTGAGTCACTGGGGCCACGTCTTGTTATAGCTAGGCTCTATTACCTGTTCTTTTTTTAATTTCCTGACTGCAGATGTGGTGTGATCAACTGGTCTCCTGATCCCACCGCCATGCTTTCCCCACCATGATGGACTGTCCTCCTTTTGAACTATGAGCCAAGGTAAATGCTACCTTCCTTAAATTGCTCTTTGTTGGGTATATTATCACAAATATACGTGGTAGTACATGAAGGAAATGGCTTATTTGGGCTCATAATTTTGGCACCAGTTGATAGCCAGGTGGACATATTGGTCTTAGGCCACTAGTAAGGATGCCCACTGGCAATGGTGGAAGTAAATGGTTAAGTCAACTACCCACATCATAGCTGGGAGCTAACAAGAGCAAGTAAAGCCTAACAACCATAATCTCCTTCACAAGGCAAGCATCCAATGTCCTAAGTCCGTCCCTCAAGACTCTGCCTTTCAGAAGTTTCACCATTTCCAAATACTACCACATGGACCTTTGAGTTGACATTTATGCAAATGTCATCAGATTAGAAAACATTATAGTGTTTTACATGGACTTCTCAAACACTCATAGTTGTAAGTGAAAGAGATGAACACTTTTCAGGAGGCTTAATGAACAGGTATAGAGTGGCCTTCACCCTACTCTACACTAAGCCAACCTGACAGCCTGGGTTTCCTAGTGGTCCATACTGCCTGCCATTCCTTCTTGCTTTCACACCGTAGCATGTAGCATGTCACTGTCCAGAAACATCTCTCCCATTGACTTCCTAATTGCCAAATATGCCACTTACCTTAACTGGTGGACATTCTGTATTACCATTTGTCTGGCTACCCTGCCACGAATGAATAGACTTCAGGAGCAGTGGGTCTCGAACTCCTAGGTCTCCTCTTAGGAGCAGAATTATTTAAACTCTGAGTATGTGGGTTCCCTCATCAGAAGATGATGTGATATGAAAGCCTACACTGCTGGCACTCTTTCAAGGACTCAGTAGAAGACTGCAAGCATGAGCCAGCTGTGCCAAGATGCAGGGCAGTCCTCAGAGCTGGAAGAGTGATAGCACTGGTGGAGAGGAACCGAGCGTTTCTTTTCCTCCCTGCTTCTCCTTCCTTCCGCTGGGTTAGCATTGTCTTACCCCTTCTGGCAGTTCTTTTAGTGCTGATTATCTTCTTGCTAATTCAGCAAGTCGTCTGTTCCTTCCAAGCACTGCGCGATCAGCTCAGAAGTCATTTTGGCCTCATTGCTTTCCTGAACCCTTGTGGTGGTCTTTTCAGAAAAACACCTTCTCACAGGAATATGCGTTTACCCTATTGATTCTCAACATACATTCACAACTAAGGAAAAAAACAAAGTCTTGAAAAAAGTCAACCATGCCACTCTCTTGATTGGAAGAATCTCATGTATTCTTTGTGTGTTATACATTGCCATCTGTATATGGTGCTGAAAAGCAAAGCCGGGGGCCCTTGCGAGTATAGGTGCATATAGTTACTTTTCTTGTTTCTGTGACCAATATCTGACAGAAACTTCCTAAAGGAGGAAGGACTCACTTTTTGTGACCCACAGATTGAAAGGCTAGAGGCTATCATGATAAGGAAAGACTGGTGACCAGAATGTGAGGCAGCTTGTCACATTGCACCCACGGTGACCAAGTGGAGAAAGGTCAACACTGGTGCTCAGCTGACTTTCTCTCTTTTGTTCAGTCTGCAGCTGCACTCCACAGGGTAACATTGCTCATAACCAAGGTGAGATCAACTCACCTGGAAACTGCCTCACAGAGCCACCAATGGGCTTGACTCCATGGTGATTCTAAGTCCAGTCAAGTTGACAAAGAAGACTAGCCATCACACCACCAAGCCTGGCAACACAGAGCTTTTAAGGGCTTTAGTATGACACACATGAAGATACCTCCTTTGGGAAATCTCTCTGTGGGGCGGTGGGCTGTGAAGAAGCCGACTGGGTACTTGGTCGAGCAAGAGTTTGGAACCCCAGAACCTTACTGGACACTGGACAGCAGGAGTTCAGCTCTGCTCCCAGGCCCTGGTCCTTTCATTAGCTTCAGCCCTCCCTCCACAAGCACCTCATACAGAGAGGTCTATGGCCAACAGTCCCAATCTCAAGGAAACAGGGCCTCAGGCCCTAGAGAGATTTAACATACTAATAAGGTACCTGAAGGCCAGAGGGTGGAGGTCAATTAAGCATACTCCTCAGCCCCTCCCCCCTTTCTCCTTCCTGATTTAACTCAGGTCTGCCCTGTTTTTTTGTTTGTTTTTGTTTTGTTTGTTTCTTTTTTTGTTTGTTTTTTTTTTTGGGGGGGGTTGCATCCAGATCTATCCACCATCCGCCATGACATTATAAAAACCCATGGACTTTCTTGTGTGTCATTGGGACCGTGCCTGTGAGGAACCATGGAGCCCAAGCAGCCATGCCTAACTTCCCCCCTGGAGGAACCCAGAGCATTTCCCAGCCAACTACCACAGCCTGGTGTGAGGAACCCGGTTTCTCCAGCCACAATTACCTACATCTCTCCTTGGAAGAATTCTCTGAGAATCCCTTCAACTGTCATTTTTTAAATGTTTTCTACACATCCTTGCTAGACTTGGTCTAAATATCACTGTCTTTAGCAAATTATTTCCCTAGTTTGTGTTTTCAGTTGTAGAACTGAACATAAAATTGATCTCTTACCAGGATGGTTCTAGCCACAAGTAACAGAATCACTGATTCTGCCTATTAATCCAGTAGTGGTTACATGTGTCCTAGCCAAAGTCTGCAGAGTGACTAGTATTGTTTGGGACTGGCTGAGAGACATATGGCTCTGCCCCAATCTCTCCCTCTTTCTGTTTCCCAGCCTCCTTGAGGTGAGTGGCATTGTTCCACCACACTTCCCTGATATTCTGCCTTGCCACAGGATTAAAAGCAATTGGTAGGTTAAAACCTCAGAAATTACAAGCCAGAAGAAACATTTCCTTCCTTTAAGTGATCTCCTTGGGAGTTTTGTCACAGTAGTAGAGCTCTAACTAATACAAGTGACAATTTTATCCAAGGACCTAAGCTTTTTCCATATCTGATTCTGCCAACTTCAGTGTGTTGGTTTGATCCTTACATCCACAGCAATGATAGTCACATGTGGCATCATTTATGATGTCACAGTATCTGTCAGCTAAGCATAGTTATCCTACTTTATAAAAAAGGGGACTTAGGCTCAGATAAGCAAATGTGACATTAGGTCACATAGATACTCGAGGCAGAAAGAAAAGTTGAACCTTTGTGTACTTGGCTACAGAGTCCATGCTCATAAATATTCAGTCCTATTCTACCCACACCTGAGAGCAAGGTTAGATGTAGTATGTTCAAGGCTAATAATTTACTCATACTTTGTACAATCTGGACTTCATTTGGCAAGTTTAGTCAGTCTTAGTCAACAGTGCATACACTGACAATGTGCTTCTGTGACACAAGTATGCAATAAATGTGCTTCTTGACATAGGTCTGCAGTACATGTGTTTCTATGATAGAGGCCTGCAGTACATGTGCTTCTATGATACAGGTATACATAGTTTCCTCATCTTTAATTTTGTCCCAGAATACAAATTCAGACAGTGTTTTCACATAACAATAATTAGAACTCATTTTTATATATGTGTGAATGTTTTTATGTACACACATATGTTCATGTAGACATATCGGTGTACAATTCTATTCACTGATATACAAATTGAAGACCAGAGGAAAGTCAGAAAACTGTCAAAAATATACAGCATCTGACTCCTGAGTCTTCACTAGTAAAATTGTGCAATTGAGATTTTGCTTGGAACACACACACACACACACACACACACACACACACACACACGAATCCACTCGTCTGCTCCCTACAGCCATTTGCTTCCCTCCAGCATCTCTACCAGATACACCACACCCCAGCTGCTAGATCAGGAGACGTGCAATATTCATCCACTAGTCCACATCCTAGCTGCCTGCAGTCATTTTCCCAGGTCGAATTCCACCAGTTCCTGCTGAGAAGTGTACTCTCCTGAGGGGTCAGAATCTCACTCAAGGGTTCCTTCTTAAACACCGGTGTTTCCATTGCTTTAGATCCTTGTCTTCGTATCCTTTGTGGTTAGAATCAGTGGCTGCTGGGGCATTAACTACTCCCAGGATACTTACACAGTACCATTTCAGTTCATTTTCTTAGTCAGCAAGCCCCTGTAGTAAATTCTCCCTGTTAAAATCACTACTGTGGCCGGGCGGTGGTGGCCCATGCCTTTAATCCCAGCACTTGGGAGGCAGAGGCAGTCGGATTTCTGAGTTCCAGGCCAGCCTGGTCTACAGAGTGAGTTCCAGGACAACCAGGGCTACAGAGAGAAAAGAAACCCTGTCTCGAAAAACCAAAAAAAAAAAAATCACTACCGTGGGTTCTGTCTCATGCCTGGACTCTGACCTGTAAGTCAAACCCAAGAGTGCTAGTGTCATGAAAAAAAGTGACCTTTCCCATGCACATAGGGAGACATGAGACGGAGCTATGGAGGTTGGGGAGGATCCAGCAGCCTAGAGAGGACCTGGCCAGAGGACCAGAAACAGGGAGCACTTCCAGATCTTTCTGGCTTACCATCCTTCCTCTTCTTTCCTTCCCAACCTTTGATTCTACTCCATGAATAGGTGGGGTGAGAGGAGTCCTAGGAGTTAATGCCAGTTGGAAGGACCATTTAGAGTCTGCCAGGAAGCCAAGCCACTTGTTAATTTTTTTGCTTCTAGGAACTGATAATAATAGCTGTGAGGTTTTGATGAGGAAATGAGTTTGCAGTCGGGCAAGTCTTCGGAGCATCCACTGACCAAGAATTCCTAAAAGGCTCAGAACTTCACTACTAATTAATTTCTTTCTCATTTCTTTGTTCAGGGCAAAAGATAACACAAATACAAAGATAATTTATTACCACAGAATCATGTCATGTGAGAACTTTATTTCTGCTATTGGAGATAAAAGATTGTTTTTAAAAAGAAAAAAAAAAGGGACGGGGGTGGAGATAAAAGAAAGTTTCTTTGTCCTTTTTCAGGTAGTCACTGCTCACAAAACCCACATCACATCTCCAGGTGTGCATTTTAGAATTTATTCCAGCAGACTGTGTATTGTAGCTGTGTCTTCTTGTGCTGCATCTTGCTTTAAGAAGTGATGTCTTTGAGCTAGTTTATACTCCCCACACCTTACTGCCCTCTGGTTGCATATTGAAAAGTGTGGGAAAGTAGCTCTTGGTGAGCTGGGGTTAAAGGAAGCCAAAGAGAAGGGGGAAATGGAATGACATGGGACTTTGATGGAGGTGCAGCTTGCCCAGGGTGGGTGGCATTGCTTACTCCTCCTCATCTAGCTCTGGTGTTGATGAAATCATGGCAGACACTCTGGCTTGCTCCTCCTAAGTAAAGCAGGAAAAGATCTCCAGGAATCAAAGCTCATTCTAATAGCAAAAGCAACATCAAGAGGCAATGCCGATCCTGTAACCGAATTAGCAATCAAGGTGCATTTTTCTTCCTCCCCTTTCAGAAATATGTTTTCATTTCCTTTGAGTTAATATAGAACTTTGATGCAAGCGGACATTTCTTAACTTCTCTGAAGCCCATTGGGGACAATAACAGCCAGCATCCAACCAGACATAACCATTGTTCTTTTGTGCCAGACATTGTTCCAAGGATTTCATATACAGTATCTCTGATTTAAGCCTCATAAGACCACAGTGGCCTGGACATTATCCACATTACACAAATGAGGAAATAGTTGAGGGTAGAAGTTAAGGAGCCCTCCAAGGGTTCCTAGCTACCAACAAGCACATCCGGTATCTAGGCCAACTATAATAGATTCTGTCGCCCACTATCAGAAAAAAATATATATCTTTCTGGTTGCATAATTATAGAGCCAGTCTCATTTCGAACAATTCAATCTTTCATTTCACTTTGGAAACAGGAAGCTGTGATGACGAACTGTCTTATTTATGTACATGTTGCAAATCACTACAGAAAGTCAACATAAACAACTGTGCACTGGATGCTGGGGAGGGAAAGACTAGTAGACTCCCTCAGAAGCCTCCACCCCACAAAGCAATGCTGCCTGGACTAGAAGCTCTGTTATCATCAGCGGATCAGCTGACAATATTGAGTTTCTGTTCATGATAAACAGCAGCTAGTTAAGCTAATTCAGAATATGAATAGACTTACACTTGCCATCAAACAAGTCTGCCTGGTGTCAGAGCCCAGAGTACAAGTATAACAGAGAGCAAGATTTCTTCAGCCAAACATCCTTCACCAGATACAAGTGGCTCAGGTGTGTGTTGGTGATTTCTCAATGAATGGTTGTAAAACACCTTTCAAAATATGTATATGTTCATATATATTCTTCCTGTTGCCTTTCCCTACCCTCCCTCCCTCCCTCCCTTCCTTCCTTCCTTCCTTCCTTCCTTCCTTCCTTCCTTCCTTCCTTCTCATCTAGAAACAAAACAAAACACTATCTCAAAGCCATAGGTGTGAAGAGTTAGGTAACCTAGGGTGATAAAAAGAGACTTTTTGGTCCAGGGTGGGTTGTCAGACCCTTGAGTAGGGAGGGGCTATCTATGCACATGTGTAAGAAGCCAGAACTGGAGTGAAGTAAAATTATCTGAATAGAAAGCAGACAAAGAAACAGACAGACAAATAAACTGAGGAAGGAGATGAAATGTGTTGACTCTGACTTAACAAAACTACACCTAAAAATTTATTTGAAGGAAGTAAATTAGGAGCAGGGGAGCTCTGAGTGAACATTTCGGACATGCAAATCTGAGTGTCAGATCATCATTTTATAGCAAAGATTTGGAAGCAATTCAAATGATCAACCAAGAGACACATGGCTACAGAATTGAAAATTTTCATGCTTAACATTAAGAATTTCTTTTACTAGGGACTTCTGGGTTGGAGAGGGGAAGAGAGGAAGAGGAGAGAGAGAAAGAGGGGGTTTCACCCCCACCCCGATGGTATAGCAACAGGGGACAGGGCAAGTGTAGCTACTAGTGTCTCTTGGCTTATGTCGAATGTACCAGGGTTCGAGACCAGAGAATTAATATGGTTTTACAAGATTAGCATTCTAGTGTTGTACCCAGAGATTGAGTTACTACTGTTTCTTAACTAAGTTTGTGTGGTGTTTTTCTTCTGTGTCGGCTTGACTGCATTCAAGAGAGAAAGGTAAGGTGGCAAAGTGTGGGTTTGCCAGATGTGCACCCCAAGGGCTCTGGAGGTTTTGAAGTATGGAGCTGGAGTGGTAGCAACCTGCCGGTGAGAACCTAGCGAGCTGGGTGGAGAGATTTCCGGAGCTCCGGGCCAGAGAGTCTCCAGGAGATAAGAACAGACCGGCCTTTGCTGCCAGGGCATAATTCGGGAAGTTGGTATTCATTTTATTATTTCCCTACAACAGGTGGCGAACCCAATGTGGTTGGGCAAGAATCACTAGAAATGTAAGATTATTAGCCTGAGAGTTAGTTTTATTTTTTTAACGTGAGCAGCTGGAGAGTGCTTACACACTTGAGTCATGGGGACTCAAGCAGAGGAATTGAAACAAAGCAGGCCCTGAGGTGCCCTGCTGTGGGAAATGCCACACTGCTGGAGTCACAGAGCTGGAGAACAGAAGTTGCCTACTTCTTGGGGCAGAGATTGATTGAACTGTAAATTTATAAAATTGAGATTGTTTGCTTTTAGGATAGATTTATATACAGATTTTGTCTGAATCACGTGGAGAATTTCACCTGTGGTTCAGAACTAGGATAGGGAAAGTTAATGAATTCAAATAGAGAGGTCAGTTAATAGGTGTTAACTAATAATGTCTAAGGTTGCCTTTCTAGGGAATGTAGAAATGGTCATAATTGGAACAGGGAGGAAATAGCTAGAATTGATTGTATAGCCATAATCTCAATTGGTAGAAATCTTTATAATTGTTACTAAGTTGAAGTCATGATTTCTTATTTTGGTACAGAATTTATTTTGATACAGAATCAAGGTTTTATTGGTACAAATTTCTTCTATTGATACAAAAAATTTAAAAGTACAAGGATCCAGTCTTTCTATAATGTCATTACAGACTGATCTGAGATGTTGAAGCCTGTGAGTTAAGGGCCAAACAGCAAATTCATGGCTCTGAGTTTATCGTTAAGGTGTTTCCAGGTATTTTAATTAGAAATAGCTGAGGGTAATTAACAGACAACAGTCCAGATTACTTTACATAGGTAGCTGGTTTTCAAAAACATCAGAAATTTACAGAATGTGACATTAAATGTTATTCATTCATTTGTTATTGAGACAAATCTGCTCTCTAACAGTTTCCCATTTATGGATTCAAAGAAGCAACTGAGCATCATCTTACTTCCAGGTGACATTGTACATTGTAGCTAGGTGGCCACGGAGCAGAAATTACGTATCTTTCCTGCAGACCTGTACTGTCCTTGAATGGACACAATTGACAGGTTAGGACAGCTTAGTTCTGCCGAGACAGAACTAGTCCTTAATAATTAGTTCTGCCAAGATAGGCTAGTCCTTATTAACTCCTGATTTTCAAAGGTCTGTCAGATGATCCTGAGCCAGAAGGCTGAAGACTGATGCTCCAACTTCCTGACTTACTGGGGCTGTATTCTATTTCTCTACAATTTGTTTCAGTTCTGGTAGCTGTGTTAGGCTTCCTATATATTTTCAGTTAATGCTGGTCATTCTTAGATTTCTGACGGAATTGAGAGACTACTTATAGTCTCATAGCCAACCCAGGCTATTTACATTGAGAGAACAGATTTGAGAGGATGGTTTTCAGATGACATACAATCTAAAGCCAGAACATAAGTGTATAATTATAAGTCTTTTAAGTTAGGATAGATGACAGTGTTCTATTTTAATGACAAAAAATGATGGACTGGGTGTTAGGTCTATCTTGTACTTTATAAATTACAAAATGGTAATAGTTGTGCTCAATTTATATCTGAGATAAAAGAGTCTTTTAAGTGGACAGATGGGGGAAGTGGTGTGGATGGCTCTGTGCTGCCTGCATTTTGATGTTAATTTCCACTCTCCTGTGAGGGGCTGCAGACAAGGAGTGAGTCTCCTACTCAGGTGACTTCTTATGAACCAATCCCCTAATAAATAAGAAGCCAATCACTGGGTGAATAAGAGGGACTTCTGGGTTAGAGATGGGAAGAGAGGAAGAGGAGAAACCGAGAGTCTTTTCAGCTGGGATAGTGACAGGGCAAGATGTAGCTACTAGTGTCTCCTGGCTTATGGCGAATTTGTAAGGATTTGCCACTGGAGAATTTAGATTTAATATGGTTTACAAGATTGGCATTCTAGTTGTTGCACGCAGAGATTGAGTTACCATTGTTTGGAGGGGGAACAAAAAAAAAAAACAAACTTCTTTTCTTTATGTCCACCATTAAGAGAGCATAACAACAATTACAAACAGTTAGGACCAAGAGAGAAATTTGGGCCATACAAACAGGCAGAGACTTCTTCAGAAAGTTAAGGAAAAGACAAGCAAGCCAACAAGCAAGTAAGTGAGCCAATATCTAAGACTTTTTTTTTTAATAAGGTAGAAAACAAATATGTATTCATGAGGAAATACAAATTATGACCCGCAGGTGTACTGCTTTACAAACACTAGATGCACAAAGTTTTTACAAGCCCAGTAACAGCAGTTACTAAAAATGTTTGGACCAAAAGCAACTCTCACACACTGCTCATGAGAGAATAGTTCATCAAAGCCAACTTTATAAACAGTTGAGCTTAGTTCTGTAAAATAAAAAATAAAAAAAAAGAAGAAAGAGAGAGAGAGAGAGAGAGAGAGAGAGAGAGAGAGAGAGAGAGAAAGAAAGAAAGAAAGAAAGAAAGAAAGAAAGGAGTGAGTGTAGTAACAGCACACAGCAAGGTGGCTCTAAGGCACTGTGTATGAGAGGTTCACAACATGGGTATGGATTGAGTAATTTCCCAACATGTTCTTTTCCAGAGTCTGAGAATAGCCAATTATCCATTCAATCAGTGAAGAGGCATTAACGGGGGCCCTAACTCAGTCTGATTGGTGTTCCTGTAAGGAAAGAAAAGACATGGAGACACACATGTCTCCTGTGTGGCAATGGAGGCAGACACCAGGCTGGGTGTGTCTGTAGGCCAAGATCACCAAAGACTCTTGGCAAAGCTAGGAACTAAGAGAAAGGCCTAGAAGGACTTATCTTTACAGCTCCTCCTCAGAGAGAGAGGCTGGCTTTGCCAAAACTTTAATTTCAGGAAGTTTTCAATCACTGTGGCAAATTAAATGAGATAATTGTAATTCACTTCTTAAGAGAAAAGGTTTCTTGTGCCCCATAGCATCAGGGAGTCAGGAGTTCTGTCAGTGTCTCATCAGCCCAGTGGTGCAGGGCCTATGGTGAGGAAGAATGTTATGGTACGGACACACATTAGAACTAAGCTGTTCACCTCATAGTAACCAGGAAGCACAGCAGAGAGTCATGAAGAGGCTGCAGTCCCAATAGCCGCATCAGCTCCCAGGAGCACCATGGCTAGACTTTCAGCCAGGACTT